>NC_135756.1:32718333-33355416 GCF_041903045.1 Epinephelus lanceolatus | reverse complement strand
CAGCTGCTGGTTAAACGTCCTAGGCCCCATTTCCCAGAGCCTTCGTAGCGCTATGTGCATCGTAAGTTGTATCTTAAGGTCTCTCTTAAGTTTACGGGCTGTTTCCCAGAGTCTCCTTAGTGAAGCTATATCTTCTGAAAGGTATAGGGTGGTCTGAACCACTTGTAAGCTGTCCCTTAGTGATGTGCTCTGTTCATCCTGTCACAGTTTGAGCTTTATTAGGCCAAAATTATGCTTTTTAAATGGACAGTTGCAGTATAATTCACATCTAGACTCCTTGCGCAAATTACATCATTAGTTTAAAATTAACCATGAAAAATAATAATGAATTTTGAATATTATGAATATACAGATTTATTTATTTATTTATTCATCCATTCATTCATTCATTCATTCATTCATTTAACGGAGCTAACTAACTTAGGATATCTTTTTTCTGACGAGACCACAGGCTGTACCCTCCCACTATATACTGAAAATCTGACAGATACTTGACAAATTGATCAAATTGAAGTCTAATGAGGCACGCTGGAAACTAATCAAGCGGGCAGCACCAGCTATATAGGCGATCAAACGCGTCGCCTCTGCTTGCTTCATTGTAGACAAGATTATGGCTGCATTACAGAGTATCGTTGCGCTCAATCAACTGAACCAAAGGCGTCGCCATCTGCATAGACATTTGGTTCATGTTACCTGTGAGCTCATATAGGCTACATGAACCAATCCCAGTGCGCAATACATTAAATTGGTAATCGCATGCATCTGCGACAGGGGCGTAAATATAGACAGTGCAGGCGGTGCAGTTGCACTGGGGCCCATGGGGTGGAGGGGCCCGACTGCCACCTGGAAATACGCCCATGTTCAAAGAAGAACTCACATTAAAACAAAAATGGTGCTATTTGCCATACATGCCCTAAATAAGGCAAACCCATCTCCATCATGGTTTCCTGGTTTATTATAAACTTATTCTACATAAACTATTTAAAAAACTATAATTTACCAATAAAAAACTATCAAGTTAAACTAATAATTTCCTATTTTCTTTTGTAGATTTGTCTTATACAGATATGTAATGATGATTGCTGGTAATATGTATTACTAGAAGCGCCAGTAAGACACACTGTGTCACCTAAAATATATACACCTAAAACTGTGTGTGTGTGTGTGCTTCATAACTTGTAACTAGGGCATAATAGGGCCCCTCATAATAGCGTGCACTGGGGCCCATTGTAACTACCGTATGCCACTGACCTGCGATTAATTACGGCACACACACACACACACACACACACACACAGCAATGAAACATGGATATGCTGCTGCTACAGGTGCCTATTGTGTGACAACAACAGATTTGCAGTCTGTACATTGACAGAACTGATGTGGGGAAACTTATATGTACGACACAAACTGGCATTGAACGGCAATGATGGAAAAAGAGAGACAAACACGTATGCTGTTATAAATGTTTCAATAACAACTGGTGAGCAGAAATCACATTTCTCTGCTTCATCATTAGTCTCCTTGTTTATAATGGGATGCGCTTGTAAGTCATTTTTTAATGTGATATGCTTCAGGCGTATTAGGACAGTGATTTTTCCTGAAAAAGTGCCAAAATGCTCGTCTGGACAGAAATTTTGTTTTAAAGCGTTGCTTTTAAAAATACCCGTGTATGTGTGGACTAGGCTTCAAATAGATAATCAGATGTTCTGTAAAAGGCATAGCCTCTGTTATGATATCATTTTTGATGGAGGTAAAATTATTATGGCAATACTTTTTATATTACAACCTCATATATTTACCTTTATATGAGATAATAAACTTTAAGCACCGTGGTGAAGGACAGCTCTAACTTATGATGTAGCCTACCTTTGCAGCTCTCCTTACGAACACCCTAAGGGACAGTGTGGAAAACACTCATCGGAAAAGAAGTCCCTTACCTAAGGTAGCCTATATCTTAGAGACCTTTGTACTTTGTACTAAGGTACATCGAAACTGGGAAACGGGGCCCTGATCATTTTGGGCCGTATTCACAAAGCTTCCTAATACAAAGAGTTGCTTCTTGTGACAAAATTCTAAGAAAATTCTTAAAATTGTGAGGTTTTCTTAGAATTTTCCCCTAAAAGTTAAGTCTAGGTCTCTGCAAAAATTAAAGTTATTCACAGAGCATCTTAGACCTTAAGAGAGCTCCTATGGTGAAAAACTGTAAGGAGTAGGGAGGAGGACCTTTAAGTCGCTGAAGAGTTTATTAAGCAGAAGAGAAAATGGTGGAAACACAAAGAGGTCGGAGAAATATTCTCACAACGCTGGATGACAGTGAGTAAATGAAATGCTACAGATTAGATTGTGCCGGGATAATATGTGTGGTTGATGTCATTAGGGATACACACACATTTTCTACCTAACGCTGTAACGCCAGAAACAAAATAATCACAACACTAAGATATTTGGAACACTGGAGAAATGCAGCAGTGATGACCTGAGTCTGTCTGCACCTTCCATCAGCAGAGTGATCTTTGCTCATTGCGTTCAAAAAGTTCTATTTTAACTTCACCAGGACTTGTTTCCAAAAAGCATCAGATTTGTTTACGTTTCTTTGCGAGCTTCTAACATTGAATTTTGTAGTGAGGACACAGGAAATGTTTTCCTCTGATGACTCTTCCATGAAGGTCATATTTGTACAGGTGTCACAGTAGAACAGTGCACCACCACTTCCAGAGTCTGATAAATCTTCCTGCAGGTCTTTTGCAGTTCAACAGGGGTTTGGTTTTGCCTTTCTAACAATCCTACAAGCAGCTCTCTCTGAAAGTTTTTTTTGGTCTTCCAGACCTCGACTTGATCTCCACAGCTCCTGTTAACTGCCATTTCTTAATTATATTATGAACTGAGGAAACAGCGACCTGAAAACGCTTTGCTATCTTCTTATAGTCTTCTCCTGCTTTGTGGGCATCAGTTATTTTAGTTGTCAGAGTGCGAGAGCCCATGGCTGCTGATTGTTGGGACAAGGTTTCAGGGGTTAGAGTATTTATAAAGCTTTGTAAGTTACATCACCTGGTTTTTCTTAATGGTGACTGAACAAGCAACAAAAATAATACACTGATCTTGCTTAAAATGTTGAACAGAAGTTTCATCTTTAATTTAAGGCCTTTTGGAGATCAGTTCATCTTCTGCTTACTTAATAATGGACAGTTAACAAAATTTTGACCAGGTGTGCCCAAACTTTTCCATGCCACTGTATCTGAGCTGGCTATGATGTTAATAGTTACTTTAGAACCCATAGTAGGAAACAAGCAAGTTAAACTGCTGTAGGTTTGACAACATAACTAATAAAATAAAACCTCACTTTGACAGACAGGGTAAAGATACATACAAAGTTCTTCTGCCATTGAACTTATTATGACTTGTTTTAAACCAGTAATTAAACAATATGGTGTGATGATATATAAATCTACTGTTAAAGTCAACTTGATTCACCACTTAATGGTTGTATGCCCCACCAACCAGTCAAGTTACAGTTTACATCCATGTCTGTCCAGACTCACATGTAGCCATGACAGTAGACAAAGCTTCAAATATAGATGTTGCTGCAAAGAAGCTACAACATGGATGTTTCACACACATCTTCAACTCTGCAGCACAAAAGATCTAAACAATCAGCAGTTTCAAGACTAGCATCACCAGTTCAGTATGTCTCCTTCTGTTCCTGAGTTATGATGTTTAATAACAGTTTTTGCAGAACATTATGATGTCACAGTGAAGCTCACCTTTGACTTTTCAGATATAAAATGTCATCACTTTATCATTTTATCTTTTTAGACATTTGTGCGAAATTTTGTTATAATTATCATGTGAATTCTTCAGTTATAGCCAAAAACATGCAACAACACTGCAAAAATGACAACAGTCTGCTCAGGAGCAGTATTTTGAAACCATTACAGGTTATCAGGGTTTATTACATAATCCATTATAACAGATGTTATTTCTGCTTTATTGTGGTATACTTCAGCCAACTGTGGTGACAGGTAAGTGGGTCCCCAGAAATAGTGCACAATAATAAGTTCATATAATGACAATAGTATCAACATTATAACTGGAACAGTCCAAAGTCAACAAATATTACCTGGCTTGTTCACAAAGACAATTAAAGCTACTGACAAATATGTTGCCAAGGGTTCAACCTGATGCACACTCCCCACCAGCAAACACTGCCAGGAGGATTGTTAAGTTGAGAACACTCCGGCGCCACTGTAGCACATCTCGTGACACACGTCAAGTGCCCTCTTAGCACACACTGGACGTGTCGCGCTGCGGCTCATCAACAGATGATATTATATTATATTTTTACTGAAAGATCTGCACTTCCTCCACCTTTGCATTAACTTAAAATTATGTGTGGACAGCCACTAATTAAACTTGAACCGGAGAGCCAATCTCCAGAGCTGTGAGTCGCCAGGCAACATCTTTTTGGTCATTGTCTTTATAATGACAGGATTGTGGGTCGTTTAGCTCAGGATATTTCTCAACCTCAACAAGTCTCTCCATCTATTTTCCATCACACACTAGACAACAACAGCAACAGAGTTCTCTTTATGCATCCATGGTGAGGAGAGGAGCCCTGCTACGGGAGCTGGTATGTACACGCAGATAGCGAGTGGAGGGAAAGTGCATCTAATTTCAGGGGCAGCGAGACTGAGTATGGACATTTTTGTGTAGTGCCGTGGGGTGGCATGTCCAGGAACGCAAATGTGTGTCTAGCCACTGCCAGTATGGGGTTGTACATTGAAACAGGGGCGTATTTTTTGATGCACAATGTTCACCACCGGTGTGTCGTTACTGTCCAGGCCAGGAGGCTCTGAGGTTGAGGAGAATCAACACATCACAGGGCGCCAAGCAGTAAACTCCTAACTCATTGAGCGCAGACTCTGGTGGAGGATCTCCTACACCTGCCCAGTCTTTTGTCTCGTCTTCTGACTCTTTAAGGAGATCCCTCAGCAGGATAGCAGAGCCCACGTTAAGACACAAGATGATACACGCTTCCTTAACACTGTGGCGAGAGAGAGAGAGAGAGAGAGAGAGAGAGACAAAGTCATTACAATGCAGGCTCTCAGTCTTTAATAGTATTTTTTAATTCAGTTTTTCCATTGACTGTGTTTTGTTTGTATTTTTTCAATCTTAGCTATTTGTCTTATGGTTCTTCTGACAAACACACTAGGTTGTGATGTCATAAAATAAAGCTGGTACATACATTTTTTAAAGTCAGATTAAGAAGCGCATAGCAAATTTCTGCCTTCAACAGAGAGAAGAGGTACACATGGGAACAACAACCTTATGATCACACATACAGTACAGGCCAAAAGTTTGGACACACCTTCTCATTCAATGCGTTTTCTTTATTTTCATGACTATTTACATTGTAGATTCTCACTGAAGGCATCAAAACTATGAATGAACACATGTGGAGTTATGTACTTAACAAAAAAAAGGTGAAATAACTGAAAACATGTTTTATATTCTAGTTTCTTCAAAATAGCCACCCTTTGCTCTGATTACTGCTTTGCACACTCTTGGCATTCTCTCCATGAGCTTCAAGAGGTAGTCACCTGAAATGGTTTTCCAACAGTCTTGAAGGAGTTCCCAGAGGTGTTTAGCACTTGTTGGCCCCTTTGCCTTCACTCTGCGGTCCAGCTCACCCCAAACCATCTCAATTGGGTTCAGGTCCGGTGACTGTGGAGGCCAGGTCATCTGCCGCAGCACTCCATCACTCTCCTTCTTGGTCAAATAGCCCTTACACAGCCTGGAGGTGTGTTTGGGGTCATTGTCCTGTTGAAAAATAAATGATCGTCCAACTAAACGCAAACCGGATGGGATGGCATGTCGCTGCAGGATGCTGTGGTAGCCATGCTGGTTCAGTGTGCCTTCAATTTTGAATAAATCCCCAACAGTGTCACCAGCAAAACACCCCCACACCATCACACCTCCTCCTCCATGCTTCACAGTGGGAACCAGGCATGTGGAATCCATCCGTTCACCTTTTCTGCGTCTCACAAAGACACGGCGGTTGGAACCAAAGATCTCAAATTTGGACTCATCAGACCAAAGCACAGATTTCCACTGGTCTAATGTCCATTCCTTGTGTTTCTTGGCCCAAACAAATCTCTTCTGCTTGTTGCCTCTCCTTAGCAGTGGTTTCCTAGCAGCTATTTGACCATGAAGGCCTGATTGGCGCAGTCTCCTCTTAACAGTTGTTCTAGAGATGGGTCTGCTGCTAGAACTCTGTGTGGCATTCATCTGGTCTCTGATCTGAGCTGCTGTTAACTTGCTGTTTCTGAGGCTGGTGACTCGGATGAACTTATCCTCAGAAGCAGAGGTGACTCTTGGTCTTCCTTTCCTGGGTCGGTCCTCATGTGTGCCAGTTTCGTTGTAGCGCTTGATGGTTTTTGCGACTCCACTTGGGGACACATTTAAAGTTTTTGCAATTTTCTGGACTGACTGACCTTCATTTCTTAAAGTAATGATGGCCACTCGTTTTTCTTTAGTTAGCTGATTGGTTCTTGCCATAATATGAATTTTAACAGTTGTCCAATAGGGCTGTCGGCTGTGTATTAACCTGACTTCTGCACAACACAACTGATGGTCCCAACTCCATTGATAAAGCAAGAAATTCCACTAATTAACCCTGATAAGGCACACCTGTGAAGTGGAAACCATTTCAGGTGACTACCTCTTGAAGCTCATGGAGAGAATGCCAAGAGTGTGCAAAGCAGTAATCAGAGCAAAGGGTGGCTATTTTGAAGAAACTAGAATATAAAACATGTTTTCAGTTATTTCACCTTTTTTTGTTAAGTACATAACTCCACATGTGTTCATTCATAGTTTTGATGCCTTCAGTGAGAATCTACAATGTAAATAGTCATGAAAATAAAGAAAACGCATTGAATGAGAAGGTGTGTCCAAACTTTTGGCCTGTACTGTACAAACACACACACTTACTGCTTGAAGAAATTCTCAGGTCTTTTGCAATAGTGACCGAACAGAGGAAATAGGTTTCTGGTCATGTCGAACTGGAGCTGAGCTGCTCCACCTTCACTGAAATGATTCGACAGGATCACCTGACAGAGACACACATGGACATACTAAGCCTATGTGACTGTACCTGCATGGTGAGGAAACCACAGTGTCAGTTCTTCACTATCACAGAACAAGTAGGCCAGTTGGGTAAGTAGGGTTTTTTTTCTTACCTGCCCCTGTTTAAGTGATTGCTTACTGTAAGTTTTCACTGGCAATCCAGGGGCACACTAAGCAACTGGTGTCTTGAAAAAAAAAAGTGTATCAAGTGTATTTGTTATAAAAACTGTTCATGAGTCATGATCATTATGGATCATTGTGGGGAATAGTCAGTTCATGCAATAATGTAATGCATAAAGGTTTATGTAATCATGTAAGGTTTTAATCCATAATTGTGGATTGCAGCACGTGTGCTACAGCTGCTGACAACAAGGCTCTCAGGATCATGTTGGATGTAGTTGCTGTGTGCACCAACACCCCACAGGGTGGCATCTGGTACTAAAAAATTAAGCCAGCATGGAAGTGCCAAAACTGCAGTTCCTCTAATGGCCTCTTGAGGCTGACTACAAGAGCAGGTCAATTTATCAATAAACATGTTTAAAGCCTGGTTAAAAAAAAAAAAAAAAAAATGGTTTTGCTCTCTCTAACTAATATTCTTGTCTATGACAACTGTACAGTGGAATAATTTTTATATAACTCACCCATTTCCATTTTATTAAAGCTTAAAGTTATGTATAATTTAAAGCATAACCGCTTTGAGGGACAGGTGGGTGCCATCTGTTGACAAATCGCTGCAACATCATGTTGGTTAGGTAACGTAACCATGGCATAACCTCAGGTTCACAGAGTACAGGTGTAGCTGTCACTATTTAAGTTTATTTTCAGTTCTATCTCTTTAACATGTCGGGCTCTTTTTCAGGGTGTGTGGTCATAAAATATAATATGATTTTAAAATAAATTATAAGTCTGAGTATTCCAATTTGTTTCTAATGCTTAAAGATATGAAATAGACAGCAAATTTGCCAATGAAGTTAAAAAAAGTTTGCCACCATTTTGGAAATATGCAACTTAGGGGTCCAGATCAAAATCAAAAAATAAGCATTCCAATGTATTACTCGTGGTCAAAAAAAAAACATAAAATAGACACCAAACTTGCATTTGTAGAACATCTGGTTCTAAAGTTATGGCAGAAAAGGTTTTCAGGTGGCAGCCATATTGGACTTTGCCGCCATGGTCATCAGAATGCCAATGTGCGATGCCCTGATATCCAGATATCTTCTACATATTAAGCTAGATATGCACCAAATTTGGTGCTTTTATCACAAAATGAACAATTGTCTTGATTTTGTGAGCTATGCTGCCCCACTAGTTCATGAAAGTTGATTGAAATGTTTTGGTCACTTCGAAAGTATTGTTCAGTGTTGGGTTCTACTAAAACACTCTAATTTTTCCAGTAAGTACATTTTGTCTTAACGATATGAAGTCAGTTTTTCATTAGGAAAAAAATAGCATTAGCATTATCACAGTTAGTCATTGCTGTAAATGCACTGTGCAAACCAAGCTAGCAGCAAGCATTAGGGTTGGCTCCACCCTCTCGGCCACTTCTGACTCAAAAAATCCAAGAATGGGGACGGCCAAAATGCTAAACTCAGCGCTTCAATAGAGGAGTCCACAAACTAATGGGTGACGTCATGGTGGCTATGTCCGTTATTTTATACAGTCTAAAAACAAAAACATTAAAAAGTCACAATAAGAGCTTCTAACCAACTCTAATAAAAGTACTGTCGTTTTGAGGGGTCATTCAGTGGGATCTTGAGATAGTGACAAAGTACCATCACCTCTACCCACATTTTCCCTCCAACACTGACAAGTCAAATTAGTCATATAAGCAGCCAAACCTCACTGACTGACCAACATTTAGGAACCAAAATCTAGATTGTAATTTCAATGTCTCTATAAACTTATGCTTGCCACTGTAGAATGTTTGGGTGTTTGAATGTTTGTTCTTAATATGCTCTGTCACAAACAGTCATGGAACACAAACAGTGCAGTGGGTTTTTATAGCATGTTAATCTCTTACATCCTGGTAGAGAACATGGTCGAGTCTCTCCGCCAGGCCCTGCCAGGCCAGCTGGAACAGAGACAAACTCAGGACCTGATGAAAGTTCAACAACCTGTCCCTCACACAAAGCATCATGGGACATGCTGAACTGGACAGGGTCATGGTGGACTGGTCTTGCTGGGGTGGTAGCGACAGCCACCTGAAGAAAAGACAAAGTAAAGGCAATAAGTCAGTGCCTGTTCGGTAAAATCAGCAAAACAAAAACTGTAAGGAGAACTGAATCTATCTTCAGAACAATGCAGGAGACAAAAGCTGAACAATGAAAAAGGCATAGGCAATGATTTCCAAAGTTCAGAATGTCTTTCCTAACTATTTTAGATCTCCTCCACCTCTTACTGCTCCATTAGACTGATCTTTCTGCATTGTAAACAGCAACCTGTCTCCTCCTGCAGGCTGCCCTGTTTTTACTTAGTCAGCATCTGGGACTGAGTCGACTTCCAAAAACTGTTATGTAACTTCTGCCACTTGGAAATGCTTCATTTGAGTCAAGTCATCACTAAGCTAACCACGGCTTTGTGTAAAGGCAAGGCAAAGAGGCTCAGTCTATACAGCACATTTCAAATACAGATGCAATTCAAGTGCTTTACATGGGCAAAGGTAAGCATCAGGACAACATTCAGAAGCAGTAACATATAGTGATAAAGACAGCAGTAAAGATTGAAGCCACGAGGCTGCAAAGACAAAAGTGCAAACCTATTCAACCACCTAATGCACATCTTAATGAATTGGTCAAACACAGGGCAACAACTTAGTCACTCTAGTTTTCCAAAATGAAACTCAGAAAGACAAAAAGAATTTAAGTTTCATGTTGTGCAAAGTGACAATGAGCTACATTGTGGCCAAGTTGTTGAATTCAGAGGTCTTTAGTCTTGACACAGTACCCAGCATAATATTCTGTTCTTAGCATGTGAAACATTTGGTATGTATAAACTGGTGTTTAATCTCTGAGGTTTTGGTCCTGGCAACTCCATCTGCTACTGGCTGGTTGATTTTTGACAAGCAAGCCCCAGATTGTGAAAACAGGTAATACATACTCATCCACTCTTAGGACTGGCAGACAACATGGATCCTGTCTGAGTCCCTACTGTACAGTAGTGGTAGGAATCGCCAGAGGACCCAAAATTTGATATTATTGTGATACTGTGATATGCTGTATTGTGATAACATATATTGCCATGTATTACAATTTATTACCTTTTTTTCCAACTGCAATGTATTTCCCCTGAGGAAAACTTTGTCAACATCAGGTATACCTTTATTGCAGCAAAATGTGATGCAAAGCAGACACACTGACCAACACCATCATATAACCTGTCAGGAATGCTGTATACACCTGAAAAACTGAACTGTTAGCAGATTTAAACTAAAAGGACTGTAAACATTCAAGTGCCCCAAAAACCACATCAGTTTAAATCCAATGGACAAAGTAGGTATTATGAGGGGAGCAGTAGAATGTCAGATGACGAACATTTGTGTGAAATTTTCTCATTATTAACATATGAACTCTTGAGTTGAGGCCAAAAATGTGTTTTGTGAGGTCACAGTGACCTCTGACCACTGAAATTGAATCCGAGTCCAAATGGGCATTGGTGCCAATGATGAAGAAATTCACTAAATGTGTTCTTGAGATATCGCATTCGGGATGGGGCTGGCAACCCGAGTATGATGCCTCTAACCAATGCTGTCACTTGCGTAGAGGTACAAGAATTTCAATTATAAAGTACTGTCCTAACTCTAACCAGCTGCAGCAGTATATGGCAGGGCTGTCTTTGCTAAAATCCCGACTGTAGGATAGAGTTAGAACATGTCCTAAACTGATGGTTAAGAAGCATTAATATGGTAGGCTACTCATTTACAGACTAATGTCTCACCTGTCTTGGCTGTATGGTTTGGCCTTTTCTGTGATTTCTCTCATTGTCCATTCCAGCAGTCTTCCCATCATGTCACCTTTCAGTCGATCCAGCAACGCCAACAGACCTTCAAACAGAGAGCCCTCCAGAGAAGCCAGGCGACCCACCTCCATCACCCCCAGGCCTTTCAGTACCCCATCCTCCCCGAGAGACACTGCTGCCTGCTGCAGCTGGAGGAAGAACTGCAGAGAGAATAAACACAGGACTGTCACCCTCTACTGGCTGCTCTCGGGCAGCACAGCAAAGCTTATTCTCACAGTTGTTTTTGTGAAGGTACAGAACGTAAAGTACAGTTCTTGTCCTGAACAGAACAACATGTATTGTTTGATTAGAAAACTTATGAATCAAATCAAAATTCTACAAATTTCAGACTTTATTTTATTGAATCAAATGTCCTCTGCAGCTGCTTGTGTTTAGACAACATTAACATTTGAGAAGTTTCATTTTGGCATTGGCACTGATTTAAAAACTAGAATTAAAGCCTTGCAGTTGTATGCCTCAGCGAACCCATCAAGTTGCATCAAGTTTATATCCATGTCTGTGAGAACATGGATGCTTCACACACATCTTCCCCCCAGCAGCACAAAAGATCTATAGCAAAGTTTTAAGATGGGCACCCAGAATAGTGTCACCAATTCACTATGTGACCAAATGTTTCCCCTTCTGTTTCTGAGATATGGTGTTTTAAATAATAGCAAGAAAAGTGTTTTTGCAAAACATTATGATGTCACAGTGAAGTTGACCTTTGACCTTTCGGATTTAAAATGTCATCACTTCATCTTCTTATACTATTAGACATTTGTGTAAAGTTTTGTCATGATTAGCATAATAATTCTTGAGTTATGGCCAAAAACATGTTTAGTGAGGTCACACTGACCTTTGACCACTATATTTTAATTAGTTCTTGAGTAGTCTGAGTGGGCGGAAGTTCGCTGCATAGATCAGTCTCTCATTGGGTGGAACGAGCCACCCGCTGAAGTCCCACCCTACCACCTCCGGCTGTGTAGCAGTTTTCAACATAGACATATATACATAGACGCTGCATCGACTGCCTGAGCGCGTCCTTGCCGGCCGCCATCTTGGATGGGTCTCGCTTCGCCTCCACAGTGCATTCACTTCTATTGAGGAAGGAGCTGTATGCACAAGTAAAATAGAATAACTCACTGAATTTTCAACTGATTTTCACGCGGTTTGGTTTGTTACAAACGGCACACATATAGTTATGATACAGGATGCTTTCGTACATTAAAAATGCGGGATTTCATGCTCTAATACTTTCTGCAGATAGCAACAGCATGTTATTTAGGTCACAACACAGTTATTTTATTCACCTCAACCCCAGAGTGGGATGGATATATATATATATATACAGTACAGGCCAAAAGTTTGGACACACCTTCTCATTCAATGCGTTTTCTTTATTTTCATGACTATTTACATTGTAGATTCTCACTGAAGGCATCAAAACTATGAATGAACACATGTGGAGTTATGTACTTAACAAAAAAAGGTGAAATAACTGAAAACATGTTTTATATTCTAGTTTCTTCAAAATAGCCACCCTTTGCTCTGATTACTGCTTTGCACACTCTTGGCATTCTCTCCATGAGCTTCAAGAGGTAGTCACCTGAAATGGTTTTCCAACAGTCTTGAAGGAGTTCCCAGAGGTGTTTAGCACTTGTTGGCCCCTTTGCCTTCACTCTGCGGTCCAGCTCACCCCAAACCATCTGGATTGGGTTCAGGTCCGGTGACTGTGGAGGCCAGGTCATCTGCCGCAGCACTCCACCACTCTCCTTCTTGGTCAAATAGCCCTTACACAGCCTGGAGGTGTGTTTGGGGTCATTGTCCTGTTGAAAAATAAATGATCGTCCAACTAAACGCAAACCGGATGGGATGGCATGTCGCTGCAGGATGCTGTGGTAGCCATGCTGGTTCAGTGTGCCTTCAATTTTGAATAAATCCTCAACAGTGTCACCAGCAAAACACCCCCACACCATCACACCTCCTCCTCCTCCATGCTTCACAGTGGGAACCAGGCATGTGGAATCCATCCGTTCACCTTTTCTGCGTCTCACAAAGACACGGCGGTTGGAACCAAAGATCTCAAATTTGGACTCATCAGACCAAAGCACAGATTTCCACTGGTCTAATGTCCATTCCTTGTGTTTCTTGGCCCAAACAAATCTCTTCTGCTTGTTGCCTCTCCTTAGCAGTGGTTTCCTAGCAGCTATTTGACCATGAAGGCCTGATTGGCGCAGTCTCCTCTTAACAGTTGTTCTAGAGATGGGTCTGCTGCTAGAACTCTGTGTGGCATTCATCTGGTCTCTGATCTGAGCTGCTGTTAACTTGCGATTTCTGAGGCTGGTGACTCGGATGAACTTATCCTCAGAAGCAGAGGTGACTCTTGGTCTTCCTTTCCTGGGTCGGTCCTCATGTGTGCCAGTTTCGTTGTAGCGCTTGATGGTTTTTGCGACTCCACTTGGGGACACATTTAAAGTTTTTGCAATTTTCCAGACTGACTGACCTTCATTTCTTAAAGTAATGATGGCCACTCGTTTTTCTTTAGTTAGCTGATTGGTTCTTGCCATAATATGAATTTTAACAGTTGTCCAATAGGGCTGTCGGCTGTGTATTAACCTGACTTCTGCACAACACAACTGATGGTCCCAACTCCATTGATAAAGCAAGAAATTCCACTAATTAACCCTGATAAGGCACACCTGTGAAGTGGAAACCATTTCAGGTGACTACCTCTTGAAGCTCATGGAGAGAATGCCAAGAGTGTGCAAAGCAGTAATCAGAGCAAAGGGTGGCTATTTTGAAGAAACTAGAATATAAAACATGTTTTCAGTTATTTCACCTTTTTTTGTTAAGTACATAACTCCACATGTGTTCATTCATAGTTTTGATGCCTTCAGTGAGAATCTACAATGTAAATAGTCATGAAAATAAAGAAAACGCATTGAATGAGAAGGTGTGTCCAAACTTTTGGCCTGTACTGTATATATATATATAACCTATAGGCTATAGATATATATACACTGTATAAACACAATATACACAATACAAAACATAGTATAGCATATTAATAAATTTATTAATATATTTTAATAAAGAAAAAGCTCTATTGTTGATTGAGTTTATTTCTCACACACACCCACTCTCTTTTATACCCACAGCCATCAGACTTAATAATTCTTTGTTAAATAGATGATCTTACAGACTTCTTTGAAATTTTCTTTTCGGGGATTCGGGGACTGCTGTGATCCCTCAAAAGTAGTAAAAAACATTTTCAGTATTTACATAAACACTGAAATTAATTTTGGTATTGGTATTATAACTATGAAAATGGGACTGTGGTCAAGATAATTTGAAAAAAGATACAGAAGTATGAGCAGCAGGGGATATTTGCAGCACAGCTGATGGAAAAGTGAATATGTGCACAAAGGTGTGCTAGGCAAGGCAAGGCAAGGCAAGGCAAGTTTATTTGTATAGCACAATTCAACACAAGGTAATTCAAAGTGCTTTACAGAGACATTAAAAGCAACAAGACACAATTTAAAACAATAAAAACAGTCGATTGAAAAGGGAAATAGAAATTGAGAATGATAGTGATAATAATAAAATACAGTAACATAAAATAAAAACAGGCTCAATACATTGAACCGTCAGGATAAGAAAAGAAGTAAAATAATAAAAGGCATAAATCAGCAGTGTGTAGTCAAAAAGTACGGGCAGCAGAATACAGCAGGTAAGTATTTAATCTAAGAGTACACTTCAGTAAACAATAGTGTTTTTAGCCCTGATTTAAAGGAGCTGACAGTTTCAGCAAACCTCAGATCTACATATTATGCTATACATAATATGCTATACTGTGTTTTGTATTGTGTATATGGTGTTTATACAGTATGTTTATACAGTATATAAATACTGTATATATATATATATATACATATATATACATATATATATCCCACTCTGGGGTTGAGGTGAATAAAAGAACTGTGTTGTGATCTAAATAACATGCTGTTGCTATCTGCAGAAAGTATTAAAGCATGAAATCCCGCATTTTTAATGTACGAAAGCATCCTGTATCATAACTACATGTGTGCCGTTTGTAACAAACCAAACCACGTGAAAATCAGTTGAAAATTCAGTGAGTTATTCTATTTTACTTGTGCATACAGCTCCTTCCTCAATAGAAGTGAATGCACTGTGGAGGCGAAGCGAGACCCATCCAAGATGGCGGCCGGCGAGGACGTCGGCTCCAATAGGCAGCGGCAGTCAATGCGGGGTCTATGTATATATGTCTATGGTTTTCAAGCGCACCGTTGCTGTGGCACCGCCAAGAACGATTGTGATTGGTTGAAAGAAATAAAAAAAGCCGGGGCGTTTTTTCCTCCAATCTTAAAGTGAGAGTCGGAGCAGCCAGACCTTTCTTTTCTTGAGAAAGGTCTGGTGAGCGAGACTAGTTCTTGAGTAGATGTTTGTGCCAAATTAAAAAAAAATTCCCTCATGGCGTTCTTGAGATTTAGCATTCACAAGAATGGCACGGACAGACAGACAACCCAAACACATAATGCTTCCACGGCTGTCGCCAGCACAGAGGCATAAATTCCCCCATCAATTCAGTGCCCTAAGCAGCATGACGTTCATACCTCGCCCAGGTCAGTTTGTATTTATGGTAATGCAAAATAGTCAGACAAATTTCTGTTTTTATTTTTTTCGAAATTATATTACTGTTTCAATATTCACTGTAGGTTCTAGAAATACAGTACATTAAGTTATCCTCTTACCTTTTCTTACATTTTTGTCGCAGTTTTGAGTAACTATTTGTATAACAGTGAGGGAATGATGGTTACATTCATTACATACAATGGTTAAATTCAGTGATAGATATTATAGTACTGAGATGCTCTGATAAACTACAGCAACTGCACAATATACAACCTAATTAAATGCCTTTTGAATCAGGATTCTGAGTAGATTATTAGGAACCCCACTATGTATACCTAATGCTTATAACAGAGACCCTTGGACAGTACTGACTTTGTTTAGATAAGATTTTTCCCATTGACATTAGCTTTCATATAAAAACATAGGGCTTGGGGTACTGATAGATGAGTGACAATTAAGAACTGTCCATCCATGGCAACATCCTGCTGCTGCTGTGGCAAAAAAAAGTAGAAATAAAATATTCAGTAAACTCCACTCACCACATTGTCTCCCCAGTCTCCCAGGATGGTGGAAATGTAGTTAACAGCATTAAGGATGGCACAATAACGAGCACCCAGAGGGCAACGAGACTCCTCCTTCATCACCTGGGGCAACAAAAAAATATATTAACCACCTCTGAATCAGTCATTTCTCTCTTTAAGTATTCTAACTGATTTCAGTCCATAAACTGCTGCTCAAACAATTAAAAAACAAAAAAAAGGCAATAGGACAACGGATAACAGTGCAACATAATAACCATGACATAACATAAGAGATTCTTCAAAGAGTTTTAAAAAGATTGTTAAGCCTACCTGTCTTTAATACACAACCCACTTAAAGTGGTTGTGAATTGTGTAAATGCTTCTAATGTTATGGTTTGGTAAAAAAAAATCATTGATTAGAGGTCCACTCTAACTGTCTTTCATTCATTAATACCACAGTCTTTCTGGCATTAGTACCTGGGTGAGTCGTATGCGGAAGTCATCCACCAGCTCTCTCTGTAGGTCCAGAAATTTGAGTTGTGCAGGAGGACAGGGCAGGGCCCGGTACCGCTCTGAGTGCAGCAGGATGACAAGAAACACAAGACTTTTACTCAGAATATTTTGTCACATCTATCATGCTTTAAAGGTATCCCTGTGAAATTACTGGTGAAGCTATGGAGTAATGCTGCTGCTTTAATTAATCGACCGCTAGCTGGCAACATGAACATAAATAATATAGGTTTCAAAATATGTATATGTGTATATATGTATATATATATACAGCTACAATAGGTGTATCTGCTCACAAGATCACTCCACATGGTGCCTTTAAAGATTCAGGTCAGCAAATGCTTAAAATACTGAGTCTATTAGTACCACCTAATGCTATCCTATATAATATTTTTGCAAATAGCATATCTTTGCCTATCAGAGAGACACTAAGGTGTTTTTTGGCACCTGATTTTCGTTTAGTCTCAGTCTTTTGATAAAAATTGCATATATTTTTTATATACCAATTATATTCTCCTTGTACTTTTTTTTTTTAAAGATTATTTTTTGGGGGCTTTTTGCCTTTAATGTACAGGGCAGAGTGAAACAGGGTGAGAGAGAGAGCAGGGGTTGACATGCAGCAGATGGTTGTAAGCCAGACTCGATCCTGCGACCACTGCAGCAAGGCATTGCCTCTGTACATGGGGCGCCGGCACTATCCACTACGCTACCGATGCCCCGTATTCTCCTTGTACTTATTTCCCCTTCTAACTTGGCACAGAGACAATTATACACACCTTCATCTCTTCACACCTGGACTACTGCAACAGCCTCTCTTCTTGTCTGAATCAAAAATCTATTATTTAGCTGCCAGGCTTTTAACCAGAACCAAGAGACATGATCACATCAGTCCGGTTTTAGCCTCTTTACACTGGCTCCCAGTATGTTTTAGAATAGATTTTAAGGTTTTACTGATTACTATCAAGGCTCTTTATGGTCTCTCTCCCAGCTATGTCTCTGACCTCTTAGTGCAGTATACAGCAGGAGGCTCAGTTATCTGTGAGTGTAGCTGTGCTGTAAGTAAAAAGTCTGAACTCAGATTAGTTTTCTCTGACTGACATAAAAGTTTAGTTGTAATCACCGACTCTGTGAGAGGACACGAGTTTAAACCTCCAGACTAACATGTTGCAAATTAATAAAGAATTCAGGCTTTAATTAAGTTATTTTTCTGCTTCATTACAGGGAGATCAATATGTCAGAGTTTATGATGAACCTGGGTACAAATCCTAGTTGTCTCATTAGTTATTTGTGGTGTCAAAGTTTTTGAGAGCATAAATAGAGAGATACTGAGCTTTTCAAATGATGATCAGTAAGTGTGTGCTCGTAAATCACCCCTTAAGCACTGCTGGACAAATGACAGTTTGTAAGAGTGTAGAAATTAATGCAGTTGTAGAAAAAATGTATAAATTAAATTTCTGTATGTTTTCAAATACAATGCCACTTAAAGCTTACGCACCTGCTGTTTTACATGTAGATATTTAATGCATTACCAAATAAAAAAGTATACCGACAGTGACTTAAATAATATGTAGTCTTACCAGTGATGACCTGTAGAAGAGTCATGAAAGTCTCAGCACAATCTGGAGCCTTCAGCTCGTCCATGTCACTGATATCTTTGTACTGAGAGCTCCAGGCTCCCTCAGCCGACAGCATGGCATCCATCTTCTCCACTGCCACTGTATGCAGAGGAACGAAGGGTTAGGATGCTCCTTCACTGTTCTTACAGAGGCCGTGCAAACTGCATGTCTGAACATGTGACTAGTATTAGGTTTGTTTGGGATTAGATATTGCTGACTGTACATTAATCTCCATTTCTGTTCCACTGTTGACATGGTGATCTTTTATTTTTTTATACATTTTGAGTTTTGTGCATATCAGCAAGTTAGCAAGCTACAGTTGGATTGGCTATCATCTTACTCTACCAAGTATATTTTTGTTGATGTAACAACCATTTACCTGAAAATGAAATGAATGCAGATGTACAATACAGTCTGTTAGTGCTGTGAGATGCACAGATCTTGAAATTAAAAAAGAAACTTACATGAATACAAAAGTAAAATAACACCAGTAACAGCAGTGTGTAAGCAAAAGGTATGTAAAGTGTTTGTGATATTTTTAGCATCGTGCTAACCCTTGATATTTTTCTGTGTAGCGAGATACCTATTATCATATGAAACTGGAGGACCTAAGGAATCCATTGGTACCAACCATGTCATGCTAGCTTGTTGGGAAGGGGTTAAATAGCGCTCTAAATTTAGGCCAATCACACCGCTGCAAAAGCAGGAGTGAGATAAGAGTTCTGCACATTAAACTGTGCAGCTAGGTACCCTGGTACTTACTCTTCTTTTCCACAGTGAGCCACTTCTGAAGGATTGCGTCTTCCAGCAGGAGGTGAAGCAGACCAGGCAGCACTGCTGGGTATGAGTGGTTGCTTCGCAGCTCCTTCTCAAACTGCAGCACTTCCTCCACCAAGTGACAGAAGAGGGCATCGTCGTACAGCAGCCGGGAAGCGTCACTGGCCACCTTCTCCTGGACCAGAGTCAGTAGGCCTCGACACAGCTCCACCTGCACAGACAACAACATCAAAATACCTGTTTGGACTTCACTCAACCAGAGGAGATCGAAGCATTAAAGTATGGACCAGCTTACCATGGCACTGATGGTGGCCCCAGCTCGGTCTAGGATAGGTTGGATCTTCTCCTCCATGAAAGCTGAGCTGTTCCCCATCCACATCAGAACCTGTGTGAGGTACCACTCCGGCTGAAAGATGCACAGACAGGAGTTTGAGATATTGTTAAGCTTTGCCAGAGACTTTTTTTCCACTGTTATTTTCTGTAGGGGGTTCAGAATCTCTCTCTGATTCAGTTATCCAGTATCTAGACAAGGTCCAAAGACCGAAGGTTGCAGCACTCGCTGCTGGCAGTGTTTATGACAACTTTCATAAGTAAAGGTTTAATTATGCCCAAAACATAACTAGCCTGTATGACATGTGGTCACCCGGATGCTACCCTCCAAGTGCCCATAGGCCCCTTCCCAAGACCCCACCTTAGCTCCAGCCCCAGAGTCAAGCCACCAGGTTCTACCCTGGCCCCTTGGGGAGCCTTCTATCAGGCCAAAGTCCTGGAGGCCGCCCTCCGTCCCTGGCCTGGCCCCACCTAACCTTCCCCTTTCCAGGGCCCTGATCCTAACCCTACCCTCCCTTCCGAGGCTCCAACCCCAAACCCTCGAGTTCTCCAGGGCTCCGGCCCCAATCCTCCAGCCTGGAGCACCCCCTGGAACCTGGCGCACCAGCCGGTCCTGCGTACCCACTCTCAGTTTGTGTCCATGGTACCCCAACCGATACTTCATGCCCCTTGCACTCTCCAAAACACTGTGCCCCTGGTACTCCGGCAGAGTACCAGGGGTGGTTAGGGGACACTGAAGCTAAGCAATGTACTGCTGTGGAGGTGTTAGCAACAAAACAAATTTTAATCACCTAAAAATCATTATCACTTTAAGCGTATACTATATTTAGAATATTTTCACTGCTTTGCCTCACCGTCAAACAGCGATTTCTAAAGGGAACTGAAGCTGTTATATCGTTCTCTTGAAAGCCAGTCTGCATTGAGAAAATCAGGAATTTAACATCGCTGAACACTAAACCTGCTGGTTTACTGCTGCCTCGATCAGTTATTTTGTGTTATGTGTGACTTTTGGCGTTTAAGGTGATTAGTTCAAATTCACCAAAGTCACACAATACACAATCAAACTAACTGATCGAGGCAGCGGTAGACCAGCAGCTTCTTGGCTCTGGGAGCTTAAATTACTGTTTTTCTCAATTAAGTCTGGTGGCTTTGACAAGATGGGGAACTGAAGCCGTTAACATCTTCCCTGTTGACAAGGGCTGTCCGACAGAAATGTAAACCTGTGAAATTATTCCTAATAGACCGCATACTTCAACTGATATCGATTTTTTGGGGTAGGATTTTTTTTTAAGTAGCTAACATATGTTTTGTTGCTGACTCCATCCACAGCAGTTTATTGCTCAGCTTCTGCGGCAGTACTCCCGAGTCCCATCTGCTTCTCCAAACTGGGGATGTGCCAGTTGCCATCTACTGTATGTAATACACTGACTATAGATAAGTACCTCATACAACCCCAATCCAAAAGATCCATAGTACCCCTTGAGCACTTCCTTATCAGGGTTATGAGTATTTTTGACACGTCTATGTGTCTAACCTTGCTAGGATTATACACATTAACTAAAGTTTTTGCATTTGGTTTCAGTGGTGTGCATAAAGTGTAAGTCTGACATTACTGAGTCTGACTGTGTGTTTATGTGATGTGTGTTCTGTGTGTGAGACCTTGCTGAGGGAGTTGGTCTGTCTGTTCCCGTAGAAGTGGTATCTGAACCTCTTGCTGAGTGGCTGCAGCATGATCTGGATGGGCAGACAGAGAGGGGCAGCTTTGGATGGAGGCATGGCTGAAGAAGCAGGCTGGGTAGAGGGCACGCCTTGAGAAGAGGCCGAAGCCCTTTGGGATATGAGGTCATCACTGCAAGGAGAAGTTAAAGAAACCAAACACTGGAGCAGCTGCAGTGTTCTGAAACCCCGTCGTCCTCAGTCCTGCTGAAAACCTGTTTCATGTCAGTTAATGTCACCCACTACATTAGTGTCATCAGTGTGTTCACAAACACACAGATGATTTAAAAGTTGTACAATGCATGTATGTCAAAGAGCAATATGTATTCAGCTCTTTTTTGCAGCAAATCTTCATCCAGAACATCAAGGCAAATTTTTTAAATACAAAGGTTGTATTCATATTGTTTTTTTATCCAAAGCGCTTTACTTACTGGTGATGTGGTAGCCTCATTTGTGAAGTACAATACATGCATGAATTCAGGATTCACAGGTTAAAAAGTTATTTTCCATGGCTTTTCAAATGAATCTAGTGCTGGAAAATGATGGAAATATTTTTATGGATTTAGGCTATTAATCTTATTAATGCACATAGCATCAACAGAGAGGCCGAGGGAGGGAAAGTGCGAAAGACACTTTGTCTGCTTTATATACATCTTATATACATCGTATATGAAACATCTGTGTAGTCTCTGTATTTTTTGAAACACATCTATCGTCTGCATACAGGCACTGTTTCAATGTCACACATTAGACTACAACTACCAAGAAGACTGGCGATGTGCCATGATCCACCTCACACACAAACTAGCAAACAAACACTCACCTGACAGAATCAAGCAGCTCTATCCTCCACACATGCAGCGCAGCACTGTACTGCACGTGTGCTACTGTCGTCATTTCATTCATCTCACAGACTGATTTAGTGTAGCATGAGCAACATATAGACTGATGTCATACTGTAGACTAATGAACAGACAGATTAAACAAAGTAGCAGCACTGTGTCTCTCTCAATGTTGCTGGAGAACATGTGAGTGAGTCAGTGAGTAGGGGCGGAGCTGTGCAGAGAGTGTGAGAGAGGAGAGATGCACACTGGCATGTTTTTTTCCAAGAACAGCTTTATGTAACGCAACTTGACCCTATATCGATTATACGGTATTGTCTATATCTATATCTTGCTTGAAAATATATCGATAAATCATACATAGTCGTTTTATCACCCAGTGCTTGTGTTGGATCAACACAGTTGTCATTTTCACAGCCAGCGCCTATGCAGTGTAAGCAGCCCTGCCTATCTGTGCACCCATAGGCATGTAGGTCTTCGACTGAGGTGTGGTCAGGTGCATTGCTATTTTGAGGCAGCAGAAAGCAATTGCACTGTTGATCATCAAATACCTGGTCTAAGTTCAGAATGGTGCAGTATTTTCCTGCTATTTAAAGGGCGCATTGTTCAGATAGTAAAGCGGGATCCCCACCTGTGTACACTCTGTTTATTATTAATAATAATAATAATAATACATTTTATATGTTTATGTTTGTGACACACACACAGGGACACAGGTGGGGGTTGCAGGTGTGTAAAATAATACATCATTAATGAGAAAGATATTAATGACATGCTGTAAAATGTGAACGTAGCAGAGAGCAGTGCAGAGCTGCTGTCTGACTCCCCATTCAGTGAGACGCTGTGCACATTTATACACAAGGAGCAGCGTAACTTCATTGAGCATTTCAGAAGCTAAAGTTAAGTTCTGTTTCCCCTGTCAAGTTTAAAGGTACAGTTTTTAGTTGTGCTGCTTAAATGTCCCACAATATTTACTGCAGTGACATACTGCTCTTACTGCATTACTCTCAGCAGAAAACCGCTCGCTTCTCCAGCTTGACCAATCCATCATGTAAATAGCAGTGCACCAGTTATAGTACAAAGTATAAATTATTAAGGCACTAAATACAACCCCTCTGCCCCTTGCACCTACTTTGCGCTCAGATTATGTGTCGTTTAATGAGCAAAGTGGAGTCGGACACACCTTGAATGAAACTGTGCCATGCACTTTAAGCCATGCTCTATAGATCACTTAAATAGGGCCCTCTATCTAGAAACCATGGATGTCTGTACCACGTTTTATGGTAAACCATCAGGTGAATGTGAAGATATTACATTGATAACTGAAAACTTTGACCCCCTGGTGGCTCCTGGTGAAAAGTCACGGGATCGTCAGCGTCAGTAGGATTCATCAGGATAATTAATTTCACGGAAATCCACCCAATGTCAATATTTTGATCTAAAGTAGGGGATTTATCAGCATACATTGACATCTCTCTAGACCCATGTTACATCTTCCAAAGCATATTAGCCAATACATTGAGTTGCATATTATTATTTAACTAATCAGAGATGGAGATTGTAATGAATTTTATCATATAAAATAAATACATGGAAGACCAAAGTGAAGGATACGAGGTCTGCAGGGCAAGCAGCTGCGTGACGAGCAGCTCCAGCTGGCTGTTAATCTCCTGACCATTGGCCGTGGGCGTCAGTGACTGAGTAGGAGGCGAGATGATTGGCCAGTGAAGCTGAGTCAACACTTTCTCAAAATCACTAGGAAAGAATAGAAGATAAGGACAGAGCTCATATACTGAGCACAGAATGATGATGCATTTCTGACCTGCGACAGATTTACACACAAAGCCAGGTCCAGGTGGGGGTTGGAGTGTTTGGTGGGGCTTTACCTGGCCAGTCTGTCTTTGATGATCTTATGCCAGAAGTGTAGTGTTTCTCGGAGGAAGTCCTGGAGGTGAGAACATCCAGACTGGTTGAGTCCAGCATCCAGTGCAGCCATGCTGTCTACTGCCCGTATGGCCTCCCAGACACTGCTGGTCATCAGACACTGTTGGACCGCAGCACTGCAAACACACACACAATACATGGCTATTATCGCATGACCTCAGTATTAGAGTAATTGCAGATATGACTACCTGTGCCCATCCCTGCATGGAACACATGCTATTACGTGGAACATCTTAGAACTCAACTATGCAACAAGTCAGCTTGTGCTTTTCTTTCAAAATTCTGTATTCGTTATATTACATTGTCTATTTATGTTCACAAGTCTGTCATGTTACTCTCCTGTCTTTATCTCCTTGGCCTTGTTTACAGTACCTGAGTTCCTCTATATGCTGAAGGCAGCGTAGGTATTTCACGTGTCTCTCTATAGTGTCGACTTGGCTAAGCGTCTGGCCAAGATTATCCATCCAAGGCTGGGCCCCCTGTAGGTGCTGGAAAATGAAATCATTAATGAAGACAAACAACTGCTTATACCATAGACTGGCATCAGTGAAAGGACTTTATAGTCTCTGTCAGAGATGGAATCTGGACTACTGTTTGCTTCATCTTTCTGTAAGAGTAAAACTACTGTAGCATTTGGTTATGAAGTTTGTCAGAGATAGCAGGACTGTTACAGAGTTGCAATGCATGTGGCAGTTTCACCACAGAAAACCCACACTGACACAAGCAGAGCATGCAAACACAATGGGCCCCTGGGCACAGATATGCAAAAGGCCCTACCACCTCTACTTAACAGGGGCTTCCATGCATCTATGTAATGAAGCATGTTTGCTGCTTTCCAGTAACAGTAGCTGGTTGCATATTGAATCTCATTTCATATTTAACTAGGTTCTTAGTCTCTTACTTTGGTCAGATTTTTTTTTTGCTTTAAAACACTTTTTAAAAATAGGGTTTTTATTTATTTGACTGTATTATGAAAAACTTTTGTAGAGACCTTATAATAGATGTTCCAACACAGTGGATACTGTGCTAATGTTTTGTCTAACTCATATTTTGAGGGTCACTCAAATTCCACTACTGTACAGCTGTTTCTCCCAACTGGGAGAAAATGATTATATAGGAAAATCTGGCTCACTGAATAAATTAGTGATTTCAGTTACAGATATTTGTACTTGGGTATTATCAGTGAACTGCAAATATAGTATTGACCCCAGTATTTGCGACAGTATCCAGCTCGAGACACAAGATATTCCAAATATCAATCAATAATAGTCTTAAACACAACCTTTGACAGTAGTCAGAGGAAGATGATGACATTTGTAACAGAATGATAGGTCATTATCAGTGGGTGATCACAGACTGCTGTCTTGGTGCAATGTGTACCTGGTGCAGCTTGTTGGAGATGAGTCTCTCTCTCTGTAGCAGCTCCTGCAAGGAACATGTTGCCTCCTCAGCAGCAGACAGAGCTGCAGAAACTTGAGGAGGAACTGAACTGGATACAGTCACAACCTGAATGACACAAATGACAGTCACTGTTTACATCTCATGCAGTAACGGACACAGGTTACACAGGTGATGTGGTCAGTTGCGAGCTAAAGTTAAGTACTTTTACTGCTCCCGATAAACAAGTGAACTGTCCCTTCACCTGTTCCTCCAGCACGGTGTTCTCTTCTCTCAGTCTGTCCAGCATCTCGCCGACTTTCTTCAGAGACTTCAGGTCGCTGCCGACCTCCTTCTCCAGGAATTCCACTAAATAGTCCGAGTCTGCTGAGAAACACTCGCTGTCTTGGCTGCTTGTGTAAACGGGGTTTAAAATATTGTCTGTCCGTTTGCTCATCGTTTGCTGCACTGTTGTGGGCGCCGCCATCTTTGCTTTCTACAGCCGTCAACAAACTTGCTGGGATGGTACAGGAGGGAGGCGCTTGTTTTGGTTATACGTGACCGGTCAGTCGCACCGTACTCTGTATGTTCTCTTACGCCTACTCTGCGGGGCACGCCGAAAACTAAAACAAGCCCACATTGAGCACGTCGACACCGGAGAGACTAGCTGTACGTCACAAACTACACGTCAACAGATCCATTCCCTTTCTCTCTCTCTCTCTCTGTATATATATTATTTTCATGTTATTTCATGAATATAAAACATTCATTAAATTTAACATGAACGCTTATCCTGTTAGAATGTATACACGCACACGCACACACACACACACACACACATATATATACACACATACATACAATAATCATTGTATGTATATATATATATATATATATATATATATATATATAGATAGATAGATAGATAGATAGATATAGATAGATATATATAGATATTAAATATAAATGATACTATTTTTTTATCTTAGTTTGGGGTTTCACACAGAATCTAACAAGACAAAAATATAAAACCTTAATTCATTTTCCATAACAACTTCTCCTGTTAGGTGTCACTGCTACTCACTACTTCACTGCTACTACTACTACTACAACCCCTTCGACTACTACTAATAATAATAATGATAACAATTATTGTTATGATTATCATTGTTGTTAAAGAATTATATATTTACTTGTTAATTTGATAAGGACAAATGCACAAAGCATTGCTTCATATGTGAAATTAAAAGTAGATGCAATGCATACAGGTTTTGAGCCATAGCTAATTTACAACCCCTGTCCCTGGCTTAATGGACCATTTTAGGGCTGAATCTTATATCGGGTGTTCTCAAACTTTTGATGACTGCCATTTTAAGGAACCAGCGTATGATTAAGGGCTGCACAGAAAAAGTGAACACTATGAGTTTTTTATGACTTTTTTAGAACACACTAACACTTAACAAAAACTGTAACAATCAGCAGTGATACACAACAGTCATATTAGCCTACATTCTAGTTTTCCACCTTTCAATACATGGAAGTAATGAAACTGAGCACAGTGTTTGACAATGGTTGTCTACCCTCAGCAGTCAAGCAATGGCTTCTGCTGAGGGTACACCACTTTGACAAAGCACACACAGAACTGCAATGCATCATAATATTACAACAATAAATAATAATTCCGGTAGTTATAATAATATTTTGTAGACTTTTTTTCTGCTTTTATTTGAATATTGGGGGGATATTGGGTGGGATTTATATATATTATAATTACTGCATAGGAACAAAACTATATTTCAATATGGTAACCTCAGTCGCCGGTCAGCCATCACAGGAGAACTTCTTGTAAAAATGGAGTGAAAGGCCAGAGCCTGTGAGGGTGCTGGCCTGTGGGCATGTATGGCTGTAACAGTCACCCTGTTACTCTGCAGGTCAGTCTGAATATGACAAGATGAAAGCATCTGCCCAACAACACTAAGTTCCTGTCTGTGCGTGTGTGTGTGTGTGTGTGTGTGTGTGTGTGTTAACGTGCAGCAGAGGCACGTGGAGCTCCAACCTCTTGTCATCACCGAAACTTTCAGTGAGTGAAACGTGCATGTGCGCCTACGGCAGCATGTTGCTGTCACTACCCCAAATAAACCTGCTCAGTTTGTCTTTATGGCAGAAGTATTGTTATTCTAATTTTTTTATGACAAGATACTCTGATTGTATAAAATATATAAAGTCACATCTTTATCCACCCCATAGGGTGTGTGTAAATATCCACACAATATTTTAATATATTTCTAATACCAAGAAAAAAATGTCAGTCTACATATGTATTATCCAGTTTTTAAGAAACAAACCTTTACAAAGCTCTATTGACTGAGTAACACACATTCAGTAAATCTACATATTTGAAATACATAGAACTTATCAACAGTAATTACATAAACTATATCTAAGCAAATTATGTAAATTCTGTAAGCCAAATAAATTCTCATAGTCTGTTCATCTGAGTTTTATTTGATTTAATTTACATTGGAATTACTTGATGCAGCTAGACAATTTTTTAAAAATGTTATTGCAATAGGTAAATCTGACAATAGACCCACAGCACGGTGCAGTGGATAGCACTGTTGCCTCCCATCAAGAGGGTTCCACCAGCCAGCCAGGGGCCCTCTACGTATGTGGGGTTTGCATGTTCTCCATTGTTTTCTTCAGGTACTCCTCCCATAATCCAAAGACTTGCAGGTTAGGTTAATTGGTGACTCTAAATTGGCTGTAGGTGAGAATGTTAGTGTGAATGGTTGTCTGTCTCTATGTGTCAGCCCTGTGATAGTCTGGTTACCTGTCCAGGGTGTACCCCAGCTCTCACCCAATGTCAGCTGGGATAGGCTCCAGCACCCCTGTGGATCACAGGATAAGCAGTTCCAGAAAATGAATGAATTAATGAATGACAATAGACCAAACAATTTTTTTTTTCATATTTCTCTCTAGTGTGCGGTCCAATACATTACATCAAAATTCTTCTTCTATGCATTTTAAGACAATAACATAAGCTGTGCATTTTTCTTAACAGGAGAATGATCACACACAATGGGATAATTGGTAAGTCTCTTTGAATGGCATCTGTCCACTTTGCCCGAGGGAAATATCTTGAAAACTATTTAATTAGATAAATTGTTGCAATTGTGGCATTCATGATCCCTACAGGATGGATCTGAAAAAATCAAGTTGAAAAGTTTCAAATAGAAACATCGGGGCTACCCTGTCTCTCCTGTCCTGAATGTTGTTAATCAAATTTTTTTAATTGTATTTTTGGATCTAAAACCAACCAATCAAAATTGAGCAACCTGAATCGGAGCCAGAAGCAACTTTAGTGCAAAAGTCAATAATCATGAACAGAATCATTTGCAATAAAAATAATTTTAAAAAGTACTGTAATTATAACTAATGTGCAAAAAAAAATGACCAAGAAATGTGCACAACTGTACAGTAAAAAGTATAAGGAAAATGTTCGTCTACAAATTTCAGAAGCTTGATGGACTGGTGAGAGGAAGGGCAGCTGTTGGTGTACAAGGTGAAGAGCAGAGGGGAAAGGACCCAGCTTTGAGGGGAACCAGTGCTGATGGTCTGTGAGTCAGAGACATGTTTCTTAAGCCTCACGTGCTGCTTCCTGTCAGTTATTGCTAGACAAGTGTCATGCTTCAGTTAAAGGGAAAAAGCCCAAAGACAACTAACACTGCAACCAGCAGCATTGAGACAGTCTCCACAGGAAGACTCAACAGGATGACCACTGTGACCTGAGAGCTCCTTTACCAGCTGACGCAACTTCACTATATAAGGAAGCCTTGACTATAATGGAGGACATGATCTGAACAGTTTACGGTTAGGGGTTTGCTACTTTTTGCAATATGTGCACACAATTTACATTTCCATTTCATTGACTATGAAGAATGCGCAGGTAATATGAAAAACATCTGATTTCACCCATGTAGATGAGTCAAAAAAACTCAGTTTATAAAATTAAAATCTGAAAGTCGGTTTATAGTAAAATTTTGACATATGACAATATGAGTGAACAATATTCTCTTCAGTATTGCGAAAAGGTATATCAAACAGATAATCTGCAGCTTTGACAAATATTTCACAGCATAAATATGCCAGCAGCTGTCAGACAAGAAAAAATGTTTAAGAAATCCGACAGCCTGAGGGACTTCGTAAGGCTTTTTTTGATGATTATAATGTGTAAACAACTACTGTATTTGCTGTTGTTTAAGTGGTTTACTCATACGACCTATCATTTGAAAGCTACATTTCGACTGATGTGTGACAATTTAAGATACAACCACCACAGCAGGCTTGCTCAGAAACAAAGGGACATTACTCACCTATGAAGCCAATAAAAATCCTGGGAAATATTTAGTCCAAACACATTATTACGTCCACAGATATCCACAAACTTTTATTGCATCATTTCAAATATTCATATTTCACCACATACTATCGATAAATTCTTTTTGCACATCAACAGCTGTCTCCTTGGATATAAAAATGGTAGCAAACTTCTGACCTTTTCATTGACACCTAACTTGAGCCAATAGAAACTGCCAATGTTCCTGCTATGACCTCGATAGTCAGTGAGGGCCTGTGTTGGAACAGTGCGCATCTCTCACACTTCCTGGTTTATAGCCAATTGGTAGCCAGTGATTGGCCCGATGGCTTATGGGTTGTAGTCAATGACACTCTCCTTAAGGGCACCGTAGACTGTTATAAATATAAATAAATGAGAAACAAATGGCTCCTCGGTTGTCTTAAGGGAACAACAATCTGTCTTATCAATTTAGGTTGTCAGTATGTGTTTTTATATATGGCAAGCTCCAGTGGTGTAAGGTAGTTACGCTGGGCCCCTGTGCATTCTAGTTGCTAGTTTTTCCTCCTGTTGGTTTCTCTCTTGTCTTTTCTTATTGCAGCTCTCCTGTTAAAAAGGCATGACTGCTCACTGGGCTTAACGTATGTGCCAAATTTGAAGAAAGTCCCTGGAGGCGTTCTTGAAATATCGTGTTCACAAGAATGAGACAGACAAGATCACAGACTTTTGATCACCTAAATCAGTTTATTCTTGAGTCCAAGTGGACATTTGTGCCAAATTTGAAGAAATTCCCTTGAGGCGTTCTTGAGATATCGCGTTCATAAGCATGGGACATGCTTTCATACGTACGTTCGTACAGACATATGGACAGACAGCCCAAAAACATGATTGCCATTGCGATAGCTGACACGGAGGCATAAAAATGGATACGGCGTTAGAGCTGGGGCCCAGTTCGTTCCTGAAAAAGCTGCTCAGAGATATTATCCAGATCTTCTGAATCATTGGGTCCATACATCAAGCACACTAAATTTTGCCGGCCAAACCAGCTACTTCCAGTTTAGCCCTCTCCTATCTTGAATGGCGATTAAATGATTCAATCTTGTGGCCCTTCTAGATTTCCCAAATGTTTTCGGACTAAATGGATCAAATTTTGACAGTAAAACGAGTCTTTCAATCACAAACATTGTCCTCAGGAATCACAACCATTTCTCATTTCCTGAGATGTTTCTATTAGCTAACTGATGATGCCTGACCAACACGTAAAGATGAGTCACCTGCCTACAGCTGAGATGAACTGATCCAAGCTTCATTACTTGACGTCATTCAAGTGGCTTTCTAGACAACGTGACATTCATTGACTGCTGCCCTCTGGTGTCATTCTGAGCTCCTTTAAAGCTCATTCACTCTTCTCTTCCTATTAGTGCCTGCAGTGCTCTGAGTGACCTTTTTTGTTTATCTGTGCTCTGCTGGAGGGCACACAGACAGTAATGACAGGTACAGGAGAAGCCTGCTGAATGGACCCATTGTGTCAACGTCACACGTGTCGGACGGACATTCCAATGACGCTTTGGCGGAATAACGTCTTAAGTTAATGATGTCGTCACTCTCGCAGACTACCTTAGGCCTTAGGTTACTTCGTTGTGATAGTCTCATTCACTCACACTCACACACACACACACACACAAACTGCATGACAAGGCACCCCCCCCCACCTTTCTCTCTCTCCTTCTCTCTCTCTGTCTCTCTCTCTCTGATGTGAATGTGTAAAAGGGAAATGGTCAGCGAGGGACCCTCATATGAAGCTGTGGGGGTCTCTGAGAAGGAAAGTGTCTGCACCCTCTACTCTGAGACAGGAGCTCCTCATAACCCTGCAGAATGCCTGGAAACATCAGATCAGGTAAGTACTGGTGGAATAGAACTTTGCATGAGGAAAGAACTGTCATTGTCTGCATGTCTGTCATTGCATTCTCTTCCATTTTCCCCAACCCACCACTAAATATTTCTTTCCCTTATTTCTGTTCTTAATTATGCATCCTCAAACATCCTGAGAAAAAAAAACACTTTAAAGAATCTCAAAACACAGACATACACACTTTTTCAAAACAGGATGACATGACCTTATCTCACTCTTAAGAACATGCTTCAGGAGACTTGTTCTGTGTTTTGGATCATTGTATTCGATGTTTTGTTTTATTTAATATCTCTGTTCTGTGCTTGGTCTTTCTCCTTAGTGTCTTTTGTGTGGGTGGTGTTGGTCTGTCTGCTGTTCTGCAGCAGACTGACCAGAGTGGGTGCAGCACCCCTCTGTGCCAATGCCCAGGCTGGGTGCCATGTCCTCTCCCTGGCGAACCTGTTTGACCGGGTCATCCAACACTCAGGCAGGATGCATGGCATTTCAAATGACCTTCACTCCGAGTTTGTAAGTCTCCCATTGCAATATGTCTGATGATGCTTTGATCAATACATACAATTCTTCAGTTGAAATGTGCTTGTTAATTATACATATATATCTGTGTGTGTGTGTGTGTGTAGATATAGATATAGGTATAGATATAGATATGCTGATCAGATTTAATACAAACTGAACATTAGAACCTTCATGAAGGAGGATTTATTAAAGGGCTGTTGCACCAGACAGCAACACACCAGATAGCACCTCACTAAAACTAATGCAGTCTAGCGCAATAGCCCTTTAATAAATCCTCCTTCTTAAAGGTTCTAATGTTCAGTTTGTGTTCAAACTGTTTACGAGAGGTGTTGATTCAACTGTATGATCATTTTGGAGGATGTAGTTTGTGCTGATGTTAAACTATTGTGTTATACTGCCAGATTTTATTATTCAGCCTACTGTCATTGATATAAATAGGGGGACACAATAACTGACCATTAACTGAAAATGTGCGCGCACACACACACACACACACACACACACACACACACAGATAAATATATCATTAGCCATTTATGATAATGTGCAATTGCAGGCCATTCAACTATTTCATTCATTACTTCTTTACTCCAGCTACAGTTGACATTTAAATGACACCCGACCTCTGACATTTCATTCCAGCATTTTCTGTTTGTCCTGTCAGGAGCAGTACTTCCTGCCCAGTAAGAATCAAATCGGCCGGGTCAGTCGCAACTGTCACACCTCCACCATCCTCACCCCAAATGGCAAGGAGAACGCTCAGAGAATGGCGGTGAATGAACCTTTATAAAGCTGTTTTCTGTTATTGACATGTGCTATCCACATTATGTTTACAGTTTGCTTTCCCCTCACTTAATTACAGAAGCGTATTGTTGCCACAGAACATGTCAAGAGCATGTCACATGCAGAGCATTTTTTTGAACTGAACTTGTGAACGATTTTCTGTTCACATGGAGAGGCAATTGTTATCAAGTTATGAAGTTGTAATGTGAAATGTTTCAAGTTATAACATGAAACGTTTTAAGTTATAACAAGATAAATGTATATTGTTATAACAAGAAGGGTTTCTTATTTCTTTCTTTTTTTACAAGAAAAGTTTCCGGTCATAACTGATTACTGATCTTTTTTTTTCTGGTGTGGCAGCAATATGCTCCACACTTAAACCCTTATATCACTTTACGTTTATTTGGCATCATCCCAAACTTCCAATGATTACTAATGAAACATCCATCCTACTTACTGAATGTTAAAGGATGACTTTGAACTAACTCTTTAATGTGTATGGTTCCTCCTGTCCTGTCGCTGTAGAGAGAGGAGCTGATGGAGGTGATTCTGAAGCTCCTGGTGGCCTGGAGGGATCCTCTGTGGCATTTCCATCAGAGCATGGCTCACCACGACTTCAACAACTTCAGCTCCAATAAAGCTCTGGAGATGAGCGACATGGTGCACGAGCTACGCAAAGGTGTAGAGAAAGTGGCTGAGAAGGTAATGCACATCTTATTTGAATGCCAATGTGAAAATGTGTGGGAGGTGGTTAACATGAGCAGTTAAAGGATGTGCTTTGAGTGTAGAGCTCATTCCAAGAGTCTCTACATAATAACATGATGATACAGGAGTGACAGTATGTGTGGAAGAGTAGATGCTCATCTGCTGTGTAATATAGCTCGCAGGGATGGAGTTTCGAGTCAGGCTGTGTAATTTCACTGACACAGACGACAAAGTCCTGACGTCACACAACAAAACTCAAACGGCACTGTCCACCCTCAGATGACCTAATGTTCAGACTCAGTGCAAACATTCAGACACAGTCCAGAGAGACAGGAAGGGACCACGCTCTCACCAGCCTGCCTGCTGCAACTCTGTCTGACTCTCTTTCTTTCATTCTTTCTTTTTTCTGTCTTTTTCTCTCCTTTGTCTTTCTTTCTTTCTTTGTCTTTCTTTCTATTATTCTTTTTTCGTTTGTGTTTTTGTTTCTTCATTTTTCTTTCTTTCTGTTTCTTTGTCTCTATTTTCTGTCTATTCTTTTTTTGTTTTTTCTTCTGTTTTTCTCTTATTGTTACTTATGTCTTTTTCTGTTTCTTTTTTCTTCCTTGCTATTTTTATTTCTATTCATTTTCTTTCCTTTTCCTTTTTTCCTTTCATTTATGATTCTTTTTTATCTTTTTCCTTTATTCTGTTGTCTTTTTATTTCATCCCCATTCTTTCCTATAGCCTATATTTTTCTTTCTTTTTCCCACTCTTTCTTTTTCATTCTTTTTTCCTTCTCTTACATTCTATAGTTATCTTTTATTCTTCCCCTCATTTCTTTCTTTTTCTTCCTCTTTTTTATATTTATTTTTCATCCTTTCTTTTATTCTTCCTTTCTTTCCTTTTTTCTCTTTATTTCTTTGTCTTTCTTTCTTTTCTTTCCTTCTGTCCTATTGTGTAGAGAGAATTACACACTAATGGGATCAAATGTTCATAACCATCTTGATGTTTCAAATGTTTGTCAGACTATACAATTTTTTTATACAAAATATATGTAAAATCATATCTTTATAATTTATTTGTAAGTGAAGGAAATGTATGAAAACTTTCTTCTCCCTGACCTTTGGGGTCAGTAAGGGTATGATGCTTGTTTTGTTATGAACTGCATTTTAAACTTAAGCAGGTGAAAAACACAATAGCTGAAAGAAGAAATACTGAACAAACAAAATCAGGATTTAAAAAAAATCTCTATTAAGAAATCAAGAGTGAATCATTATCCTGACAGATGTTTCTATTATTTCGCCCTCCCTCATTTACAACAATGAGGGAGGGCGAGATAACAGACACATCATATCTTGTAATTATGCCTAGCTGATATGTATGCGTGTATGTGTGTCCTCTCCTCTCCAGATGCAACTGTTGGGGTTAACAAGTAACACTGTCAGCAGCCTGGCTTCTCCTGAGGATTTGTTGCCACCTGACAGTGCTGAGTGGCGCCTGATGAAAGACTACGACCTCCTCTACTGCTTTCGCCGAGACTCCAACAAGGTCCAGAACTACCTGAAGATCCTCAAGTGTCGCATCGTTCCAGAGCACGGATGCTGAAGTCCAGATAACAGTGGAAGCTGCATTCAACTTATAAAACTATCAGCACAATGGAATGGAAACGCTTCGGTTACAGACTACACAGATAAATCTGTGGTTCAGTTGTGTTTTCTATCTGCAGGGATGTTAACTGATATCATGACTGAAGTTCTACTGGAACCCAAAGACTGTGCCCACCCCCTACTTCATGCACGATATTATATAGAGTGTGGACAAACCTGTGTAGAGTATGGACAGGAGGGAATGAGTGTAATACATGTTATTATAAACTCCTGTAAAGCATCTTTAAATATAATAATACCTTATAAAACATTTCAAGAAACATGGATGCAATGTTTTTTTGTCATTTCTACAGAGGGATACTCACACTGCTGCTGCAATACACCTAAGGTCATCATCAGAGCATTAGGACTGATAACACCGTCACCTCTGATGTGCTGTTAATGGTCTGAAGTTCAGCTTGTAAAGGATATGGTTACATTATCTATACAGTACTCACTTATGGAGTTACTGTGTGCTTACAGTGTAGTTGTATTAGGAAGAGATCATTTCACAGCCAGTGTGAATCAAAGCTCTAATCATTAGTAGAAGTCACTTAGACACCAAAACATGGGAGAACAGGGTCCAGGTTGAAAAATGCAGGAGTTACCCTTTAGGATAATGTTGAAAAAGGTGCAGTGGTTTGAATTAACAAAGAACATATGGAGCCATCTTCTCTCCTTGCAACAAAGACTTGATGTGTGCAGCAGCAAATGCCTGAGAAGATTTCTTCTCGTGAGATTTCGTGTTAGATAATTGTGGTGTGTGTGTGTGTGTCTGTGCTGCAGACACATGAACAGCTCAACTTAGAATGAGCACATTCTGCATTATTCCATAACTGCAAGGGAAATAATAAATCAGAACATGTAGTTTGACTTTGATTCTGTTTATTAAGTGAGAAAAACAAAACAAAAACATTGCACTGACAGTGTGTGCGGGTGGCTTCATGATGCAGCTGCTATGGTGATGACCTCAGGCCTTCCACTGATCTGTTCTACACAGGAAACATGAACGGAGCCGTCCCTGCAATCATACAGAAAGAATGACATACAAGCAGAACACACGCCATGACCCACGACCCATGACCCAACTCATGCACTGATCCTGGAAGGGCAGATACCTTTTCATGGTCACCACAGTGTCGATGTCGTGGTTCTCCTCTTTAGGCTGCAGGTTCTTCAACACAATCTATAAATCATACACACAAGCAGGTACATAATAAAGTTATAAGTAGGGATTTATTAATCATTTTCATGCTCTGATGAAGGTCTAGTAGACCGAAAGCTCAACAATAAAGTGAAATACTGCAAGAAATCCATGCCCATAGGCGCACAGATGGACGCAAAAGCATTTGCCACTTATACAACGTGGGCACTGGTGCTACTGAGCACTCCAACACAACCAGGATGTGTATGTAGTTTGACATTTGATCCGGGGTTAGTGCTTTTATATTACCTTAGCTAGTTTTTCAGGCTGCTCCGTGACACATCTCTGGTAAATCTCCAGACACAAGGAGGACAGGTCCCCCCCTCCACTCAGGATGTGATGTCTGCGGGCAGGGAGGGGCGTGCCTGATGGAAGTAGAACAGTGAATACCTCGGCTCCGTTTTCATCCACCTCCTGCAAACACCCACACACCACCAAGACACACAGAAACATTTCAGTTGATGTACTACATTTTTTTAGATAGAGTAAAATCCACTGATATACATTAAAAATTACATCATTATAACTATGATTATTTTCTACTTCTGAAAATTAAAATCTACATATCATGTTTTTAATTGACCATGATACCTTCACTAGTATGTCAGTGGCAGAAACATCCACTGTGACAGACTCCTCCTCAGGGGCAAGGTCATCTTTGCCCACCAGTAAGCCTGCTTCCAGGGCCGCTCCCACGGCGATGACTTCATCAGGAGGCGCTGAGCTGAGGAGCTCCACCTCAGGAAACATATCACGGATCATCTGTTGGAGGCGAGGGATCCTGGCTGAGCCGCCGCAGAGAACCACCTGAAGTAACAACGTTTATTACTGCTTATATTTCACATCAATTCAGTCTTGTCCACATCATTAAAACTACGACTGCAGGGGGATCATTACACACCATACCTTGTTTATGTCACTGGTTGAGAGTCCTGCCTCCTCTAGCAGGGTTCTGATTGGCTGGATGCTCTTGTTGAAGAGCGAGGAGCAGAGCAGCTCAAATCGAGCTCTGAGGAAACACCACACTGAGGTTATCATGTTGGTAACAACTATTTATCCACCCAGACTTTGTCTACATTTCATTGGCATAAAAAACATGTCAATATACTGATATTATACAATATTCATTCATTCATTTTCCCGTAAGAAGTAAAGAGCGTGAACGTATCATATTGTAAATTATTGGAGCCTCCATTGCTAATTGGCTGATCGCAGTCAATGTGTCAATGTCAGCGCAACAGGAAGAAATTAACAGTATTTATATTTACTGATTCACTGATTTTCTTTCCCCGCCCATTGTAGCGAGTGAGGAGAATCTGCCGCTCACAGACAGATTGGGGGCTGATCAATCACTGAATACACACTTAATAAAACGGGATATTTGTGTGATTCAAACAGCTGTCTGTGCAGATTACTATTTACTATACAGCGACAGAAATAGACTTGGACTGTAAACAAAAGCAAGGGGTCTCTGGTTACCATAGAGACGACTGAAACCTTTCGCCGGACCATAAATTGAAGATATCTCACAACTGTTAAGTTTCTGTTGAGCGACACACTTCAAAAGTGTTGCGCATCCAAGCATAAATCAGCCTTTACCTTTTGGTTAATGTCAGGTTTTGTGATTTGTCCTTTACTGTTTAGGTGCATCTAGAATATTGATTCCAGACATGAACTAACGTGATAAAGCTGGAATCGCTAGCTGTTCTAGTAACACATGTTTTCTGTCATCTGCATGGTGAAGTTTGTTAATGTGTTAAGACAAGCTTAGTGTCATCTCAAAAGCTTACCTGGATATGTTGCATTCAAAGTCAGTGCCGTCGTGCAGGGAGTCAACGAAGCAATTGGCTGACCCCAGTGAGGACAGAGAGTGTTTGGCCATGTCTGCTCCGTTCATTAGCTTCATCATGGCCCGAGCGTTACTGCTCACATCGTGCTTAAAGGTGCTGCACAGCAAACACATGCAAATAACATGAGGATGGCTGGCAGGAGTCAGATATAGAGAAGCTATGTTGTACAGGAGCAGATGTGTGTTTGTGAATCAGGATACAAGATAGAGTAACAAAAGGTAGAAAACATGAAGCGAACGAGTGACAGCAGATTTTCAAGGAGCTGCAGAAAACACAGCAGTTACCGTTTGAATTCGGCAGCTAGGTGCTGGGCCAAGGCCTGGGTGAAGCTCTCTCCTCCAATGCTGTGGTCAGTGTGGGTGTTGAGAACCCGGAACATTCCTCCATTGACCTGCAGCGCTGTCACACTCAGGGACGTCCCGCCCAGCTTATACACTAAGACGTGGCTGTCGACACAGTACAGACCAATATGTCAAGTCAAGTCAAGTCAAGTCAGGATTTATTTCTAGAGCACATTTAAAACGACGGCAGTTGACCAAAGTGCTGCACATTGAGGGGTACAGAGTTAAAACAACATCAATAACAAAAATAGAATAGATGTAGAAAACAACGACAAGAAGACAGAGCAAACAGTGCAAACATTAAAATAGCAATAAAAAAAAAGAACACGAGATCATCGTGCTCAGGCTGAATGATACGCCAGGTGGAAGAGAAAGATTTTTAGGGAGGATTTAAAAGTCTCAAGGGACTGAGAAGATCGAATGTGAAGGGGGAGGCTGTTCCAGAGCCTGGGGGCAGCCGCTGTATAAAGGCTCTGTCACCTTGGGACTTTAGTCTGGTTTTTGGCACCACCAACAGTAGTTGGTCCAAATTCCTTAAGGTTCTGGTTGGGAAGTGGCGCAAAAGGAGCTCAGAGAGGTACAGAGGGGCCAGACCGTTGAGGGCTTTAAAAACAATTAAAAGGAGTTTAAAATCAATACGAAAACGGACCGGGAGCCAGTGGAGGGAGGCTAAGACTGGCAAGATGTGGTCGTGCTTTTTCTTGCCCGTGAGGAGGCGAGCAGCAGCGTTCTGGATGAGCTGTAGATGGTTGAGGGAGGACTGATCCAGGCCAACATAAAGGGAGTTACAATAATCTAATATGAGGACATATTATCTGTAATCAATACATTTTGATGTCACAATGAGTCCTTTAAAGGTCCAGTGTGTAGGATTCGGGGGCATTTATTGGCAGACATGGATTATAACATTCATAACTATGATTTCATCAGTTTATAATCACCTCATACCAAGAATGTTGTGTTTTCTAACTCAGAATGAGCCATTTAGATCTACATATGGACTGGGTTCTTTTCCACAAAGAAAGTCTGCATGTTGTTTCTACAGTAGCCTGGAATAAACCGAACACTGGCTCTAGACAGGGCCACTTGCATTGCCCACAGTATTTCTCCAAGACACTTTGGAGAAGTTTGAGTTCTGTAACCTCACTGCCAGACGTCACTTAATGGTCCTACACACAGGACCTTTAAGCAATAAACTCTAACAACCTGTGCCAGGAACATGGCAGCGTACCTCTTTCCAGAAGAACAGTCCTGTCCGATGTTATAGGCCAACAGAGCAGCAGCAGGTTCATGGATCAGCCTCAGTACATGGAAGCCTGCAGCTTCAGCTGCCTCCCTGCACAAAGCAAACACAGCGGTAGACTTCATTTTAAGGTGTCACTTGGTGCGTCTACATGAACTCTAACAATTCCCTAATAATCTAACTCAGAATAAAAATGCCTCATGTAAACTCAATCAGAGGAGACTGGCCTCATCTAGCTACAGACTACTGCCTCTCCTTCTATACCTGAATGAATTGAATTTTCTCAGTAAGGCAGGTAATAAAGGTTCTTCTTCTTCCGTTGTACTTCCAACAGATGAGACACTTCAGCAAGTAGTCAAAAAAGTTCTATCCCAGTTTGCACATCTTATTGAATCACTTAATTTTTTTAGTATTAATGTAAACAGTTGAGTTGGAATCACTCTAAGAATGATTTCAATAAAGAGGACTGAAGAGGAGGGGATTCTGTCATGAACTCCTGGTGAGAGCGAATGGCCTCTGGAAGCTTTTTAAGCCACTGTGGCCGTAATGTCCCACAGCCTGTGTGTGTTGTCATCCAATATAAATTATATAAAACAATCTTTTTAAACACAAACATGGTGTTTTACTCAGGAAAACTGAGCTTTGCATCCACCTTATTCCTAAACCCTATGAAACCTTGCGTGAATTACAAGCGCAACTTCTGGGGCTAAACCAGAACCAGTGTTTTTCTATTGTAACCGTTTGGAACGGTATGCTAATGGTATGCTAATCCTCTTTTTTTTTAAAGGGATTAGGAAATAAAACACGTGGAACACACCACCTGTTACACCTCAGACGGTAAACATGATCATACCTCTGTCTTCTCTGACAGCCATCTCAAAGCATTTGTTGTTTTACTTTTAAACCAAGCGTGTTAGCAATTAGCTCACCTTGCTCCGTTAGCATATTGTTAAATTTAACAGAGCCTGAGCTAGCTTAAACTAGCATAAACATCTACTCCTAAAAGACGATTTATGATTTCTTGACAACTCATAAACAGACGGTAACACGGTCTTCCTTAATGACAGTTTACACACTTTTATTACTGCAGACTTATTAAATCGGAGTTCTGCCAAATGAAATATGACGCTGAATTCAGTAGCAGACCTCAGTAAAATCAGTAATATAAAGTAGTAGTAAAACAAATAACTTAAAGCATTAATTTTATATAATATGAAAGAATGAAGGTAAATCAGTAACACACTCAGAATAGATGACTAAGCACGGTGCCTAGTGTACTCGAATTCAATTCTGCCATCTAGTGGACACTTATGAAAATAAAATGTATAACGTTACTGAATAATATTTCACCAGTTTCCCCTCCGAAACTGGTGAAATAGTTGCACCCAATATTAGACGTCTTAAGGCGTTAGAAATGTGCTTGTTAACAGGGCGTTTTCTGTTGTCTTAATGCAGTATATTTTTACCTGTTAAGACAAACAAAGCTGACTTATTAATACAAATGTCTAAACAGATGTTTAGGGCCCTTTCGCACTCCATAGTAATGTGGCCTACCTCAGAGCGCGCTTCTGAGCATGTGCAAACTCAAAGGGGACGGTGATGACTGCTTCAGTGACATCCGATCCCAGGGCTGACTGAGCCGTTTCTGTGAAAATGGGAAGGATTCATCAACTGACTGTTTATTTATGAAGCATGCATCTGTATGCGTGTGTCTGTGGAAGTTGCAATCAACCTTTCATTTTGTGGAAGATGAGTTTTGCTACATCCTCTGGAGCAACATACTCAGGGTGTTCTCCTGCTGTGATCTCATAATAAGGCTTCTCTTGTCTGCTGACCACCTAAATACAGAAACCACAGTAAATCAGTGTGGGCTCAACAAACCTAAGAGACAAAACTAACAAGGTATTGTGTGTCTGACTGAAGGTAGCTGATAGAAGTACAACATGAACAGCTTGAGAAAAATACATATTAATGAAGGAAACTAAATCAATGCTGGAAAGCAGTCATTTCAGACATTTTGGGGTAGAAAAAAACTAAATGGACAGCACAGAAGTGATGTGTTCAACTCACCTGACACTTTGTCTCTGCTCTATGAGTTTGTGTCTCTGGATCATCAAAGCTACCCGTTGAGAAACAGGGGAGAGAAATCTATTAGTCACTCTGAAAAATGCATTCAGCGTTAAACCAGGTCCTTTATATCATGAATGACTGTATCCTCTGGTATTTAAGTCACAATACAGGCTGCTAATGATTCAGTAAGACTCAAATGTTCTCAGAAATGACAATGCATGATTTTCAAAAGGTGCCAAAGGTGTATGATTATCATATTTCCTATGATAATACACACTCAATACCATTTTCTGATTACTGACCTACTATTTAGATTGGAATATTAAAAAACTGAGTCAACTATTACGATACTGTGCCTCCTGTAGCTTTAGGACTTGCAAACAAGACAGTGTTATAGGTCACCTTCTCCCCAGCACTTGTTTCACTTTGACAACTGTGTTAGCAGCATTGCGGACCCGTCCTTGCTTTGCTGCTATACCTACAATCTGCAGAAGATACAAAGCAAGTTAGGAGCAAAACATTAACAGCAGGAGCTACAGACTGGGGCTTTATAGCTGCTGCACATAGTAGTAGGGGTGGGGGGAAAAATTGATACAGCATAATATCGCAATATTTTGTGTACAGATATTGTATCAATACATATCTATTTTTGCAAATACACATTTTATTACAACTTTTGGTACTAGAATAATAAAATCAATTGCTTTTATATAGATATTAAGTAATAAACTTGACATCTGAGGTTGACATAATGTCTCTAGATCATGTAGTATTGCAATTCTGAATGTTGTGCTGTTATTTCTCTGTAAGCAAACAGACAATGCAGACAAAAACAGTGTTCAACAAATCTTTGTTTAAGTTATACAATTCTGTGTCTTGTTTGTTATTGCTATTAAATTGTTTCATTTTATTACACAAAAAAACAATGACAGCAACATGATATTGGTATTTTATGTCAACCACCAGGAGCTTTCTAAATATCAGCATCAGCCATTAAAAACCCATATCTGTCAACCACTATCACATAGCTGTCAATGCTGTAATAATAACGTGGTTTAACAGAGAAATGATGTTGTGTATGTTGATGGCTAAGCAGTGGAAGCAGTTCAGACATTATTTAAAGTGTAAGTTAATAAGACGGTTGACTGTCCCTTGAGGCCGAGGTGCTGAAGCTTGCAGTGAGTGTGATGATGTCACAAACTCTGGGATTCAACATTTCATAGAACATACAACAATACAATAATCAGAAGAATACAAAAGTCATCTCTTGTAGTTTTTAGGTAATACGTGATTCCCTATAAACTACAAATGGTTTGATAGCTGATATGAAGAGAAGTGTATGGATGTACCTGCTCAGTGTCTCTGTAGCCCACCACAGCTGGGGTCACTCTGTCTCCTGCATCATTAGCCACAACATCAGCCCGCCCATCCTGCACAGAACACACACACACAAAGATTTATCTAAATCACTTTTGTTCTTGCAAATAGAGCTTGGCAATATACTTCTCACGGTGCAAACAATTAATGAATAAATTGATTAAGTGATCTTCAGAAAATGTATCTTTTGCCCCTCCAGTCCACGTGTTTTGTGGAGAAGGTTTCTCTCTGGGGTTGTATGTTGGGGTTTGGGGGGGGGGGGCCCTTGTTTCAACAGAGTAAGAGGAAGAAAATAACTTCCAATGTGCATTGGAACAGTTCCAACTGTCATCCCCATCACAACTGTTCTCTGCCTGAAAACAGCAGACTGATTCCTCCAGGTTAAGTTGCTGTCCTTAGTCAAGGAGCATCCATGAGTAGGATAAGAGGGAGCACAGGCAAACTGGTGTCGTGTCTGTGATGGCGACAGAGTTACGGTCTATCTTGGTGAAGAGGGAGCCGGAGCTAAAGACAGAGCTCCCCAATTACCAGTCGATCTGCGTCCCACCCTCACCTATGGTCATGATCTTTAGGTAACAACCAGAAGAATGAGATTCTGATTCCAGGCTGTCTGAAAAGCATTTCCTACACAGGGTGGCTGCTGAGCTCACCCATGGGGGCACCGTGAGGATCTCAGACATCTGAAAGAGCTTGTAGTAGACTATCTGCTCCTTCACATTGAAAAGATCTAGCTGAGGTGCTTCAGCATCTGGTCAGACCTCCCTGTGGAGGTGTACAGGCACATCCAACTGGGAGGAGGCCACAGAGAAAACCTGAAGAGATGATACGTGGCCTGGATGGGAACACTTTGGGACCCCTGGGGAGAGCTGAAGAATATGGCTAGGGAGAGGGAATAGCTGCAGACCTAATACCTACATGCTGTGATGTGACACAACCATCCACAATTACAGGTTTGGGGGCGGTCCGGTATTTTTACTGGGTCTGCAGTGTAATGCTTTTCCAAAACTTAATCTATGTGTCCCATCACACTCAATGAAATCACTAGAAACACACAGTGGCTTAAGTAAGTAAACGTTGACAGCAAGCATCAGAAAGAGACGCAGTTAAACACCAAACAAAACACAACAGACCCACGGTAAAGTGGTGTACAACAAAAGAGCAAAAAAGAAAGCTTTGCTATAATGTTAGTTCACTTAACGTTACATTAACAACCATATTTTAAGCAGGTCTGCTTTATGGTAAGTGTACACTGCGCAGTTGTTCTATTAAGAATTCCAACGTTAATTAGAGTGCCAGTTGTGGGGATCCAAACATAGGCCTATAAATCTCTTTAGAGACTAACCTTAGAGCTATCATAAATGAAATAAATTCATTCATCGTGTTCCCATGTCACCTACAGCATCTAAACCGGCGCTGTTTCAGTCGGCATATGAGCTTGAGATCAACCAGTGTGACCCAGAGAAGGAGGACATGGTGGGGAAGGCCAGTAGAGATAAACAGAGTGTAAACTCACCTTAAATATCGCCACACAAGCGCAGGTATACCCAAAGTGAACTCCTATGGCAGCCATGCTGGCAGAACTCAAAGGGCTGCTCCACGCGCATGCGGCCCGTGTTCCGCTCCCAGAAACAACTTCCGGTGCAATTTTTTCAGAATAAAAGCGCATAACTTTTATGAACATACGGATTGATGAAACGGACTATTTATTAGACGACTTTCTGGTTAACAACGTTCTTCTTCTTGGATAGTTTTATTTTCACAAATCCTTAACATGTTACATAATGAGTTTCTTTAATTTGAAAGCCGTTAAATACGTGGGAAAAAAAGAAAGAAAATTGAACTTTTTAGTATAACAGATGAATGATTTATAAAAAAAAGCCCTAACCCTTACTTTAATATTCTTATTATATTTCTTTCTCTGTATTTAATACCATTTCAATCTCTTGTCTGTTTTCATTTATAATTTTATTTCTGTCAGTTTTTCTGTCTGATCCTATCACTGTTGTTTGTAAATTTTTTCAACAATTGTGCAATTAAAAATATATTATTTGACAACATACAGATATAACAAATAACAGCGTAATATTTTAGAATAAGTAATACGCGATTATTATTATTATTATTATTATTAGTAGTAGTAGTAGTAGTAGTAGTAGTATCATATTTCTTTCTACATTTTTAATATCATTTCAATCTCTTGTCTGTTTTTTTTGTAAATTATCATTTTTTTCTGTTTGTTTTGTATACATCTCCTATTGATGTTGCTGGACATGTGAAATTGTTCAATTTACAAATAAACATGAATTTTTAATAGCATACCGGTATAACAAATATCAGATAATATAATATATCTGATATTATAGGATTTTGGAATATATAACACATCATTATTATTATTATTATTATTATTATTAACATATATACTCCATAACAAGTAAAACTCCATAACAAAGTGCAGGAGTATTGTCAACTGAATGAAGAAAATATAAAATATATTTACAAATATATTTTAGACCGTTTGATTCAAGCTTCAGCCAGTCGGATCCTTGACCATGCGATGACGTCACTCCCGGGGTCTCACTCTGGGTGCTGAGGGAACTGGGACACCATGCATGTAGCTAATAATAACGGCACACGCTACCATGTCGGTGTGGTCGCTCGCCTTTCTGTTGTTTATCAGAGGGTTTACTTTTTCTGCAGGAGGCGACTGTGAAGGTTAGACAGCATGGTGTGAGCACACGTTATGTACGGTCTGGCTCTGGTTTACCAATACTACACTGCACTGAGAGCAGCAACAGGTTCTTCTCAGTTGTGCATGCCTGTGGTCACACAGTGCACCCACCATAATCTGCCCTGCATGTGTGGAAGACGTTGTGCAACATGGCTTTTGATGAATAATCTTACAATGATTTTAGTTAGAATATAGCTGAGACTATATGAGTATATTTGGGAAATTAATCTGAAATGACAGGTCATCACCAACAGGAGATAGCTTCAGAGTTTGTCTAGTATGAAAGAAAAAAATGTAAATGAAGGGGTAGGTGTTTTTCTTTTAAGGAATAACACTGTTCAAATTATCCTACAACACTTGGGTCCCATGTCCTGCACACTGCTTCGAAGACAGGCCCATCTATTGTCAGCCAATAAGCACAAAGCTGTACAACACAGACTGGTTGCCTCCCACCTCCAACCCCCAGAAACAAACAAACTAACTAACTAAATAAATAATAGAAATAAAAACTAAAATTTGAAAACACATTTCCTATTTTTTTCTTTTTTTTATAAGCAAGTACACTGATACAGTATGTGATGCTCTGTTAACAGCTGATACCTCACTACTGTCAACTAAGGTAGGCAGATTTAAAGGTATATCTGAAAAGAAGCATTTGTGTTTTTGTGAGCTTGGTGTTGTTGAGGATAAATTTCATTTTGTGCTCCATTGCCCCACGTACAGTAATTATGCTGTGCATGCGTTATTATATAATGGACACAGGTTATTATCTAGAAGGACCAAGTTATTATTGCGCGGGCACAAGAAAATAACTTTTCCCCACAAAATAAAAAATAAATCATCTTATGGGACTTCAGGGGCTCTGCATAAAATTATAAAATTATTGCAAAACTCACATACCAATAAAATCAATAACAAAATGTACTAGAAAATGTCCCGAGAGCCTGTTTCACACTCTATCAAATGTATTTTTGTCCACTCTGCAGTGTGTGTGGACTTTCTCAACAGACTGTATGGCAGTCTGACCTCAGCTCACAGGGAACTCACCCCCTCTTTGGTGGAGGAGGAGCTGATCCAGGCCTGCGCTGTCGCCCAGGGGAAGGAAGCGAGGCTGGTGAGAACACACACACAAGCACAGAAACACAACCTTAGTCTTGCCTTGCTTTGGTGAAATAGTGTGTCTGTCTGGGATGTAAAATTAATCTAATGATGAAAAAGTTGATGAAAAATATGTCAATGTGCTGTCCCAGTGTTACTATCTAGGAGCCAGCAGTGATGCCGCGACCCGCGTCACAGCATCAGTGTCTCGACCTCTGGCCTCCCACGTTCCTGTTGAGAAGATCTGCCAACGCCTCAGCAGCAGAGACACACAGATCTGTCAGCTCAGATATGGTAAAAGGTGTTCAAATACACAACAAAGACTGGACATTCATGTGTGTGTGTGGACAGTATAAAGCCTATTTCTGTGTTTTATGGTTGTCTGCAGAGCCTCATCTGAAGGATCTGAGCAGTGACGGGCTCAAAAAGCTGAGAGTCTTGGAGCTGAGGAACATTTTAGCCTCATGGGGAGAAGAGTGTCGAGGGTGTTTGGAGAAACATGAGTTTGTCAGCCTCATTCAGGAGAAAGCACCGCTGCACAGTCACAGTATGGAACTATGAATAGTGACTGGTATTCTCTAAACCCACCCATCCACACAGCAAAAAGTCAAATTATTCTTGTATTCTCAAACATTAACTTACACAGACCTTATTTCATTCATGTAAAGTCCACCTCCAGACATGAACTGAAGGATCAGTGTGTAGGATTTAGAGGGAGGCCAGTTGCAGTCTGCAATCCTTACCACTAGATGCCACTAAATTCCCCTAAATCTTACTCACTGAACCTTTAAAGGCAGATTTATACTTGCTCTGTGCAGAGCCTACTCTGTGGCCTACGCACGTGGCCTACGACATTGTGAGCATTTATACTTGTGTGGTGGTGTGTCTGTGTCACTCTGCAGTTGCACCTCTAAAACACTGGTCTGTGGTGGCATTTCTGTGAAGCACTGCAAAGTTTAGGTGATTCGAAACACACCCAAAACACACATTAAACATGGCTTAATAGAGACAATTTCAAACCTAAATACACAAATCAGCTTCACTATAACTCGCAGCATTCACAGACAAAACACTTGTCTTTATTGGACACATTTTCCCCACAAATACAACATGCTAATGTTTTTAGCACAAGTCTATGGCATTTTACATTGTAAAAATTTGCCTAGCAATTAGCGGAGATTTCCACTACCCATATGAAGCCAGGATGAATCACACAGCTTCATTTCCACTGAGGGAAATGGTTTTCAGCTTACAAAAATAGACAGGAGGTCTGCGTTCCCACGATGTGCAGTTACATTTCTTGGGAGGAGCATGTCAGGCTATGGCGTAGGTTACAGCCTTGATTTGACACAGAAGTATAAATCCCACTTTAGTCAGCCATTTTTTAAATTCCTTTAAATCCCTTGCAACATTTTGCTCATCTCTAATGTAAAGATTAGAGCACATCCTGGGTAGTGGTAACTTCTGCTTCTGTGATGCCAGATGAGTCATAAAATCTATTTCTGTCCTGTGATATTTCAAACTGATTCAATGACACAAACAAAATATTCAATTCTTATTTTCATGAACTCATTTGTTGCAGCAGTCAACCACCAGAGAGGCTTCTGACTACAGAATCAAGTGTCATGAACTTTTCCAAGCATGTGAAAGTGTTGGAAGTTTATTGTTGTTGGCTTTACACAGAGACCCTTGCTCTTACAACACACAGTGTAGGTGACAATGACAAGGATGATGTAAGGCCCTGCTCAGGATGCACAGTAACAAGATAATCTAACCATTAATAAAAGGCACACTTGATAAACAGAACAACTGTACTCATTTGCATTAGTCATAAATTGTGATTAGTGACAAGCTGTATGCACTAACGTTGTTTACCAGATTGTGTAACCTTTTCCAGGACTGTCAACATTACACACAGTTTAAGGCAGGAGTGGTGTGACTAGAAGTCAAAGCTTGAAGGTCTGCTGTGGGTTTGTGGGTTAACCAGACCTCCTGTTTCAGGATATGACACAAAGTTGTAGACAACAGTAGACAATACTTAATGCTGTAATGAAGCTACATATTCTGAAATATGAATGCTTCACACACATCTTCAACCCATCACAGAAGATCTATCAGCACAGTTTCAAGATTATTGTCACATGATCAGTGTCTTCCCTTCTGTTCCTGAGGCATGATGTTAAATAATGGCTAGAACACATTATGCTGTCACAGTGAAGTTGTACTTTTGACATTTCAGACATAAACTGTGACCTCTTTATCATTTTATCCTATTAGACATGTGTGAATTTTGTCATAATTGGTGTATGCATTCTTGAGTTATGGTTTTGTGAGGTCACAGTGACCTTTAACCACCAAAATCTAATCAGTTTATTTTTGAGTCCCCGTGTTTGTGCCAAAAGACCCACAAGGCATACCTGAGATACTGTTATCATGAGAATGGGAAGTATGGACAACCCAAAAACATTCTGGCGCCAGCCACGGCTGTGAGTTCTAAAAAGTCTCTACCTATTTACTTAGAATCAAAAGAGGAACTCACTGGTAAAAACATTGTCAAAAACGTCATAGGGTTTATTTACCTTCCACAACTGTCAGCATGTGCTTTGAGATACAGTACAGGCCAAAAGTTTGGACACACCTTCTCATTCAATGCGTTTTCTTTATTTTCATGACTATTTACATTGTAGATTCTCACTGAAGGCATCAAAACTATGAATGAACACATGTGGAGTTATGTACTTAACAAAAAAAGGTGAAATAACTGAAAACATGTTTTATATTCTAGTTTCTTCAAAATAGCCACCCTTTGCTCTGATTACTGCTTTGCACACTCTTGGCATTCTCTCCATGAGCTTCAAGAGGTAGTCACCTGAAATGGTTTCCACTTCACAGGTGTGCCTTATCAGGGTTAATTAGTGGAATTTCTTGCTTTATCAATGGGGTTGGGACCATCAGTTGTGTTGTGCAGAAGTCAGGTTAATACACAGCCGACAGCCCTATTGGACAACTGTTAAAATTCATATTATGGCAAGAACCAATCAGCTAACTAAAGAAAAACGAGTGGCCATCATTACTTTAAGAAATGAAGGTCAGTCAGTCCGGAAAATTGCAAAAGCTTTAAATGTGTCCCCAAGTGGAGTCGCAAAAACCATCAAGCGCTACAACGAAACTGGCACACATGAGGACCGACCCAGGAAAGGAAGACCAAGAGTCACCTCTGCTTCTGAGGATAAGTTCATCCGAGTCACCAGCCTCAGAAATCGCAAGTTAACAGCAGCTCAGATCAGAGACCAGATGAATGCCACACAGAGTTCTAGCAGCAGACCCATCTCTAGAACAACTGTTAAGAGGAGACTGCGCCAATCAGGCCTTCATGGTCAAATAGCTGCTAGGAAACCACTGCTAAGGAGAGGCAACAAGCAGAAGAGATTTGTTTGGGCCAAGAAACACAAGGAATGGACATTAGACCAGTGGAAATCTGTGCTTTGGTCTGATGAGTCCAAATTTGAGATCTTTGGTTCCAACCGCCGTGTCTTTGTGAGACGCAGAAAAGGTGAACGGATGGATTCCACATGCCTGGTTCCCACTGTGAAGCATGGAGGAGGAGGTGTGATGGTGTGGGGGTGTTTTGCTGGTGACACTGTTGGGGATTTATTCAAAATTGAAGGCACACTGAACCAGCGTGGCTACCACAGCATCCTGCAGCGACATGCCATCCCATCCGGTTTGCGTTTAGTTGGACGATCATTTATTTTTCAACAGGACAATGACCCCAAACACACCTCCAGGCTGTGTAAGGGCTATTTGACCAAGAAGGAGAGTGATGGAGTGCTGCGGCAGATGACCTGGCCTCCACAGTTACCGGACCTGAACCCAATCGAGATGGTTTGGGGTGAGCTGGACCGCAGAGTGAAGGCAAAGGGGCCAACAAGTGCTAAACATGTCTGGGAACTCCTTCAAGACTGTTGGAAAACCATTTCAGGTGACTACCTCTTGAAGCTCATCGAGAGAATGCCAAGAGTGTGCAAAGCAGTAATCAGAGCAAAGGGTGGCTATTTTGAAGAAACTAGAATATAAAACATGTTTTCAGTTATGTCACCTTTTTTTGTTAAGTACATAACTCCACATGTGTTCATTCATAGTTTTGATGCCTTCAGTGAGAATCTACAATGTAAATAGTCATGAAAATAAAGAAAACGCATTGAATGAGAAGGTGTGTCCAAACTTTTGGCCTGTACTGTACATTATAAAAAATATACACACATGTGACCTCAGCGAGAGCAGCATTTCCACCCTTTGTTCTGTTTTTATGGCATTATAATAAAATCGAAGAAATGAAAATGAAACCAGAAATCTTCAACTGAAAGTCAAAGAGCGGCAGTAAAATGTAAAATGAAAGAATTTGCAGTGCTAAAAAGTCTCTTTATTAAAGCCACTGTTTTCAAACAAATCAATGAATGAATAAGTTGCCTAATTTGGACAACAACAAACAGCACACAAACATCAAACAAAAGACAAACAGCCTTAAAAGGTAGCCTAAATGTCCAATATTTCCTAACAGGTAGGCTAATGAAACAACAGTGAATTAAGGTATTATGTGCACCAACACCTGAGAACAAAAACACGTGACAACCAACCCCCAGAGCAGTGAGACAACCACCCCCACCTGACCTCTTGACAAACATGTTAAGCTAGCTACCACATGGCTTTAGCTTGGTAGCTAAAAGCTGACTCAAAAGAAAGCTATTACTTTGGCTTTTTAATAAGTGTTTGATTTTTAAATGTCTCCTTACCTCAATGTTTTGTGTGTGTGATCCACAAAATGGCCAGTGCAAAATGAACAGGATGTCAGGCCTAAAGTTTGATAACATCATGTCACAGCGCCGTCTAGTGTGGTTGTAATAAGCACTGTGACAACCAACCCGTGACACAACCAACCCCGTTCCCCCTACATATATTACATTTCCATATATGAAGGATATGTACATATGAGGTAAATACAAACCATATATGTGACATAAATAATTAGCAGTTATTACCAATACAATTATACACACACACACATATCCTCACCGCTACACCTGTTCAACTGCTTCTTAACGCAAATAGCTAATCAGCCGGTCAAGACGACCTGCTGAAGTTCAAACTGAGCATCAGAATAGGGAAGAAAGGAGATTTAAGTGACTTTAAATGAGGCATGGTTGTTGGTGCCAGACGGGCTGGTCTGAGTATTTCAGAAACTGCTGATCTACTGGGATTTTCATGCACAACCATCTCTAGGGTTTACAGAGGATGGTCCCAGAAAGAGAAAATATCCAGTGAGCAGCAGTTCTCTGGGTGAAAAGGCCTTGTTGATACCAGAGGTCAGAGGAGAATGGCCAGACTGGTTCAAGATGATAGAAAGGCAACAGTAACTCAAATAACCACTTGTTACAACCAAGTTATGCAGAAAACCATCTTCAGATGGGCTCCAGCAGCAGAAGACCACATCAGGTGCCACTCCTGTCAGCTAACAACAGGAAACTGAGGCTACAGTTCACATAGACTCACCAAAGTTGAACAATGGAAGATTGGAAAAACGTTGCCTGGTCTGATGAGTCTCGATTTCTGCTGCGACATTCAGATGGTAGGGTCAGAATTTGGCGTAAACAAAATGAAAGCATGGATCCATCCTGCCTTGTATCAATGGTTCAGGCTGGTGGTGGTGGTATAATGGTATGGTCAATATTTTCTTAGCACACTTTGGGCCCCTTAGTACCAACTGAGCATTATTTAAATGCCACAGCCTACCTGAGTATTGGCTGGAGCCTATCCCAGCTGACATTGGGCGAGAGGCAGGGTACACCCTGGACAGGTCGCCAGACTATCGCAGGGCGGACACATAGAGACAAACAACCATTCACGCTCACATTCACACCTACGGACAATTTAGAGTTATCAATTAACCTAGTCCCCAATCTGCATGTCTTTGGACTGTGGGAGGAAGCCGGAGTGCCTGGAGAGAACCCACACTGACACGGGGAGAACATGTAAACTCCGCACAGAAGGGCTCCCACTCCCGGGATCGAACCGGCAACCCTCTTGCTGTGAGGCGACGGTGCTAACCACCACATCACCGTGCCACCCAAAAGATAGACATGTTTGTCAAATATGAAAAACAAATATAAGCATTTTTTTCTTTTCATAGACTTGCACATTTAAGAATTTGTTAATGTTAATATACATGGTAGCAACATATAATACTGTAATAAAAATCATCATATTGATTATTTTGAAATATGTGTATATATATATAATGTATACTTATATTGTAGTTATAAGTTTTGTACAAATATATCCATTCCAAATCCCTTTAATATGTTATTATGTATGTAAATAAGAAAAGCACATTTAAGCATAGAGATTTTATATATATATTTCCTTTTCATTAACCTGCGTGTATAAATTAAATAGCCATATATCCATCCCAAAGCAAATCAATATGTTATTATAAATGTAAATATATAACAGACATGTACAGTATGTCAACAATTAATAACAAACATGAGCAGAGATAATTTTGTATATTATTTTTTTACTATTTGTACATTTGCAAATGTAAATTAAATATATAACATTAACATATAGGGTAGCAACATATAATACTGTATAAAATTCATCACATGGATCATTTTAATATTTGTATGCTCATATTGTAGATATATATGTTATGCTTATATATATCCATCCCAGCCCATCAATATATGTTGATACTATATCGTACGTGTAAATATATAAGATAGACATGTATATCAACAATTTATTTAAAAACAGAACATATATAAACATACTGAATTTTTGTGGTTTTCACAAACTTGCATATAAATTTATCAATAACTGGTAGCAAAATGTTACACTATATAAAAATAAATCATATAGAAAATTTTAATATATGTACATATATGTACATATACAAGCTTTATGGGTATTTCATATATGTTACAAACATTTCATATATCCAGAGGATGTATGTATGTATGTATGTATGTGATAATAATATATATTGCCTTCTGGGTAACGTACATGGCAACATTACTCTTAATACAGGGGCACATGTATATGTTACATATTACATTTCCATATGGGGAGAAAACAGGAGAGTTAAGTGGCACAAAGTTCATTGTTAAATTCGTTCAACAAGATGCTCTTTCTCATTTGCTTTGTTCATGAATGTGGTTCTGTACATTTCCCTCTCAAATATTACGTTATTCATATGTTATGTTTACTATGTTCTACTCTGTGGCTGCATGACATTTGTTTTTCCATCTCAGCCTCCATCACAGTGAACTGATGTGATGTTGATGCAGTTGTCAAACTTGACCTAACTCCGCTTTGTGGAACACTTCCTCCCTGAACACACGTGACAACCCACAGAACGAGCTGCTCTCAGGACCATAACAGGAAGTCTGCCCTCTACTGCAGTCCGGTTTCAGAGAACAGTTCCTCTGAGTGAATCAGCCCTCCATTATACAGACTCAGTTTGTTCCTCAGTCTCTCCTTGGCTGGGTTTTCCACCACAATGGAGTCATCTTAAACACACAAAACACAGCAAAGGGTTATTTTTAGTAGGCTAACGCACACACATACCGCATGTAATATATAAATACAAGTGAATGCACTGATAGATTTTTATGTGAGGGTGTTTTAAATGTTCCACTTGGCAAGATGGCTGTCACGGTCAGGTTAACTTTTTCTCGTAATTCCTCACAAATGAGGAAGCACCTGGTAGAGTTGAGCCACCCATTTTTGTGCATCTTTACATTATGCTGGCTTGCTGAGCAAGACCCACAGAATCTTACAAGTTTTTCAAATTCTGCTCATGTAATGTGAAATCCCCTCAATACTTACTCTGAGGACTGTCTGTGTGGTTGAGGGTGAAGCCATTGGCCCTGCAGTCCTCACATGTCAGGCTGCCTGTCTCTGCAGGGCAGCTGCACTGTACAGGCCAGCTGCTGTACAGGTCTGCTGCTGCCTCACCGTCAGCACCCAGCACCTCACTCAGATATGTCACCTCCGACTGGCTGCATTCACAGGGCCCTGCATGCGTTAGAGAGCCAGGGGGGCTGCGCTGCTCATCGTGCTCTACAGGTATGGAGGGTGGGGGGCTCAGCAGGGCATTAACAGGGTTTACATCTTCAAGGCTGCGGGGTTGGTCCACAGGGGGGCAGCTGGGTGGGGGAAGCAGCTTGCTCAATTCCAGAAGCACCTGTCAACAGTTAGGATTTATATTATTCAACACCAGACCAAAACTGCTCATAGCATCCATGACCAGGGGAATGATCAAGGAGGACATTTCAACAGAAACAGAGGTCATCTCCCCCATGATGCAGCCACATGTAAACACCATTTTCTGAACGAAAACTGTGTAATGCAGTGGAAAGCAGCAAAAGCTAGGATGTGGACGTTTGAGCTTAGAATTTTGTGTATAGTCTTCTTAAAGGTCAAGAATGAACATTTATTTCTCACATTCTCCATTTTCGGCCTGCTGCGGTGGCGGCTAGCAGTGCAGTCCAAGGCCAGCCGCAGGAGGCCGAGGGCCAAGGCGGTCGGCCACCGACCGGCTGCCACATCCAAAAACTGCAGACAAGAATCTACACCGCCGCTGTCCTCCACCTCAGTGATAAGCAGATCTCTCTGACAGAGCAAACAGAGAGAGAGAGAGCATGTGGTTGGTGAGCACAGCATATCAGACAGTTCTAACAATTAATGTGAGATATATGACTGTTGTTGTAAGACATCACAATGTATTATGTAGCCTATAGACAGAGTTGTGTTCTCCAGTCATGTGACTTGGACCCAAGTCAGTCTCGAGTCACAAACTTGATGACTTTAGACTCGACAAAATCAAAACAGGAAAAAAAAAACTTTTATACAAATGACTCGTGACGGATAAGATAAGATAGGAACTGCAGGTTGAAAATTACAAGTAGAGATGCAACAACTTCCAACATGAGAATGGTAAGTTGAGGCTAATATTAATATACTGTGAAACTTTGTTTAATAGCTTTTTTTTTTTATTTGCTTAAATCACTGAACTCAAATGGTGTAATTTGAGACAAGCCTGATATGGGACAAGCTTTTAATCCCTTTCACACACAAAAGACAGACACACTCATTTTACAGCACCTGGCATACCGACGCAACACCACTTTATCATGTAAAAACAATACTCACAACTTGGATTAATTTTCATGAAAACTGTTTTTGTTTCTTTTGATTGATGGACCCTTACACACTAATGAAACGTACCCCGTAATCGAGGAATGGACACATATTGTGAATTTATGACCACATCAGAGACAGAGGGCTCTAGTTTCCTGGCGCAGCACAGGGTGGCGCAGGGTGGCGAACCCCGCGCAGAGCTAGTTTCGAGCAGCGCAACCCGAGGTGCGCTCAGTTTGGTAGTTTGGCAGACCGAGGTGCGCTGAGATGGGTGTGGCAGCGCAGCAGGGGGAGGTGCCGACAGATCCAGCTTGGCGCAGTGACAGTTTCGTGCCAAAAGGCTTCGCCGAAGGTGCGCTAAAAGCTCGCCAACTGAAACCACGTCTACTGTCAGCGCAGGGGGAGCGCAGCTGGTGTAAGCCGAAGTTTGGCAAGTTTGGCACCAAAACCTCACAGACAGGTTTCCAGAATATCAGGCACATTAACAATGCAATAAATACCCCAAAAAAACACTATTCAATGCAACTATCTGCAAGCAGCACATAAATGTATCTCTATATCGACTGTCCCGTCACATCTGGGGATTGGCACCGTTTGGCACGTTTGGCACGTTTGGCACGCGTAATGGAAACCCAACCTGATTTGATTAACACAGTTGCAAACTAATGAGTTCACATCCCTCTCAGCCAACCACAAACAGCCACAGCATCAGATAGGGAGTATATATTCAGCATCTGTCATCTTAGAAAAGTCAAAAGAAAAGAAACAGAGTGAGACTGCGAGAGAGAAAGAGAGAGAGCGCGAGCGCAGGAGAGAAACGCAACATTGATTTACAATTGTGGTGACCTCCTCCCAGGCTACCTTTGCATTATCAGCCCGTGGAGGTCTGCTCGCAGTTCCGTATATTCGGACACTGCAAGCAGACCTCCCGGACCAAAACATCAGTTTCCTCCTGGGAGAAGTTTGGCCATCTGACGCTGCTGCTCTCTTCTGCCATGGTGAATTGAGTAAACTCTCATTATGCCTTCGCGTGGCGCATTTAAGGGCGAGGAGAGGGGCTCATTTGATTGGTGTGATGTGAATGGGCTGTGTAAAACCCACTCCACGCCTTCTCTCCTCCCTCTTTCCAACTTGCGCCGGTAGGAGGGATGGAGGTGGGATAGAGGAGTAGCTGCGCCAGGGCGCATGGTGTGCCAAACTTACAAAATCCGCCTGGCCACACCCAGTTGGCGAAGCGCAGGTGCGCTGCGCCTCCGCCCCGCCCGGTCTGCGAAACTAGAGCCCAGAGAGTCACCACCTTTATTTCCTTCTCTCTTGTTTACCATGCCTGTAAATCTGATTGAATTATGGTCTTCCTTGGTGCTCATGGTTTCAGTAAAATGAACTAAACAACTGAATTGTGGAGAATCAAACTGAGAATCTAAAATGAACTTTTTGGCAAACAGACCAGGCATCTAATTGAGACTGGCATATATTTGTCAAAATGTGTTGCCACACCCCGCTAATAAAGGGGAGATGAAGTTTCACAGTAGTTAGCAAGCTGACGTGCATGTTTAACCTAACTGTGGCACTGGTTAATAGTGCTATATGCTATAAAAGTGCAATGTTAGCACTACTTTTTTATAAAAAAGTTCAGTCACATCTGTTTTAACAAATTTGTTTAAACAGATAAATACAAATTGTATAAAGCATTTATGGTTTTTATAATTTAACATATTATTACTCTGTTGTTAAAATGGCATTACATTTGGTGCTGAGTGCATTATGACTCTTAAAGAATTTGGGACTTGACTCAGGACTTGCCAGTCTTGATTTGGGACCTGATTACAAAGACTTGAAACTTATTTGTGACTTACAAAACAATAAGTTGGTCCCACCTCTGCATATACATAAGGGCTTCATAAATGGAGTTAGTGTCAACTCACCAGTGGTGTTTGTTTAGATCTGTCCTCTGTGACCTTCTGTCCTGTTACTGTTTCCATTATCACCTGTGAGTAAGCAAGCTGTAATTAATGGCAGTGAATAATAGTCTTTCCATCATAAATTGTACACTGTAACATTTACTTGCACTATAAATACAGCACATACCAGTCGTGGAAAGTCATTAGGTACACTTATTCCAGTATATATATTTTTTGTTATTTTATATGCAACATATGCAAAAACCCATTGCACAAGCAGGATGTAGAATGTTTAGCTAAGCTTGTATAGTCTTGTAACAATCACCATTCCAAAGCTGTACACATCCAGGCTGAAGGACAGCTTGCCATCTCGGATGTACTCCTCAGGGAGGTAACCCAGGTTGCTGTGGAACCTGGTATCCAGAGTGATAGTACACTGCTGATTGGCTGAATGAGGACGGAGGCGAGCCAACCCAAAGTTAGACAGCTTGGGCTGTAGGGTATCATCCAAGAGGATGCTAGAACTGTGCAGAGAAAACACATGGACACTGTGTGAACTTCTGAGCTTCACAGATGGCAGAGACAAACAAGACAGATAAAAAGCAACTGAGGTCCTAAAACCCACAATGCTGCAGGTGTATGATATGACCTCACAACATTACAACATTTTTTTATTATTATCTTCTAAAAGTGTGGCATATTATTTTCGCTGAATAGAAACAACAGACATTGATTATATGACAAGCATGGTAGCATTGATTTTAAATGTTTCATTCATACTTGAGAAGTCAGACTAAATGCAAGCATTTTTTTTTGCCTAGTGCAATAGGTTGTTTGCAATCACGTGACAATATTCAGACGAAGGGGAAGAAGTGAAAAATCCCTTTACTGTTTGAATTGAGTATAGAGGCATGTGTAGGCTGACCAAACGTCCTCTTTTGCCCGGACATGTCCACTTTTCACGTCCCGTCCGGGGCGTCCGGGGGTCTTTTATAAACTGATGATAATGTCCGGTTTTCCGTGTGTTTGTGTGTGTGTGTGTGTGTGTTAGAGTGCGGCACGGGCCGCATATTTCTGTCCGAACCCGAACCAAGCGCGACATTATTTAATGACCAAAGCACTGAGTTTGTGTCACACAGTGGTTACAGGCTATTTAACAGGCCGGGCGTGCGCCGTGGGTGCTCAGCTGCGGAGAGGGAGACCTACGTGTTTGAGACGGGAGCGGGAGGCGGGAGGTCCGGCTTCTAGCGAGAGGAGAGGGAGACATAAAACAAAATAAGATAAAATAGGAAAAACCTGTCTCCCGCTTTTATTTTATTTTCAGCGTTTAATCAAGGCGGAGGCGGGCGGCTGGAGGTCCGAGACTTCCAGGGAGGAGAGAGATAGAAACAAACAGCCAATGTGTGTCTGTGTGTGTTATGTTCAGGTGTTGTCACGTAAATAACAGTGCCCAAGCAATAAACAGGACAGACAATAGGATTTTATGTATTTTTACACTAAATTTTCACTGAAAGCTGACCGAATCCGACCCGAGCCCGAATACAATTTATAGCCACACTCTAGTGTGTGTATGTGTCCCCTATTGGGGCCTATCTGAATTTCTGTCTTTGAGAGATATTATTTTGTAATATAACTGAATTTTCAATCCATACATATAAATTTTAAATATATTAAAATTATAAGGCATCTTTGAGTAAACTGCGAGTATCATTTAAGTAGACTATGTCGTGGCCGGCCGAGTGTCCTCTTTTTTGGAATTCAAAATATGGTCACCCTAGGCATGTGACTGGAAGTGTTGAGTAAACCTGCAGGCAGTACGTACCTCAGTAGGTACATCAGAAAATTGAAACTCATGTTGGATATGTCCACACACAAAGAAAAGAAAACTGATTTTTCACACAACTTGACCAGTTTGCTCGGAGTGGACATGATCGTAATTACATGGTCCTCAAGACCTCCTAATGTTACTAATGCTACACAACGACCCAATGAAAGTGCACAAGAGTCTAGAGGACTGTAACCATTTTGTGTGGTTGACTCCATAACTGTAACGACTGCTGTGCTTGAGTATAACTGTCTTCTATATTTCAACTCTGTACGTGGATGCACTGGTGTCAGGCTGCTGTCACTTGCTAATGTTAGCTTACTTTGCTACTATTGTCTACCTACTGATGTTAGGTCAACCGTCCTTAGAGATCTAGTGAAACTATATTAAAAATCTTGGTCGTACGTTAAAATAATGTAATGTAAATAATGTGTGAAAATAATCACACACACACATCTATATAAAAGTATTTTTTCTTTTGTGGTTGGATTTGTGGTCTTGTGGCATCAATCATAATTTGACATTGACCACAACTGTGACAATGCCTTCTTCAAAGAGACTCAAGACAGAGGGAGAAAGCTCCGAGGGAGTCCTTTCAGATAGTTTATCTCGTACCTGGAGATGTTGCCACAGATCACAGGGCAGGGCTGGGCTGTATGGAGGTGATGTAAGGCCTTTGCAGTTCCCTTAATGATGGTGAGACGTTCCTGCCAGGACAGGGGTGGCTCTCCATCCTGTACAGTGACAACAAACCTTTTTAGATACAACACAAAAATGTGCTTATGAACAGCCAAAGTAACTTAAAGTACTGGAAAAGTGGATGTAAAAAAACCTTTAGGGAGCACACAGTGAAGTAGCTGGAACAGGATCAATACACTGGCTTCAACAATGACCAATCACATCATCTCCTGTCAAACATTTTAATGTCCCCGCAGAAATTCCTCGGCAGAACAAACAATTTTCCAGCCATTTTCAAATATGTATTTTTCTCTTTGTAAGATTGTTCTAGTCTTATTCTTACATGTTCTAAAGTTTCAGTTCTATTATTTCAAAATAAAAGGCCTTGGTTAAATTCTACAAAAGCAAGTCCCACAAGTTCACTTCCTGTTTTCAGATGTTGAAAGTAATACCTAGCAACCATTTCGCTCTGTCTTAAAACAGAACAGAAACACACGTCATAATGGATGCAGAACAGGTGACCTGTAGGCCAGTAGATGTTGATAAATAGCAAATCTACCTGATGGTGGAGTCTGCCGAAGAGCGATCCATTGGGCAGGTAAGGATAGACCAGACAGTAGCGGCACTCATCAGAAAAACAGCACAACAAGTCTAAGATATTTGGATGTTTGTACCTGTAACACAGCCCCACACTCAATATTAAACACACTCTATCATATGAATATAAAAAGGTGCTTTGAGAGTGAGAGTTGACACATACAAATGATGAATTTCCATATCTTTTCTGAAGATATCCCACAGCTTCTTCCATGATGCTGTATTTGTCTGGAGAAGGATGGATAAAGAATGCATTTCAGTTAGGCTCTCTTTGCAGCAATCAATACTGCAACATTATAAAATCCCATTGTAGATGGGTATACAGGGGTCAGACATATCCCAGACACAGGACAGTGCTCATACTGACAGTAGTCGTCTTGAGAGGGTTTAAAGGAATACTTCACTCACAAAATTAACCATTTGTATATCAATTCCTCACCCCATGTTACGTTGATTTCAGGAGGAAAACATAGTTTGTCCTCACTTGCCTCCATGGTGAATGAAGAAACCAAAAACTGATAAAATTCTTGATGAATTAAAGTAAATGGGGGTCATGTTTAACAATAACAAAACTATATCAAAACATCTACCAATTCTCACAAAACTTGTGCAGTATAATCCAAGTCTCATTTATCCAGTCATGTGCTCAGTACTTCCCCTTGTTTGGCTTTGTGTTTTTAAGGGTTAGTTCAGATTCACTAAAGACACACAATAACACAAACAAACTACTGATCGAGGCAGCGGTAGACCAGCAGCCAGTCCTGTATCTGGTCAGGCAGAAAAGGTGATTCACGGGTGGTATACTGTCTTAATGTTGTATCTGGGTTTGGTTCTGGGTGAAAAAAAGAACATGTGGCTTTGATTGCGGGTGTTTGATGATAAATACTTCAAATAAAATGAGAAGGGTAATAATTTAATATACCTTTTTCAGGTTTTCATTTTCTGACTGCTGACTTTGTGTCAGGTGCGTCACCAACAGGCACTGTGGAAATGTCAATGTCATTCAAATACTATGAGAATAAGCAAAATATAATAATTTTATCATATTTTCTTTCATGTATAGTCACCTGAAAATAAGAATTGTTTTGTCTTCGTTACCATAGAATGAGCGGTTTACATCAAAATAGGGAGCAGGTCCTTTTTTATGGAGATCGTCATGTTTCTACAGTAGCCCAGAACAGACAAACCAAACACTGGCTCTAGGTGCTCTAGATAGGGCCATTTTGCATTTTAGTGTCAGCCACTGTAGTTAACAACCCACATGCGATGGGCAGCATGGGAAAAACACTGATTTGTAATGTGAAACTGCTTTAGTCAGTGTTTTTGCCAGTTTTAATCAGCTGGTCTGTATGTTTTGGAGAGGAAGAGACGTCGCATGTAATTCAGCTCCCACTAAAAACCTCCTAAACAATAAACACTGAAGGAATTCCAACCAGGAGAAGTTTCAGCTGGTTGCAATCTGCAATCCTCACAGCCTTTAAACTGTATTTCCTGAATTACCTTTGTTTTAAAATAAAGTATCTGAGTTTCCCTTGTATGAATTGTCCCAAAGTGATGCCTATGGCCTAGTTGTACTATCTGAAAAGCGCATGGTTATCGTTGGATTTGAAATAATGCGCCGACCCGTGGATCTTGTGTCGGCAGGTCGGGTTGGGTTGCGGAACTAATTGGTCATATGTGCAGGTGGCAGGGTGTTTGCAGTATTGCACGTTGTGGTGCCTGTTCGGATCTTTAAAAAATCTGACATCTGCAGGACTCTGCGAGCAGCTCCTGTGATCACCCAGATAGAATTACTGTTTTTGTCAATGGAGTCTGGCTTTGAAGAGAACACAGATAAGTGTCACACTCAGTTTAGTTCTCTTTCAGAAAGGGCTGTCTGTTTGGGAAGCACTGAGCATCAACTGGATTAAAGAGACTGGGATTATACTACAGGAGTTGTGTGACAGTTTGTAAACAAATATTTTGATGTAGCTTTGCTTTTGTTAAAGGACTCCTATGACTTCAATTCATCAAGATTTTTTTCTTTTTCTGTATTCTTTGTTCAAGGTGGAAGTATGCAAGAATAACAGATTTCTTCAAGATTTCAACATAACACAGGGTTGAGTAACTCATACATAAATGATCATTTGGGGGGGGGGGGTGTATTCCTTTAACTGTGAGCAAGCATATTTCCCAAAATGTCTGACTGTAAGAATCATTAATCACCTGTTTAAAAAGCTTCACTGCAACCATTTTATTTCCAATTTGTGCTCTGTAGACATCAGAAAAGTGTCCCTCTGAAATTCTCATCTCATGATGGAAATCTCTGGTTCCTTCCATTATGTCTTGAAAAGTGATTATGTGTGGCAGGTTTTCTCCACTGGAGTTCACTGGAATATAGAGACAGATCAGCATGAACCCCAAACTGCTTCATTCATGCTTGGAATCACACATTTAACACATTCACTTCAACCTGAATGATAGTGGATACCAAAATGGTATTTCACTGATGTAATATATGACATGATTTTAATCTATCCATTCTAATGGCCTCACTTACTGAAAGAGGGTGCTGGAGTTGCAGAACTCGCCTCTTGCTGGAAGGATTCCTTATCAGAGAAAATACATAAGGGCTGCTGATTTATTCTTGCAGTCTTAAGACTTAACACATTCAACAATTGAACAAAGAATTCTACCCTCTCTTCAGCTGCTGACATCTGCCCTTTGGACTCTGCATGTGCTTTGCAGGGGGGTACAGGCAACTCTGAAATATCAAGACAAAGAATAAAGCATTTCATCAGCATCCGGCATGCACCACAAAGAGGAACCAAGAAAGGGCTTTAAATTTCCCCGTCATGTAATTTCCCTCCGACACTCATGAGGGTCCCCTAGGAATTTGTGGTCTTGTAGTAATAATAACAATAATCAAAGCATATGAAACCATAATATTTGCGAAAACTGCTGCAAAAGGTCTGCTGTGAAAAACTGGAAGTCACGTAGTTTCCTGCTCCCAAACTCAGATAAAACTGAGATGCTGGTCATTGGCCCTGCTGACACAGACACCGGTTTGACCAAGTAACAGTGACTCTCAACAACTGTGATTTCTCAAAGTTTGACAGTCAGGGATCTTGGTGTTACCTTCGTTCACTTGCGCAACATAGCTAAAATCAGGTCTTTGTCATTCATGATCCTAATTTAGGCCTTTGTATCATCCACACTGGATTACTGAGTTTTGTTTGTTGGTAAAAATAGAAAAAATACAGAAGGAATGAGAAATAAAGGCCAGGGGCCGGTTGCACCAACTGGTCTTTACTACGCCTGGTCGTAACTCCTAAGACGGTCTTTGTTAAGACCAGTCTTAAGGAGTGGACTTACGCCTGGTCTTAGCTACGCTGGTTTTAGCTGTGCGCGTCCATGTGAATGCCCCCGGAATGCCCCATGCGGCCTGCCTAGAGAAGCGCGGTGACGTTAAATGACGCGCCGCTGAATCACCCCGCGTGCTTGACAGATGACAACTGACAGTTGACAGTCCCTCTCATCTGTGTTGACAGTTTATTTATAGTTTAAGATTTGAAGAAAACATGAAGGATTAACAAAAAACACAACCGACACTGAAATTAGAAAATTAATCAAGCTGTACAGCCAGCCAAGAGACGTATCACAAATAAGAAGAAACAGTCGGTATAGGCAGAGATAACAGGGCACATCAATACGTGTTCAGACTCTGGCTGTCTTCATACAGAGGCTGACATGGGGAAGAAGTGGAAAGATCTTCTCAGCAAGGCAAAATGATACATCTCCTCCAAAAAAATCATCCAACTGGCGGGGGTCCTCCCCGAAAACCTCAATTTACAGTGACATCATTGTTGACGTATCTGGGGAGGATTCCCCTGCCTGGTGGGAAGGCTGGTGGTAGTGCTGCGTTGCAGCCCAACACAAACTGTAAATCCGGTGACAGCTCTTCAATAAGTTCAAACAGATCTCTCCTACCGAATTGAAACCTCTCAATCAGCTCCTCGTCATTATATAGGCTATGTCCAATTGCTTCTGTCCCTAATTACCCTCTCCCGTCTAAATGCCCGCTCGTATACAGACGGTGGATGAGATGTGCCATAATCAAGTTGCGCTCTCTGCGCTCTAGAGCGCATGAGCGCAGCTTGATAATGACCTTACACCTGCTCTTAACTATGCTAAGATTTACGCCCGGTCTTAGTGAGAAGAAGGCTTACGCCCTGTTGGTGCAACCGGCGTAACTATTAGGTCGGACTTAGAACGCCAAGTTACGACCGACTTAGCTTAAGACCAGGCTTAAGACCAGTTGGTGCAACCGGCCCCAGTAGTCTGTTTCAAATGAAGCTGGTACCCTCTAGCCCCGCTGCTATTTTTTAATTTTATTCCTTTGTATCCTTTATTATGAAGAAATAACATTCTTTGCTAGCTTGATGCTAATGGCAGTACACCAGCATTTTTTTAACTGTGTGGTAACATCCCTAGAGGAAATATCAAAAAGGCCAGGGTGTTGTTGCCATACAGTTGTCCAGCAGCAGATCACTCTGTGTTCCTATTGGTCAAAGTTATGGCTGTGACGGGAGAAGTCGTGGAAGACAAAAAGAAAATTAAACATGCTGGACTTTTTGTTGGGACATCGTGAGGCACTGGTTGTCGTCAACTATAACACACGGCATGAGATAAAACAATGGATTATTGCGTACAACACTCATTGTCATTTACGATCCGAGCCGACACTGTACAAGATTGTGTCAGGCTATAATCGGGCTGATATTGTGGAGTCTGAACTGGTTAGTCTCAGTCTTCTTAAATCATAAGGCCTGGTACTTATAGTTTAAGTTTGTCCCGTTGACTAGAATAGTATTAACTTTGTGAAAACCACTGCATCTCTCTGACACTCTGTTTGTTTGTGTCTCACAAGCACAGCTATGTGCCTCTCACTCTTTCTCCAGTCTCTCCTCCTTGTTCTCTTTTTCTGCACAGACATCTGGTCGGCTTTCCAGGGACCTTTCTCTCTCTCTCTCTCCTGGCTGTCAGTGCTTTGTTCCACATGTTGGAACTAGATCTTGGTCCTCCAGGAGATTCAGCCTTTCCTGATCTCTCTCTCTCTCTCCCTCTGTATGTTTGTTTCTTTTCTCCCATCTGTGTGAGTGATGTGCTTGAGCTTTGCCTCTTGTGTGTTTGTGTAGCCTGTCCTCTTCCAGGTCTCCATGGTGGAGAGGAGGCTGTGTGGCTCAGGTCTGTTTGGCATTACTTGAATTTGATCACTGTCCTCCCAGATACACATTCTTCATCTCACAATCTATCTATGTTGTTGAAATACTGATTATCCATACTGTGATTTTACTTTGTTCTGTACACACATCTATTGCACATCTATCTGTCCTGGAGGAAGGATCCCTCCTCAGTTGCCCTTCCTGAGGTTTCTTCCCCATTAAAGTTTTTTTGGAAGAGTTTGTCTTATCCTGAAGACAGACTATACAGTCTATGTGTACAGACTATAGAGCCCCTTGAGGCTAATTTGTGATTTGTTATATTTGGCTATGTGAATAAAAATGACTTGACCTTGTAGGCTTTAAACATTAAAGGCTCTCTAAGTCCTCCTAAGCTTGAAAAGTTTTTGTCACATAACAGCAAACATCTCCTCACGATCTGCTAGCTACATGTCCTCTGAATATGCTGTGAAAATGTCCAGTCTCCGTAGGCAGCCCAGGCTCCGCAAATGGTCCCCAGTTATATAGCTTAGCTTGTCCCTAGGTCAAGGTTGGCAACTAAAGGTGACCAGGCTTTTGCCATCAAGGCCGGAGGCTCTGGAATTCTCTGCCTGAGGAGATCAGGCTTAATAGCACATTACCTGCTTTTAAATCATTGCTTGAAACATATTTTTATAGGAAAGCTTTCCCTTTTTATGCCTGATTTGTACTTTTGTGACTTGTAACTTTTGTTTTTTATTTCCTTTTGTTCTATTTTTGCCTCTGTACACTCCATTTTTCTGAGCTCTTATTATTATTATTTTTTTTAAGATTGTATTGTTATTGTCTTATTTTCATACACTTTGTGAAGCACCTTGTAACCTTTTTTAGATAAGTGCTATACAAATAAATAATATTATTTCATTATTATTACTATTATTATTGTTATTATGTTAAATTACTGTTTTTCTCTTTGGAGTCTGGCTATCAAGAGATAGCATCAGGAGTTGCTGTCTGATGGTGAGGTAATGCATTGAAAATATTCTAAATGTAGTGCAGACCTAAAATTATATTGATTTGTAAGGAGGGACTTTTTTTTAAGTGGCTAAAATATGTTTTGTTGTTGGCCCCAATCCACAGCAGTACATTGATTAGCTTTGGAGTCGGCACTCCAGCCTGCTTCTCCAAAATGTGGGCAGGCTGACTGACATCTACTGCAGGTAATACACTGACTATGCATAAGTACTTCTTACAACTCCACTTCGAAAAATCAAACTATCCCTTTAATTTAGTTGATGAGGAACCTAGCCCGTAGCCTTTCAGTTACTGTAAAACTTAAATTAATAGCCTGGGCTATTATTTGCATAAATCACTGAGAGCTACAGGCCTATATTTGTGACAGACGCCTTTCACCCAAAACTGTTGCTCGGCAAAGATCTGGAAATACAATCAAATCTTTTGTTTAAACCAGTATGAATATTACTTACTTAAAAATTAGGCTTTGATAATGTATCAGTTATTAATCATTTGTTTGATCTAGCTTCAACAAAGAGCGCATCACAGAGAGGGAGTTTCAGCACTCGAGAAATATGGCACATGGCATATCAACACAACCCCTCTTTAACCTGTTAAAACAATACTCACAATGTAGATTGATGTTAATGAAAAACCCTTTTGATTCTTTTGATCTGAGGACCCTTACGGACCAAAGAATATGAATAACTTACATAGTAATTGAGGAATGGACATATAAATTGAGGAAGCCAACACCCCAGTATGTCCCAAGAACTTCTATTAAAAAAATGTACTACTTCGCAACAAGACCAGGCATCTAATCAAGACAAGCATTTACTTGTCAAAATGTGTAGCCATACCGGGCTACTAAAAGGGACTATGCGTTTAATTGGGACCAGGCTTTTAATTTAAGTTTTACGGTATCTCAAGATAACTTCACCTATCCATTCAGTAAGAACATAGAGTAGCCTGACAGATTTTTTTAAATGCACAATGCAGATAAATAAGTAAGTCATCCTCATTGCATTTAACTGTTTGTAACTGACCTTGAGCTTGACCCTGGAAGAGCTGCAGGGCCCTGTGGTGGCCCATGTCTTGCAGCACCTTCAGCAGGTCCTGCACTCTCGGATTCTCCTGAGCCCAGGACCACAGCAGCTCCCTGGTGGGACTCCGACCTGCTGCCTCCACACGCTCCAACATGCGGACCTCTAACAAGCTGGGGACAACTCGGACAGCTGGGGACCAAGAGAGATGGTGGACGGAAAAAGATCTCAAATCAAGCTCACAGAGGAAAGCAGTGTATAGCTATAATTTATAAATAGCAGGACAGGTACACCACCACTTTTGTTAACCCACAGATTCACTTGGATGACATGAAGTTGCTCACAGTCTTACTTATATGCAAAATAGAAAAGCAGCCAAGTGTGAAGATTTCTACAGCTTTGAGAAGTAGCCTATTAAAAGTAGTTTTATTGTTGGAAAACTCACACTCAGATTTTATTAGTTGCCTTTGTCCATAATTTAACTGCAGTTTACAGATAGATAGATAGATAGATAGATAGATACGGTTATCTAAACCTCATTTATATGAAATTGCACAGGTTTCTAACGGAGCAAATGTGTCAAAGACAGCTCCATGTTATTAACAGACATTAACAGTTTGAAAAGTTAGAGCCCCTCTCAGTTCCTGCGGTAGACCCGTATCTCCATCAAACTCAACCCAACTGTCTAACCAGGATGATAACAGCTGTTCCTCACCTAGTCCGCGCCAGCCGAACCTGTCATCTCCACTATCCATGATTTTACAGAATCTTTCGACGACTGCCGGAGGGACATCGTAGAGAAAAGTGGAGGAGTCCATTTGACAGACAGGAGGGCACTGGTCCACACACACGCAACGGTGGTTTAAGTGTTGCTCAAATACGGAAACTCCCTCCTCCCGTTGCGTAGCTCATGTAGCTCTCTGACAACTGATGAGGTCATTCTTCGTTGAGTCAAAGGACAGACTCAAACTTTAAAGTAAAGTTAAAAAACACCCCAGAGTTACAACAGGGAAGCACACAATGGCGACGGAGGTGTCGCGCGACGTTCGCTTCCAAATTCCAATATGAATGTCAATATTAAAGACTGCCGACGGAGTTGGATGTCACTTGAGAAGTCGCGTAGTTAGGCTTCCTCCTTGCAGTAATATTCATGATATAGCCTAATATTCATGCTTGCCCCTACAAACTTTAATATCTGTGTATTTAGGCTATTTGATAGGCCTAAATAAATAAATAAAAATCTACTGAAGAGACACTAGAATATATTTAGCTTATGGTGGTTCTCAACTGGTGGGTCGCGAGTGACTCGGGAATGTATCGAGTTTGTAAAAAAAAAAAAAAAAAAAACTACTTTGAAGTTCAGATAATTTCCATTTATTTTGAAGTGCCGTTGTAGAATGAGTAACCTGAATGACGGACAGCTGCTCACCAGACGGCAGACTAACGACGACACAAACACAAGTATGACGCTGAATTTATTAAAACGTATGAACTAATGACTGAGGACAAATCTCGATATATACTAATATATACATATAGGCAATATACATATATATATATATATACGTATATATATATGTATATATACATGTATATGTTATTTGTAGGCCTACAATGTATCCGTTTTGCTCAAAGTGCAAAACAGATAGGCTACATTGAAAAACAGCAATGTCTCGGGAACTGCCCATTGGTTCGACAGCCCATTGGTTCGACATCCCATTGTTCCGACCATATTAAACTCATTGTTCCGAAGTCCGTTCCGAAATCATCATGACGCCCTGTGGTTAAGGTCTGGTTAGGTTTAGGCACAAAAACCACTTGGTTAGGGTCAGGAAAAGATCATGGTGTGGGTTAAAATGAAAAAGAAAGTGACAAACACATAAGCCGTGAGCCTGCTCCGCCTCAAGCCGGTCGCGGCGCACCATACGTCCGCCGCGAGCCGTTCAGCACCGCGGACAGTCGGACTAATGGGATGTCGAACCAATGGGCTGTCGAACCAATGACATGGATGTCTCTATCCAGAAATTATGTTACACAAAATAATCCACAGACCTTGTTGTGAGCTGTTTCATGTAGGCAGTGTTGGGCTAGTTACTCTAAAAATGTAATAAATTACTCATTACTCTTCTCTAAAGTAATAACATTATGTTACTTATTACTTCCTTCCAACAGTAATTTGTTACGCTACTCATTCTATTAGCCTACTTTTCCGTACACTCCATAAAACTGGTAATTGAGTATCTCCCCAAAATTCAGATGTATGCCTCTATGTGAATGTCAGGGTAATCCCAGGTAAATGTAACAAATGCCAGATAAAGTGTATATGATTTTTTTTTCTTAAGTTGCCTGTGACCAGTACTTTCCCAAGGCTCTGCCTGAATTATGAGTCACTTGTGGAGCAAAATTCCATCCACAACATATCCAGCACAAGCTTCATTAATTTTTTATAGCTGCAGCTGCCCAAGAGTTAAATCCAGTTTTGGTTGTTTAGCCGGAGTAGGGCCACAGCCACCACTGGTGGAGTGTATTTCCTGGAGCTCCACGTTGTTGTGCTGTTGGTTGTAGTTGGTGTTTCAGATCAGAGACCAGAAAAGCGTTTTAGCATGTCTACCTGCAGAAACAGTGTTCTTGTCATCTTTCTACCCGAGAAAAATCTAAGTATAATGGGAATATTTTCAGCCGCCAAGGTACGCGTTTCTATCTTCCAAACTAGCTTGCTGCTTTGTGACGTGCCTGCGCAGCATGACGATTACGAAAATGATGCCACTGATGTGATGTTGTATTTCAAGTCAGTAGTTGGGTGATAACAAAAGTAATGTTGTGATGAGTTGTTTGGTTTTGGGGTAACTGTAATTTTATTACTAAAATTTTATTGGTAAATAGTTACACTACTTGTTACTGGAAAAAGTAATTCTATTACTGTGCTGCCCAACACTGCATGTAGGAACAATTTTCTTTCTTCCGCATGCTATATCACCACACATAGAGAAGCGTGTCTACTGCAAACTCTGCTAGCACCACTGAGCCAGTGGTGTACTTCATTTTCACTGGGAAGTTGGAATTTGCAAGTATCCAGTCAGGAATTTCAACTGGAATGCCCCCCAAAAGTCAGTGGGACCTTACAAACCAGACCTCAAAATCCAAGATGGCTGCAACAACCATCAACAGAAGTCAAAGCTGTGGTAATACACTGTTTATTAACACTTCTGTCTTAGATGGGTCCTATAAAACAGTTGTACACACAGTCCAATCCACCTTCTATGTGTGGATATGTTGCCACAGTGTTTGTATGCGCAAAATACAGCGTAATGCATTGTTAGCAATTGGTATTGCAGTAGCTAACCTGGTGGAACTGGTTTTGCCAACATCTTGGTTTTCCAACTTGTAGAACTGAAACATGGTCCATCCTCCGAGGTAAATGGAATGCAGCATAACTGTTACAGCTCAGCTGAGGATGCCATTGATGTTTACATCTCGCACTGTCATGAGCACAAGCTTCTTGTTCTGAGATGACACCCTTGGTATTTAGAATAAGTGCATTTGAACGCAGGTGCATACAGTCAACCAGAATGCAAGAGGTTAAGTGTTTGACACTCCAAATTTTCTGGCAGAGGACCCTCAAACCTCCCCCCAATGCTGAAACAAAACCTACAAAAAATCGTTCCTACATGAAACTGCACACAACAGGCCTTGTTGTGGATAACTGTAGATAACTGTTTCATGATTTCTGGAGACAATGCTGTTGAGTTTTTCAAATGTATCATTTTTGTTGCTTTGAGAACCACAAGCAGAGTACCATCTAGTTCCATTATATTGGGGAGAATTGGCAGACATCTCCATCGCCGATATCTCCAACACTCAGCAACTCACACCAAAAAATGTAGACGTTAAACAGCACTGCATGTAAGAGAAAAAAATATGTAGTTTTGATTGTTGGGGTGAACTGTCCCTTTAAAATGTTTCTAAAGGCTATGTTCCTCTAAAGGCTCTGCAGTCAAACTACCCTGATGAATCTTTCATGTGCCGTGCATCCAAGTATGCCCACAGTATGAGGTTAAAAGTATAAAAGTGGACTTAGGCCCACATATTTTACCAGTCTAAACACAACCAGCAAAGGTGACATATAATAGCACAGCTGCCTGTTGTAAGTTTGAGGTTCCTGTGGAGAAACCTAATGCAGTGCCATACAGGCTGCCCTACATGCCAGAAAACTGTGACCTGCAAAACTGCAACCAGAAGCTCTATAGCACACTCTGTTGGTTGCTTTGTTGGTCCACAAAACAATTCCCCACCCCTCAGCGGCCAGTTTTTGCCCTGGGAGGCTTAAATTTGGCATAGAGGTCACAGCTTTTGTTAATTCACACTTTTTGTTGATTGGTTTTTTGCTCCTGCCCCACAGGCAGGTCTTTGTCATCTAAAACCATGCAACTCTTCCTGGACCAACCTTTTAAACTTTTATGTTGGTGATAAAGTCTTTCATATTCATATACAGTATATGACAAAAAATGGAGAACCATTGCAGGGTGGGGGGGTTGATGCTGAACAACTTCTTGTTTTTCTTTCCCAACTTTGCTCATGTCTGATCCATTCATGTGTTAACATATGTTTGTACATCAAAATGTCCCTTAGGTGTAGTTTAGTACATCCCCTCTGTATATAAGGGTTCAACGCTAAGTTTTTTTTTTCACTTGCCTGGTCGGGCAAGTTGGTCAGAGATCTACTTGCCCGAAGTTAGTTTTTACTTGCCCTATAAAAATTGTTTAATTTAAGCGGCTGCAGTTATTTTCATGTTATGTAATCTTTATTCACACTGTATTTATTAATTAAAACAACATATGTCATGTATTGTAGCTTAATTTCTACACAAATATGACAGTGTCAGGGCTTAAAGTGAAAAATTTGTCAATCATTCTCCGTCTATAATTTTGCGCCCATGCCCACCTCTATTTATTTTTCACCCCTCTCTCCAGTTCTGCTGTATTAACACTGGGTTTAATATACTTTGCTTCCATCTCTTCCATCGCAGCGGTGCCTGGACAGCGTGACGTGCGTGGTTGTGCTGCTGCCGTGGTCCTGCCAGATGCCTCCTGCTGCTGCTGCCATCCATCCTGGAAGAGGGATCCCTCCTCAGTTGCTCTTCCTGAGGTTTCTACCGTTTTTTTCCCCGTTAAAGGGTTTTTTTTGGGAGTTTTTCCTTATCCGCTGCGAGGGTCATAAGGACAGAGGGATGTCGTATGCTGTAAAGCCCTGTGAGGCAAATTGTGATTTGTGATATTGGGCTTTATAAATAAAATTGATTGATTGATTGATTGATATCTCTGCCCTGCTCTACTCTACTTCAATGCTACTTAGCTCTCTCTCTCTACTCTATCAGTAGACTACCACATCCACCTGTTGCACAAACGAACACAGCAGTGTTTCCCCTAGGATGGAGTTGTAGCAGCGGAGGTGAAGCACACGCATGAAAAATAATTTTCACATGCGTGAAACTTTTTAGTATGCTTGCAAAGCACAGCCTGCTGGGATGTTTCTATGTATCTACTGGCACCAGAAGGGCTCTTTAGGACTAAGTACATACAGTACATGTGTGCACAGTATGAGCAGGTGAAATGTCTGTCTAGCTTACATATGAGGTGTCTCAAGATTTAGGAACATACAACTGTATTGAATATAATAACAGTAAAAAGTCACTTGACATGCTGCTGTTTTGTGCAATGACCTATTTAAGTGCTGGAAGTTGTTATTTACGTGACAACGCCTGAACGCAACACAAGCTCAGCATGAGTGCCGCGTTTGTCTGTGCGTAACATCAGTCTGTTGATGTTTATTTACACAGTGTCCATAACAATAACAAACTGCACCGGGCTCGGGGTCAGGTTTGGTCAGGAAAATACGGCCCGAGCCGCTCTAGCGTGCTCACCTGTGTGTGTGGCGGAACTCCGCCGTGCGCGATACAGAGAGCAGAGGAGAATTGTTAACGCGTGACCATGTAGAGACAGAAATGACACGATGGCATAACACCATAAATAGTATGTTGTTATGTTATTATATGAAGCGTTCGTCGCGCAAAATAATATCAATGGGGGCTGTGGGCAGGACATTGTTACACAGCTGTGCCTGTGACTTCAGGCAGAGAGACCGCTGCATCAGAGCAGAAGAGCACGTTTTAAAATACATTTATTTTATCAACTAGTTATTAACTTTTACTATTTTTAGCAACTTGCCCGATCGGGCAAGTGAGTTGTTAGTTTACATGCCCGACCTTGAGTTTTACTTGCCCCGGGCAATCGGGCAATCCTTATTGTTGAGCCCTGTAACCAATAGTATCCTTATATTTATTTATTTTTTGTTTTGTTTTGGTTTGGTTTTTGTTCTTTGCCTCTTTTCTTTTGTTTTTTGATAAGTATCTTTGTACTTTTACTTTTTCTTTTTAAAATCATATTTTCCATAGCACATAGCACATAGCAATGGATTTTTGGAGCTGCTCCTGCACTGTAATTTGATAAATCTCTTAATACAAACAAGCCTTTGCAAATAAATACATAAATAAATAAAGCAACGCATCTGACAACACCTCATTCTTTCCACATCTGCTTGAAGGACTAAATGCACGTTCTTGTTATGTGGAATATACTCCAAAATGTATCTGAATCAGAATCAGAATCAGAAATACTTTATTGATCCCTGGGAGGAAATAAAAGTTGCCCTGTTTTAAAGCCTAGAGAATTATAGAAGTTGAAATAACAAGTATAAAGTATGTGTTAAAGCATGCTAAAATATGTTAGATAATTGGAATGGAGTTAGTCTACTCATTTGCTACATTATACCTAGAAAAAATACCTGAAACTGTCCCACACAACAATAAATATTTATTAAAGATACTTTTGGCAAGTAGCAAAATATACTGTGTGGAATGACTTGAAAAAAACGTACTAAATATTGGGAGAAATGGATTGTGTATAAACACCATTGAGACAAGTGTGACACTGTATGCAGAGATGTAAGAGAAAAAAATGTACGGTGATTTGACCTTGTAACACCCGTGATGACCTCATGTTCTCTGTTTCCTAAATAAAAAAGTTCAAGAGTGGTGTTGGTCAGAATAAATAAGGATACTGAAGAACAGTTGGGCCAGTGTCACAAAGAATTATTGTACCTAGAAGTTCCTATTATACAGTTGCAATGTAATAAAGAAAGGACTTAAAACTGAACCCAGTGTGAGGTTTCAGCAGATTTAATGCAGTGGGCACCTTCCAAAGGAACAGGTGAGTTGCAATGAAGGGATAGTTACACTAATAGACTACTACTAAGAGAGTAATTGCAGAAGATACCCACTTGATTTGTCTGTCTCACAGTAACTTGAGTTGAACTTTGGAGTATATTTTTCCACAGAACAAACACTGTGGACTTTGTTCTCATTAACTCAATAACTTGGAAATGTGTTACAGGAAGGGATTTCCTAACTGCCAGTAGTAACAGGAGGAATGATCACAGCCTGTTTCAGTGATCATATGGACACCTGAGTATTGTCTTTAGATACGAAATAATATTAACCTATCCTTTGGACTCTAAAACACAGCTACTGTCATTCCACTTTGACGGCCCCTTTTCCTCCGGAACTGTGCTGTGAAATGAACAATGTGAACTCAATAAAATAAACAGGCATGACATTTTGGAATTGATCCAAATGAACTTTGAAATACACGATCACATTTGTTTAATTTGATGTGTCAAGAACACCTTTATTACCCAATCAAATTATATAAAATACATTAACAGAGTAAATCTGTATATTCTTCAGAAACAACACAAGAGTGCACAGGTATGGCAGACATCCTTTATAATAAACTGGAAAAGAATATGCTTTATCTTCTCTTAGCACTTCACAAGGCAAAATGTGTAATAGATAATTAAAGAACAATTTAATTTACATTGACATTAGTGAGGAAAGTAAAGATGAAAGCCTTTGCAGATTAAGCATTAAACACACAGGAATGCAGATGGGCATCTGCTATAATTGTAAAAGGTTTCTGTAAAGCTCCATGAAGCAATATTTTAAATCAAATGATAACTCCCCTTAATGATAAAGTTTTAGTTAGTTTGTTTTTGTGCGCTCACTGTTGACTGGACACTTCCTGTCCAGGATCAAACAGTGAGCCATCAGCCCTCATGTCTGACAGCAGATGCCAGATTCCACTGATGAAGGCAACTCAAAGCTGATTTCATATTTGTGTGCATCAAACGACAGCGGAGGAGATACCCACACACCAATATTACTGGGCAAAAAAAAGCCACAAAAAGGTCCACAGGCTGAGATCAATGCAAAATAAAAATCTATTTATGTAAGACATCTGTGCACAAAAAAAATGTGCTCAAAGTGCAAAAAAGGAGTGAGTAAAAACAGCAGCAAACCTTTCAGTCCTTGACTATCATAGTCAAGGACTGAAAGGACTGGAACTATATTGCATTGATTTCAGCCTGTGGACCTTCTGTGGCTTTCTAGCCCTGTTACATTGGTGTGCAAGCATCTCCTCTGCCGTCCATTCTTGTTTGTCTATTGCGTCGACGCACACAAGACAATTATTTTTATTGCATCAAGTAGGTGCAGTTTCACAGCAGCCCTAAGACTTGGCAATATTTTTGTTCAAGCACACTATTTTGGAGAACTTAACAGAATGGCCATTCATACATCACATACCCTATACCTTAGTTATGATTAACAGGATCAGTTCCAGGCTGGTTGCACACTAACAGACACATCCAGTGGTCAACAACTACTTAATGAAGCTTTACTGCCATTTATTATTTCTGATACAAAAACACAGCAGATTTTAAAGTGCAATCTTTTCTCCAATTTGCTGATGCTCAAACATTCCCAGTAAAACCCAAGATTATCAACCTTTTCATTGCTGTACTGTTGCTAGGGCAACAACTTTGGTCCCTGTTTACTTCCTGTTAGCTATCAAGGAAACTATAAAAAAATTATAGTTTCCTTGTCAGCTACTGCATTAACAAATACAAGGGACCCATTTAGAAAGTTCATGTTGTCAAGACTGAAAAGGTCTGAAGGCCAATTATTCCTATCGTCTTCGTCTTCCTGAGACCGTGCGAAAGCCCTGTGGTTATAGAGAAACGGATAAATCAGGGTCACTCACACAAAAACTGCACAAATGACTTGTTTACTGAATTGAATAATGAGAATGAAAATGGTACGCACCTGTCGTAAGCCGGAGCAAAGAGCTTACATATCTGATTCTGTGGAAATAAAGAGAAACATGTTGAGAACCTGTTCTTTCTAGCACCACACATAAGGACAGTGTAGATGCTGCAAGTGCACAGTAGTGTTTTTTTCCACAACAACTGAAATTACAGCCTGAAACACATGCTGTACTTGTGACATATCATCAGGGTAACTGATAAAACAGTTCATATTTTTTCAGTAGTCTAATTTAATCTAACAGAGTTAAGTATCTTAGAACTTGGTTGGTAACAGTGTAACAACACAGAATAGAAACTTGATTTTTGATTTCTAATTCTTGTTTTCAGTCCGGTTTAGTTTCAGTTTCCAGAATGGGTTTGCTTTCCATGACAGTGAAATCATGGATGCTTAATACACTTTGTCCCCCCGACAACAAAGAGGACAGGGTTTCCTCTACATGTAACTGATCGTGGCGCACTGCCACGGCAAAATAAAAGCCGCCACGCCTTCAGAATGATGTTTTTTTTTCCAGATGTTAAAACAATGTAAAGTATATTGTATGAATGGATATATATATATACAAATATCCCTTCGACCACAGCCTTCTAATCAGTTTATTCTTAAGTCCAGGTGGATTTGTGTCAAATTCATTTTTTTTTTAATTTTGAAGAATCAAATCAATCAAATTTTTAAATTTGAAGAATTTCCCATGAGGCGTTATTGAGATATCACGTTCACAAGGATGGGATGGACGAATGGATGGACAAACAACCCGGAAACGTAGTGCCGCTGGCCACAGCTTTGACAGGTGCGGAGGCATAAAATATTCAGTTTTAATTATTTTTTTATATAATATGGGGGGTATCTGTAAGGGGCAAAATTTATTTAGTTCAGAATAGGTTTTCCAAAATTCAAACTAAATATTTACTGTATATTTTTATTGTATTTTAGTTAATTTTGTAAGCACACAATATTGTTTCAGTTAGTTTTATTTTTTTTCTAAAGTCTTAAAAAGTTAATTAAAAGTAGTAACAAATAGGGCCCGACCAATTTATCGGCCGGCCGATTTAATTGGCCAATTATAGCCATTGGAGAATAATCGGCAATCGGCCAAAAGTTGGCCAATTGACGCCGATGTTAACACGTATTTTCATCACTAATAAATGGGCAGGGATTATGGTGTTTTACTTAGAAATGATGTCCTACCTCTGTTAAATTGGCAATAATAAGAACTCTGGTACTGTGAACATACATGTGAATGTCTTAATTCATATAGACTTTGCATGATTATTTTACTTCCCAGAGGTTTACTGCCTTTATGCACATCATATTTTTGATTTATTGTGTGTTCAAACTGTTCATATGCTGCTTGTTCCACACAATTTATGATAATAAAAGTATTTGAAAATAGTAAAATGTTCTTTCTTCAATTTATATCTTTGTAACGAGTGTTTGAACTATATTTAATCCATCAAAAGCAGGTATTTTGGGGGTTTTTAAATTGAAAAACATAAAAATTTAATCAGCCGACATATCGGTTATCGGATTTTTTTATTACATGATATCGGAATCGGCATCGGCCCCAAAAAATCCATATCGGTCGGGCCCTAGTAACAAACAGTCATAACATGGAGCTATTGGGTGAGAGAACATGAAAAAGGTTATTTATTTTATCTTATACATGATATAGTGATATCGATATAATCTGTATTTCTGTCAATATTATTATGAAGCAGATATAGCTGTATATGATATACAGTATGTCATATCTCATATGTATATTGTGTAGTATAGTAATGTCGTGGCATAGTGTAATGTAAAGCATGTTGTAAAGTGTAGTAGTGTGTGAATCATGGCTACGTCTTCTCATTCTAAAATAACATACTTACATGGTAAACCTAACACTCGTGGTAGACAGTAGACAGAAAAACCATCAGAGACAGATACATACCCCACTCGAAATTTTTGGTCGTTCCCATATGAGTCACTTTGCAGGTGAACTGCTCTCCTTTGATTGGGGTAAAGCGCACATGTTTGGTTAGGTGGTAGTGCCAGTTCTCTTCGAAGGCCAGGTCAGTCTGGTTTCCTCCGAGATTCTCCTTTCCATTCTTGATAAGCTCGATGGTGATTTCTGGTGGGTGGAAGCCGCTCACATGACAGATCAGGGTGTTGGGTTTGCCAAACTCTCCTGGTTCTCGAGTGTACACCTGAACTATGGGTAAAGCTACCAAGAAACAGAAAAACGTTCACACATGTACAGAGAGGATTTGTTGAAAATAAAGCTGTCACAAACTAATGCAGATTCCATTTACATGCTCAATTCAATAAATTATAGCTCCCTGTGTTGTAGGCCTAGTAACACCAACCAAACTGATCATAATATGACAATAACATGTACGAAATAACCTGGTGTGGTAGGCTTTTTGTTTAGGCAGTGGCCTCACACACGCCAAAATTAACAAGATTTCACCACAACGTTTCCAAAAGTGATGTCACTTTTTACCAGACTGACAGCAAAATTTGAACTTTGACATATTTACTTTTCTTGTAAAAATAAAAGGTTACATGTAATTCCAATACTAAATCTAAATGTTTAATTTAAATCTAAACATTGAATCTAAATACATACATAAATTCTAAATCTATATCTAGCAGTGTTAAATTGCCTATTAGCTAAACATTTAGTTTAACCAAGCACATAGATTAACAATTTAACATTAAGATTTAATATTTATATTTAACATTTACATTTAATATTTATATTTAGATTTGACATTTAAATTAGCATTGAGATTTAACATTGGCATTACATTTGATGTGTGTATGTGTGTGTGTGTGTGTGTGTGTGTGTGTGTGTGTGTGCGCGCGCGTATAATAGCGTAACTTTGACAAAGTTCACAATATTGCTGTAAATCTGGTTAAAAACCATTTTTAAGAAACCAAAGCACTTTTGTAATCATTGTTGGGAGCTAAATGTGGTGGAGTGTTGCTGTTAATTTCAGTCAACAATCGGCGCGCCGTACACACCGTCACAGCGCCTCGATTAACATGACCTTTAAATTCAAGTGATAGTTTAGCTCTATTCTGACACACCGCTCAAAAGTTTTCCTTTATTTATTTATTTTCTTCACATTTAGAGTAAATGTAGACACTTAACCATACAGGCTACCTATTGTGAAAACCCAGCAGCCTGGTCTTACCAGCCATTTTAGGGCCCTCAGTGTAGTAACACTGCGCCATTTGATAATATCTTGGTAGGCTACTTATACAAATACAGTAGATTACTTACCATCTTTAGCCATTGACGGGAGAAGATACAGCAGGCCAACGAGAACCGCGGAGACGACTGCCTTCATGATTTCGCCTTTAGTTGGTCTCTATAAGATAATGTAATATTTTTGTATAACTAACTGCTTCGCTATCAAAAACGAAAGTAAAGCGACTGTTTTTCAGTGTAACTGCGAGGCCAGCCAGAGAACGCTGCTAACCCCGCCCACCGGAGGTTTCGGCCTCTTCCTTGGGAGAATTCTAACCAATGGAATAATCGAGAGGTTTTGTTACTAGGTAGAACTTACCCCGACATGTTGCTGTCTTTCTGTGGCGCAGTTTCATCAGACTCACTCCATGTTTGTTTGACCTGTCTGGAAGTTGCCAGTTCATATGTTATGTGGTGTTTTAGTGCTGTCATTCCTCACGCACGAATGACACACTTTATATATTCTAACATAAATTCAAATACTAACCAGGAGGAAATAAAAGGTTAAGGTCTCAGCTGTATGTTTTGATGTACAATAATACTTTATAAAATTAGGTGATTTGTGATTATGTCATGTACATTTGTGCAAACCAGCCCAATCACAGGGTTGGTTGGCACACGTTTTATTGGTTGGCACATTTTAAAATGCTATAGTTACTAAAAAATTAAGAAACTATTCAAAATGTTTAACTCAAATATGATTAAGAAAATATTAACATTTAATAAATAATGTGCCCATTTTAAAAACGAACCAACATTTTAAGCAATTCATCAACAGGACTAATTCATTTTTGCCAAAACAATAGGAGCGAAGTCAGATAATTTGGGACATCAGGTAAAATGGAACAAATAAGGTTTTAGCAGCCAGTCAGCAAACATGTAACTGATTTCTTACTACAAATATGCTTAACATTAAACAATATTTTTTTATTGGTCTGAAATGACCAGGATGGGCAGAGCAAAGAGTGAAAAGTGGCAAGTGGCATGTTGATTTGTTATTTTTGGGTGATAAAAGTACTGCAGTTAAAACAATAGAGGTTTTAGGATTTTGCATTTTATTAACTGTTTGTCTGACAATCAAAATATTTTCCATGTTACACTTTACTTGTTATGGGAAAGGGGTTTGAGTGAGTACTTCATGAATTCAGGTAAAGTAGAACAAAAAATTAAGCTAAAATTAGACATTTTTCTGAAGTGACACCAGCAGCTTTTAGGCTACCAGGTGCCAAAACATTATTTTGCTATTGTGTGTCACCCTGTCAAATTACATGACATTTCTCAGTATTTTTGATACTTAGAAATATTGAAGATGATGCAGTGAGTCTAGGGGCATAAATATAGACAGTGCAGGGCAGTGCGGTTGCACTGGGGCCTGTGGGGTTGGGAGGCATTGGCAAATGATTCAGATTATACCTGATACACCATCAGTTACACCTGTAACTGTAACTATTGGCTGGTATCCCAAAAACAGTGTACCAAACAACCCCCCTCACATTTGACCCTAGTTTGTGGGGAAGCCAGCAACCATCACTCATCACAGAACTTCACATCTTATATGAAAATGTAGCTGAAAGCTGAAGTAGCTTCAGTGACACATTTCCAATATCTCCATCCAACAGTTTTACAAAACATTTAGTCCACACACCTCTTTTTTTACTTTTGAAACTATCAAACTGGAATTTTACTCTCACCAAAAAAAAAGTTATAGATGTTTTAAATAGTAGGTGAGTGCAGGTCAAGAAGGCAAACATCTTGATGTTACATATTTATTTCTGTAACCTTTCAAGGACTAGAAAATAGCTGTGTGCCAAACAAACTGTGAAGCCAACACACACTATTTTAGGTAGCTTGTTTACAGCTATAGTGTGATAATTAACCTGAAGTAATTACAAAACCAGCATCCAAATATTAATCATATGATTGTAAAAATATCTCATATTATTATAGATTGTTAAAGTTTGAGTTCAAAAGTTTTTTATTGTCAATTCACTATATGTGCAGGACATACAAAAGAATCAAAATGCTGTTTCCCTCTCACGTCGTGTTAATGCTTTACCGTTTAAAAGCTAAAAGAAAGCTAAATTGTAATAAGTAAAAAATAAAACTAAGCTGTATAACCTAATTGACAAGACACTCTAGAAGATAATCCAAACCTATGTACAATCAATGACGGTATTGCAATACAGAGAGGTCGCATTTAGGCAACTTTTTAATCTCTAGAGCAATATTTCTAAAATAGTATTATGTATAGTGTGGGCCTATACATTTAGGGACAGCGTTCCTTAGGTAGAAAATAAGTTTTAATATTGTCTTTAGAGAATCTGTCATTTCACGTGCAGAATCAGCAGTAGACTGCCCACTGTATAGCAATGAAGGTCAAATGTGTCTAAGTGGAGCCCTTTACTGAAAAGTAAAAAATCATGGGTGATTGATTTACACTTAGACTTCTTTATTCACCTAATGGATCCCTGGTGTGTGACCGTTTTCTTCTTCATAAAGCCATAAGGATAACATAGATCATAGATTTTATAGATCAGTATCCCTGTTATAAACACTGTAGAGGTTTGTGTTTACAAAATGAAGACATCACAGGCTTTTTAAGAGGCTTTTATTTTGTCAGGGCATTTACAAATACATTAAATAACAAATCAAAATTGTAGAACACATTTCTACCTGGTCGAGAAAGAACACCTGCTCAAACATACCAGTAATTAATCTGACCAATTACATCGCCTCATTTAGGTAAAGGACAGAGTCAAAAAAGCTTAACAGTTTGCGTATAGAAACACGTTTTAAGCTGAACAAACTTCAATTTAATACATAAACACACATTTCAGTATCAAAATATGGAAAATTAGTTGCAAGTTTTGTAAGCAACACAGTGCAAAATTACAAATGACTAAATGCCCTGCAGCCCGTGCATTCTCTCACATAAGGTAAGAGAAAATTCACCTAAATAGAATTGATATGTTATGTGTTTGTCGGTATATTTTGTGAAAATAAATTTGAGAAGCACTGGAGAAACTGATCATGTTGATTGGAGATGGTGAAGAAGAAAAGCTGCTGCAAACAGGGCCGAAGCATTTGTCATGTCTGTGGGCAGAGAAATTAAAATCACAACATTAAATAGCAGATAACAAATCAACATCTACCATTACGCACATGTATGACACTCCTGGTGTAGAGGGGTGAAGTAGCTTCACTGAACGCTATACAATGAAGACATGTACTCACCAATCCACCAATCAGGGCCTCTGCTAACATGTTACATGTTTGGCTCTATAAAAAAAGACAAAAAACAAACAAACAGACATTTGTATATATCTCATAAAAACTGGTGAAGCAACATTTACACTAAATCTTTTCTCCATATACTTTAACAGGCTTTACAGTGCATTTAATTTCACTTTGGCTCATGTATTTTTAAACTAGTTCAGATATATAGTATACTATACAAATATGCAATTACTGAAAGCTACTTCTGTCCCACATTGTTCCCACACCATGTCATGGATAAAATTTAAAAACTTTTTTTCAAGGACCCATAATAAAAATTTCGATGATTATTCACAATGTATAACACAATCAGAGCTGTATAATTTACTCCAAATGTTAATTATATTATTATATAATTAACTGGGGTTTACCAGGGGATGTGTCCTCCCTTGTATTAATGGATATTTAGTTTATCAAGTGCAAATGACTGATAATTGTCTAGCACTTTGTATTTTGCGGGAGACCTGCTTCTGATACTTTTTTTTTTTAACTCTCTATTAATAAAATAACATTGATATTCTCTTTTTCTTTAGAGAACTTTTGGACCTTTACATAGGTATGCACTTAGTTTATTACTATTATTAGACCATTTTCAATTGATTACGAGGACATTCCACAAATATTTTTGGCTGGTTCTAACTCACCCCAGGCAAAGTCTTTCACTGTCTTCCCATGAGTGACCTTGCAGCTGTACTTGTCTCCGCCCATGGGTTTGAAGGCAACATTCTTGGTCAGATGGAAGTGCCAATCGTTCTCGAAGGCCAGGTCTGTCTGCTCGGCATTGGGGAGTTCCTCTCCGTTCTTCATGAGCTGGATGGTGATGTCAGGGGGGTGGAAGTTGCTCACATGGCAGATCAGGGTGTTGTCTTTGCCATACTGTCCTGGCTGATAGCTGTACACCTGAACCTTGGGCGGACCTAGTGGCAACACAGAGAGGGAAATTATGCTAAACTGGTCCGACCACAATTGAACTGAAAAGAATTCCCCTGTAAACAATTTAATCTGCAAACAAAAGAAGAAAATGACCTTGAATTCAATGTAACTTGTTATGAATTGCTTTACTCCTATGACGCATATATTGCCTGAAAATGTTTAAAATTCACAGCCATCAGGTCTCAATCTCAACCAAACACCTATAGGAGATATTGTTAGACAGCGCTGTCCACCAGCACAATCAAAACACCAGATGAGGAAACAGCTTTTGAAAGTTGTTAACGACGAAGCTGTTCTGGAGTCTCACGATGGAACGACTTCTTTCAACACACATTTGTCTTCAGCCATATGAGCAAATACAAACTAAGGGACTGTTCTTAGTTACCAGGGGAGGGGTGGCTAAGGTGGGAATTCTTTTTTTATATTTTTAAATGAGGCGTAGAATAAAGTGATATTGATAACTTACCACTATTTTAAGCTCAGAGTTGGTTATGTCTTTTTTCTGACGGAAGCGCTTGTTGCATATAATGTGTTTAAGGATCGTCAAATATTTGAAAATCCAATGATAATTTCTGTTTTCAGTTTGTAGCTATGATAAAAGGGGTTATTTTGGAAATCTTTAAAGAACACAATGGTTTGAAGGGGAATACAAAATACAACCATTTTAAGTTGTGTGTCCCTTCCCTAAACCAAAACCAAAAACACAAGTCCCTCCCCAGCGCTTAAAAAATTATTTGACGTGCCTCCCCCTTTTTTGCATCACACCCTCCCCCCTCATGAGTAACAAACAGTCCCTAAGTGCACCCTCCTCAACAAAATGGTACAATCAAAATGAAAGTAACCACAACAAAGGTGAGGGTCCTGTTGATTTTAAATTAACTGACCGAACAATGGAGCAATGGAGGACATGCTCCACAGTTTTAACCTCTCTCTCTCCAAACACATAGGTTTTTACCAGTGCTTTTTTCCATTCAAGCTTTTACTGAGAATTTTGAAGTTCAGTCTCTGGAGTTTGGTTTGCAGCAGGGATCCTCACTCAACAGGATCTGAGTGTACCCTGCTGAGGCCAGTGGAGGGTGCTGTCTCAACAGAGCTGGTAGGCCTATTACAGGAAATCGAAACTAAAGCCTGACTGTTTCGGGGAATTCCACCGAGTTAAAAACATGACAGACATGTTGTATAATGTTTCTCTTTTACATTTGACTCTTATATCAATCAATCAATCAATCAATTTTATTTATAAAGCCCAATATCACAACTCACAATCTGCCTCACAGGGCTTTACAGCATACGACATCCCTCATATCAGCTCTTCCATTACTTTCTAACAGATCACAGGCAGCTTACTAAAGATAGAAACCATATCTTCTGTTTGTATTTTGCATACAGGCTATTGAAAACATACAGTCTGACTAATCTGTGATGTCAATGTCGGAGGCCATTTTACTTGAAATATAGTTTTCTTCATTTCAGCATTAAAATAATAATAATAATGATAATGATATTACTTACTGTGTTTGGACTCCTCTGCACAGGCGAGAGCTACCAGAGCAGCTAGACACATAACAAGGATCTTGTCCATGTCTGATCAGTTCTTCTTTTGTTGTTTGTCAAAAGCAGGAGTAACACAGAGGTACGACCGCGCTCTTTCTTCAGAGGGCTCCACTAAAGTGAAAGTGTGGAGCCGAGCTGAGTAATAGGGTGCTCTAAGACTGCCCACTATATGACATCAACCAATCATTAATTCATATCTCACTGTTACTAGGTAAAACATGGCCAAACAGGTTTGGGACATCATGGACAGGGAAGGTTTGTGGAAACTCCCCGAATACCCACATCACATAATGTCAACAGAAAAACTGCTGCTAAGAACAAGTCAGTATGACCTCCGGGCCTTCCTGATAGGAAGAGTGTATTTCAACCCTACAGTTCACAGAAGGATAGATATCGTTCAATATTAACTATGCTTTTTGTGATCATAAGCAGTGACATGCCCCTAATGTTTCTTGTGTGTTTGTTACAAAGTACTAGTGTACTTGACACAGTGAGACAAATATTGAGACATGTTTACATATCATTTTTCTGTATTTTTCTGTATGTGTTTTGTTTTTTTCTTTAATCTTTTTGAGTGTGTGTAACTCCTATCTTCTTGTTTGTTTTCTAAAATTAAATGATTGAAATAATCATGTTGTCATAAAACTGATTGATCATCACTGATATCCAGGCCCATATGGATTCTGCGCCCACAGAACAGATTTAAAGAATACAGAGCTGCTCGTAAAACTCAGAATGTTGTCACTGTCTCCCCCACCTCCTTGTGCATGTGTGTGACAATCGTGTGTTGTATTCAGTTATCATTACAATAAAAGTTAGTGGTGTAGTGAGAAGCAAGGTCAAAAATAAGATTTACTGTTAACAGATTGTTAATAGATTGGCACATTTATTTTTGTTCTCTCTGCTCCATATTGAACCTTCCATTTTAAGCAGAAGTATTCTTGATTAAATAAAATTTCTGGTTTAAAGTTTCTATTAAAATATACTATGTAGTTCTTTTAGCCTGTTGTCATCGTAAATGAATGTTGTTTATCACATTACGAGCCAAAAATAATAATAATACTACTGTAGAATTATGCAGCAAACAACAATCTAGCAGAAATTCAAGAGCAACGTCTCTGGCCTGCACTCTGAATGCAGCATGAGTAACCTGCTCTGAGGAACAGATCTACAGTCATCTACTCAGCAGACCCTCACTGACTAATAATGATGAAAAAATTATGTATGAGGGAAAGTGGACAAAGAAGTGCAAAGACAGTAAAGCCCCCACAAAATAGCATTTGAAGTCTTTGATGCGCCTGTTTTCAACCTTTTTTGCGTGTCATGGACCCCTAATTTGATACTTTTTAGGTCATTAGCCCCCATTTGATAAGATTTTGCTTAAGGGACCTCCATCTGAAAAGATTTTGGTGGTTAGATATGATCAGTGGTGTAGCGGAGGGTATACGCAGGTATACAGAGTATACTCACCTCTTTTTCTGGTCATTTACAGTATTCAGCCAAAAACCTATTAGAATATATAGGAGAGTATACCCACTTTCTCCTTGGTAACCTACTTATCTACCTAATGGTACCCAACTTCTCAGCTACAACACTGCATATGATAAAGACCGGAATTCTAGGTTGTCAACTACAGTTGAGAAGAGGACGTTAAACCTATGATCAAAATAGTCACCCTTATGACTCTTACTTTGTAGAGCGTATGTCGATAGTGAATTAAATAGCTAAAAAATATACTATTTCCCTAATTTCTGGGCACCCTCTAGAACTCCCTCGAATAATGCTGGGGTTGTTGGACCCCTGGTTGAGAACCATGTGTAATTTATCTTCACTTCATAAGGGTGAAGGAAAAAGGCTGCTAGCCGCTAGGCCAATTAATGCAATGGGAAATGTCATAGGCATATTCTAATAAGGTTAGCATGTTGTATATGTTATGAAAATGTGTCTAGTGTTGGACATTTGTTTTGTCAGTGAATCTTGTTAGTTATAATGGAGCTGAATTTTGTAATGTTACCTTTGTTAGGCTAAATATTGCCGTTATTCCCAGCTTCAAATGAGAAGGGGAAAAGTCTGCTAGCCACTAGGCCAGTTTAGGTAATAGGAAATGTCATAGGCTATTGCTAATAATGTTAGCATGTTGTATATGTTGGTAAAACATGTCTAGTATTGGACATTTGTTTGTCGATGAACCTTGTGAGTTATAATAGAGCTGAATTTTGTAATGTTACCTTTGTTAGGCTAAATGTTGCTGTTGTTCCTGGCTTCAAATGAGAAGAGGAAAAGTCCACTAGCCACTAGGCTAATTTATGCAATGGGAAGTGTCATAGGCTATAGCTAATAATAATAGCATGTTGTGGGGAAAACATGTCAAGCAAAAGAGGAACCTTATGAGTTACCCAAATTTTGTAATTTTGTTTAATTTTGGTCGGCACATGTATGTGACTTAAGTTGATTTACAACTTTATTCAAGTGGATTTACGACTTAATTCTTGTAATAATAAGACTTTATTCTTGTAGATTTAATACTTTATTCTTGTAATATTACAACTTTACTTTTGAAGATTTCCGTCTGTATTCTCCTAGATTTACGAATTTATTCTTGTAATATTATGACTTTGTTTTTGGAGATTTCCAACTTTATTCTCGCAGATTTACTACGTTATTCTCAAAATCAAACTTTTTTTAACCTTGCCCTAATCTTCCATCGCACTTTTCAGTACTGCCAGATGGGAAATGTTAAACGATCATACCAGAGGCTTACGATCATCATCTTTTGAGGAAAATTATCACACATTAGTCATAACTACGACAACATATAGGCATGTATGTCAACACAGACATAGGATCCAAATTTTGCTATTCTCACTATGTCAGGAAATGAGACAGCACAGACTAACACCAGCTAGGCCTTCTAAACGTCACAAAATTGTCAAATTATCATACATTATGGCACTTCTGGCATTATTGATCATACAGAGGCAAAATGATTGTAAAAATATGATAGGCCTACTTATGGTACATCTGGCAATGCTGTTACTATTAAGCTGTGTTTTAAATGTGTATTAGGTGTGTTGGTCGTCTTGCAAGCTTTCTCAATGTGTCATGCGTTTTTATGATTTTGGATTTCCCCTGCCAGCATGTTATGCAGCAACAATACTTTAATGACAGTTGATGACAAAACAGAAAGTGAAATTGAGCTTTACTTGCTCTGTGTTTCTCTGTGGTTACTAAATAAAGATGAAAACATAACATTTTCAGCAACAGATTTGTTCATGAACTGTTAAATACTGGATCAACGGTGCCTCACTGATATCAGCATGCTGGTTATGGAGTGGACTCTCTACACGAGCATAAACCAGTTGCTCAGCCTGTGTTTTGCAGGTAGCCTGTCTTTACAAAAAATGGACAGAAAAGTCTCAGAAAGGCCACCAGAGCACATGACAATTTCACCGAGGTTAACCCTGAACCCGCATGGACTAGTCAAGGACAGGAAGTCTGTAGCTGACATTGGAACCAGGCCTGGATTTCATTGCTTTCCCTTCAGCAGCAGAAATACTTTTTTGTTTACAATATAAAATCAGAATTCCATAAAGAAGGCACCATTTTTTCCTCAGGGTTAGTGTATTTGAGACAATGTTGATACTTATACTGATTCCCTATGCGTGTCTCTTATAAGTCATGTGTCACTGAGTCACCCTGCTGAGCTGTTGATCCTGTTGTTCTACAATCCTTAAAACAAAAGAGCATTGTTTATCACGACAGAAGGTTGTTTCTTTCCTACATCATGTTAAGTTTACACACGTACACACACATTTATGCTTGCAAAATAAAATAAAATAAATAAAAAAGAAATGTCTGTCTTATAAAAGATGATTTCGTTCACAGCATTGTTCACTGTACAAAAAAAAGCGCTTTTTTTTTTTTTTTAAACAGCTCGCTGACGTCTCGCCTGAGCGTCCTGGCGTTGCGTTGATCACGCAAATCCACCATTCAGTAGCTACTTTTCTTTATCTAGCTGAGAAAACATTACAGTAACACCATGAGTAGTGAAAAATACCCCCGGTCTTCCATTGAAGACGACTTTAACTATGGCACGAATGTCGCTACAGCCAGTATTCAGATACGGATGGGTAAGTAAAGAAATGTTTGGGTCGTGGTGTTGACAGCACCTAGTCTAGCCACGTCAGCTAACGATAGGTAGCATTTACTTACTGTGGAATTATACATTACTGCCACTGTCAGGTTATTGTTGTTATTTGAGCTATCGTTAACCATTTATTACCTTTGTGTCCCAAAAAGTCAGCACAGTAACGTTAACGTTATTAGCTCGATGGCGCTGGTTAAACATTAGGGCAGCTAATAGTTAACGTTAGCATAGCATTGCAGTCATAACGTTGATAGCATTGATATATGGGATAAATATGGATAACACTGATAGAATAGCCTCCCTGACGTTGTTGCCTTGAGTATTGCCCGTATCACCACTGTTAAGTTAACGGAGCTGCTCGTACTGGTCCAAACTCAGCATAAAAACACAGCTGTTAATACTGGTTGGCATATAAGTAAGCCTGCTGTTAGGTTAAAGGGACAGTTCACCCCCTTATCTCAAATACATATTTTTCCTCTTACCTTTAGTGATGTTTATCAGTCTAGATAATTTTGGTGCGAGTTGCAGAGTGTTGGAGATATTGGCTGTAGAGATGTCTGCCTTCTCTCCAGTATAATAATGGAATTAGATAGCACTAAGCTTGTGCTCAAAGTGCCTAAAAAAGAAGCAAAACAGCAATGTCTGTTTCCAGAAAGCATGACCCGGCTACACAAGATAATCTCGATATAGCCGATATCTCCATCATCAACTCAGACCAAAAATATCTAGACTGATTATAGCACTACAGGTAAGAGAAAAAAATGTGTGTTTTTGATTTTGGGGTGAACTGTTTCTTTAAAACAAGCTGGTGATATTGTCTCATTCAAAGGGTGTTATCTGTGGTTCACAAATAAGTGTGCAATCTAGCTGAGTTTTACTTCTGCTGTGTCTCTGTTTCTGTCTTTGTCAATCAGACTTCCTCAGGAAGGTGTACACCCTCCTGAGCCTGCAGATCATTCTGACCACAGCCACCTCTGCCCTCTTCATGTTCTCTCAAACCATCAAGGAGTTTGTCCACACCAGGTAAGGCTGGTCTGATGAGACGTCAAGATGAGAAATGATAGCTTCTTGACTCAGTGAAATTAACATTGAAAGCTTAGTGAATCATGGACTTTTCCCTCTGTATCTATAATACCCCCCCCCCCCCCCCCCCCCCCCCAACGCCCCCCCCCCCCCCCCCCCCCCGAATATGAATATATTTATTTGCGTGTTATAACTCAGATAAGCTCTTCAGGAATCTACTCTATTTGTTCAGTGGTCTGTGGTAGTGACTGTGAGAACTAACATCAACACACATTAGTTGCTGAACATATACAATAATATTCAAATGCAAACCCATACATGTTAAAGGGCCATTTTACCCAAATCACAAAAAAAATCAAGATTACCAGACAGTGCAGATTTTTTTGTACTGTGAGATAGTCCTGTTTTGGCTATTATGGAAAACGTGATACACGTTAGGGGTGGGAATCACCAGAGGACCCACGATACGGTATTATCACAGTACTTTGGTCATGATGCAATAGAGTGTGCCAGGGCTGACGTCAAAACCCGGAAGTTTAGCATCACGCTGGTTCCCGGAAGAGAAAGTCAATGTGATTTTTGCATTGCATTTTGGATTATGTCAGAAAATAAGCTCTGTGGCTAACACAAGTTTATGATACTTACAGGTTTTGTTCAGCGAGATAATCTTCACATATGAACACCTTTCATACTGCATTTGAAGCTTAAATGTGATCGCCAGAAATAAAAAGCTAACGTTAGGCTTTAATGGACTACATGACTACTCCACGGTCGCATGACTCTTGACGTCACCGCCACTAAGCTTTCAACTGATTTCGGCCGCTTTATCTTAAAAACATTGTATAGGCCTAATGGGGAAATCGGAATGTTTAAGCTAAATAAGAAGCTGTAATGGCGGACTGCCAGCACTCTCGCCTCTTCGGGGGTGATGACGTTTAATGTCCCCGACAGGGTTTGTAGTCGTATTGAGCAACTTGTTAGCAACCGCCTTTTTTACGACACGTAAAAGCTTCAAAATTCACAAGTAGGGTATTTACTGACGTGTTTTATGTCGTAGAACAAAACCTGAAACTCGCTTACGCTTTTGTTAACCACAGACCTTATTTGAGGCATTTTACCAAAATCCCATTCAAAAAACGTATTGACTTTTAGACGAGAGAACCGGAAGTGCTAAAAGCGCTAACGGAGTTCCGGGTTTACTGGCACACTTTATATTATTCTAATATTAAATGTATTGCGATATGCTGAGTATTGGGATAAAATATTTTTGCAATATATTGCAATTTATTACCTTTTTTTCCAACTGCAAATTATTTCCCCAAAGGAAAACTTTGTCAACATCAGTTTTACCTCATAAGATAAAGTTTTCAGTCTGTTCATCTGACCATTTTCAATCAAATGTGATGCGAAGCTGACAGACTGACCAACACCATCATAAAACCTACTGCATACACCTGACAAACTGAACTGTGTGATAAAATCCAAAATAAGTTCAGATGTTTGATTTAAACGCTGACGGCGCATTTCTGATTTTCCTGTGAAATGCTGCTGACTGAGACCTCTGCTGACCCCACCAGGAATGAAAACATCAGCATCATCTTGTGGACTGAAAAAGCAATTTATTTTATTATTCTAGTACCAAAAGTTGCATTTAAATGTGTATTTGCAAAAACTAATAATGAATTTAACAAAAGATCGATATCTTTGTCTGTGATTATTGATATAACACACAAAATATCGGGATACTATGCTGTATCGTTTTTTTCCACCCACCCCAATGCACATCCTGTATACACAATCATCTGTTCTTTCTTAAAAACCACTGTTAGAATTGTTGGTCATAAATATTTTTTATGAATTATGTCCATGGAGCTAGTGTTGGCTGTGTTGTCTGACTGTGATGTTGTTTCCTTCTCAGTCCTGCGGTGGTTTTGGTCTCGGCTCTGGGCTCTCTGGTTCTTCTGCTGGCTCTGGCCATGTACAGACACCAACATCCAGTCAACCTCTACCTGCTGCTCGTATTTGTAAGCCAATTTTTTTTCTGTTAAAGCCCCACTCCAGCCAGTGTTTCTCCATTGGTGATCTTTCTCAAACAGAGAATTTGAATGTGGTTAATAGTCGGACATAATCCACAGTCACTAGATTGCCGTTCTAGTGTATGTGTCATTTCTCTCACACCACAAACGAACCGCGCCAGAGTCCATTTGGAAGTGGACTGTGACTCACCTTTTCAAGCAGTCTTGGTTGGATTGTGTGATCTGCACCAGGGTTCGATTGACAGCTTTCACACCAGCCCAAACAAACCGTAGTAACCATGCAAATGGACCTGAGTTTGTTTTGACCGAACCAAACAGGTTAGGTGTGAAATTACCCTTAAATTAATATTTCCTGTCAATTTATAATTATTTTTGGTAAGTAAGTTAGCCATATGATACCACCTGGAGGTCTCTGTGCATCTGCCAGGAAAAGTCTGCTCATTTTATTGTCACTGGCAAAGTCATCTTCCCGTTTTAGCAACAGCCTTTTTTTTTGTAAGCCTAGTTTTGTCAGGAAATGACAATCCTAAGAACTGCCTAAGAAGTGCTAAAATACACTCGGGAAGTAGTTAATTGTTTTATCTTTGTAAAATTGAGACCAGCTGGTTGGTGAATGCACGACAGTAAATCCTACTATGTGTATTTACAGTATTCCTTCCATTTATTTCCATATCCTGTCTCTTATGATGCTAGACTAGCCGCTCAGTGACTATGATCTTTACAGTAGCTTGTTATATTAGCTCCTAGCTTGTTAGCGTGTAAGCGTCACTAATTGTGTCTTGTTTTCAGACTCTGTTGGAAGCAGTTTCTGTGGCCACAGCATGTGAGTATTTTTCTTAAGGAGTGGGTCAGTTTCCATTCTGTGAGCCCATTTGCAGACTGAGCTGACTGCAGAGTTTTCCTCTCCACAGTGACCTTCTATGAATACTCCACTGTGCTGCAAGCCTTGTTCCTGACCTGTGCTGTGTTTGCTGGATTGACAATCTACACGTTTCAGTCCAAGAGAGACTTCAGCAAATTGGGAGCAGGGTGAGTGTGTTCTGGCTACTGCTCAGTGTTGTTTTTCTTTTAACAAAGCTGCTGTGTCCCTCCGCTAGAGGGAGGCACTATCACAGCATCTGATCTGTTGTGTCTTTACAGACTGTTTGCCTGCCTGTGGATCCTCCTCATTGCAAGCTTCATGAGGGTAAGTGACATTAATGTGTCTGTTTCATATGAAAGAAATGAAAAATGAGAAAAAGACAAAGAAGAAAGCTGCAGTCAGGCAGAAAAGAGGTTGTGAAGCTTTGGACGTGTTGCTACACGTGAAACATGACCCAACAGGTGTGCTGTGAGTAACAGTTCGCTGAGTCTAAAGGCTTATTAGACACCAAAACACTGCACAGTGGTTTAGAATACTACGAGAAAGGATTGTACAACTCTGTATAATTATCACAGGGAAATTCTATTTTCCACTTTTTGTATCTATTAGAATTTAATGTACCAGGAGTAGTCACTTACATGTATCTGTTTGGCCAGTAAAACACCTTGTCAGATGTTGCTGCATTAAGCCAGATTCCATTTTCTTATTCCTCCGCACCGGCACTAGCCATGGCTGGAGCCATTATGTTTTCTATGGAGTTAGATTTGTCTCATTAATACCTGTAAATGCACAGAGGGTGATCTACAAATATTTCTTGATCTGCACACATTTCATAATTATGTGTGTGAACAGATCGACAATCTGTGTGTAAATGTGTAATCTGTAAATATAAAACACATTCCACAAATACAAAAAACATCTGTGAATACATTAAATTAATTTGCAAATAAATGAAAAGCATATGTGAATATCTTCCTAACATTTACAACTTTTGAACAGGCATTTGTGAACTCAGTTTTTATTTGTGAATCGAAAAAACATTTGTGGATCTCAGTTCTACGCGTTTTCGTCCTAACGAAAATGCACTCGTATCACTTGGCCATCTTTGGATAGCACGTGATCACCCAGCTGATGATGTCATTTCTGCATGTGAAAGTAAGAGCACGCAGTCTTTCTATGAGCTGTTTTTTGTTGTTGCTTTTTTTAATAATAATCAGCGATAAGTAACGTGCATTCATTGTTTTATGTTAATGTCATACAGTGAGTATTAGTGTGTGTTTATTTGTTCTATGTATCTGGCACACACTTTTGTATACATTTCTGTGAGTATGAAAGGCACGGTGGCTTGGCTGCTTCTTCAGTTGGCAGTTATCAGCCAACTCATCCTTTATATTTTTCATTTCGAGTAGGATTAAAGTCACAAAGCACTTCACATCTTATTATTAGTGTACTCTTACTAATTTAGTTGTAATGTCTGTGCTGACTGCACCGTGTTTAGTTAGGTTACATCGTTTCAGTGAGGTTACATTAACTGTTGTAAGATATAACAAGTGGCAACACCCTGGTTAAGATCTTTGATAGAACAGCTGTTGGTGTTGGTAGCTCTTTTTGTTTAGAAATGTAATATTGTAGTTAGCTACTGAAGCAGCATCTGCTGCCATGGCAACAGTAAACATTTATGTTGCGGGCTGGGGGGGCGAAAGCAGGGTGCAGCATTTTATACATTGTAAATAGACCAGAAGTCAGTACCATCCAACCTGTAAAGAGGGCCACAGTAGAAGATGATGGTGAATGACATCCAGACATCTCTCCACAACCTTTCAATGCTAGTGTAATCAGTAGTAAATTATGGGGTTTAAGATTTAGACATTTTCAGCACAGCATTTAAAAGACCATTTTATCGTTAAACAATAATAGAAATTAAACACAGCTATTCATAAAATATATTTGTATTCATAAGAATGAATAAAAATGCAAAATATAAGTGTAGGCCTACCTACATCTGATCTAATCCATGCAGTCTATGTTCTAACTGCTGAGTTTTCTAGTTTCAATAGATCCATAAGTCATGATGACACAAAAACACTTTGACCAGTAGATGGTGGTAGCAGGTCTGCTGGCCAAACAAAGACAACTGCCAACTGATTATACATATAGAAAATACCAATTATGCTAAAAATAACAAATGGGGTGCATGATTACAATAAATGCAATGGTAAGTGAAACATGACACAAGTTATCTTTTACAGGTTGGATGGTACTGACTTCTGGTCTATTAACAATGTATAAAATGCTGCACCCTGCTTTCGTCCCCCCAGCCCGCATCGAGTGCATTTTCGTTCGGACCGGCGGAAATTTTGTCTCAAAAATCCATGTGTGTAAAAAGCAAATCCACATGCGTAGAACTAAGATCCACAAATGTTTTTTCGATTCACAAATAAAAACTGAGTTCAAATGTTAGGAAGATATTCACAAATGTTTTTCATTTATTTGCAAATTAATTTAATGTATTCACAGATATTTTTTGTATTTGTGGAATGTGTTTTATATTTACAGATTACACATTTACACACAGATAGTTGATCTGTTCACACACATAATTATGAAACGTGCAGATCAAGAAATATTTGTAGATCACCCTCTGTGCATTTACAGGTATTAATGAGACAAATCTAACTCCATAGTTTTCAGGTTGTCAGTCCGTCTGTATATACACAGATCCATCCCATTCTTGTGAATGCAATATCTCAAGAACGCCTTGAGGGAACTTCCTCAAGTTTGGCAAAATTATCCACTTAGACTAAACAATGAACTGATTAGATTTGGTGGTCAAAGGTCACTGTGACCCTGTGTCTATCATATTCTCGTGAACGCAATATCTCAGGAAGGTCTAAAGGGAATTCCCTCAAATTTGGCAAAAAAAGTCAACTTAGATGCAAGGAAGAACTGACAAAAAATTGGCGGTTGAAGGGCAAGGTGTCTGTGATCTTGGTTCCTCTCATTCTCATGAGTACAATAGCCTTGAGGGAATCGTCTTAAATTTCACAAAAATGTCCACTTGGACTCAATGGTGAACTGCTTAGATTTTGGTGTTTATAGATCACTGTGATCCTGTATCTGTGTCATTCTTGAGAAAACAATATCTCAAGAACGCCATGAGGAAATTTCTTCAAATTTGGCTCAAATGTCCACTTGGACTCAAACATGAACTGATGAGATTTTGGTGGTCAAAAGTCAAGGTCAGTTGCGTCTGTCTCATTTTCGTGAGAGCAGTATCTCAAGAAGGCCTCAAAGGAATTTCCTCAAATTTGGCACAAATGTCCACTTGAGTGCAAGGATAAACTGACTAGGTCAAGGTCACCATGACCTCACAAAAACATGTTTTTGGCCATAATGCAAGAATTCATACATTGAATATGACAAATTTTTACACAAATGTCCAATAGGAGAAGATGATGAAATGATGACAATTTATATCCAAAAGGTCAAAGGTCACCTTCACTGTGCCATTATAATGTTCTGCACAAACACTTTTCTGGCTATTATTTAACTCCATAACTCAGGAACAGAAGGGGAGACAATTGGTTAGACACTGAATTGGTGACACTAATTAATTTAAATCTGAACGAATGCATATTCTAAAATGCGTGAATTATCTACGTTTACAGTATGCAGCTTCTTTCGCAGCAACATTGAAAGCACTGTCAACTGTCATGGCTACATACACTGAACAAAAATATAAACACAACACTTTTGTTTTTGCTCCCGTTTTTCATGAGTTGAACTCAAAGATCTAAAACATTTTCTATATACACAAAAGACTATTTCTCACAAATATTGTTCACAAATCTGTCTAAATCTGTATTAGTAAGCACTTCTCCTTTGCCGGGATAATGCATCCCACCTCACAGGTGTGGCATATCAAGATGCTGATTAGACAGCATGATTATTGCACAGGTGTGCCTTAGGCTGGCCACAATAAAAGGCCACTCTAAAATGTCCAGTTTTATCACACAGCACAATGCCACAGATGTCGCAAGTTTTGAGGGAGCGTGCAATTGGCATGCTGACTGCAGGAATGTCCACCAGAGCTGTTGCCTGTGAATTGAATGTTCATTTCTCTATCATAAGCCATCTCCAAAGGCGTTTCAGACAGTTTGGCAGTACATCCAACCAGCCTCACAACCGCAGACCACGTGTAACCACACCAGCCCAGGACCTCCACATCCAGCATGTTCACCTCCAAGATCGTCTGAGACCAGCCACCTGGCCAGCTGCTGCAAAAATCGGTTTGCATAACCAAAGAATTTCTGCACAAACTGTCAGAAACCGTCTCAGGGAAGCTCATCTGCATGCTCATCGTCCTCATCGGGGTCTCGACCTGACTGCAGTTCGTCGTCGTAACCGACTTGAGTGGGCAAATGCTCACATTGGCGATGGCGTCTGGCACGTTGGAGAGGTGTTCTCTTCACGGATGAATCCCGGTTTTCACTGTTCAGGGCAGATGGCAGACAGCATGTGTGGCGTCGTGTGGGTGAGTGGTTTGCTGATGTCAACGTTGTGGATCGAGTGGCCCATGGTGGCGGTGAGGTTATGGTATGGGCAGGCGTATGTTATGGACAATGAACACAGGTGCATTTTATTGATGGCATTTTGAATGCACAGAGATACCGTGACGAGATCCTGAGGCCCATTGTTGTGCCATTCATCCACGACCATCACCTCATGTTGCAGCATGATAATGCACGGCCCCATGTTGCAAGGATCTGTACACAATTCCTGGAAACTGAAAACATCCCAGTTTTTGCGTGGCCAGCATACTCACTGGACATGTCACCCATTGAGCATGTTTGGGATGCTCTGGATCGGCGTATACGACAGCGTGTTCCAGTTCCTGCCAATATCACGCAACTTCGCACAGCCATTGAAGAGGAGTGGACCAACATTCCACAGGCCACAATCAACAACCTGATCAACTCTATGCAAAGGAGATGTGTTGCACTGCGTGAGGCAAACGGTGGTCAGACCAGATACTGACTTGTTTTCTGACCCCCCCAGACCCCCCCAATAAAGCAAAACTGCACATTTCAGAGTGGCCTTTTATTGTGGCCAGCCTAAAGCACACCTGTGCAATATTCATGCTGTCTAATCAGCATCTTGATATGCCACCCCTGTGAGGTGGGATGGATTATCTCGGCAAAGGAGAAGTGCTCACTAACACAGATTTAGACAGATTTGTAAACAATATTTGTGAGAAATGGTCTTTTGTGTATATAGAAAATGTTTTAGATCTTTGAGTTCAGCTCATGAAAAATGGGAGCAAAAACAAAAGTGCTGCGTTTATATTTTTGTTCAGTATATGATACTGGATAGACATGGATGTAGACTGTAACTGCACCTTGACTAGTTCGCAGAGACATATAACCTTAAGGCAGTAATTCTAGTTTGCCACAAGACTCCATGTTTTTTTTGCTTGATTCCTCTGTGTTGTGACGTTTATAGCATCAACAGCAAGGCCACACACACACACACACACACACACACACACACACACACACTAATGCATACTGAGTCAGTCGAAAGTGTGAAAGGAAGCAAACAGATCGGCTGTAGGCACTGCAAAGTTAGGTAAAGACACATCCACTCAAGTTCAAACATGTTTCACTTTTACATGTATCCTAAATTGGATGACACCTCTTCATGACTGTGTGGCGACAGGAAGGAGCCTTACACACAACAGCAGACACACCACACACACTGTCAGTATGGGCAGTTATAGGGATTGTTTGTATTGTCTATTGGAAAACTCATTTGTTGTCTGTGTTCAAAACACAACACACTGTAACAACACTTACATGGCTGTGAATGAAGAGCATGGCTATGCTCAAGGCAAGTATTGTGCTGTTATGGTATGTACTACATTACCAAAAGTATGTAGACACCTGAACATTTCATATGTGATGCGCAGGGGGGGCTTTATCTCTTAACTGTTTTTACAGTCAGCAACTCCGGTTTGACATTTGACAAAGCTGCTCTTGTACTCTGTCACATACATACTTAAGAGACTCAAAAGCCTTAGGAAAGGTGGGTGTATAGCAATTCTGCCCAATGCATTTAATGTATATTGTAAATAATACAGGGCTCAGAACCGACCCCTGTGATACCACCATGAAGATTTGCAGTACCTCCGAGGTGGCACCCTATAACTTAATAGCTTGCGTTCTGTCAATTAGATAGTTTGTAAACGACCCAACTGCATGCTCAGAAAAAACAATTTCTGTTCGCGCATGATTGGAATATTGTGGTCAGTAGTATCAAAGGCCTTAGAGAGGTCTATAGAAAGACAAGGGCAGCATTGCTTGTTATCTAGTGCTTCGGTTATGTTGTTTATGACCTTCATGACAGCAGTAACAATTCTAGTTTGCGGAATCCTGACTGAATTATTGACAGTATAGAGCATGTGCTGCTTTCAACTATTTACTAACTTTTTTTCCAGTCCGTATGTGACAAACCAATACAAAAAAAACAAACAAACAACAAAAAAAACAATGGCATGCTCGTCCACTGCACAGCCCTGTACATGGCTCTGGTCTATGACTATTGGGAAAGGAGCCCATTGCCTATTTTTAGGGGTTTTTCCTCCGTCAAAACAATTTGCAGAATTTTGGCTCTAAAAGTGTATGATTCAATTTATCTGTTAGTAATTGTAACAGTAAAGTATAGCTGGAGTCAAAGGTTAGTGCTCCAAGCTGGATGACAACATTCAGTGCATTTACATGCACAGTTAAGTGGAGCTACGGTTATAGCTCAACTAGGCCATTTAATTGGACTACTGTACTTGTCCCAGTATACAAGCACGGGAGGGGAATTGATTTGTTGATGGAAGTATGTGCGACTCCGCTATGATACATGGCCATATGCCCCCTTTCAGCTTGTTAGTATTAGACCTTCTTCCAGTCTACCTATTACGTCACAGACCAAACAATGGACAAACAAGTTTGCTACGTTAGCTAGCGGCGAACTGGTACCATGGTTGACAACCATGGTTGTACAGCTCTGTACATTTTGTACGTGCTGTAGGCTTTACTTTTTGTACAGATGAGATGCACGCTGGATGTAGATTTGGCCATTATGTTACTGACTCCTTCTTCTGTTACGCAATTATTGCTATTTGACCTTTTGGTCAAAGCCCGGGGTGGAAACTGTGGAGCATGCGCAGAGTTCATTTTGGGTCTGATCGACTGTATACGTGCCGGAGTAATTGGACTCCCAATTGCATTATTTTTTTTTAGTCGGACTTTGAGAAATTTGATTTAGTATGATTTAAATTTTTAAAAGTACGGTTTTAGTTGGACAAACACAATAACTTGATTTTCTCTGATGTCATGTAAACGTACTGATTGTTAGTGTGTAAGCAGGAGCCCTCAGTGCCGTTAGCCCCACCCAGCTAAATAATCACCAGCCACTGCTGCTGGACAGTGGTCTGTTCAGGGAAAGGACAGGGACAGAGCTAAAGGGGGCAGCAGGTGAATCACTACTGAGATATCCAACATCAGCTGCTGCTAATCAAACAAACTGGTTTTCAAAGCGCTGTAGCACTTGTTCTCTGACAAACTGTAACTCTACTCTACTTAACACATATGCACTTTCACTACTGATAGGCAGCGTAATTCAGTCTGCACCGCCTCTCCATCACACACTTGCACATGCATCGTTAACTATGTCACTGAGAACTGTTGGGTATGTTGTAACATAAGGATGTGACTGAAATTCGGTTGGTTAGAGACTCATAATGAAATAACTTTTAGAGTAATTGCCCAACTCTATAGAGGAGGCTGTGGAACAGAGTTGTCCACATACTTATGGCCATTTCGTAAAGAACACTGATATTCCAACTCTTAGAATAACCACTCCATGTTGTAGGCAAAGTTCCACGTCACATCACACAGGAGCCCAGTATTCATGCTGACTCTGTTCTCTCTGCAGTTTTTCTTCAACAGTGACAGCACAGAGCTGGTCATGGCCGGAGCCGGAGCCCTGGTCTTCTGCGGCTTCATCATCTACGACACCCACCTGCTGATGAAGCAGCTCTCTCCCGAGGAGCACATCCTGGCCTCCATCAACCTCTACTTGGACATTGTCAACCTCTTCCTGCACATCCTTCGTCTCCTGGATTCCATGAAGAAGCACTGAGAGCTGATGGAGCACTTCATACTGCTTCACTCAGCTCAATGGAAACCCACAGATATGCCTGTGCTGTGATTACCTTGTGTTCATGTGAGTTTCTGTCCTGGGGTTTAGCCAAACTTTGATTTTAGAGAGGACTCTTCATGAAAAAAAAAACCTGTCTGTGCATCTGCACTTGCTTCATCTGAAACCCCAAAATACTGGTCATGTTAGAAAAAGCTCAGTGACTGAAAGGTACACTACCTGATTTTCTATAGAGCCCACTAGCACCCCAACTGCCCCTTTTGCAACTCACCTTGTGTTTTTGGCCCTGTGCACACTTGGTATTAACATGCAACCTAGGTGATCTGATCTCAAGTGGACAGCTCTCAGTACACGTGTGAATGAACACAATGCGTCCTCGATGTGTCTTAAGATCTGATCACTCTGACTACATTTAGAGGTGGTCTGGGTGTCATATGGCCACATTCTTTCAGCAGTGTTTATGAAGGACTGCCTACTCAGCTGACGTCCTAGACAGATTCCCACTGGATAATTAAACTTACGGTTGCTGGCTGCTGGTAGATGCAACATCTTCCTGGGCCGTTTAGATATATATACAGTTCTGTTATTCATTGCATCCACACACTCTTGCAGCGCAGAGTGAGTGAAAGTTAATGCCCTGAGTCTAAAAAGTTTGCGTTCACTCACAGCAGCTGCTCCTCTCATCCATCGATCTGATCAGCTTTGATCGGATCGACTGATCAATTATTCATCTTGCCACTGAAAAATCCACAACAGCTGCTTAGGGAAAAAACAGAAGAGCTCTGCCTGCACTGTGTTCACAGACCCGCAAAAACCTCAGAATTTAGAGAAGGGACACAGATTGATGTACGATACACAGTCAAGAAAAAAACCCCTGAAAGATAGATGCGAAAGGTGTATTTACATGGATAATTCGTGGTGGTGTGTCAAACGCTTTCTCAGTCTCTTTGTCTTCAGAATGTCTTGCCTTCGTCATCTTTCAAATGGTGTGCCTGTTCAGCTCAGAGGCCTTCCCAGCTCTCTCCCCAGGTGCGACGGGTGCTAGGTGTGATGTCAGTGTTGACCCTGCCTCCTACCACTTGTCTAAATCACACCCACATCTACAAGACATTCATTAAACTACAAATAAAGCTATCATAACAAGGACACAGCTGTTTTGGTGACAGTGTGCTAGAAGCTCTATAACTTGCACATTTTATGCCAAGTTGGATGAAGTGATATAGGACTGTCAATTGTTCTGCCCTAGGTAAGGAGACATGTTGAGTGCTGCTGACAGCGTTATCTCCAGCTTTACTGACACAGCCACTAATGTAACTAGCAAGCATGGTATGGAGTAGCTAGCAAAAGTGTGGAAGTAATAACTATGCGGGGCAGTTACGAAAGCTGAACATAAGTGGTCAGCTGGAGATGCATTATGAACAGCAATATGACTGTCTACTTGTATTCAGATCACCGAAATGCATGTTAATACCAGGGGTCTCACTAATAAACATTGCATACGCACAAAATGAGGCCTAAAAGAGGTGTACGCCACTTCCTAAGGAAAAGTTGCGATCTATAAAAACAGACTTGACGGGAGAAACTTTGACATTTTGGAGACAGGAAATTGGCGACGCAGATTGTGAGGTGGAAGTCTGATTGTAGAAATTGTCTTTTTTTTTTTTATTTGGCGCACAGCATTTTTGGCTTATGTCCGTATGTACATTTTTAGTATGGATCCTACTTACTGTTTTATAAATGAGAACCCAGGTCTAAGCAGGCTCAGTGATTAAGAGAGCTGCAGTCAGCCTGTTCGTTTTCTCTTGCAGTGCCTCTTTTTACACAGTGACAATGTTTTTATTTTGGTTGACAATCGCTTCAGTGAACATTGCTCAAACAAGAGGAAACAGTGCATTTTTTGGGATTGATCTATATTTTATGCCACTGTATGTGGGATTAAGTCAAAATAAAGTACATTGGAGCATTTTGTCATATGAGGCACTAGTAGACGCTGTAACAAATTTAAAGTGCATTTCTCAGAGTATATGTTTTTAACAGTGTCTCTCTGGTTGGTTTCATATCTATCATTCCATTAATTTATTCTCAGATTGAATTTATTGTTGAATGTTTTCAGTGTTGTCAAAAAGAGGTAGTTAATATTCTATTGGTATCACTGCACCCCTTTCATAGTTCACATCTGCTACTGATGTACAACAGCAAGAAGATGATTAATTCGAAGTAAGTGCATGCCCCGGGTTTATTGATATCTGTGATTGTACATAATTTAATGGTGTAAATGTAACAGTGTACAGTTTAATATTGAAGTTAGTGAAGAGTAAAATCTAAAGACTATATTGTACTATGTAATTCTATTTATGCAATCTCAAGCTATGGGGCATGGATAAATGCTTTATTTGTTCTTAATAAGGGATTTAATTAAAAGACTACATGCATTGTGTTTTATTTCCAAACTACAGAAGTGTTTGTCTAAAATGACATGTAATTGACTCTTGGTTTTGTATTACATTTACAGCAGATTTGTCTTTCTCTTATTGTTTGTTTTGTTAATTAGAATTATGCTGATATTTGTTTGCCCTTTAACTGCTGTAAACTCTGTTGTCAAACATTCTTTATAGAGTGGCCACAGTCGTGAAAATAAAGATTGCTATATTTTCCAAATGGAAAAAGTATGAGGGAAAGTACAAACTTCCTGATACAAAGATTGTTTTTTTCCCCCACTTTTTGACCTGTTTTTGTGTACGTGTATTATCTGTAGGAAGATCTTTCAGCTATACATACACATTTTGTCCCACTGTTGCACAGCATCAAAACTAGATGACTAAATTGTCAAAATTACATGTTCTGTCTCAATTTTTCCCCAACCTGACACTGTGGTACAGTGGTTATCATTGTTGCCTCACAGTAAGAGGGTTCCTGGTCTCAACCCGGGGTGGGGGAGCCCTTCTGTGCGGAGTTTGCATGTACTTCCCTTGTCAGCATGAGTTTTCTCCGGGTACTCCAGTTTCCTCTCCCAGTCCAAAGACATGCAGGATAGGTCAGTTGGTGACTCTAAATTGGCCATAGGTGTCAAAGTGCTTTTTACACAACGATTCACATTCACCTGCACGATATTGGATTTTTTGCCGATATCCAATATGCCAATATATAACTCATTTGACCAATAACAAATACCAATATTGATATATCCATTTTTTCCCTACCTAACTGATCACTGATTCTCTTCTGTAGTGTAATTAACGTCATACTATGCGTGTAGCCTTGGACCAAGAAGTTCATTGCATGAACGTCTTGAAAACGAACCCCGTTTTTCGTTTGAGGTTCCCGGTCTAGACCGTTTCACGTCTCCATAAACGTTCAAATCAAACATGTAATGTACTCACCTCATAGGCACAGATGTTAGGAAGTTGTACGGGGGTTGCCGTGTGTTTGTATATCCGTTATTGTTCAATAAACATGCATTTTTATCTCGGGATGTCTTGAAATTTTCTTCACCCCTTCTTCGTCCTGCAATGAATGAGTGCACCGACTTTCTACTACGCCACAGCGCCACATTAGCGGTTGGGAGGTGTATTGCACATTGGTAGTAAGTAAATTTCAAGACATCCCGTTTATGGAGATGTGAATCGGTCTAGACCGGGAACCCCCAAACGAAAAACGTTGTTCGTTTTCAAGACATCTTGGTCCAAGGCTAACTATGCATGCATACTCTTATCATGATGTTCCATGGGCAGATGGAGACATGAAATACAATGCTTTTCAATGTATGTACTATTCATTCACTGTGGAAAATAAGACAAAGCATTAAAGATTAAAAGTTTAAAGTTCCACTGATTGTCACACACCTGAGTGTGTGAAATTTGTTCTCCGCATTTGACCCATCCCCTGAGGGAGCGGTGAGCAGCAGTGGTGCCGCGCTCGGGAATCATATGGTGATCTAACCCCCCAATTCCAACCCTGGTGGCTGATACAGATGATGCACTGATATTATCAATATGTTAGCTGATTGAGGGCTGCACAGTAAAAGTGCAAATTATGACATACTTTTTTAAATGACATTTTAATTACTTTTTAAATAGATTTTATTTCTGAGATTTATTTTACATTTCTTCAAGATAAAAACACAGACATGAGAAATACAAGACAGAAAGCAAAACAAAAAAAAAAAAGATGAAAACTGATTAATAAAAAAATAAACAATGGTAATAATAGTAGCAATAATAATGATAAGATAAAGGGTAAAACACTGTCAGTTAAAGGAAAGAAAGTACAATTATGGTATATGCCAGGTTGTACTATAAGGAGGTTGTCCACAAGAAGGTTGAGGCGTGGTTGGTCAGGAAAGGTCCAATGGAGACCTGGTGTCCAGATGGATCGATAAACAGTGTACAGTCCAATGCAAGGAAGGATCCAATGTGGTTAGGCAGACTCTCTACACTTTTGATATGTTTAATAAAGGGTCCCCAGATTTTAGAAAAACTTGATGAGGGAGTTAGACAGAGTGCACCGTGTTTCTTCAAGATATAGACAAGAAAATATGTCATTTTAGGTATTTTGTAAAGCAAGGAGGGAACACTAACTTCCATTCATGCAGAATAACCTTTTTTTGCTATGACTATACCAAACATAACAACCCAGTATCACACAGAGACAGTCAGGGAAGGAACATTTTACTGACGTTTTTATAACATAATATGACTTTTAATGACCTTTTTAAATGAAATGTTTTGTGACACACTAACAGTCGACAGTGATGAAGCCTACATAACACTGATATGACTTTCTAGTTTTCCAATTTTTAACACAATTTAAAGTAATGAAATAGAGACAGTGTTTGAAATTGATTGTACCTTACACCACTTGCACAAATGGCACACTGAACTGCAGTACGCGGTAGAACCAGTAGTAATAAGAAGAATGGCAACTTGTTATATGAATCTATTATTATGATTAAATTTACTAGTGATTATTTTGCTCGCTGGTGTATGGTTACTTTTCCATCCATCCATCCATCCATATTCATTCACTTATCCAGGGCCGGGTCGTGGGGCAGCAAGCCAAGCAAAGCACCCCAGATGTCCCTCTCTCAAGTGACGCTTTGCAGCAGGGGGTACAAAAAAAGAAAAAAGATGGGATGAATAATATTACTAGTAATAATATACATAGTGATAATATAATAATAAACAGATAAATAAATAAGTATGAAACAAATGACTGAAACATACGGTGCAGAAGAACAGCACACTAACTGCATACACACATTTCTGATTATTAATATGTTTAACAGACAATGTAATTTCCAAATTCAATGATGAACAATGGGAGAGATTTAGAAAATTTGGACTTATGGGTATTAGATGCACCTAATAGGATTAATATAATAATAGTTAGTTCAATTTGCTGCTTCTTGTTTTCATAATATAAAATAATATCTTTGGCTTCCAACTTAATTGTTTGTTTGAAAAACAGTCCTTCAGTTTTCTCCAGAACACTGCTATATGTAAACATTCATAAAATATATTAGTGTCCAGTTCTTCGTCTTTACAAAAATCACATCATATTCAAATTGATGTAAGAGTTAGTGGAATATATAATGCACAGTTTTGTAGTGTATTTCTCTTAATTTGTTAGGAATACCATATTTGTATAGAAGAAGCCCTGAAACTGCGTTCCACACACACTTTCCATATGAAGTAGCCTAGATTTAGTTCTGCTGTAGAAATAATCAGAGGTGTGGACTTGAGTCAAATGACATGGATTTGAGTCAGATTTGAGTCACAAATTTCATAACTTAAGACTCGATAGGACAAAATAAAAAGAAACTTGCAACTTGACTTGGATTTTAACACAAATGACTCGTGACTTCACTTGGACTTGAGCCTTTTGACTTCAACATAATTAAAACTCTTCCCCAAGCCCAAAGATTAAAATGTTATTTAATAAGTGTTTCACAAATCAATTAATTCATTTCTCAGTCAACAAATGTTAATGCTATTAATTTCCAGCAAGTCAGCACTTGATTCTCTACATCAGCTTCTTTTTGAACCAGACAGCATTCTCCCAAGATGCAGGACAGACCCATGAAGTACTAATGTTACAGTTAGAGAAAAATGATACCAAAAATAATTTTGTTCATGATCAAAAACACAAACTGCAGTATGGAAATAGAATAGAATAGAAAAGAATAGCCTTTATTGTCATTGTGCATTCCTGTATGACTTATAATATCTTCACTTACAAAGAAGGTAAATTCTGATTTTTGCACCTTTGCGTCATCAAAATCCCAATTTTGTTATTTTATATGTAATAGGAAAGGCTTTAGATGTAAAAAAAAAAAAAAAAAAAAAAAAAATCTCATTTATCAACAGCTTGTCGTTGGTTTTGAACGCACCCCAGTTGGTCTACTACCACTTCACCCCTACGTCATTTCCGTTACACAACCTTCTCCGAGAGTTTTGTCCAAGATGGCGTCAACGCAGTTAACGGATGAGGAGCTTTTCTCCGAATTAAAGCGCTTTGGTTTCACTCCAGGCCCGGTTACCGAAAACACTCGCCCGGTGTATCTGAAGAAATTGAAGAAGCTTCGCGAAGAGCAGCAGCAGCGGGGCTCCAGACCGGGCAAAACCCGTAGCAGCGGGGCCATCAACAGCACCACTGGCGGAGGCAACACGGCGGGATCCAGGCCAGCCAGCCATGACGTCACGCACCTGAGCTCTAGCAGGAGACCGGGCAGGAAGTCCACCGTCCTCGGCTTCAGCTCCGACGAGTCTGACGCTGAAACGCCACTGAAAAGAAAAGGCCTCAACCACAGCAGCAGGGCAGACCGAAGCTCCGGTTTTCCACAGCAACCGAAGATAAGGCCCGTTACGACGCCGAGTGTGGTTACCAAGAGTCAGTTTGGCGCTACGAGTACGCTAAATAGCAACAATTCTTCCTCGGGTCCGGGCGGACAGAGAAGTGTCTCCCTGGGCTGGGGAGTTCGTGCCAGATCCAGCCCCGAGGCGGAAGGGAGGGATTACGACGAATCGGGGGACGAGGACGATTATGAGGGGGAACTGGAAAAGAACTCTCGCTCTTTAAACGGTTGTGGGGCGTCTCACTTAAACACTAGCAAGCTAGCTGGGGATTACTCAGATTCGGACGAGGAGGAGGTTGGGGGCCTTGGTGTCGGAGACAAGCAGCGGGATAGGTTGGAGCCAAGACGGAGCCACCCGAAAGCGGAGTTTCCTTCCCACGGAGTGGGCCGAGGGTCCCAGACGGGAGGGGCAGCCAGACAGGTTAACCCGTCTGAGAGTCTAAATATGGTGGGGAGCCGGAGGGAGGAGGGGGAGGAAGACAATTCAAAGAGAAGGGACTCGGACCCGCCGGGAGGCTTGCGGAGCCACAACTTTCCCAGGAAGTCTATCTACGTGTCCCTCACCGACAACCACGGAGGAGAGGCCGGCAAAAACAACCACGTCGACGGCGAGGACGGAACATCCAGAAGCAGCACTAGTAGGTTCGCCATCGGGTTGAGACCGCGCTTCTCCAACTACAGCAGCCTGTCCCAGAACTACAGGGGCAACCACTCTAACCACACCGCCCCCAACCACTCATACAGCCAGGCGGTGCTGAAGCAGAAGCTGTCTGTCCCTGAGGATGAGCTGCTCCAGCAGTTTAAAAGGGAGGAGGTGGCCTCCTCTGGTAGCTTCAGCGCTCACTACCTGTCCATGTTCCTGCTCACTGCAGCCTGCCTCTTCTTTCTGCTGCTGGGCCTCATGTACCTCAGGATGAGGGGCTCTGGATCCTCGGAGGTGGATGGAGTCAGTAAGTATCTGACATCATGTGCAATTTAAGCTTTTCCATCGTTTATCCCCACACTGCAAACTATGTCTTCTAATCTTACAACAATTTTCCATCCCCTCTACAGTGATTGACAATAATTGAAAGATTGATGTGCTGCTCAGGGTTGGAAGTTAGCACCAGACAAATGCAAGTAAAATATGCAAGTGGCTGTGAGATTTGCTTCATTCATTCCAAAAAAAGGATTGTACTATTTGGATTGTATTGTGTGGCTGGTAGAGTTTTTGGATTCACCAGCCACAGTGGCAGGTGGACAAAAAGGTTAATTTCCTACCCTGGATGTGCTCCATGTAAACAGCCACTGAACACATCTGCTGTGGAACCTCAACTATGCTGCCCATTATGCAGAAAACTAATTTTAACTTTTTTTTAAGCTTAGTGCGGTTCACAACAATAATCAATTTTCCTGCAAGAAAATCTTTACACAAAAATATCAAAAGACTACTTTGAAAATCTGCAAGCTAACTCATCTTCTCCCACTGTTTGTTTCTTTACAAGATATCAGCCTGATTATATTCCAGGCAGGTAGCTGGCTAGTGCTAGTTACCCGACTACATGGTAGGGACAGACTGAACCTAATGCTCACTCAATTCCCATGGTTTCACCTCTTGCAACCAGTGACAATATCTTGTCAGCAAATGCAAACCCTGAACACATATCAGTGTGCACAGTCCTGGTTTCAATCTTCCCCCCTGCAGGTGCAATCACTACATTTGCTTTGTAATAGCCAGAGCCAGCTATTTGACAGGAACATAATCAATCTCTATGTAAGAATTGTCGACATACATGCCGGTCCGGTCCTGGCCCCAAATACCCTCTAGACGGTGTTGGTCCTGATGTGTTTGTGACCAAGCAAATTACTTTTAGCAGTTTCTAGGCAGTGGCTTATTGCTGCCCAAACTTTCACCCGTCCTCCCTGATGTATGGATGAAAACAACGCCCAGACTTCCTGTACTTGCACATTTAAAGTGTGACTTCCCAGGAAGTCTGCCAGTGCCAAGGGTTGTCCAAATCCACAATTCACTAAGTACACAGGGACTCTCTCTTTCTGCAGACTTCCAGAGAGTCTGCTTTGTTTGCAGACTTTGTGTGGAAGATTACCCATAATGCAAACCAATACTGACCAAGAAAAAGAAAGGAATAATAGCGTTAGTCAATAAAAATAATTTTCACATAATTTAAATAAAGATTGAGGTGGAAAATGGACATTAGGATCTTTTACAATTCTGAATAATTTCACAGATACTGAAAAATGTACATGCACTGAAGTACACACCTGCACAATCATGCAGGTTCCACTGATCCACAAGTGGCAGGAACATACAAGTTGTTTGCTGGCAAAAGCAAGAAAAAACTCAAACAGTATACATGGATGTAAATCATTTGACATAAAATAGCTTTTCAGATGTATTTCAAATGGAAGGAAATGTATTCTTGTTTGTTAGACTCAATGACACACACTTACAGTTTAGTGAGAAACACTGAATGTAAACACAAACTCTTTGTTTAGAAGAAAATTCCACAGGGCACCTTTAATTGATTAATCCTGTGGATCGACTTGCACAATGAATCGACAGTCAGATGTCAAGTTTTCTTAAGTATTATGTGTGCATCATGTGTGCAGGTAAATGGAGTTTGGAGGGAAAGTGTGGAGCACATTTCCCATTTCAGTGTAAACAGATAGCATCATGATTTAAGCTTTTAGTTCTAAAAAAAGAGTTATGTCCTCAGTCCACACAGTATGATTCACTCATGAATTCATTTAGTGACTGTGATTATGGTTATTGTAGTGAGATGGCAGTGCTCCAAGTGCCTCGCTGATGTGGTGAGGTTTCAAGGGTTGAGTTTCATGTGCAGACACTGACTCACGTGTTAAGTGATGTCTGAACTACACTCACATTCCACAGTCTCCAAACACGCTGTCTTATTGTTAAAGACCCAGTTTTTCCTTCTACTGATCCAGCTAGTGCCTTAACATGTGTGCTGTGTTCAGTTTACAGTGTGACCGTGCTGTTGTTACTGTCTCCTTGAATGTATCTCTCTTTCTCCTTCGTTACAGTTAAGAGCCACCCGTTTGGCAGCGAGTTTGACTCTACTTATGTAAGTACATATTTTCCCCTTTCCCCCGTTTTAGGTCTGTTGTGTTGCAAAGTTTTTGTTGAGCACAGGATGTTAGATGTGTACTTTTATCCTGGAATTAGATTGGAAGTGTAATGGATGTAAACGGTGAACATAGCTGAAGTGCTGCAGTGTTAATGAACTAAACTTGCTCTCCTGCCCATGCTGTGGTGAACTGTCCTAGAAGAGGCTTCATGCTTCTTACTCAAACTGTGAAACATCTTATCTTAACTGATACTGACTACTGTTAATAAGACACACTGGGTTCTAAATTTATTTCTTAAGTTCACTCAATCTTGGAGCCTAGATTGCAGAGGTGTCCCAAGCAGATCCGGGCATGTTTTAATGGCTGAAATCAAGCAAATCACAATCTGATCCTCTCTTTACTTTTCTGTGTTTTGTCCACCTCGGCCTGCTGGTGCTGTAGCGCCACACTCCGACACCAAAGTTGGCCTTTACAGTGTAACATTCCGGTACACATGCGAGTGAAAATTAGAGTGTGCAAATGTGAAAAATTATTTAGATGCACCAGTGAGTGGTTTGCAAAATGCATGCGTTTGCTAACCTCTGATGCTAATTATCATTAACAAAGACCAGTGTAAAGCATTCAGGTAGCAGCTTGTCATTTGTAGCCATCAATGATGGTCACTTTTACCAGTTAAAATGGCGAAATGTTGCTGGCAGGTCATGTAAGCTGATTAATGTAAATTTTGGAGCAGCTTAATTAAAGGCCATGAGAAAGTCTGCTGTGTGGTTGAAGTGCTTTTTGCAGTCTGTGTCCATACTCAACCAAAGTCACATTATCAAAGTTTAACTTTGATACATATCCAATTAAATCTTTAATTTAATCTTATAAATTTGATAGTTTCAAGCCAGTGATCAACTAGCTCTTAAAAAGAATAATTCACTTGCAAAATGATCATTTGTGTTAGAGCTTTTAACAAAGATCAGTGTGTAATCTATTACATTCTAGCTGTAAGTATAACAGTTTATTTTGAAAACATGTTTCAAGGACTAGCATTAGCAAATAAAGGGCAGAGTGTAACTATGACAAGGTGCACATCTTTTGGTCTGGAAGAAGAATGCAGCAGTGACATTGAAAAATGAAGCAGGCAAAGTGAAGCATTATTCAGATACATTCAATATGTTCATAAGTCTAGGCCTATACAACTTAATATGTTTCATAAGCTATGCAATGCTGTCGGAGAATATGCAATATGTTGCTGTGAGCTTTGAGGAAGAAAACACATTTGGTATTGTGTGATATGAGTAAAGTTTTATGGGTTTTTTAATAACAATTAATTGATCGTTAAATGTTACCAATGATGAATTAAGGAAAGTGCTTACAAAAGTGGAAAAGTTGAAGTCATGAAATTTTACAATCACATTTTCCAGGCCAGGAAAAGTCATGGAATTAGTTAAAAAAAAAATTTAAACTTCTGAAAAAATCTTTCGTTGCATACAATGAAATTGTTGCAGTAATCTTCCCTGGATAACCTTCCGTGTGATTTAACATAACAGCAAATTTATTTTGAGTTGCTGTTGACGTAATGTAGTTCTAATATGAGTCGAAGTGTGATGTTTTTTAAAAAACATGTACATTTCTTTATTTGCTCTTTGTGTCCCCATGGTGAACGAAGAATCCAAAAAAGGTGAACATTCATCCTGAATTGAAGTAAACTGAGATAGTATGATTAAAAATACGTCAGTATAGTCTCGTGCACGTCCAAGTAGTGTGCCTGGGCACGCCCCCAACTCTGCTCTAGCGGAGTGCAGTGCAGGCATGCTCGGCGCGCATTACTTGCAGGGGGAAATGTTTCATACTTTAGCATTTTAGTGAAAATGCGTTTTGGAAGTACCGAGCATCAGTTTGGATTAGAGACTTGGAATGTACTGAAGAAGTTGTGTATGAGTTCGTAAATGTTCATGAATTCAACATGATACACAGTGAGTAATTGATAAAATAATTGCCATTTTGCAGATGATGTTTTCTTTGAAGAAAATAAGTTGTGTCAGATTGGTATCTACAGCTATTATTTCAGTGTTTCTGATACGTATTTTCGGTAATCAATATTTAAACAGATATATGTATTGCATTAGACTTGGTATTGGCAGATCAGGATCAGCGCCAAAAACATAATCAGACATCTTTAATGCTACAACCATTTTTTCACCTTTCAAAGTTCCATCAGAAAGGTCTTCAAATGAACTAATAAATAGATATATGCTGTTGTGTTGGTAAAGTATGTCCACTAAGATTTTTTTCTCTGCAGAACAAGACGGAGAAGGACCTGATCCTGAAGCTGCTGCTCAAGCTACATGACCACCTGGCCCATGTTGCTGGTAGCTAATAACTCTATGCACTCCACTCTGTGTCCACTGACTAAATGACTATAGAGCTGTGTAAAGAAACAACACATTATTAGGCTGTGTAGCGAGTATGGGTTTTACAATCATCTGAAATGTAGCTAATATGGGTTGAAAATGTACGAAAACCTAACCCAACATTACATTGCCTGTCTCTGACAAGCAGTATGTTTACATGACATTAGAGAAAATGTATTTATTGCAGTAGTCTTACTAAAACCAGACTTTTAAACTACATGTTAACATGTTCACCTGACTGAAATTGTACTAAATCGAATTTCTCAAAGTTGAACTAACACCCAGATAATGTGATTGGGAGTTGAATTACTCCTGCATGTATACAGTCAATGTGACCCAAACTGGCCTAGGCGCTCTGTGCATGCTCCACAATTTCTACCTTGTGCTCTGACCCAGAAGTTGTAAACGTAACAGAACAAGAAGCCGCTGACAACATTGGGAAATCTACATCCAGAGCCGTGCATTTTTGTAAGGACTAAATGTACAGGGCTGTAAAGTTGTCCACCATGGTATCAGTTTGCTGCTCGCTAACCGTAGCTAACTTGTTTTTGACTGTTTGGTCTGTAACACAAAAGGTCAACCGGAAAAAGGTCCAGTACTAACAAGATGAAAGGAGGCATATCGCCACCTATCGTAGCAGAATCGCACATACTTAGGTCAATAAATTGATTCCCCTCCCGTGCTTGTATATTGAGAAAAAGACAGTAATCCAATTAAATGGCCTAGTTGAGTTATAACCGTAGCTGGACTTAACTCTGCATGTAAACATACGGAATGATTCTGACATTAAAAGAGTAACACATTTGCACTTTATAGGCTGTACACATGGATCAAGGAGATATGATACATGGTCAAATAGGCAAGAAGGTCCTCAGTCAGACAGAGCTGCTGACTGCAGCTTTTAATGTTGAGTAGAAACATTCTGGCATGACATCCTATTGACATGATCTAATAATTCCATATATACAGTAAAGGTCCAATATTTTAAATTTGCTGTAATACAAAGTATATGTCTCACTGCGCAGTCACTTTGTGCCTGTCATGTAAACATGAGTCCTAATCACTAGACGAACAGGCTGCAAAGACATGTTGTGCTGATAGAAGTGGTCATCAATGAGAATTTTCTTTTTTTTTCTTCACTGATGGTTGATATTGTGATTGCAGGCCAGCATGACTGTGGAGACCAGCAGCATCCAAACAGGAGTCTGTCCATGGATGAGGCCTCTGCATATTTACGGGTACGTCCACACATTAACTTCCCTGCCACACAACAAAACCTGAAACAGAGGCTGTAGTGTACAGTAGTGATGCTGAGTACTGTAACTTTCTAACAAGCAGATATTTCACATAACATGACCAGGTCTGTGCTTTACAATGGCCATGGAAATTTTGGAATTTGCATATCAGACAGGGTTACCTGGGAGCTTGAGAGTTTTTTTAGTGAAGCTTTTGAATTTTTCAGACGGGTTGCTTTTCAGTCATATAACAGTGTATATCCAACCTGTTTCCTGGTGAAGATGTTTTGGGTCCAATCTGAAGGATTATAGGGTATAAGCATAAGAGGAGCAGCCTTTTAAAGTTGTTGCATCAGTTTTCTCTTGTTCCAAGATAGATGATACATAGACTTATATCCACACAGCAACACACTGCTATACTTAATACACAAAGTTAGGGCTGAACAGTATTTCCTGCCATGATGAAAAAGCAACCTATCACTGCGGCTTGGCTCCACCTAGGCTACTACATGATAAATATAAATATATTTATTCAGTGCCTTTTTATTGGGCGTCAACTTTGCATTTAGACATGTACCGTGAAAAAATTGACTTGGGTGTAAATAAAAGCTCATTGTTAAAGTTACAGCTGTGAGATGCATGTGAGATGCATGTGAGATGCAAGCCTGCACGGAGCTGGTGCAAATGGCTGCGTATGTTAAAATGAGAGTATCTGTTGTGTGAGATGTGCAAGTGAAATACACAAAATATCTCCATGCTGCTCATCCGTAGTGATCCAAGTGTCCTGAAGCCCCGACATAAAAAGCCTGTAGCCTGTAGCTCTAACTGCCTCTCTGTGCACTGCGCTCACGTGTGCACGCCTGCGCGCGAGACCAGCAAAAGCACGTGAACACACATGAACACGGTGCCCATGTCTCATGGTCTTGTGCAAGCGTGCACACATGAGCGCGGTGCACAGAGTGGATGTAACTGTAGCTCACCATTATCTGGAGTCTATCAGCATCTTTTTGTCTTTGCTTGTGTGTTTCTGTAACTTGCATCCAGCTTCCAGGTGTGCAGTGAAGGGCAGCGTTCACTGCATTTACTATAGAGCCAACTGGAGTGTGTTCTCTCTCAGTGAGCTAAAAAGAAAACTGAGAATGTGAAAGATTACTGGAAGGCAGTATTACTATAGCAGGACCCTTCAGAGTGGAACTGATGGAAGCTGATGATTAGTATTGTTCCTCTCATCAGTATCATGTGTCTTTGTTCAGGCTCAGAATCAGGAGTTTGAAAACTTCATTCTTACGTCTCTGGAGTGGATCATCCGGACAGGCCAGGATGTTGGAATAAGGTAATGAATACATCACAGACGTATTCATCCTGGTCACATGCGTTGCATGTGACATCTCTACTCACTCTGCATGTATGTGTGTGTCTGTGTGTGCAGGCTGACTGGGCAGGTAGCTGAAGATCCGTTGATCGATGTGTCTGAGATCTCTCGGCTGGAGTCCACACATCCCAAGATGCCCTTCACGTGCCGCTTCCGACGAGCCTTCCTCACCGTCATCAGCAGAGTCTTCGTCATTGCAGTCGGTAAGATTCATCACGTCACATAAACAGCAGCATGCCTGGAACATGCGGAGGTTCACAGCTAAGAGTCTGCTCCCAAAGTGCAGTGATTGATTACTGCACCTACACCTGTTAGTTGTAGTTCCAGTGTCATTAATGATGACTGAATATAATTGACACCAGGAGATTGTTTAAAGAATGAAATGAAGAGGACAACCACAGCAACAATGACCAATATAGTAGGCTTGGGCAGTACCCAATTTTTCGTACTTTCATGCAGTCCTGAAATTTTATTCGGGTTATGGTATGTGATGGTATGAGTGGGCTGTGCTGAACCCACCCAAGTTTGCTACTTTGCGCAAGCTTACTTAGCTTATTCAGACCAGAGTGTTGCAGAGGTCTATTTTGAAAAACCCCGCACCCTCCCATAAAGCCCAGTACCAGAACTGACCCCTTACTCTTCATTATGTTTAAGTCGAAGTCGTACCTGTTAATAAAAGTCCCGTGACCCAACCTGCCCCCGTGATTAAACACACACAGGCAACTGTCACTCACATCAAATGCAGCAAATCCTGCAGAGGAGACATCTCTTCCACTCGTTGGGCTCGATGCCGGGATGATGTTAATTTTGCGCAGTCACTGCCAGGTTAGGAAACATTTTAGCATTTTAGAGAATGAAATAACATAAAAATGCCAAGATACACTTGAGGGGGACTGTAAAGAAAACAACAGGTGTTTGCTCAGTGTGTGTGATAGATATAAAGACAATTAAACATTAATCATTAACACTGGGATCACTTAAAATTAACATCCTTTTCACCTTTTATCATCAGCAGTAACAGTAGGCGCATTAGAATATAGTTTGGCTCCGTGCAGCAGAAGAAGCTGTTTTCAGTAGGTGTGTTTGACCCTGTGTATCCTGTGTCTTTGTGCGCAGTGGTTGGCCTTGTGTGGAGCGTGGTCTGCTACATGAAGTATCGCTGGAGGAGAGAGGAGGAGGAGACCAGGCAGATGTATGACATGGTGGAGAGGATCATTGGTAAGGAACATTGACCATTTACCTGACTGTCCAGCATGTGAATGTGTTTGCTCACAGAAATGGTGCCACGTCTTTAGAAACACTGCAGTTTGCACAAAGGTTGGGAATACTTCTCACTTTGATCTGTGATTGTGTATGTGTAGCACCAACATTTGTTTCATCACAAAGACTGGAAGCAAACCATGGAAACTGTGAAACTGTTAGCTATGTTGGAAGCAAGGAAGCAAAAAGTAGTCATACTCAGTATATTTATTTAAAGTATACAGTTATGTATATGTCAATGTCGTTCTTGCAAATGTCCAGGAGCCTCATTATAAAATGCACACTAAATGTTTGTGTGCAAACTGTGTGTATGCCTGCCTTTTAAATCCCAAATCAACCTGGAATTGTCTGCACATTGACCAGCCTCATATCGCGCCCTCTACACGCCCACATTCAACCATGAATGGTCAATGCAAAGCACCTTATTAATGCTGATGCATAGACATGAGCCGATTGATAGGTGTTTCTTTACAGTAAATCACGGCAACGACCGAGAGGAAAACCAAGACAGCGAATATTCCTGACACAGAAATCGAGGTGCTTGTGGGTGAGCTGGAGGTTAGAAAGCACAGAGTCTATTGTTAGGTGGGCAGAAAGGTAGGTGGGAACCTGTTGCTGCTGCTTTTTAATGCAGTGAGTTCATCAAACAGGACACTACCTGACTTTTTTTTTTTTTTTTTTTTTTCAAAAAAGGTCAGATCTAAAGGTGGATGCCAAAAAAATTGCATCCTGACATTTCTGCTTAATGACACAATCCTTCTGTGCAGGTGGTGAAGATGTGCTGGGTGAGAAGTGCTCCACTGCACTCTGTACTCCTGACAGCACACTCATGTTCCCAGCAGCCATTATGCACACAAAAACTCCTCCCGTTTAGACTACTGTAACTCTCTGTGCACTGGTATTAGTCAGTCCTCCATGTCCCGTCTCCAGCTGGTTCAGAATGCCGCTGCTAGGCTTCTCACAGGTACCCAGAGGAGAGACCACATCACACCTGTTTTGGCTTCTCTCCACTGGCTGCCAGAAAGTTCAGAGTTGACTTAAAGGTTCTCCTTTTTGTGTACAAAGCGCTTAATGGTCTAGTCCCATCCTACATAGCAGACTTTCTAACTCCCGATTCTACGCCCATGTCCCTCGGGTCAGCTGACCTGGGGCGCCTGGCTGTCCCACGCTCCAGAGTTAAGCTCAGGAGTGATGTACCTTTGCTGTGTCTGCCCCCCAAACTGTGGAACACCCACCATTGTGTCTTGAAGTCCAGGCTCAAAACCTACTTTTATTTAATAGCATTTGAGTCCCCCTGATGTGGTTCTCCCTGATGCGGTTCTCCCTGATGCATGCCTGTGTGTGTTGTGTCTCTAGATGTGTGAGCTGTGGACCTGACAGTTATGTCACCCATATGTATGCGTTTATTAGCATTTGATCCCTTTTGTACAGCACTTTGTCAACGTTGGTTGCTTTATAAATAAATTTGAGTTAAGTTGTAGTAGAGTTGAGTAGAGGATGAGACGGCACTAATGAAATATTGAGCGGGATTTGATTTGAGATTTTAGGTGACATATCTTTTGCAGTCAAAAGGTGCTGATGGAAAAGTTTTGGCTCACTGGCACAAACACAAGCAACACTGCTGCATGTGAATATTTATAAAGTGGATCTATGAGAAACGTGTGATATGTGGTGAGAGATCCTATATGTATAATGATTCCTCTCACATCTAATTTCCACAATCTGGCTTCAGTTCCCCACCTCACCATCCGTGTCACCAGTTTCCCGTCTCCAAAATGTGCTTTCGCATGGGTCCGAGTTTCCCTAAATGTACACACATTTCCTTGTTCTTAATAAATGTATGCTTTGAAAGCGGTGTACGCACATTTTAAGCCTTTTTTTGTGCCTATTCAGTGGTTATAAATGTGACCCCTGATGATTTGTCAGTTCAAATCAGTGACTTGCAGGTTTCTCTCCGAGTGCTGTATTCGAGCCTCATCCTTTAACCTTTCATTTTTCTGATGCTGTTGTTGTTCAGATGTGTTGAGGAGCCACAGTGAGGCTTGTCAAGAGAACCAGGACCTGCAGCCTTACCTGCCCATCCCCCATGTCAGAGACTCTCTGGTCCAGCCTCAGGACAGGTCAGTACTAACACAACCTCATCTGTATCTGAATCCAGATAGAACTTTTCACAAGGTTAAAAAGTATATCAGGGCCTTACATGAACATCTGCCATATAGTAAATGCAGTTTGAATGCATGAAAGTGATCATTAATGATCAAAGTAGTGCCCTTTCATCTTGTTAGTATTGGAGTTGAAAGATTAGTTTTTCCAGTTGACCTATTATGTCACAGACCAAACAAGTTAGCTTCAGTTAGCTTAGCGGCAAACTGGTACCGTGGTGGACAACTTCACAGCTCTGCACATTTCGTCCATCCAAAATTCACGGCTCTGGATGTAGATTTTGCCATGTTTGATGATTAAGTAGTGAAAAGTATTAAGGTGAGCCTATTAAATGTTCATACGGTATTTCACCATTTATTACACTGATGTTATTTCCTTGTGCTTAAGAAATTTGCATTTAATGCAAAATTTATTGCAGTGTTGTTAATGTGTCTGTATTCATGGGCAGTTACTGCAGAAATGTTACTTGGTCAGAATGCTGTTGTGACTTTTATGGAGAAATGACTGAGGAGCTTATTCAACCTGGAAGCTGTCCTGTAAAATTGTAAATATTGATCTATCAGGTGAGGAAGATGTGTCAGTATTTAATAGATAGTAATATTTTACAGGAAGAAAATGAAGAAGATTTGGGAGCGGGCTGTGAACTTCCTCTCAGCCAATGAGTCCAGGATTCGAAAAGAGACTCAGAGGATTGGTGGAGCAGACTTCCTGGTCTGGAGGTGGATCCAGCCCTCTCTCAGTTGTGACAAGACCTCGTTGATGCCCTCCAAAGTCTGGCAGGGAAAAGGTAACACACACTAAATATTTTCTAGTTGCTCAAAAGAGCATTTCACTCAAGTTGTAGCAATAACTCCTTCAGAAACATTTGCGCAGTCTCCCTCTGAGCGTGTGTGCATGCACAGTCCACAACAGTTTATATGGATATACCCATATATGCAGAGCTCATGTCCGTGCGAGGGTTGACTAGAGATTTAACAATCCTTTGATCGGGATTGATATATCAATTCAGTGATCAAAAATTCATTATAATCAATACAAAGTGAAAACAATTTTCATTTTATCGTCTTTAGGATACCCTTTTATTTTGAAATTCAGAGTCATCTTTAAGCAGCGCCAGGTAGATGGCAAGCAGCCAGTGATGATGAGGATAATGTTATTCGGCAGTGTGGAAATATTTCGATGTTGGGAAAAATACAGATCAATAGACAAAGTATATGCCATACAGAAACAATGCTGCTATGAGATGAAATACTCAGGAGACACGACATACCTGCCTGGCTAGGCATCTCACTCAGCTAACGTCTTGCAGCAACATTAGCTGCTCTGTTTGAACAACAACAAGCTTGTAGTCCCTTAGCAAAGCTAAATTGATAAAAAAAAAAACAACAACAAAAGCAAAGATATAATGTATTTTTTAGAGCATTTATTGTGCAGAATGCAGATCTCAAAACTCAAAATTAAAACCCAGTACTCTATGGTGCATAATGTCCCCTGGGATCTATATCAAAAGGTAATTTCCTTCTTTTAGCAAAATCCTAAATGACTGAGTTGTGTTTTTTCCACCTGGAACTTTATGCTCTGCCATTACTCCTCTAATCATCACGCTGTAACCTGTGACAGGCTGCTATGATACCACAACTGTCACACATTCACATATGGAGTTTTTTGTGGAGCCCCTAGCGTCACATAGGTTTACATTACCAAAGGTTTATGACAAACTCTCTTGCCGAAAACCAGCTCCCGTGTGTGCACGGCGAGAGAGGAGAGGGAGAGACGCTGTGCTGCTGCCAGAGGAGACACTGAATGAGTTCCCTCTGAGCGATAAGTCGCTAAAAGAGTCTGAGAAGTCCGGGGCTGTTCATAAAACATTAACTCACTCACTCACAAGTTCTCCAGCAACACATGTTGCACATGCTACGCTAAATCACGGACATGAACCAGCTCCTCTTGCTCCGCTGTCTCTGTGCTCGCAGCCATTTTCACACTGAGGCAGGTGCGATGACGTCATCGACGATAGGACGGTAGAGCGCAAATCTCTACCGTGGGCCAAATTTATATCATTTCTACCATCTACCGCATATACCGTGCAGCCCTACTGCTAGGCTAATTTATGTAATGTGATGGGGTGGGGGGAAAAATAGATACAGCATAGTATCGTGGTACTTTTGTGTGGCATTATTATATCGTCACACAGTGCAGAGTAGGGGCAGGAATCATCAGAGGATCCATGATACAATATTATCACAATACTTTAAAATATTATTTACTATTTTAAATATGTTACGATATGCTATTAAAATATATTTTATCGCAACACTTAGCATAGCGGAACATATTTAAAATCGCAATAATATTGTCTTGTGACTTAAGTATCATGATATTATTGCATCGTGGATCCTCTGGTGATTCCCACCCCTTCAGAGCAAGAATGCTTAAGCTTATGATGGGTGACGAGCAAAAAACAAGAACATTGACAGTTAATATTGATGATGACGCTGTTAATTCATGTTTTATGTGTGTTGGGAGAAGTTTGCCTCAGTGGCCCTCTAGTTAAAGGGGAAAAAAATTCATGGTTTGGGTTAAAATGAACAGATATTTTCCAGAAAGGATTTCTGTCAGAAAGCCCTGAAGGTTAACTTATCCCATGTGCTGTTTTATGTGTGTTAGTGTAGCTAATTGCACTTAACCAGTCACAATTTTTTACATTATTTATGTGTTGTTTTTATCTTTTATGGCCAAATGCAAAAAAGAAAAGGGTTGGAAGCTTCTTCTGTAACAGATGTGTTAAATGAACATACAATATTGTCTCATATCAATCGCAAACCTCTCAAGTGAATCGAATTGAAACCGTATCGTGGCAGACTTTGTGATATCAGTATTGCTAGAATATGGTATTGTACTGAAACTAGTGATTTACACCCCTAGAGCTGACATTAATCTCTAGCACTGTAGTGGGTGTGTGCTGTGGACCACAGTACACAGGAAGGCTGCTGTAGATGAACAAAGCAGGAAAAACCAAACATTTATAGTGGCTGTGTGTTGCTGTTGTACAGCACATGTGCTGTTATGTTCTGCTGGTTTTCATAAATATGTTGGTTATCTGATTATTGGTGTGATTTTGAAGGAGGTGGAACACATGCATGCGCTTTTGCTGTGTGCTGGCAGCATGAGTACTAGCAAGTTTGTGGAGCCCGTCGCAAGGAGCATGCAGCCGGCTTAGGGCCAGTTCATAGGGTCTGCTACGGTTCTTGTACGTCATCATTCACCCATTTCGACATGGTTGTACATGGACTCTTAAGCGGACGTCCACATATAGCCCATTTTTTGTGACCTTGTGAAACTTAAGCAAAGCCAGATGAAATTGTTAGTGTTGTTCAGATCCAAGAGAACATAGCATTACTGTGATTCTGCCTTAGCTAACACCAGACTACACTGAACCAGCTGTGTGTTGATTGAGATTTTGTCTTTCCTCCTCAGCTTTCCCTCTGGACCGGAGGAATTCTCCTCCCAATAGCCTGACTCCATGTCTGAAGATCAGAAACATGTTTGACCCAGTCATGTGAGTACCTGTTTGACGTGCTGTCAGCAGCGACCAAATGTTTCCCTCAGTTGACTTTTTGTCTGTAACTTGTTTGTATTTGTGTGTTCAGGGAAGTTGGGGAGAACTGGGATTTAGCCATCCACGAGGCCATCCTGGAGAAGTGCAGTGACAACGATGGTATCGTCCACATTGCTGTCGACAAGAACTCACGAGAGGTAGGCTTTGTCTTATGAGTGATGACCTCACATTGATGTCACACCTCCATGATGCTGGCCGCAGTGATGTCACACTATGCTTCCTGCTCTCTCCTCAGGGCTGTGTCTACGTTAAGTGTCTCTCTGCAGAGCACTCAGGGAGAGCCTTCAAGGCACTTCATGGCTCCTGGTTTGATGGTAAATCACACACCTAATAACACTTACATTCAGAGAACATCAGCAGTAAAAAAATAAAGTAAGCTGACTGTGTATCTGTGAGAGTGTTACTACACAGGCAGGTGAGAAGGTTATACACCATCCAGGCAGTCCAGTTAGAATATTTCATCCATGAATTTTGAAGGCTGACCAATCATAAAACAGTGAGCAACAGTTTGAAACACTGAGACAGAATTTTATAACTCAGAGGAGACAAACCCACCCTGCATTTTCCCCCCTGAATTGAGGCTAAAAGCATTTGTTATTCATAAAACAACACTTCAAGGACAGTGTAGTGCAGAATTCAGACATGAATTAACAAATTGTTAAATTTTTTTTATAGGGGCTGCTGCACCTGTAGCATCATGATCATTATTATTATTATTATTATTATTATTATTATGATCCAAAGTTGGCACAACTCACAGCACACAGAGACCCAGTGTGCCTCCTACAGTAGTAACTCACTAGAAGGCACAAATACAGCACCTTCCAGTTCCTTTATCTTTATGATACACTGAAAAAGCTTATAGCCCCAGCAGTCCAGTCACTTTTATTTTTGCGGGCCTGCCCTTGAAGACCTGTCTGCCTGGTGTGATTCTGTGGTTTTATTGCAAGATGCAACGCTTGCAGGCATTTGAAGTGTGTTGCCAGATGATGGCGCATTGTATGGTTGAGCCACTCGATAACCCTGCGTTTAAGCCCTTCTGTGAGGCAAACACAGCTTTCTAAAGGCAGCATAAAAACCGTGGTATGATTCCCACCATCTTTAAAGGCAAAAGTGTTTATATCTATTCTGAATGACCAAACATACCAACCTACCTAGTTTTACACCTTTACACACCTGTACAGTCACTGCGTGAAGTAGCTGTAATTATGACATCCATCAAAATAGGGGTGCTGCATCCTGAAACTTTCGAGAACAGTTAGATAAACTCTTCATTTGAAGCAGACTGAGGCTCTAAGGCAGGGACTCTCAAAGTTCTGATTTATGATGAAGCCTAACTCCTGTGACGCTAGTGAGGTGCCGCTAGCTGCCATGCGAACAGTAACTTTCTACAAACTGTCATTCCCAAACTGACAGACACTTGTTTGGGATTGCAGTTTGATGTAGTCTCCTGACCGCAGATAGTTAAAATATAATCCACACATTTCATTTAATGTACAGGGCCATGTTATGTTTCTGAGAGCTGCCATTGACCCACTGGCTGCATTTTGAGCAACAGTGCTTTAAGGCCATGTTTATTCTGACATCAGTGACTACTGTTCTGGTGTCAGGAATTTTGTGGTAAAGTCTTCAGAATCATGGATGTAGCGGTCAAACTGGACTGTCTGGATTATATCTCATCTTGTGGCCTGTAGCTACATTACACCCACACCTACACAGCTCACAGTGTTATTTTAAGTGCTGAACTAAGGCTTATTACAACAATAGGCAGCTCTCTGGCACAGACTATGATGATAAAACAAACATTTTCATAGCATTATTAATAGAAGAGATGCAACAGAGACATTTGTGTTCTTTATGCCCTGATCTTCATGAACCCTGAACTGGCAGTGCAAAAGGGACATTTGTATATTTCTTACTTGATTTTGTGATGTGACCCATCATTAACATGCTAACTGCCCTCTTGTGGTGTGGCATACAAATACAGACAAGACAAAAAGCAAGTCTTTCCAAAAGAAACCATACTTTCTTGTTTATATTAACAGGTGTTGATTACGTTTTAAATTTTTTCATATTCCAATTCCAAAATATGAATATTCTTAACAGTTAAAAGTTTTTGCTCTTTGAAATGGTATACGTCCATCATTATGCTACTATATTAGCATCATATCAGTGACATAAAATTGTCTCAAAATGACAATAATATCATATATTGCTGTTATTTATGGGATAATTTATCATCCAATAAAAGTAGTTATCACGACAGGCCTGATTAGAAGGTGATGTTATGTTCCCAAACAAAGGGCATCCTACCTGCAGCTTCCCACTGGCTGGTTGAGATGTTGGATCTTGGATGAGTGTTCCTGTAGTGCCCCAACTAGGGAAGCTGTAAACTCTAATGTGATGTCAGCTTCATGTATTAAAGAGTGCTGTATTGATTGGTCAGTAACATGCTCCTACTTGTGGGTTGACAGGTAAGCTGGTGACCGTGAAGTATCTGCGTTTGGACCGGTACCACCAGCGCTTCCCACAGGCCCAGGGCTGCACCACGCCTCTAAAGGCCTCCAGCCTCCACGTCAACACCACGAGCACCATGAACACCTCACCCCGCCTGCAGCACCGCGGCTCCGCCAACTCCTCAGGCTTCTCATGAGATCAGCATAAGCGTTAGATTTAGCATTGTCCTCTGTGCCCTCCCAGCATGACAGCACGAGTCTGCTGCTGCTCCTTCACTGCTTTATAACGGAGAAGACTTCAGTCTGCGTCTCGGGAGAGCTTTTATTTTTTGTTTGTTTTGTTTGTTTTGTTTTTCCAACACAGGATCGCAAGAGAAGTTGTTCAAGCGGTGCAGTGTTTGTTTTCAATAATCTTTGTATTAAAATGTCATGGATTTAACAAGGAAGCAAAGTTCTTGTGGAATATTTAAGATGTGTGCAGAGACTCCAACCCTCCCTCCCTCTCTTCCACAATCTAACTGATGCCACAGTGGAATTCATGTGGGCACTGTGTGGAAACAGCTGCATGTTATCAGAGTATGCCTCTATGTAAGCTATCAGTACAACACAGTGTGGGTGTTGATTTCCCCGAAGATGTTCGATGTACTCCCTGTTTATTATTCAGATTATTATTATTTAGTCAAGTGAGGAAGGGCATGAACAGACTTGTAGAGAGTGTGCTGTAAATACATGTGAACGGTGGCACAAGCTTTATTACATCCTCCGTATTCAAAGCAAACCATAAGCTCACGTTTTTCTCACTGCCACAGCAGAGTGCGTCTGTATCCAGAGGCTGCCCGCAACAACATCGATACACACACACAGCGGTTCAGCTGGTAGAACAGGGTGAGCAGCCTCTGCGTTTGTTGTTTGCTCCACGTATTCCATGTATGGCCTTTTCTTTCCCTTTGTCTTTTAATTTTGTTCTGCATCCAGCAGTGCTCCCAAACTTTTGAATCAGGGACCTTTAACAGTCACCTGAAGCTTTCTTCTCCAGATATAATCCAATATATTCCCAAATGATTTTTATGTTTTATTATGTTTATTATTTACCTCTTTCAAGTCGGGTCATTTTCACTGTTGGCGCGTCCCCTCATTGTATTTCCAAACCTGTTCTGAACAAGTGGTGTGTTGTCCTCTCTCTGTGTATATGACCAACAGACCAGAGGAGCTCAGAGACTTTCCGTATGTCTCTGGTGACGCAGATATTTCCTCTCATGATATGACCTGATGTTGTTGCTACTGGTCTTTGATCATAGCCTCTTGTAATAATGCTACCCCTCTGTGTCATAAGGAGTACTGTGAGAATGGTGACAGATTTTAATACACAATCCCAAATATTCCAACCCCTGCAAGGAGACTGTACTGAACTTATGGATTCCTGGTTGCTTGTGTACTTTTACAGCACCTGTGTATTCAGAAAACACTAAAAAAACAAATCCAGGAGTTGCCAGACATAATTTCATTTTTTAATGCAGTGAATTGAAAGTTGGATTCAGTATTTGCAGTGTGAAATTGTACAAATGATGCACATTTCAAAATGTTCAAAACCTGCAGCGACGTTTTTGCGGCAGGCAACCCACCTGTGCCTTAAATTTGTGCTATTTTAAGACTGGCACTGCATTACTGGAGAATGTAATGGATTTCAGAAATGTTTCAAGGGTGAGTAAGGCCTGCCATAGATGTAGTTTTGGTAGAGTTTGACATCTTCAGATTTGGTATTTTGTAGCAGTTTCCTTTGATATTAAACCAAATGCTTCTCTCTATTTATTATTATTTTTTAAATCCGCTGTGTTGATGTACTATTTTAATGTCACTAGACCTGTTACATATGTGTCATAACTTTTTTTTTCCATCGAGGATCGACCTTACATCCGCTTCCAAACAGTTGTGAGGATGTGTAAAAATGACAAAAATAAAGTGAACACTTTCCGAAATAAGCCAGCCGATAGTGCATCACTGTAATCTATTTTTGTACGTCTCCAGCAGAATGGTGCACCCGCAGCGTCTCAGCCCACACTGACTGTAACAAGGCTGAATGTAAATGTTGGTTTGATGTGATGGCACTTCTCCAGCCTCGTGCTTCACCTTTAAATGCATCCTCACGGATGTGTTCTTTTCCTCTGATGTATTTTATGTAAACACTGTACATTGATATAACTGTAATATGTACTATTATATGCAGCTTTATTTCCATTGCGTTGTTTGTTTGGAGTTACCAGTATCCCTGACCTGCTAGCCAGAGGGGGGAGGTGTACAATACTACAGACATTTAAGAAGATACAGACGTTTTAATGTAATTTGTCAATTGTACAAACAGCTCAAATTAAAGGTTTATTAGGAGTTTTTAAATTGTGCTTGTTGTGCTGTTGTGTCATGCACATATGGGGCAGAAACATTTTAGAAACAGCATTCCACAGTTGTCTGGGTTTTTAGGTTTTTATTTCAAATTCATTGTTAAGTATAATAACATGTTCCAAGTAATGGATGTTAAAGGTCCCATATTGTAAAAAGTCAGATTTCTGCCTTGAGGGACTATCTTTAAATTTGGCACAAATGTCCACTTGGACTTAACAATGAATTGATTAGATATTTGGTGGTCAAAGGTCACTGTGACCTTACATCAATCTCATTCTTGTGAATGCAGTATTTTAACAACACCTCAAGGGAAATTCTTCAACTTTGGCACAAATATTCAATTTCAATTCAATCAAGGGTGAACCAATTAGACTTTGGTGGTCAAAGGTCAGTGTGACTGTGACCTTGTGTCCGACTCATTCTTGTGAACATGATATTACATGAACACCTTGAGGGTATTTCTAAAAATTTGGCACAAACACTTTGGGCTAAGCGTCGAACTGACTAAATTTTGGTGGTCAAAGGTCAAGGTCAGTGTGACCTCACGAAAACCATATTTTTGGCCGTAACTCATCTCATCTAATTTCATATGCTAATTATGACAAAACTTGACACAAATGTCTAATATGATAAAATGATGAAGTAATGACATTATATATCTTAAGGGTCAAAGGTTGACTTCACTGTGACATCATAATGCTTTGCAAAACCACTTTTCTGGCTATAACATCATAGCTCAGGCACAGAATGGGAGACATTCGGTCAGATACTGAATGGCCACACTAATCTTGGGTGCCCATCTTAAAACTTTGCTAGAGATCTTCTGTGCTGTTAGGGGGAAGATGTGCGCGAAGCATTCATGTTTTCACAGACATGGATATAAACTATAACTGCAACTTGACTGGTGTGCAGAGGCATACAACCTTGTGGCGGTAATTCTAGTTTTATGCTCAGTAGACTGAGAAATGCACACAGTTCATATTCAGAAACTGTGCCTTCAAAACGAGCTGTCAGGACTCCTGTGAAGTTGTGATGTCACAACTATACAATATAAAAGTAGAAACTGTTGCTACAGTGCTGTTACAGTCATTACCCTGCTGCAATAGAGTGCTCCGGGAATGAGTTCTAAAGCATGGGAATGAGTCAGCATTTCTGCACTCCCGGTTCCCTCGTCTTGAAGTACAGTGGTGGAAAAAAGTTTTCGGACACCCCATGCATTTGTGAAATATTGCATTAAGAATCACTCTTAGGTCTTCAAGTGCAATTTCTTTTAGTACAGTCACAGCCAAAATACTAAATAAATCCTAAAAAAGCCATTAAAAACTTAAAATTGATTGGTTCCCTAAAAATACATAAGAAATTTTGAGTATTGGGTCATTTTGGTACCAGTGATGAAGGTCGTTCTTTTATTAAAAGACACAATTTTTGTTGCCAAGCTTCGTGTCTACATAAAGCCAGCACATTTGAAAGTTCTTCAGACACAAAAATGGCTAAAACAAGGAACCTAACGCAGGAAACACGCCTGAAGATAAAGATTCTCAGCCAGGAAGGGTACAGCTGCCGCCAGATAGCCAGGAAGTGCAGATGCAGTCCTTCAGCAGTTGGATACACTCTGCAGAAATACAGACGAACCAACAGCTTGGAAGACAAACCAAGATCTGGGCGTCCAAGGGTTTCTTCAGCAAGAAATGACTGCATCCTGATCCGCATGTGCAGGCAAAACCGCCGAATGACATCACAGGAGCTTCAGCAGCAGTGGTCAAACCAAACTGGTGTCCAATGTTCCACCCGCACTGTACATGGCTGACTTTTAGATCATGGCTTAAGGTCCTACAAGGCTATCAAGAAGCCCCTGATCAATGAGAGACAGAGGTTAGCCCGGCGTCGTTGGGCCCAGGCACACAAGAACTGGACAGCCAGGAATTGGAAGAAGATTTTGTGGTCAGATGAGTCCAGTTTCCAGCTTTATCTTCCTCCTACTAATGTGAGGGTACGCAGAAGGCCAGGCGAAGCATTATCTCCAGCATGTACAGTACCTACTGTCAAGCATGGTGGAGGCAGTATCATGGTTTGGGGATGCATGAGTGCTGCAGGTGTTGGTCATCTCACTGTCTGTGATGGCACATTGAACTCTACCAAGTATTGTACCATTCTCGAAACCCACATGCTCCCTTCTGCGCGTGCACTGTTCCGTCGAGGTAAAAACTGGATGTTTCAACAAGATAATGCCCCTTGCCACACATCCAAGGCCAGTAGAACTTGGCTGCAGGAGCACAGTATCCAGGTCTTAGAGTGGCCAGCTCAATCCCCGGACATGAGCCCCATTGAAAATCTGTGGTGGATTATCAAAAGGTCTGTTTCAAAGCATAAACCAAAGAATTTAGAAGAATTAAAAGCAGTAATTCAAGAAGAATGGGACAAGATTACCCTTCAACAGTGTGAAAGGCTCGTGGGGAACATGCCAGCCAGGATTAGAGCTCTACTACGTGCCAATGGCAGAACTACTAAATATTAATTTGATGATGTGATGGTTTATTTATTTTTTGTTCAGTTTTGAACACATTCTCTGTTATTTGTTGACTTTGATACCGACAATGTTGAGAACTGACATATTGAAACTGTCAAGAATTTAGTTTTGTTAGTTTTTCTTGTAAACAATAAACAAAAAAATATAATTTGTATTTGTTTGTATCTGTCTAATGCAGCCACATCTTTTGAAACACAAAAAAGATTTTTCCACAAATATTTCATGATAATATTTGAGATTGTGTAAAATTTTAAGGGTGTCCAAAAACTTTTTTCCACTACTGTAAGTGGGTATTTTCAGGGGTTTTTGGTTGATGCCTGAAATAACTTTCACGTCAGTCATATTTTAGCTTTAAGCAGTTTTTATTTCAAAAGGGCCCTTCTCCCACCCAAACTTGAAATTACACTTGAGCTGAATATTTACAATTTTTGTCCCCCCACTAATAAAAACATTAAAGTAGCACAGGACTTTTGTTTTGACAAAATTAAAGACTTTAACACCATAAAGTGATGGCACACATTAGTGCATTAAAATTCTATTCGTGAAGAAACATTTCTACTCAATACTAATTATTAACAACCACTAATATTCTTGAAATCACAATTCGTAATTTATCAGGGAAAATGGTATTATGGGTAAATAAGATGCCAAAATGCATAAGCTAAGTTACATCAGTCAGTGAAGTTTTCTGTCCACTCTGAAGTTGTGTTAGTCGCTGTGTTTGTGTTGTAGAGGACGTTGAACTGGCTGAATGAAATGAGAATGAGCTGTCTGTTTGGTCTGTAGTCGGGTTACATCATGCTGTGACGAGGATGGGGTCCTGGCCATAATTGGTGATGTGCAGGGAGGCACTGTGTTATTCCACCCGTACTCGTACACACACACGCAGCCTGTCGGTGGAAGGGACGGAGCGTGTTAGCCTCTTAGCCTGTGGCTCCTCCAGGTCTATTTTCTGTGCCGACCTGACTCCGACAGATTGACCCTGGCGACACAACGCTTCACTGCCAGCGTCACCTTCCTGCTACTGCTGCTGCTTTCCTCAGGTATGCCACTGTCTTTTCATTTGGTGGACTAACTTCGGGTTACGAAGGGTACAGCAGTCACAGTTAGCATAAACCGTGACGGGGCGAATTTTAATGCTGAAGGAGAGACCTGTTTTTGGAGTTTTCTGGATGTTGAGGAATAAAGCAACTCTAAACATTGAATTAAACGCATTTGGAGTAACTGTTAACAGTCGGGGTTCAGAAAAGACTGGCAACCTGTCACAAATGGAGACAAAACACGAAGATAATTACCTACTCAGTAAACGTTGTTATTTTTAGGCTGTCATGTTGGCAAGCACAAATTAGATACAAACAGGCGGCAGTGTGCTGCAACACTATATGACGCAATGTCGTGCTATGTAGTGTTACTATAACGCTGACATTTTATAAGGTAATATCAGCTGGGTAGATTGGACACGGGACAGACCGGAGTTTTCTGTTTGGGATGCGAAATTAATTTTTTCTCGAATGTGAAGGCAGGACCCGCCCTTCTCTGCCTCTGATTGGCTAATAGTGACATTCTTATCCTAAACCTAGCCAATCTCACGCCCCTCTTATAAGGGACTGTTCATTACTTATGAGGGGGGAGGGGTGGTGCAAATGGGGAAGGCATGTCAAATACATAATTAAGCACTGGGGTGGGACTTATGTGTTTTTTGGTTTTCATTTTTCATACAAATTGATTTTGGCATACAAATTTGAATGGCTGTATTGATTTATTTATTTTACTACCAATTGTTAAAAATATTTCTTTTTTGATTTTGTTATAGGCTTTAATAATAGATTTTTAAAGACAACACGCCCTTCAAATGTAAAAAACAGAATTTTTTGATAGATTTTCAATTTCCCAACGGGACACATTAAGTGGGATGAGCGCTTCCATCAGAAATTAAAAACACAACTAAATCTGAGATTAAGATAGTGATATTTAATCAAAATCACTTTATTCTTTAATTTACATTTTAATTGCCATTATGACACCATTGAATTTTTTTTTAAAGTGATTGGTGAGTGAGTTTTTTTTTTGTTTTGTTTTTACAATTTTGGGTTAAGAAAGAATGTATTCTTTAAGAATCGCCAAAATTACAACATTTATCGTAGCCAGAAACTGTAAAAACAGAAATTATCATTGGATTTTCAAATTTACGACGGAATGCATTAAGTTGGATGAATGCTTCCTTCAGCAAAACAGTGACATTTCATCAAAATCACTTTATTCTACATTAAAAAATTTGCCAAAATAAACTGTTTGCACAGCTGACTACCATGCACAGCAAGGGTTTAAAACTGTGGCTTTTTCAGCTCAAGGATTTTATCTTCAACTTTAACTTTAAAACATTAATGGGTGAGTTTTTAAAAATCACGTAATTTATAGTGGAGAGAGGGTCATGCATTTTCCCCAAGTCACTCAGGGAGTCTCAAGGAAGAATATTTGTAGCTTTGGGGAAGATCACAAAAAAAAATAAACAGCCACACCCTGGCCACCCCCTCCTCTGATAACTAAAGAACAGTCCCTAAATCTCACCAATGCAACCGGCAACAAGCCAATCAGAGGGCCTTTGCCATCCTCATTATTTAATCAAGCAGCTGCGTGCCTCTGGAGATCATAAAATTAGGCTGTTTTCATGGTTTCATGGTCAATTTAAGTTCTGTGTCAATAAAAACATGGAAGTAGCAGAGGACTTTTATTTTTGACAAAATGAAATACATTTACACTATAAATGGGTGCAGAAAAGGCACTAATTGGTGAATACAGATTCACCAGAATCTAGGAACTTAAATCTTTTATGCTCAAAATGTTCTGGTGAAAGACCCACAAACCCTTGTTTCATATGTTTCTTTCTCAGTGTTTAAACTGAACCTACGTCCTTGCTTAGGGAGCTTGACATCGCCAGTGTGGGGCTATCCCCATGTTGGCCTCTCAGGCTAGGGGCAGTTTTAACATTTTAAGACTAAACAGCCACTGACCTTAAATTGTAGAATAATGATAAATAACAGCAGCAGCAAAGGTTTTTTATGTTATGAATTAATGCAGAATTATATAAATTTCCAAGTCAGTACCGCTATAACCACACTTTTTTCTGCAGCCAGCAGGTGGGTCTTGGGGGGGGGGCACCATAGGTTTATATTAATATCTAGATACGGGATGGCAAGATGGCTCCTATTCTATCTGCTGGAGTTTCTCGCCTGGCGCATAAGTCGAAAAGGTTTAACTTCCGAGTTTATGTCCCTGGCATGCAGCCTACTGAATATCCGCAGTAGTGTTTCCCCCTGCTGGCCCTGCCCATGACTTCCTGATCTGGGCATGGTCTTTATGATGTGATGAAGTCACAGATTTTTAAAGATATTTTTTGGGCATTTTTGCCTTTATAGATAGGACAGTTAAGTGTGAGGAGGGGACAGAGAGAGGGGTAATCACATGCAGCAAAGGGCCACAGGCTGGAGTTGAACCTGAGCCGCTGTGGCAACAGCCTTGTACATGGGGCGCCTGCTCTATCCACTAAGCCACTGATGCCCCAAAGTCACAGATTTTTAAATTGCTTTTCTTGGCTTGAGAAAAGTTTTCCAAACATAAAACCTTCATGGATCAAAAATTCATAATAGAAATAGTTATAATTGGCCTTGTTTGCAGTTGGAGGAGTCCTGCCAACAGTTTCTTTTACAGTAGTGGCCTATGGGGAAAATGGTTTTTGGGCCGCAGGGGATTTTCTGCTGCAGTGGCCACTGGGGCAAATCGGTTGCAAGGCTGAGCAGCATTACCGAGCACCTGGGGGCTGCTTGCCCCAAGGGCCTGTTGCCTCTAACCGGGTTCAATAATTTCTGTCCCTGCAGAGGAGCAAACATTGAAAATCCATCCTTTACCTGTGAGACTTTCAGTTTGGTATGTGGCATCTCACATGAGCTAAACAATATTACAGTGTTAAAGTGTTCGTTGTAACTGTTCAGCGATGAAATACCAAAGCGCTGTGGATTTTCTCTCCTGGCTTTTGTTGCTGTGCTCCTGCCAGCACCAGCATATTTTGTCATTGTTTGGTATGAGGCTGTTTGGCTGGCCTCATTCTGCAGCCGAGCTCTGGACAGCAGAATGGCATAGCAGTGCAATGAGTGCTGAATGGAGAAAACAAAAACATCCAAATACTGGTGAGCTTCCTCTCCTTAGTGTACAGAGCTGACAGGGGATTTATAGCACTGTGGAGGTGGCACTGTTCTTTGTCTACCAGTAAGCACAGTTTATTTGCTTGCAACATCCATAACAGGTTACATTTATTTAAGTAGTTGTATTGTTGAGAGGTCCAGCGTTTAAGATTTAGAGGGATGTAGTGGTAACTAGTGATGAGGACTGCAGATTATGACCAGATGAAACATCTCCTGGTAGTTGAAGAGGTTTTAACCAAGAGCTTTTCCTCTCCAAAACAAACAGACCAGGTGATATAAACTATGAAGTCAAATAGAAATATATAAAACTGTAAGTGAAACTTGACTGATGGGTGGAGGCATACAACTGTGGGGCGGTAATTCTAGTTGCTTTCAGAAGGACTTTAACAAAACTAATTGTGGTAATTTAAGATAATACAAAGCATTTGATCAGTGCGGCTTTGCTGGCCTGAATTTTTTGAGGTTGGCTTGATGTGTCAGAGCCTTTCTAGTATGAGCTGTGTACGGCTGATACATCCTGTGGTAGAATCCTGTTTTCCTGCAGGTCAACATTAGTCACACACCGCTGAAAACACTGCTATATAAGGCCATCTTGGTAGAGCCGTTTATCAAGAAGCAGCTCTCGCAAACAGAGTGAGATTTTCCTCTTAGATTTTGTTCTGTATGGCTTTGAGTATGTGCCACACTTTATTTTTTCTCATGCTGCCACAAAGAATTGGTTCCACAGAGATTTAATGTAGTCCAACCTTAATGATGCAATGATCAGGCTGTTCGCAAGGACTGAAAACATTCATTTAATTAGCATAAATAGGTTTGTTGGTCATCGTTTAATGAATCATTTGCTGCTGTATGAAAATAGAACTATATATTTACAGTATTGGGCAGATGTACCTCATTATGTATTAATTCATAAATAACAGCCAAATTAAGAGTCAGTAAATAGCTTCTCGCTGTCTCTCTTGGTCTCTCTCTCTCTCTCTGTCTCTCTTTCTTCAGTGTGATTGTGTGTCTCATGGCTGTCCTCCTCAGACGTGGTCTTGTCGTTGCCGTGCATCGTGCCCTTAGGCAAGTCAGCAGCAGCTCAGTCTGCCACCGTGCACTGCCTGCTCCACTTCTAGGTAGAGTAACTGTTGTCTTTGGTGTTTAAGTGTCCTGGTTTGACTGCTGCATCTTTTTCTCTCTGTGGTCATCAGTCTCTCCCTCTGTGTCCGCTACAACAGTGCTGCAGATTTTTACACTTGCTTGTCTCAGAAGTCTAATTTTCAGTTTCGGTTTTGTGTGCTGCACTGGTTAGACCACAGTGATATGTCAGATTCTCTTAATAGATGAAAAAATATGCATATTTCATAAGACCAAACATGCAATTTTCAGTGGTGTGGCCTTTCTTTCATTCTATCTGCACAAAACCTTAGTGCAGCTGTTAAGTTAATAAGGACAAAAGAGCAAAAAAAAAAACATAAGGAAATGGAGCTCGACAGAGCCCTGACCTCAACTTCATCTAACACCTTTGGGATGAACTGGAATGCAGACTGAGTCAGATCTTATCAGCCAATATCCAGACATGTTCCTCACTCGTTAAAAATCCACATTTAAAGATATGCAATTATATCTATAGCTATAATATCTATATGTATATATGTACACTGCTTGGAAAAAAAATAAAAGGAACACATAATCATCACAGTGTAACTCAAAGTCAGTCAAACTCCTGGGATATCAACCTGTCCAGTTAGGAAGCAATACTGATTGTGAATCAGTTTCACCAGGGGTCCGTCCAAGTCTCATATTTTTATAGTGCTACTGCTAGCTCCTCGCTTGAACCGGAAGTCGTTCGAGGTCCGCCATCTTCTGGGCCGTCCCATGTCTCTTATTTGTGCAGCGAGGAGCTAGCGCTAGGAGCTAGCAGCAAGCTTTAAGCAGCTACGAGCTAGGATGGTCAAGAGCTTCCTATCTGGAAGAGTTTTTCAGCTGAATGCCATGACGTATAAATACCCGCCCTCTACATCTGGCTCATTTGAACGAGATGGCAGAGGAACAGCGCAAGTGTACCCGTTACATGCATTCTTTGCAATGAAACGCTGTAATTCACATGCCTACATGACTACAAAGAGTAACGTTAATGATATTTCGTGCAAGACTGTCATGTTGTAATTAAGTTTATTTAATTCACAACCCGTTGCGTTGTTCAGCGGACTGTCGGTGATGTGTGGCTGTTAAATGTGCAGCTGCTCAGAACCACACGTGTTGATAAAACACCACGCACGCACACACACACACACACACACAAATACACAAACACACAAACACATTTGCCCATCATTAATTGTCCTGCATGTCATGTGAGTGGAATAATGTTTAATAGCCTGTAGGTAATATTAATATTAATTAATATTATTACTTTGATTAATGTTGTTGTAAGCTACTGTTATTACCGTTTGTCCTGCATCTCTCTCTCTCTCTCTCTCTCTCTCTCTCTCTGTCTCATTGTGACATACGGATTACTGTTAATTTATCATGTTGGTCTGTTCTGTACGACATCTATTGCATCTGTCTGTCCTGGAAGAGGGATCCCTCCCCAGTTGCTCTTCCTGAGGTTTCTACCGTTTTTTTCCCCGTTAAAGGGTTTTTTGGGAGTTTTTCCTTATCTGCTGTGAGGGTCCTAAGGACAGAGGGATGTCGTATGCTGTAAAGCTCTGTGAGGCAAATTGTGATTTGTGATATATATATTTAATAATAGAGATAATAATGATGATGATAATAATAATAATGATAATGATGCTCATCACAGTGACAGTGGCAGGGCTACAGACCGTTCTTTAATTGCACAAACTTCGACAAATGACTCAATAACAATGGTAATACATGCAAAAGTGTGTGACCAGAGTCATGACGGCGGGGGGTGGGGGCTACTGTTTTGGTCAGGGAATATAATAAGACTTGGGATGTACCCATAGTAACGCCAGACGCTGGCTGCTTTACAGAGCAGATCCAGCTGTGCCACCGTCATCAGGAATGGACGTCGCTTCACGTGACGCTTCAGTGGAAAGGACGTCTCATGTCTCTTAATCCGACAATGCTCGCTCATCGCTCCTAGCGCTAGCTCCTCACATTTTTTCCTAGGTGGGAGGGGCTAAACAGCTAGCAAAGTCGGCTAGATAAGATAACTAGCAGTAATTTAAGAGACTTGGGACGGACCCCTGCTGTTGTGCACATTGGACAGACAACAGTCGGAAAGGAGAGGCAATTACCAAGACAACCCCTATTTAGGAATAGCTTTGCAGGTGGTGGCCACAGACCATTTTCCTCTCTGCTTCCTTTCTGGTTGATTTTTGGCTAGTTTTGCATTTTTCCAGTGCCCTCACCACTAGTGGTATCATGAGGCAGTATCTGCAGCCCACAGAAGTTACTCAGGTAGTGCAAGTACTCCAAGATGGCACATCCATATTCACAGTGGCCAGAAGGTTTGCTGTGTCTCCCAGCACAGTGTCAAGAGCATGGAGGAGATACCAGGAGACAGACCAGTACACCAGGAGAGGTGGAGGGGGCCGTAGGAGGGCAACAACCCAGCAGCAGGACCACTATCTGCTCCTTTGTGGAAAGAGGAACAGGAGGAGCACTGCCAGAGCCCTCCAAAATGACCTCCAACAGGCCACTTGTGTGCATGTTTCTGCCCAAACTGTCAGAAACAGACTCCATGAGGGTGGCAAGAGGGCCCGACGTCCACAAGTGGGGCCTGTGCTCACATCCTGGCACCATGCAGCCCGATTGACATTTGCAAGAGAACACCAAAATTGGCAGATTCGCCACTGGTGCCCTGTTCTCTTCACAGATGGGAGCAGGTTCACCCTGAGCACATGTGACAGACGTGAGTCTGGAGACACCATAGAGAATGTTCTGCTGCCTGCAACATCCTCCAGCACGACTGGTTTGGTGGTGGGTCAGGCATATCCTCGGTGGGCCACACAGACCTCCATGTGCTAGCCAGAGGTACCCTGACTGCTGTTAGGTACCGGGATGAGATCCTCAGACCCATTATCAGACCATATGCTGGTGCAGTGGGCCCTGGGTTCCTTCTTATACATGACAATGCCTGGACTTATGTGGCTGGAGTGTGTCAGCAGTTCCTGGATGACGAAGGCATTGATGCTATTGACTGGCCCGTCCGTTCCCCACACCTGAATCTAATCGAGCACCTTTGGGACATCATGTATCGTAGCATCCACTGCCGCCACATCGCACCACAGACTGTCCAGGAGGAGATCCCCCAGGAGACCATCCGTTGTCTCATCAGGAGCATGCCCACACGTTGTAGGGAATGTATACAGGCACATGGAGGCCATACACATTACTGAGCCACATTATGAGTTGTCCTGAGGAAATTCACTTTGAATCCACTTTGATTTTGGGTATGATTCTGAATCCAGTCCTAAATGAGTTAATGATTTTGGTTTCCATGGATTGTTCTTACATTATTTTGTTTATTTTGTTCTCAAAGAATTACACTATGTAGTCAGTAAAGATTTTCATCTGTATATATATATGTATATATATACACACACACACACACACACACACACACATATATATATATATATATATATATATATATATATATATATATATATATATATATAGATGATAGATAGATAGATATGTATATGTATGTGTATATATATGTATGTATGTATGTATGTATATATATGTATGTGTGTATATATATATACATATACATATATATATATATATATATATATATATATATATATATATATATATGTATATGTATATATATATACGTGTATATATATATATAAAGCTTACATCCAGCCTGTTCACATTCTTAGGGCTTCAAAAATGGCTGCTTTGTCACACCCCTGATATCAATGGCAAAGGCACCCTTTAGGGTCTTTGTAAGATACACAGGGCTTTTAGCTAACTCGATTTTTAAACCCATTAGTGGCACTGCTTGACACTGAGAGCAATTGACATAGTGTAAGTAAGGGACATTGCCCAACGCTGTGCATTTGATGGTTCACGCCCCCACATCGACAGCCAGCCAGCCAGCAAATTTGTGTGAAAGGAACTAAAGGCCTGTCTCATACAGATGTCGGTCCCAAATATAAGTCAGTTGAGGTCAGTGATTTAAGCTACTAATAGCCTGGGCTATTAAGTTTTACAGGGTGTATACACCAAAGGATGCCCTGTGCACCGCTATCAGACGCTGAGGGGCATGATAAAACATCAGTGTTTGACAACCTGGGAATGAGAACAGTTTGATTAAATTACATAATCTGAAATCATGTACATCATCAAATAATAGGACAATACTGCTGCCTCGTGTGACTCAATCTTGAATCTAAATGACATCCAGAGACCCTTGGTCAGTGTATGATCTAAAGGAGGTGTGAGTGTGTGTGCATGTGCTGTAGTGCTGCAGTCACTGCAATTGAATGACCAGTATGAAGTTCCATTATAAAGTTCTCTGGTCAGAGCATAATATGTGGTGTTATGTTCAATTGTAAAATCTTTTTGTAGTAATTAATCATCTTTATTACCACCAGTATCATGAAGAAGTGGATCTGTTGTCTCAGAGCTGTGATAAGAGTCTTTTGTTGTCGCATTTTAAAGTCACAATGACTTTGCATTTTCAGTTCTTATTTGCACAATTTGGTATTGTTGGTTTGGTTGAGTTTTTCTGTGTGTAATCTGGTCAGGGATATGGATTTTACTTTCAGAGCACAAGTTGTCTTTCATTTAAAATCTGATAATTTTAGCCATCAGCAGCTGAAAGCTATTCAGGATTAGACTTCCATTCAGGATAAGGTATTAATGTTTTTAGTTTTTCTAGGTGCGTTTCCGTGTTCCTCATGTCTGTTAACCAATGTCCTTCAAACTCTGTATTAACAGTGGGAATCCCAAACAGATCCTGATGACCAGCGCTTTTATTTCACGTCTTGTCTTTAATACTGTTCAGTATCTTGACCTGTTTTGTCTCTCCCTTTGTCTGCTCCCCTTCATCCAGCCTAGTCCTTGGTTGTAGCCCTGCTGAGAGGTGTTTGGTTCTACTGGTGGGTGGAGTACCCTCTCTCCAGCAGCCATGTCGGGCTTCAATCTGCTGCATCTAATAACCAAGAGCCAGCCTGTAGCTCTGAGGTCCTGCAGTCTTCCCTCAGGTCCACTGACTGGGTGCTGTGTGCCTGCTGTGCTCTGCCTCTCTAAAGCCTTAACACCTGGCTGGTGTGTCAGCATGTCTTTACTGTCCCACTCTACGTGTGTTCAGAATGATGTGAGCTGCTTTTAGTTATTTTCTCACATTTGATCGGTCGTCCCAGGGAAGATCGATCAAATTTTTTGCAGTGAACGATGCTTGAGAGCTCCCAAATTGGTACTAATCTGAACAGGCCTGGTTATTGGATCTCAGTACTTTTTAACTAACAAGTGATATGTATTTGCTATTGTAGCAATGAGTATCAAAAACATCCAGGTACTGCAGTTTATAGCAGTGAATGCTTGGTCTGACTCTTGACTTGTTTTCTCGTTCTTTGATCAGATATTGCCTGATTTTAAAGTCAGATTTTGTGTTCATGTAGTGTTGGAATTAAATGAAAAATAGGTCTCAAAAGGCAACAATTTTGCCTTGGAATTAATTGTTTTTCATTGTGACATACATTTTCCATGCCACATTTTAAAATGAAATCACAACCCAGAAAACAAGCGGAGAGCAGCATACACCTGCCAATAACAAACACAAAGCACTGTCATTAGTTTACCTGAGGAGGTACAGGAGAACTGTTTGTTTCTTGAGATGGAAAGGCATTGCTCATGCCAAAATGAAAAATAATCAAAATAGATATTGAAGTGTTTTGTTTTTTTTAATCACATACGCCTTGTGCTGATCGTCACCGATATGCCAGTAACAGTGACAAAAAAGAAAATGCTCCCCTACACTTCATGAAAACCAATGACAGTGTAGTATTTATGGGCCTTTTCCACTGTCACTTTGGGCTGCGCAGAGTCAAGCCATGCCTTCTCCGGAGTAGGTCCAAAAGCTGGGCCACCCGCCGTCAAGCGGGTAGAGAATTAATCCAAGTTGTGAGTATTGTTTTACCAGGATAAAGTGTTGTGTGTTGGTATGCCAGGTGCCACAATCCTCGAGTGCCATCAGTCTCTCTCTTTGATGCGCTGTCTCTCGGAACTAGATCAAGTGTATGATTCATAATTGATATGCTATTCGAAGCCTAATTCTTATACAAGTGATATTCATACTGGTTTAAATAAGTAATTTAATTGTAATTTCCCATCTATGCTGAGCAACAAATTTTTGTGAAAGGAATTAAAGGCCTGTCCCATAAAGACATCTGTCCCAAATATGAGTCTGTTGAGGTCAGTAATTTCAGCAAATAATGCCCCGGGCTATTAATTGAAGTTTTCGGGGTAGATACACTAAAGGATGCCCTGTGCATCGCAATCAGACGCTGAGAGGCATGATAAAACTTCAGTATTTGACAACCTGGGAATGAGAACGGGTTGACTGGAGTACACAAACTGAAATTATGTACATAATTAAATAATAGGACAATACTGCTGAGGTGACGTCTTGCTAACCACAGCCAACCCCCGCTGACACCCCTCCTTCCCCTTAAACAAGTGTGTGAGAGGCTTAACTCCCCTCTGTCTGCAGGATACCAGTGAGAAAGACATGTTCATAAGTTTCTGTGTTCAGCTCTCAGTACCTCTGTAGCTTCTAACTGAATCTCAGTGGTTTGGAGTTTAGTTTCTCTCCTGCATCCTGTTTTTTCTTTAGATATCTGCTTTATTTTACCGTTTCATGTCTGCTATCAGCAGTATTAGAAGTTGTGTGAAGTTGCTGTTCGAAAACTCAACATTCCTTATTTTGCTGCTTCCAAATGAAAGCTTTTACATAACAAAAGGACAGAGGACTTTTCTTGTGAAGAATCTATAGGAAGTAAAATGTGTTTATCATTGAAATAGCGAAACTTTGTTAGTGGCTTTTCTTCAATGAAGGAGAGTCTAATAATACGGCAGGGAGGAAAGTATAAGCAGAAACAGCCACAGTGAGATGTTAAATGAAGAGCTGCAGACACTTACTGTCTTACTACACCTCTGCAAACAGCTCACCTCCGACAGGTAAACTTCTCTTACCTGTAATGCTTAAGCAAATGCAGCAAAAATAACAGGGAACTTTAGCCGTGGATCAGCCCACTGCTTTTAATCATAATCACTCAAGACAAGCCATCATCAGTTTAAGACACACCTTCAAGTGGGTAGCCCTGTTGTCATGGAAATGCAAATACCTGCTGTGCTGGGCTGACAGTCCAAACCAAACCAAGCCAAGCCAAGTCAGCACATGACTGTTGAAAAGGGGTATTAGTATTGGCAGGTCTATGCTGCTCTCTGCTGGACAATGTGTACGTGTAATACACCTCTTTGTTTTCTGTGATTTCATTTTAATGTGGCATGCCACTATGAAAAACAATTCATTCAGCTATTAAAGACAAGAGCCTAAATATTAGACCTATGAACATAAGTTTGTCATTTAAATATGACACAATAAATGCAATATATAAAAAGCAAATACACTGGACAAAGTGTATTGTATCTCACTAAATTTCTGTTTGATTTATTCTTACTTAGGCTTTTTAAATCTTTTATAGTTATATGCCCGTATTTTTTGAAGGGCCATAGTGTATCAGTGGTTTTGCATGTTGTAGCACATTTACTACAAATGACTCACATTTTTTAAACCCTGCTATTGTGTTTTACAAACTTGGATATTTTGTTGACTGCTCCAGGAGTCCATTGAATTCTATTGTCTTCTTTAGAGTATGAAAACCAAGCAGTTGTTATATAATCCAACACAGTGAGTATCAAGTCTGTATAAACTAGTCATACTAATATGCAATGTTTTTTTAAGGCAAACTGCATTCTAACTACATTATCACACAGCAATAACATATTTTAGACAAACATTGCAGACTTGATATTCAGCGTGAAAGATTACAACTGTGCTGACTAATTTCCATACTGTACAGAAATGAACGGAAACAATTTTTTTTTTTTTATCTTTAATAGAGCAACATTAGCATTCATTTGCAGTCACATTTTGTGGCCACTTGTGTCAAATAATCCCTGAGTTCTGAAACATGGAATCAGTAAAAAGACTTGTTCTGGGTACTCAGCAAACTTATCCAAATGACTCAGTAAACCTGGGTCTTGACGCATTTGGGCACAAAAATGACTGGGGCTTTTCTTGTAATCACGGCTGACATTCATGCCTGTATGGGTATTATCAGATGTCATTTCACAGAGATAAAAAACAAAAAACCACCTCACTTGTAAGAGGTTAGAGGCTCCAGATATTCAACATCTAAAGAGACTCCAGGTACACAGTGGAATTAATCTTAATTAATCTTGAAGGCCTGAAACTGCTTTGCTGTGTCAGGGTGGGCTCTTCTGGATCATCACCCACACACCCTTAACATCCCGGTCTAAGACACAAACATTAGAGTCATGGGTGGTCAAAAAATCCAATGGAGACCTTTTAGAATGGTTTATATCTCCTCTGAGTTCAGCATCTGTTGAGTTTTTAGCTCTACTCACATGCTACTGTCACACAGCTGAAGTGCTAACAGAATAATCAGATGATTCACGCTTTGCTTTCTTGCAGCTTGCATGCACTGATTGTTGTGGTTTTGTTTAACTTAACACTTATTTTTGAAAGGTTGTATTGCACATAGGTTCTTTTTGTGTTTTGTTTTTGGATGAAAATAAGATATATATTTTTAGCTTCGCACACTAATTGTCATTTATCCTTGCACAAGTTGTGTCTGCATGATGAAGCAGTGATGATTCTCTGATGCCTGAGGAGAAAAGTGTCGGAGCAGGGTGTTCACACATCCATGTTGGAGCTGTGGAATTGAGATCTATTCAAGATCTACTTATCATGTCAGAAAAATTACCTGGAACCACATGTAAAAAAAAAAAAAACCCTGAACAATTTACCTCTATGCAGTTTATCCTGAACAGCTGGCAGTGACACACACACATACACACACATACTGCTACACTGAACATCACCTCGGGGAAACATTTTCTTCAATTAAAGCTCACATCTCTTGTACAGTTCATTCTTACATACGGAGCTCCTCTGTGGATATGACAGCAATTTTAGAGTTGATGTGGAGTAAACACGTGGTCATACATATTTTCAACTGTCAAATCTTTTCAGACAAAAATAACTGCTTGTGTGCTGCAGCCGGAAGTCTGATGAAATTACTTTATTTTTTATTGCCGTTGCAGTAAGCTCATTCTTATGGCCCACCTGCTTTTTTTTTTATATTTGTACCGAGACGGAGGAAGGTTAAACAGTTTTGTTGTTAGCTAAAGGGATAGTGTAATGGTGCCATCGGACGACCTGCATAATTAATATGTTTTTGTCCTCCCTGCTTCCCCCTACCAGGAGCACGTAGGACTAAGAAGACATGGCCAGTGAGCTTTACTCAGGAGGAGCTGAGGGAACGCCTCACACCAATGCAGTACCATGTCACCCAGGAGAGAGGAACTGAGAGGTAGGACACACTGCTGGAACCACTTTTTTTGTCATAGATTTGCAAGTCATATAGCAACCTGATGCACTCTTTATTGCAAAAATCATAGCAATCCTCAAACCAAGGTTATTACCAGGGACATGATTATCATACATATCCCGGGAAACTTCTCATGTTTCATTCCTTATTCTTTCAATCAACATTCTTAAGGTTGCTTCCATTGTCTGAAGTGTCATTGCAGTGTTGTCAAGATTCATTTAGTTTTGTCAAGTTTCATTTAGTTTGATTCAGTGTTCTCGGGTTTTAAGGCAAAAAGTGTGCTGACAGGATCATGGTGTGTAAAAACAACACTTACTCATTTGTTCATCATATTGATAAACCATTCACTAATACAGTCCTTTTTCCACAGTGCCTTCACTGGACAGTTCACAGATCATAAAGATGAGGGGACCTACACTTGTGTTGTCTGTGGGGCCCAGCTGTTCAGGTAGGAGCTGAGCTGTTTATATGGCTATGTCTGAAATCACTCACCACTCAGTATATAGTCCACTATAAAGCAACTGTGCCATTTTGTAGAGCTGTCTGAATGTTTAGTGGGAATTATTGTAACTTATATAATGGACTCAAAGTATCCCACAATGCACTTTAAAAAGTAGTGTACAACTGGCGGTCAGTAACCAAGCACTATATCCCATCATATGAATCCCATGAATTTAATGTGTGGTTGTCGGTCCCCGAAGATATCAAAATAAATCGACTAACGTTACAGAGAATGGAGTTGTAACACTAGCTAACACTAGTGAGCTGGGTCACTACTAGCTGTGATTTGTGCTGTAATGGTGTAATGTTTAATGTTACACTTTAAATTCCCAAGTTATCACTTTACTAATCGTAAAAGACAAACGTCAACTCATCAAATGATAAACTGAAAACTACAGTATAATATTGATAGTGTGTTTAATGGGAGCAGAGCAGCGCATTCCAAAACAAATAACCACAGAGTACTTCGTAATGTTATTAGATTAGGGGAAATACACTCCATAAAACGTGTTTATCACATTCTGCATGCTGGTATTTGTTATGAATTTACCACCAGTCACTGTTGAAATGGCATGTTTTCACTGTGCCACAGCAATGACATCATTAACGGTGCACAGAAGATGACGTAAGTGGTGTCCGAAAGTGTTTTTCATGTTGCAGATGAGCTCACTATAAAGTCACTATAAAGTGTGTATGTTTGGGTGTGAAAGCCTGACATAAGTTTACAGAAAGAAATGTTGCCTGATAGCACCCATGTAGAGAATAAGCTGTAGCAATCATTTGGAATTAAACATTTTCAACTGTAAATGAAATTAACAAACTTTTTCTAATTGACATTTTTGTTTCCTTTTATAGCTCGAAAACTAAATTCGACTCAGGATCGGGTAAGTTGAACCACAGTTTCTCACCTGCAGCTCTGTAGGCTAGGCACAAGCATCTCTAAAGCCTGACAATCTTTTGTGAATGTACTAAATGCTGGTATTTGCTAATCATTAACCTACAATCATTGTCTTTATGTACAAACTGTTTTTTTCTTGTTTGGGGTTAAACTCCCCATCAGTTAAATTGAGTCAATGAGTAGCTGGTCCATTGACACAATAACCAGTCAGTGTGAACAGATGTCTGCAGCATGCAGCAGTTACAGCATGTATGGATCAGTGATGGGCAGCAGGCTTCAGTGGCTGTGTCATTTGGAATTGCGACCCCTCTTACAGCCAGTGGCGTTTCTGTGTTTCCATTATATGTGGCCATGTTTCATTTGGATTACTAATGCACGTAAAAGCCATCACACTCATGGCTGCAAAATTATTTAATCTGCGGTGATTTTCTTTTCTGTGTTATGACAGCTCCATCAGATCTGGGCCCTGGTGGCCTGCAGTGTAAATTAGAGTGCACTTCTATAAGGAAGGGGAACATTTACCTTGCTTGATTTGCAGAGAACAGAAAGTTATTTAGATCTTGTGACCAGTTTGTTGTGAATGTTATGGACCATGCTTTAATTTATGCTACAAACCTTCGGAGTTGCCAGTTGTGATGTGATCACAGACCAGTTGCATATACAGCCAGTCAGCAGGGGGCACTGCTCCCCATCTAGACACAAATATAGCAGTCCTGTTTCCAGGCTCTCTCCCTGATATAGTTTTAACAGTGCCTGCAACCAGGGTTGGAAATTAACCTTTTTGTCCATTCTGCATTGATTACAAGATCTGCCAGCCACTCAATAGATTACCATAGTTTTTTTGGGCTGGTGAGTGAAGCAAATCTAGCAGCCACATTAATATTCTACCAACATTTTGCTGTTGGCTGGTGCTAATTTCCAACCCTGCCTGTAACTCCACACTCCTCAGTGATGAGGTCAGACTCCCCTAAAGATGAGAAAGTGAAGTTAAGCATCTAACTGGAAACATTCCAAAATGTGCAGAGATGCTTTGGCAGACAGAAATAAGGCCAAACTCCCAGTTGGCAAAGAGGAAATACCTTGAAGTCATGCTGGAGAAGTATGCATATATGTAAGTTTTCAGCTCTGCGAGGCTGCAGTGGCGCTTTGAGCTAAATGCTAACATCAGTATGCTAACATGCTCACAAAGACAATACTATCACAGTGACGTTTAGCAGGTATGATGTTTACCATGCTCACCATCTTAGTTAAACATGTTAACTTGTAAACAATTGCTTTGTAGGACAAAAAGTTCAGCTTAGAGTGATGGGAATGTGATTAGTTTTGCAGGTCATAAATGGAAGTATTGGGCACACTGAAAGTTTGACTTGATGATGGCAATAGAGGAGAAGACAGAGGATCACCAAAGATGACAGGCTCCATCCTCTGGGCACCATGGATACCTGCACTGAATTTCCTGGCAATCCATCCTGTAGCTGTTGAAATATTTTAGTCTGGACTGAAGTGGTGGACCGACCAGTCCACACGTTAATTGTATGCTGACACCTTCCTAACATGATTCCGTCATGTGTTCAGGTTGGCCATCCTTCTTTGACCTTGTGAAGGAGGAGGCCATCTCTGTGGCAGATGATTTCTCCTATGGGATGCACCGAGTGGAGACAACCTGCAGCCAGGTACACTATAAACATTGCATTACACCCCTGTTTTTGTTTACTTTTGTACCACTGACTCACTGTGAGAATAAAATCAAATGCACTTGCTTTCCTGAAGCGTTTCACAGAAATATAACCTGTAGTGTCTCCCTTTAAAGGTCCAGTGTCTGGGATATAGGGGCATCTATTGGTAGAAATGGTATTTGATATTCAAAACTATGTTGTCATTGGTTTATGATCACCTCAAAATAAGCATTATTGTATTTTCTTTGCCTTTATGAGCTATTTACATCTAGATAAGGAGCGGGTCCTCTTCCATGGAGTCTGCCAGGTTGTTCTACAGTAGTCCAGAGTGGACAAAACAAACACTGGTTCGAGATATGGCCATTCACATTTTGAGTTTGCATGTCAGCCACTGTAGTTCTCCTACACGTATGACATATGGGAGAAGTGACAGTTCTGCAGTTTCACTGCCAGATGCAACAAAATCTTACATACTAGACGTTTAAAGGTTCTGTATGTAACTTTTTACATAGTAATCATTTGTGATTGCCATGGGTGAACCAATTGTAACATAACTGAAACACTAGGACCTTCCCCTTCCTGGCCTTTGGACAGATTTCTGTGTAGAAGACTCAGGACAGATTTTGTGGGAAACTTCAAAGAATGTGAGGTTTATGGCGCTCCCCAGTGCCATGCCTCTTTCAGCTCCCTCAGAGTGCCAACAGTGTACAACACTTGCTAAAGTTATCTTTGAAAGGAGCCTGCTAACATCAACAAACGACTGGCATTCGCCAGTCAACACGTGCTGTGTTACCATTTCATACATTTTGTAGTGATGGCCCACACACGGAAATTCACTTAGCGGCTGTAATGTTAGCAACTCCATTTCAGTCGGACCAGGACCCAGTGTCAGGGGTCTGATCCCGGAAAGCCCCGACCCCCAAGAGCATCAGCAAACTATTTTTATTCCTGTCAGTACACAGGTTAGATCCAGTGCTGTTGCTGGCCACCAGCTGGCTGTGACCAGCAATGCTGGGGTGTGTACTGGCTGAATTGGAGTTACTACGGCCAGAGACTGAAGGTCTGTCTCTGGAACTACTGTCCGCTCTTAGGCGAAGGACTGCAGGCTGTGCTAGCAAGCTAATTCATGTCACATTTATCCAATCAAGTGCCCCATATCATCATTTTCTACTGACCTTTAACAGCATATAGGTTCCTCTTGTTTACCTGTCACCAGGTGAATGAATAGATGCTTGTTTAATACAGATTGGCAGTGAAAAGATTAACAGATGATGTGATGAATATGAATTACCAGCAAGTCTTTTGCGATTGAACTCCCAAGGGAGATTTGCAATCAAGTTGCAGCAAGATAAATCCCCCATGGAGTCCAGACACTGGTGGTTGTGATCGTTGATGACTCTGAGACTGAAGGCTGATGAAGCTGATGAAGCTGATGAGGCTGATGAATCTGCGAAGATTCTGCGGTGATGGGGAGTTAGAGGGTGTGTACAACTGCAGCATGAAAGAAGTAAAAAAAAAAGAAGAAAGACAACCATATATAAAACATGAAGCAGTAAGATGATGGGCTAACGGAGAAGGTATGTCACTGTGCTATTGGTTGACTGTGATCAGCTGACAGAACAGCTGATGTCTCAATTAATAGCTCCCAAAAATGACAAAGAAATGAGTGAGCATGCGTGCAAGGAGTGAATGGTAGATGTTTATGAGAAATATTTTAACGACCTAGCATGCAAAATTATAGTCTTCCTGACTGAACTTTTGCTGGAGCTTTATTTATCCATACTCCAGGGGCAGGTTTGCAAAGTACTTTTTCAGTTAACATTACAAAGTAACCAACACCAGATCCATGCAGCATAGCTATATTACAGCTAGTTGCCTGACGTAAGCTTGCTGCATGGGTCTGCTGTCTGTTCCGTAGTCAGTTCATTATAATCAGTTTATAATGTACAGTAATTAGCAAACAGTTAGCTACTTAGTATCATGGAGCCAATGGTCCAAATCAAATACAGGAACATTGCAGATAGTAATGGTATTCTAAATATGATTGCAATTTATTTCTAACCTTCTATCAACCAGATGCTAGTAGTTCTAGGTCTTGCCGGTCAATCACTTTCAGTCTTGTGTACCCTACGTAACTGTTTTGGTGATGCCCAGGTGCTTCCTTGCACCTACGGAGCATGAGCGTGAGCAACAGGATGCTAACTACAATTCACTTAACAGCCAATGCTGTCATTAATAAAACATTTCTACATACAGAACCCACAAGTCTGTGGTGGCAAGTGTGTTGTTTTATGCTGCAGTCTGCTGGGGAGGAAGCATCAGACACAAAGATGCAAGGCAGCTGGACAAACTAGTCAATAGAGCTGGCTCTGTGATTGGAGTCAGGTTGGACACACTGGAGGAGGTGGTGGAGAGATGCACACTGAAGATGTTCGAGGCCATCATGAACAACCCAGATCATCCACTCCACAACACCTTGATGGACCAAAAAAACCTGTGGTAGACGGCTCCTCTCTCTTCGATGCAGGACAGAGAGATACAGAAGATCTTACTGTATATACCAACAGCCATCAGGCTTTATAATTCTTTGACACATAATAGATGAGCTGACAGACAATTAAATTTCCCCTTGGGGATGAATAAAGTTATTCTTATTATTCTCAACAAAGACACTTTGGGAAACAGCAGGGGACACTGCCACCAGTCACAGAAAAGACAAGGCAATAATTTTTGCAACAACTAATAGGATCACAAGTGGACAGGCTGATAATGTGGAACATGTACAACTTGATACTTACATTCAAAAAAGCTGCAAATCAATCTTCTCCATTTTGTTTCAGTGTGGATCTCACCTGGGACACCTGTTTGATGACGGACCAAAACCCACAGGGAAACGCTACTGCATTAACTCGGCCTCGTTGGGTTTCCAGCCCAAAGACGCGGACTCTTCCACTTCTAGCTCCGAGGCTGTGGGTGGAGCTGCCAGCAGTGCAGTGAGCGATGGGAAGACAGAGCTGTGAAAGACTCAGGAACCACAACAGACTGACGACTGTGCCTGTGTACGGAGAGTGTGGGTTCCGTGTTCTTGATTCACAGTATAAAGACGAAGTAGGTGAATATATTGCGAAAGAAAGCAAGGTGCTCAGACACAGAGCAGAGAAATACTGTAATGTATAATCTATCACGAGGGAAAGTGCACGCTTCCAAAACAGTCACAGTCAAATCTGCAAGACACACTGTTATCAGCTGTTTGCCTTAAAGGGAACTTGAAGTATTTTCCAACCAGGGTGTTATTCTCAGATGCTATTGGTCATGATAACATTATATTTGCAAAGTTTTGGGGACAGGGGAGCTGCTGGAACAGGATGTGGAAAGCTCTGCAGCTTACCAAAATAGTTACAGGGAGTTCCATCAAAGACTCTGTTTACATTTGGTATAGTCTTGCATAGCCCGACCTTTTATCCACAGTGCTGTGTCAGTGCAAGGGAAGGGTCTGAAAGCACCAGTTATCATTCTGGTAATAGAGAAAAACACCCATGTTGAAAAATACCAGCATTTTCCCTTAATTCCCTTTAATTTCCCATGTCTGGGTAGTAGCATTTGGTCTGCTAATTTAAACTTGGATTGCTGTGTAGTAGTAGACAAAAACATATAAGTATATGATATACAGAGGATTGTTTTATATTCTAACTAAAAAGTATTTTATTAGAGTACATTTTTGAAGTGATATTTGATACTGAGAGGTTTTGAGGATTTGATGAAATTGCCCACGTAAGCACTACTGTCAGCAGTGACACAGGTAATGACAGAGCATACTGTGACAGATGGTACTGTGGCCTTTAGGTCAATTGCTGTATTTGTTCCTTTAGTTTGTTTGCAGTTGCAAATATTTTCAGTTCGTGTTCACGGCTTGCATTGAAACAATTCCTGGCTGAATAAAATATATAGAAACACTGTGACTTCATGAATTATTTTTGAAAACTGTTAACAATGCATTTACAAACTAATTTCAACTCAAGGTCTGCTTACTATACTTTACTAAACATTGATCTCATGGTCTTCGTCACTGGATGGAACTGGATTTGACCTAAGCGTGGAACCTGAGCGTCAGAGGTAATGGGGATGGATGTAACAAACTACATTTCCTCTTGTTACTGTTACAAAGTTTTGTTTTTTTGTGTGTAACTGTACTTTTTATAGCTCTGTGCCAGTGAATGCCACAGCCTGAAGCATTATGTTTCAGGTTATCTGTGGGTCCGTCCCATTCTTGTGAACACAGTATCTCAAAAATGCCTCAAGGAAATTTTCTTAACTTTCGCACAAATGTCCATTTGCATTCAGTGATGAACTGATTTGACTTTGGTGGTCAAAGGTCAAGGTCACTGTGACCTTGTTTATCTTATTCTTGTAAAGGCAATATATAAAGAACATTTTGTGGGAATTTCTTCAAATGTGGCACAAACATTCACTTGGACTTAAGGACGAACTGATTAGAGTGGTGGTCAAAGGTTGTTATAAAAAAAAGTTATAAAATGTTATAACTCAAGAACACTTCAAGTGAATTTCCTCAAATTTGGCACAAATGTCCACCTGGAATCAACAAACTGATTAGATTTTGGTTTTGGTCAAAGTTCAAGGCCGCTGTGATGTTGCAATCTCACTCTCGTGAACGTGATAACGTAGGACCACTTTGAGGGAATATCTTAACATTTAGCACAAATGTGCCCTTGGACTCATTGATGAACTGATTAGATTTTGCGGGTCAAAGGTTACTGTGACAAAACTTGTTTTTGCTCATAACTTAACATAACTTAACTTCTCTTCCACTATACTAGGGAACAGAGGCATCAGAATGTAGTACAGAGGTCACAGGCAGCATTCTGATAATTCAGCTGAATAGCTATAGAATGGAATAGCTTTTTTGCAGGTTTCTGATTGGCCAACATCATCATCTTCAATGCATGGCTTTAGGGTTACGGTCACATCACTGTCTGTTGGTTTGGCATGCCCTTAAGAACACTTGAGTTGTGTTTCCCTTTTCATTTGGTCAGAGAGATTTTTTTTATAACAGTGCTTGTGTGAGAAAAAAAAAACCCAGTTTTCAAAAATACTTGTGTGGATGAAGCCTTAGTCCCCTTCAGTTTTATGTCTTTAAAGCAGGGGCGATTGCTCTGAGACAACAAGGGAGGCTGAACTTCCCCTAAAATTTCATAGAAGAAATGGTCAAATATGCACTATTGAATTTACATTTAAATAAGAATTTAAATTGCATTAAACGTGCGCTAGGATGCATTTAACATCATGACTATGATGTTCAAACGTCAGCTGTTTATCACCAGTTTTCAAACGCGACCTCCCTGTCATACATTCTCGTGTCAGCACGGTGGACACAGAGCCTCTAAGCATTCCTATGAGACCACGCTGAGTAGGTTTTTTCATGCAGCAAAGCAAGACGGTTATTGGATAAACGCGACAAAATCGTCACTTCCAGGGAGGCTCAGCTTCCCTGGGACCTAATGGAGCGGTAGGCAGAAGAGGATGCTGGTGTATGCATGATGATTGGAGGAATTGTCTAAAAGGCGGAACCCCTTTGTGATGCAATCACTCAATCAATTTTATTTATAAAGCCCAATATCACAAATCACAATTTGCCTCACAGGGCTTTACAGCATACGATATCCCTCTGTCCTTTGGACCCTCACAGCGGATAAGGAAAAACTCCCCCCAAAAAAACCTTTAACGGGGAAAAAAAAACGGTAGAAACCTCAGGAAGAGCAACTGAGGAGGGATCCCTCTTCTAGGACGGACAGACGTGCAATAGATGTCGTACAGAACAGATCAACGTAATAAATTAACAGTAAACCGTATGACACAATGAGACAGAAAGAGAGAGAGACAGAGACAGAGAGAGATGCAGGACAGATGGTATTAACAGTAGCTTACAACAACATTAATGAAAGTAATAATATTATAATTAATAATAACATATTAATATCTGATAGTATACATGTGTGACAATAATCATATGTGTATAATAACAGCAGAAGTATGGCTAATGATAACAGCAGCAGCAGGAGGCATCTGGCAGGACCAGGGCAGCAGCACAACCTCACACGTCACATTATCCAGGCACCGCTGCAATACGAGTTAACCTGAGAGACAGTGGAGCACAAGGGCTCTGGAGAAGAAGCTGAGTTAGTGACATCCAGAATGGCCGAGTTGGGGGGGGGGGGGGGGGGGGGGGAGTGTGTGTGTGTGTGTGTGTGTGTCTGGTGTATTATAGGGGGTCCTCCGGCAGACTAGGCCTAAGTCAGCCTAACTAGGGGCTGCCTGAGCCAGCCCTAACTATAAGCTTTATCAAAGAGGAAAGTCTTAAGTCTAGTCTTAAATGTGGAGACGGTGTCTGCCTCCCGGACCGCAACAGGAAGATGATTCCACAGGAGAGGAGCCTGATAGCTGAAGGCTCTGGCTCCTGATCTACTTTTGGAGACTTTAGGGACCACGAGTAACCCTGCATTCTCCGAGCGCAGTGTTCTGGTGGGATAATATGGCTCTATGAGCTCTCTAAGATATGACGGAGCTTGACCATTTAGAGCTTTATAAGTTAACAGTAGGATTTTAAATTCAATTCTGGATTTTACAGGGAGCCAGTGCAGAGAAGCTAAAACAGGAGAAATATGATCTCGTTTCTTAGCTCCTGTTAGTACATGTGCAGCTGCATTCTGAATTAGCTGGAGAGTTTTTAAGGACTTACTAGAGCTACCTGATAATAGAGAGTTACAGTAATCCAGCCTAGAGGTAACAAAAGCATGGACCAATTTTTCTGCATCTTTTCGGGTCAGGATAGGCCTAATTTTCGCAATATTACACAGATGAAAAAGGTAGTCTGTGAGGTTTGTTTTAAATGAGAATTAAAAGACAAATCTTGATCAAATGTTACTCCGAGGTTTCTTATGGTAGTGCTAGAGGCCAGAGCAATGCCATCTAGAGAAACTATGTCATCAGATAAAGAGTCTCTGAATTGTTTGGGGCCAAGAACAATAATTTCAGTTTTGTCTGAATTTAACATCAGGAAATTGGTGCTCATCCAGGTTTTTATGTCTTTAAGGCAATTATGAAGTTTAGTTAATTGTTACTTTCTTCTGGCTTCATAGATAAATACAACTGTGTATCATCCGCATAACAATGGAAATTTACAGAGTGATTTCTATGATGTTACCTAAAGGAAGCATATATAGAGTAAATAGGATTGGTCCGAGCACAGAACCTTGCGGTACTCCAAAACAAACTTTAGTACGTAAGGATGATTCATTATGAACATGAACAAACTGAAAACAATCAGATAAATAAGATTTAAATCAGCTTAGTGCAGAATCCTTTAGGCCAATTAAGTGTTCCAGTCTCTGTAGCAGAATTTGATGGTCAATTGTGTCAAACGCTGCACTAAGATCTAATAAAACAAGTACAGAGACGAGTCCTTTGTCTGAAGCAATCAGAAGGTCATTTGTAATTTTAACTAGTGCTGTCTCAGTGCTATGATGCACTCTAAATCCTGACTGAAATTCCTCAAATAAATTATTATCATGGAGAAAATCACACAGCTGGTCTGCGACTACTTTCTTAAGGATCTTTGAAAGAAAGGGAAGATTAAATATTGGTCTATAGTTGGCTAACACCTCTGGATCCAGGGTGGGCTTTTTTAGGAGAGGTTTAATTACAGCTACCTTAAAAGACTGTGGTACATAGCCTGTTAATAAAGATATAATGATCATATCTAATATATGAGTGTTAACTAAAGGTAAGACCTCCTTAAGTAGCCTAGTTGGGATGGGGTCTAAGAGACACGTTGATGATTTAGATGAAGAAATCACTGCGGTCAATTCTTGAAGAGAAATTGGGGAGAAGCAATCTAAATATATATTAGGTCTTACAGCTGTGTTTGAGGTTAGATAGGTACTATCTGAGGACAGGAGGTCATGAATTTTGCCTCTCATAGTTAGCATTTTGTCATTACAGTGCTTTTGAAATACATAGTGGCATCATTGCATTTCGAGCTCAGTCCCATGCGGATATTTGCGAGTGGAGTGTTCTGACAGAGTGCTGTCCGGAGTTCCTTATTTCCATAAGCGATATAGCTCATTTTCACTGTTTGTACAGTACAGTTCAGGTGTTTAAACCCATCTGAAAATCTCTGAGGTGTGTTTTGCTGTGGTTCTATGGCATGAGTGTTTTTGAAGAACGGCTTCAATGAAATGTTCCTTTTATAGGTTACTGCCTCACTACAATATGACAGATTTTATGATGTGAACTTAAAGTGAGCTTCCCCTGTTTGAAAGACCAGCAGCCGCCATTGCTTTGAAGCCATCCAAGTGTGCTGTCCACACATTTATCCAGAGAAACAACTGTGAAATCTGCCCAACAAAGTCTTCAACTTGAGGCCTTTGAGCAGCTCCAACAGAGTTTAAATGCCTTGCTTCAAGCTTAAAGCTGAGGAAGGCACATAGACTGTAAAAATAATCGCCGTAGCTACCGTGAGGTCACCCAGTGGTTTGTGGACTGCTGTTTTTAAAACCTCAAATTCAGTATTTCTGCAGTTGCCATCTTGGGTTCTATTTCATCCTTCCTTACCGCCAGAGGCGGTGCATAAGCACTGAATGTCTTCATCTTGCACATGCGCAGGTCGAGTAGCTATACCGACAAAGTCACTGGTGACCCTCTTATGACCCGGACAGGCTATATCTTCCCGTGTCGTCAGAGGGTCTGTTCCTTTTTTCTTCTCGCTGTCGCAGGTATACTACGGTCATAGTATCGGCTTAAGCTAATTGTCCTTTACACACTATAGCCCGCTGTAGCTGAACCTAGTGTGCTAGCAGGTGGTCGCCGGTAGCCTTGTGACCGCACGTTGTCGGTCGGAGCTGCAAGGTGCTCGCCCTCCAAGGGCTGCGGCAAGCTGTCCCTCTGGGACGCTGTGTGTGGCTGTCTCTCTGGCATTGTAGACACTCCTCCCTTTGGATCATCATCATCCTAGATGAAAGGTTGGTCACTCGGCTGGTTAGGTACCATACTCAAAGGCAAGTTTCCATTCCCTCTCCCAAAATAGGTGTGCTCTGTTGTGGCTTGCTTACAGTTAGCAGCAGTGTGTCCGCTTGAGCTAACTTACTTTATGTTGTGGCAACTTATCGTTGTACCTTTGTTTAATAGTTTACAGAGGCAAACTACCTTTGTTAATAATGACGACCTGATGGTGATGGCAGTGTTTTCACTCCCTCTCCCAGCGTAGGTGTGTCTTGTTATATCTAGTTATATCTGGGTTAGCAACAGTGCTTTCACTTAGGCTAACCTGAGTTATATTTTGCTGTTGTTTATATTACGGCATTCCTTATTTGGATTGGATTTAGATTTTTTTCAGTCAGTAGCAGTGCTTTCATTTGAGCTAACCGAATTATACTAGTAACGACTTGGTCGTACCAAGGCTGTTTTTATAGTTGCAGCGTTCCTGCTTGAGCTGATTTACTTACACCACTTAAAAACTTTGGTTGTTCTGGTTTCTTGTTGCAACATTTGTTGGTGAAGTCAGTGTTTTTATGCCCACTCCCAACAGAGGTTGTTCATTGTGTGTTGTTGTCATAATTGGTGGCTGCCATTATGATGAACACTCATTGTTGTACTGCCTGCATGGCTCCACTGCAGCCTGAGGACTGTCATGATCTTTGCCCCTTGTTTCTCGGCCTCGAACACCTGAGAGAGGGCCTCTCGGAGGACCCATGCATGAACTGCAGCTTCATGCCCCGGGCAGTGAGGACTGCTAGGCTGGCTGAGGTGGAGCTGCTTCTGGGTGGCGTTACCCCGCCAGAAGAGCTAACCTCAACTCAAGAAGGCAAGAAGAAGGCCAGGGAGTCTAAGCTTTCATCCAGGGTGGACCAGCTGATGGCAGAGCTTAATCAGATGAAATCCATCTTTCTAGCCCTCCAGACTCCTCCTGTGACCATGTCGGGTCCAGAGGATGGCATCCTCTCGACAGCAGCCTCAACCACTGAATTTGGGGAATATGGGGCAGATACGGTCCCTTGTTACATGGCCTCCCATGGCTCCGAGGTAGGCTCCCGTTCCTTGGCCCACAGCTCAGGTGAGGGCTCAGGTGATAGTTCCTTGGGGGCCATCATTCGTATGGCCCTGGCTGGTCTGCAAATTGATGTGCCACAAGCCCAGCCGGCTCTGGCAAGTGCTTTTTTCAGGCGTGGCTGAAAGCCACGGCACATTGGCACAGGCAGAACTGAGATGGTTGTCCGCAAAGACTGCCTTCCAGGGCTGGACTGGGACAAAAAATCGGCCCGGGAATTTTGAGCCCAGTCCAGCCCACCAGGTATTGATGGAAAGACAATGAAGCCTATGAATGAAAACAAACTTTCTTGTGACACAGCTTGTACACTGTCTTGTTGGTGTATATGTACTTGTCTAATAAATTTAAACCTACACCATCCTCCCAGTCCCATTATTCTATACAGTACTTACTTAGAGGAACCCAAAAGGCTGCTTGGTCTAGTGAACCTCCTGAACAATGAACATATGATGGGATCCTGAAAATTGGACAGTGAGGAACAGAGGTGAGACATGATCATTGATGAATATTAAAATGAATAAATGACAGATTTAGTAATATTTTCATAGACTATGTACTCACCACATCAATAAACAGCACAGCAACACATAATACTTCCTCAAACATGGCAACCTTTAAAAAGTGAAGGGATATTTTAAATTGAATGGAAAAATGTCCACAATAAAAACAAAATACAGGTAATTATTGTCCACAAGAGTTTGCTGTTACATGTCAGTAAAAAAACAATAAGATAAAAACACAACTTATCTAGAATAAAGAGGATATTTATGTATAAAAGACAAATACATTTAAGTAGTTACTTTTAACTCCAAGCCACTTTTATGTTAATGAGTAGCATCACATCTCCTGGCAAATCCTAATGCAAGTGGGTTTATGATGAATAGTAGCCTAATCATTTGGTTTTACATGAACATTTTTGCTCTGTTGAGCATTAGCTGTTTCAGAGTAAAGAATTACTGCATAGTGCACTTATATCAATTAATAGACACTGAAATATTTTACTACCTAACTAATAAAGACTATACTTAACTAACTAAATGAATAAAATAAAGTTACTGAAGCACTAAGATCACCATCACTAGTATAACATCATAGAAACAGCCCAGCAGTAGAGAAATCCCGTCATGCTGCTCAACAGCCAGCTAAATTGTTAAATGGCCTAGTCATAACTATGCTGTGTTAAGAGTTAGCAAGCACAACGAAAATAAACTATCAACCAAACTTGATTCATATCTGACCCAGGTAGACTGCAGTTCATCACTTCTTACCTGAAGTTCAAATTCCCCTCCAGACTGTGCCGTCGTCATATAATGCGGCGGCCGCGGGTCTCCTCCTCCTGCCTCCCCTTCACCTCATCCACCTGCTGACGGCCACCTCTGCCATCATTACCTGCTGCGGCTGCTTTGGATGCCAGTGCGGGTGCGGTCACTGATGCTGCCGCTGAAGAAGCTCCGCCATAGCCAGCAAACATCTGTGTTATTTTAACACATTTGGCAGCATCTTCCTAAAGGGCTTGTCTCTTTTTCTCTCTTATTTTTTCCGCACCTCCTTTGAGTTTCTTCTCAATTTTGTCAATCTCCTCTCTCTCTGTATGATTGATTGACTGGCAACCGAGGCCCAAGTGGGAGGGGGCATCGGCCCTCGGCTGTAATTGGTCCAACCCAGAATCAATCATGACTAATGGGCCGATCTACCAGTTTTGTATACCAATAGGTATCATGACATGACTAAAAAAAAAAAAAAAAAAAAAGGCCCGGCCCAAAATTACCATCGGCCCACCGGGCAAATGCCCGGTATGCCCGATGGCCAGTCCAGCACTGCTGCCTTCCTCCTTGCCATCATTTCAGCAAAGCCTGTAGGGGAGCTTCATGCCTTGTCAGTCAGTAATTCATGTCTGAGATGGAACTCCGGCGGCTAAGGGGTCAACCTTATGGCCAAATACTGCAATTCTGCCGAAGGTTTTGTCGAGCTTGCACCTCAATCGGCATATCCAGCTGGTGCAGTTTGACCCATCAGAGGGGGAAGAGGATGACAAGTCCAAGTGATCATGCCCTGTGTGGGCTCTGAGAGAATATGTGGATGGTACCGCGAGTATACACCATTCGGACCAGCTTTTTGTGTGTCATGATGGTCCTAAGAAAGGTTGTGCTCTCTCAAAACAGCATTTGTCTCACTGGATAGTGGACGTAATCATTTACGCATGTAAGTCAGGTGGTTGCCGCCTGTCATCTGGGGTGAGGTGCCACTTTGTGAGCTGAGAGGGGTGCCCCTGGAGGCCATATATGCTGCACCCTCGCTGGTGTGCCAAGCACCTTCACCAGGTTTTATTGAGTGAATATTGCCGCTCCTCACCCACTGGGCGTTGTACTCCTACCAAGTTCCTCTGCTTCCACTCAATGAGGTATGTACTTGGGATTCCTCATGACTCTGTTGGTATGGGTCATCCAGTGCTTATGCACTGCCTCTGGCGGTCAGGAAGGATGAAATAGGACGAGAATTACGCATGTAACTATGGTTCTATGAACGCTGGATGACCGTCAGAGCATTTAGTCACTCAGAATCCTAGTGGCCTCGCGAGAAGATTCTGCAGGAGCAGATCCTCTGATGACACCAGAAGATATAGCCTGTCCGGGGTCATCAGGGGTTCACAGGTGACTTTGTTGGTGTAGCTACTCGACCTGCACATGCGTGAGACAAAGACGTTCAGTGCTTATGCCCTGCCTCTGGCGGTCATCCAGGATTCATAGAACCGCAGTTACATACATAACTCTCGTTTTCGGAGCTACAAGTGACTATATTTGGGTGAGAGGCTGGAGCTGTGTAGATGCGAGGGGTGGATCTGACTTACATACTGTGGTGACACCTCACAGACAGCCTATCACTCAAGCGGCCCCACCCTTAAATATCCATAACTTTGGGCCTTGATAAAATGTAAATGAGTGAGTTATTAAAAAAAATTGCCCCCTGAACAGTTGTCATGAATATTGAAAATAGCTATAAAGACCAGTTCAGTTTTTTGTACCAGGCAGTAAACGTGTTTATTTCTGTCGTAAAGTTGGGCATTTTAACATGGGGGTCCATGGGGATTTGCTCTGTTTTGGAGCCAGCCTCAAGTGGCCATGACCCAGGGGTCGGCTACCTGCTTAGTTAGCCAGTGGCTGGCAGCAGTGCTGGGTTTCACCTGTGTAACTGCAGCAACAGAAAGTTTGCTGATCTGGCGGATAGTTACACCTTGTCTCCACTTATATAACTGGTGTCCGCAGATCTGTAAATACAGGGATAATGTGTATGAATGGATAGAAACCCGATAGAAACTACCTGTAGCCATGGGGGAGGGACTAATGTTGTCCGTTTTTCGCCATCCAGTAGTTTGGAATAGTTTGAACATTACCGGCACAAAAACAGGACCTGCCAGGTACATAGCATGATTTGTGAAGTATTTAATTAAAAAGACTTAAAAACAGCTGAACAAGTCATAATGACAACTGACCGTATACCGTATAATGTATAACCATATTTTAGCAGAATAACACATTGTGTTAAAACTAGATAAACTAGTTATTTTTAATCAAACAAACTATCAATCAACACAGGCAACTGAATTGAAGGAGATTGCCTGTTAGCTAGTTAGCAGCCTGTTAGCTCAGTTTAGCTGAAGGCTGAACTATTAGCAACATTTTCTGTCAATCGCTGAAGCGGTTCACCGATATTGACGTTTTTGTTCTCGTTTATTGTCAGACTCTTCTATAGACTCTGTCAGTGGTGTGCACAGACTTTTTGAAGGGCAGGGGCGAAAAGAAAACACTTTAGCGTGCATTTTGGCTCCCAAGAGGGCACTTTAGTGCGCGTTTTGGCTCCCAGGAGGGCACTTTAGCGCGCATTTTGGCTCCCAAGAGGGCACTTTAGCATGCGTTTTGGCTCCCAGGAGGGCACTTTAATGTGCATTTTGGCTCCCAAGAGGGCACTTTAGCGAGCGTTTTTCAACAATTGGGCCATGAGGGGGGGCGACCGCCCCCCTTGCCCCCCCCTGTGCACACCACTGGACTCTGTTTTTGATAAGTCTGTTTTCCTTTTTTGGCTTGCTTTGCAGTGTAGGCAGTTGTTGCTAATGCTGGAATGCTGAAATAGCACATCTCTCTGCAGGATTCTCTACCTTTGACTCAGGCTTTCATTGAAGGACATGCATGTGCATCTGCATTTGCAGAACAGCCCAGTGGCAGCCCTAGCACTAGGTGCCCTTGGTGAGTCCTCTCCTAGTTTTCTCTCAAACCACTTGAATTACAATATGCATAAAACTTTTTATGGGATTTTTGCCCAACAATGCCAAAAAAACAAAAAAACAAACAAACAAAAAAAAAACCACAGCTTATCCCAGTTTTAATGGTGTCCCCACAGTGGATGTTTAGAGAGTTGTTTGATTGTCCACACCTACATTTTCCAGTTATTATTGGATTTCAGACCAAAAGCCTTCAGGTCACAAGGTGCTTTCTAAACACTGGAAGTCACGAGAGGATGGAGGTATGGAGTGTGTGGGTGGCATGAAGCAGTGTGACATCAGCCCAGCGAGCAACTTTCTGTCTGAGTGTGGGAAAACCTGGTGGCTAAGCCTCAGCAGTGAGAGCGTTTATGTTCTGGATGCAATAAGGAATATTTACAAGTGAGGTGTGTTTAGACTGCAGAGAGGCAGTATAAAGCTGGGAGAGGATGGGGTGGTGGTGGAGGGGTGGGGGTTCAGCTGGAGAATCTAAAGCGCCTACATTTACAACGTGTCATCTCCGTCCTGAGGTCACACAAACACAGGGAGGGCATCGGTAGGAGGAAATGATCTATTTACAGATGAGATGAGTAAGAAAGGCTGCAGCATGGGCTCACATTTAGACATAGATTTCTGCAGTTCTGATCTGATTTTCTGATCATGTGAGGGACAAGACAATTACATGCATCACATGTAAAAGCATAAAAGCACTGAAACAAGCTCATTATTTTGACTGTGCACATTGGGGATATAGACTAATGAAGACCCTGACACAGCGAGCCATATACAACGTTCTGCATTGCACCCGAACCAACAGCTGACCACCAGCTGACTGCTAGCATGCACACATGCTCTGCAGCTGTGTGGAGGGAAATAACAGATCAGTAGTCTGTATTTGTACTCAAGAACATTGTAGAGGGACAAACAAAACAAACTAAGAAGTCATTTTCATTTCTCTGTGAATCTATTTGTTACATATGTATAGCTAAAAAGCTAGCCTATGATGTGCTTCTCACTTGTAATGACATGCAGTGATTTCATGTTACTCCGCCACTGAAATTTGACTGCCCTACAATTGTCATCAATAGGCAAATTAAATATAGAGACCAAAACTGTTTTTGGTACACGGATGTGAACATGTTTTTGCTGTAAACTTGGGCATTTTAACACAGGGTCTATGGGGATTGATTCACTCTTGGAGCCAGCCTCAAGTGGTCACTAGAGGAACTGCAGTTTCTAGCACTTCTGCGCTGGCTTCATTTTTAGCCCTGGAAGTTGCTGCTTAGCTGTGAGGGTCGCTGATGCTCTTGCCTGCAGGTTCTGGAGTGCAAAGCTGGTCCTGTCAGTCTGTTATCTCTACAGCTTTACAGCAGGCTTTATAGTTGGCATGCTGGGGTCCAAAAATCAACTTTGCAACATAAAAAGATATTTGACAAGGGACAAAGTGAAAGCAAGTGACTTCAGGCAGACATCTCAACTACTTACATACTCCCCTCACTGCAATGTATATCCAACGTCTATCCTAAAACTTTGGTGTCAACACACTTTGGGCCATTTAGTGTCTGACCCAATGAGCCTGGAGATTGGCATTTAAGGTAATCCAGAGCTGGTGTTATGTGTTTCTGTATTGTTGTTGGAGGAAGCCCAAAGGCAAACAAAGGAGCCCGACAAGCAGCACTACAAACCCAAACCTCCCTCCACACTGCCATCAGCAGGCTAGTGGCCAAAATAGGACTTCTGTATCTGTGTGTGCCCTTACCTCTGCTCTGACGCATTCATTCAGAATTATCTGTAGTGAGTGTCTTTAATCAGTCTGGGTGATTGTTGAACTTAATTGGCCGGATAATCAGTACAGAGTACAGACTTACTATACAAGTAAGACCAGAATAATAGTAATAAGTAAAAGGTTGCCTCTCAACCTCTGAAGCTGTATTTGCTCAGAGTTGTCTCATTCATTGGCTCCTATGATGAACCACATGTTTCTGTTGTACATAGGTAGTGCAGCATCAGACAAGCAAACACACAGGAAAGCAAACAGAGAGCAGACTTCTGCTCATTATTGTAGTCATTTAGTCATTTTTGTAGCTATACCTACAGACTGGTCATATGCCCCAGCACAGTAGGAGGCTGGTGAGGGTTCTCCCATTGTTTGGTCAGGACACCTGCACAGTGTGGAGTTGAACACATCCAACAGCGTATGTCCTCATGTCAAGTCTGTCTACACTGTTTTCAGACCAAAAGGAGATTTAGCAGTGACAAAGAATGTGTCACAAATTGCATACTTCTGTTAGCGCACTTCAGTGTGCCACACTATGTACACACTACCTACTTATTCCATGGTGCACTGATTTCAACAGGGTCATGTTGTCTCATATCACACACTGTCGTTTTGCACTTACCGTAAGTGACAACAGCCTTTTGTTTTAGTCACCTCTTCCTCTTTATCGTCTTTTCAAATGTGGAGCATTATCGCCTACATTTGACCGTTATCTCCGCCCACACATAAACCAAACATACGCCACAACGTCAGTGCTGATTAAAATGTGCTGCCACTGCTTGGAGTAGGTTAACTAGCTGGCGAATGCTAGGCGAATGCTAGGCGAATGCTGGGCCGACTCTCACTTTGAGACTGGAGAAAAAAAACGCCCTGGCTGCTTGTATTTCTTTTAACCAATCACAATCGTTCTGGGCAGTGCCACAGCAACGGTGCGCTTGCAAAAATATTGCCGGGGGGAAACAGGTTTTGGTGTAACACTCCCACAAAAATATCGCCTACAGGACGTAAACCATGGCAGAAAAATGGCTACATCCCCGCAAGATCAAACACAGCAAAAGTTAGTAAAGGACGTGTTGGAAACGGTTGAAAACTGCTACACAACCGGAGGTGGTAGGGTGGGACTTCAGCGGGTGGCTCGTTCTGCCCAATGAGAGGCTGATCTATGCAGCGGACTTCCGCCCAGTCAGACTAGGCAAATGCTAACTTTGGCTTTCAAACCAACGTTGTTGTTCGCGGTACCAAATCATTACAGACCCAACAAACATTACTGACAGCTTCTATTTGACAACTGTGTTGGTACTTAGTGCAAAAAACATGTATAACTTACATCTGTATAACATGGTGGTGTTCACTTTAGCCAGCTCAGGCTCCTTGTTGTCCCCAGCCACCATGCCAAAAGTTTGAAGAGAAGTTTGGGACATAACAGATGCTACGTCACAAAGATGGCGACCGTTGAGGGTGAGAAGTGTCCATCATTCCACACTCAACTTTTGAACTGTTTTGAGCGCACCAAATGCAGTGTGAATGCACTTAACGCACTTGTGCACCCAAAATAAGTGTTTAGTAGAGAAGTATGCGATTTGAGACACACCGAAGGACTGTAGTGCAGAGGAAACTGGACAAACCAGGAGAAAAACAGGGAAAACAACACTAGAATTAAATTCAAAAAGCCATATATTGTAGAAATGAGTTAGCCTCCATGGATATCACAGTCTCATCTTTACTGGGGCCCACCATCTGCGCCCATAAGAAAACTATTGACCACAACATTCACGTTCCTGTTGTTAACCTGAGAGACAGACAGACTTGTTGGCTTGGCAGGACCATGAGTTGGCCAGGACTCCTCCTCTGGGAGGAAAGGCACTGATCTCATTTTGTTCTGTAAACTTTCGCCAAGAATTTTTCTTTCAGACGAGGGGCTGCGTTGAAAGAGTCTGTGGGTCAGACTGAGGCTGCCCTGGCTTTGGTCCAAATGATGCAATTTGACGGAAACCACATGAAGAGGGTGTACAGCACTGTGTAGGGTAGCAAGAGGTCTGCAGCAAAACCTTCAGAAACAAGAAGAGGTGGAAACTGTATAGGCCTATAGCTGGACTGTGTAAAGTCAGTATGTTAAATTGTGGCCATATTGTTACAGGGACTGTCAATTGCTGTGTCTATAATTTGAATTCTTGGATAATAAATGTCCATTTGCACTTTTTTTTTGTTTTGTGGTGGTCCAAGGATTATTTTTTCTTAAAATGACTTTTCATGTTCCCTGTGGAATGAGAGGTTTGTTGTGGGGGCAATTTTATGTGGGCGCAAGGACATTTGTATAAAACACAGTTTAAAAAGTCATTTTTCATGACCTTTGAAAGGAATATAGTACTGGCCCAAAAACAGCAAACATTGTTTTAAAACTTGAAGCTTACCATTTGAAGTATAGTACAACCAAGCCTGAACTGTGGTATTTCAAGGCAGTTTGGGTCCAGGGGTGAAAATCTCATTTCATAGTTGGGGGGGGGGGGGGGGGGGGACGACGACGACAATAAACAGTAAAATTTTAGAGAATAATTCCGGGGGGGGGGGGGGGGGGGGTTTGTAGCCTGTCTTTTATACAGCATCTTTTACCGCAATTTGACGCTTTAATCTTCTCTCTATCTCTCCAACAGGCAGAGTGAATGTCTGTACTTGTGAGAAATGACTTAACAACTAAACATTTCCTGCAATTAAACTGGTAAACTGGTTTATAAACAGTGTGCTGTCAGATCTGCCGCTGCGCACCTCACAACCGTGCGTAATAGTCGCGCGTAATGACCGCTCCTCAGTTAAACTGCACGTCTTTCATGTTTGTCTCACTGACAGGTGGAGAGCCTACAGACAGGTACCCATTAGCTACGAGCCGCTCCGTCACAACCGTGCGTAATAGTTGCACGTATTGACCGCTCCTCGTCGGTTAAACTGCACGTCTTTCATGTTTGTCTCACTGACAGGTGGAGAGCCTACAGACATGAGCTACAAGCCGCTCCACCACTGACAGCTCTTGTCCTGTCCTCTCCCTCTTCTTTCTCTCCTGTCCTCTCTGACTATCACTAAACTCTGAACTTAATCATTAGCTTTTAGCTTAGCAACACTCGTAATTGAGTAGGCTTTTGAACAATGCAGGAGAAATGTTGCAGACAGTTTATATTATCAGCCTGGGCCTGGGGCTTGTTGTAACAGTAAATGGGATATGTTGTAACTTGTGTAAGTTAAACTGTGTCTGTGTGAGTGTACATCTTACCCTGCTATGCACGATGTACTACTGCATTGTTCAAAAATTATTAATTGTGTCTCAAATTATTCTAGGGGGGGACAGCTTTACTGAAAGGGGAGTCATGTCCCCCCGGGATTTCTGCCCCTGTTTGGGTCCCATTCAGACTTCCTGTGTTTTAAGGAAGCTTACTGTATCTCACTGGCACCCAACAACAATATCACATCAGAAAGACGCTGGACTCTTATGTCAGAAAGATGTTCAATTTTGGTTGAAATGACAATCGGGTTGGCAATATTTTAAATGTCTAAAGATGTTAGAATTTCACATTGAGTGGGTGTTAACATTATAATGTTTTGCAGACATTGGGTTTTGTTCTCCATACCTCATGACTAAATGTCATTCTATCAGAAGGTGATGTTGGCATGAGAGGTTTGGAAGACATTTGATTTTGGTTGCTTAAAGGGCCAGTGTGTAAAATGGGTTTAAAACTGTTGGAAACAGTGACATCAGTGGTCAAATTCTAGATTGCATGGCTCACTCGCTCACCCCTCCCGTCAGGTAAATGACGGTGGCCACGTAGGGACAAAAAGCCTTGCGCACGAGTTTTTCAGGAGTAGGTCTATCTAGCGACAAGGTGAACGTTTATTTAGAAATCTAAACCATGTTACGATATTGTAATGAATCCCTCACGAGCAGGAGACCAGAGGAGCGTTCGGGAAAAAGGCCCGTTTATTTGAGCACTCCAGAAACTCCGGTAACACTCCACTCCCAAACTCTGACTCTTCTGGCGTAACAGACACACTTCATAACTTTACACACATACTCGTTTACGATACTAAGTGGGGACCCCCCTCCCCTCTCTGCTCCGCCAATCTCCAGCCCACACACTGACTGACAGCGTAGCCGGTAAACAGTGCTCAGCTGTTTATTTAGCCTAGCAATATCTCCGGACTATAGTAGCTGCAATGGACGACTCTGAATGCGATTTTGAAGAGTTTCTTGTAGGGGACACAGACCCAGAGCCATACCTGTTTGAGCCGGAGCATACAGATGAGGAACTCCATGTGTTTGATGCTGAGCGGGCGAGAAGAGAGGCTGAATACACAGAATGGGATTCGGTGCTACTGCTGCCATCGTTGGGGAGATATATCATCAGGAGATGACGCAGATGACGGTTCGGGTTCATTCTCTCCTGTTGCGTGGTAAGTGTGGTCCATTCGCAAACTTTATAACTAAAAAAACTTTTCACTTCTCTCTATCGACGAACTACTAACATTCTCTGCTGTTTCCTCCTCCTTCCTTCCTTCCGCTGTCTTCGTTTGTTCATTTATACACGCGAAACGCGTTCTCTGGCTGGCTGGATTGTCCACTCGGTCTGCCGTACATACATGGCGGTGCAAGATGGCGATCTCTCTAAAGCAAGACCCTTGCTATATATATATATATATATAAAAGCATAATTATAAGGCTACGAAAACCAAACAAATTTTATTTTATAGCGATCATACACTTGTATAAACATATTAATGGGTAGAATATTCAGATTCAGATTCAGATTGACAATAAACCATGCCAAATATTACACACTGGCCCTTTAACAACACAACTTAAAACCAACTTAAAACTAACACAACTTAAAACCAACAAAATATCAACATTATCTATCATGAGTATTCTATATCAAATTAAAGTTGACATTAAACATTGTCCTGACATTGACTTTTGGTTAACCAATCATAACCTAAATTCAACCAAATAAAAACATCTAATAGCACTGATGCCCAGCTGGGACCATTTCCTCTTTCCTCTGCCCAGGTCTCCTGTCCTCTTTCAAACCTATGTTCCATCCATACTCTATCAAGGTAAACAGACATGAACAAAAGCCAACAATGAGATACAGGTTAAAACAAAAGTGGGTAAACTCATGATAGCTGTCATGTAATGTGCATGTCAACTAAGCATGAGGTACATTTCCATCACGTTAATTGTGTCAATTCAGTAATATATTCATCCTTTGTTGTTCTGGATTTACTCATCTATTCAGTCCCTGAGGGTGTTTTTGTGTAAATACCCCAGTCAAACTGAGTTCTGTAGTAACATACAAGCATCACAAGATGGCATTAGCTACATTTGAAGTACTGTATGGGAACCATGTAAGTCACTAAATTACCCGTTCTTGCAAATGTTTTACAATAAAAGCCTTGTAAGGAAATTCTGGAATTCTGTCCAATGAAATGCCACAGGGCTTTTGATTTGAAACAGATACAGGAAGTACTGAGTTTGTATTGCCAGCATACTGCTGTATCAAAAAAGGCAAACAGGAGCAGATCAGGAAAGATGGTAGCTAATATATGACCAAATATACTTTGCAGTTGAGGTAAATAAACCGTAAACGGGAAAACGTTACCTTCGACAACCTACTAGTTTTGAAAGAGCAGCAACCAATGTGGAAACTCCAACACTCATTCACTCAGTCAGGGACAGACTTTTCCGTTTGCAGGGCTTGCCCCGCTTTGCTGCGGTTCAGCCAAAAACATCAATAGCTGTCTTTAATGTCAAAGAAACAAGCACAACGCCTGTATTCATGCATTCACAAAACATCATGAGATTAAAAGTAGCTCAGCAACTGGCCAAGTTATGAAACTAAATCAAGCACTGGCACATTTTAGTGCCCTAGGTTCTAACAATCAGTACTCATATGGCAATAAACTATAATGCAAGATGACAATATAACTGCTGTTCTTTAGATTCTGGATGATCATCAGATATAGGTCTTTAGACACTGGATATCTGTATCCTGTGCATATGCACTTTGAGTTGAAACACTGATTAAGTCATCATGTGATCTGCTCCATCCAAGTCTCCTTGCCATTGACAAATGTTTCCATCAGCCGATCAGATTTCACAATTTGCTGCCATTGCAGCAAAGCATGAGGTGCCAAAAGACTTTCCTTAGAGAAAAGCAGCAAGACAGCCTATGATGTAGACGTTGTTTTGGCTAAGTAGCAGTTGATATCCAAGGTACAGGAAGCTTGCATGCAGTGGTGCACCCAGAATTTTTTTAGGGTTGGCCAGATGGAGCAACTGCAAATCTTGGGGTGGCAAACTGAAAAATGCTGTTGAAGTATATAGGTTGGTTGAAAACTATGTTGATATGAGAATTAAGGAATCACATACTGATATATTTTGGTCTCTTATTTTACAGTTAATATAATTAATAATCTGATGTGCATAGACCAATGCTGATACTGTTAAAATTTGGAGTTTTAATGTAGGACTCTTCATGTGTGGTTATTCAAATAGGTGAGTTCTCCTTTTCCTTAAAATGACAGCTTTAATTTAAAGTAGGTATGTATGATAATATTGACACTTCATCTGTGTCAGCTAATATTGGCTTTAAAATGAACTGTCAGAATCTGGCAACATGCTTTTTCTTGATCTATATGCATAGCAGATAAAATCTAGTTAGACTTTGAGTAGACCAGCGTCACATGCATGTCTGGTGTCTGTACATTGTGAGGTCAGTGGATCTGAACTGGGAACACAAACCAGCAGAAGACATCCTATCCTATTCATGCAGTTTGCATTACAAGATGCTCACAGCATGGCTCTGAATTGGTATTTCAGCCCCATGGAAAAATACCAATGCTGCTGAATAAGTCTGGAGCACTTTGCAGCTCTCATAGAAGCATGGACATTTAAAAAAAACTGAGAGGCAGGGTTGCATTATATGGTGTTATTGCATGTTGTAGATAGTGAAAGGGCTGGCCAACACCCACAGCTCTAGGTCCTCCTCTTTGGAAGTAGAAACGGGAGACACAAAGGAGGGGTTTGTCTGTCAGAGGAAATGGTAGTACCGATGACAATTGGGGATGGGGGACAGAGTGGAAACAGATTTAGGGAGGGAGAAGTGAGAGGCAAGTTATTCTTAAAGCCAAGGATGTTTGGAATACGTTACCTACTCATGTTACTCTTGATTAATTAAGAGGCTTGCAGGGGCGGAAATGGGGGTTGGGGGTGGGAATTGGGGGGCACTTAGCGGAAGAAGCAGCTCTGGGATCAATTATGAACCTGGAGGCTCCGGAGCCTCCTCTTTGTACCCACTGTTGACTTCTGAGAAAATGGGACTGAATAACAGTTAGTCTTTATTAAGACATGGTGATGCCGTAACACTGACCAGGGCTACTGGGGCATCTATGCTCAAATCCTATCCCTCCAGACTCACATCTGGAGGAAAAGACTAGATCAAGGCTATGAGCCAGCCATCAGGAAGAAAGGAGATATGAGGCCACCCATGAGTTATTTATAGAAATAGCCGTATGGCAGCAAGTCCTCAGACCAGTGGGTTCTGCTCTCAGTCAGGAGGACTGTGGGAAACCAAGGAAGTGTTATAATTCAAATGCTAGTGAGAGAGAGATGTGCAGTAGTGGACATGATGTACAATATTTTTTATGTAACGTCACAGGTCCAGATTGTACAGAACCCTGGTCATGCTGAAAGACCTCTGATTGTGATTAACAAAGCTTAAACTTAAGGCAACATTTATTCAAAGTCCATCAAACAAAATTAAGTTGTTTAATCTAAAAGGAGTACTTCTCCGCCAAAATGATCACTGTATATCAGTTTCTCACCACATGTTACCTTGAATTCATGAAGAAAACGTTTTTCTGGCATGCCTCCGATAAACGAAGAATCCAAAAACGGAGAAAGTTCTTGGTGAACTGACGTCATTGGGGACTATGTGTAACAACAGCAAGACTGTCAAAACGTCTATTTACAAACTCTCAGTCATATGTTCACTATTCAAACACATGCATTTTTGCTAAATCCTTACTATTTAAAACAAGTAGCGCGCCTGGAACTCTGTTGCATTCCACTGAGCAGTGTTCAAATACATGCAAATACGTGCGTGAGAACATTAAACTGAAAGGTTTAAAATGGTAAGATTTTTGCATAAATGCATGTATTTGAGAGGTATTGAGCATACAACTGAGAATTTGTAACTAGGTGTTTTGATACAGTCTTGCTGTTGTTACACGTTCTCCCCTATAACTTAAGTTAATCAAGAAATGTCTCTTTTTGGATTCTTTGTTTACCTGATGCATGCCAGAAAAAATGTTTTCTTCAGGAATTCAAGGTAACACATGACAAGTAATTGATACACAGATGATAATTTTGAAGATGAAATAACCCTTTGATATAGTTTTGCTGGTGTTCAGCGTGGCCCTTCATTACTTTAATTCATCAAGAATTTTCTCCGTAGTTTGGATTCTTCGTTCAACGTGGAGGCAAGTACGAAAAACAAGGCTTTCTTCACAATTTTAACTTAACACAGGAGGAGTAATTCAAACACCAAGGATCATTATGAGGGTGAAGTATTCCTCTAAAAGATGAGTTTACAATTTTTCATGTTTATCCTATTACTTACACGCCCATATGCGCACTGGAAAAAGCTCAACATCACTGTCTGTGGAAACACGAGGAGGGGAATTAAAAAGACTGACTAAACTCTGACTGAAATAAGAACAACAGCAATCAGTTGTTTCAGCAAGTATCCCAAAACGACATGTTTTTATGTTCAAGTGACAGTGCCCTCGAGCTGCTACAGTAATTATGCAGGACCAAAGAAGGAAGTCAGGTGACTGTATTAAAGAGAATTAGGAAGTCAGGGTTGATGGATTTGTCAACAAACATAAGACTTTAACACAGGAAACTGCTGTTCGTTTGCTGTTTCAAACTGAGAGTCAAAGGTTTTTTTGAGCGTGACCTCAATTTTTCCCTAACCCTAACCAAGTGTTTGCCATCATCACCATGACAAAGAAGCTCCACTAACCTTGGTAAGGAAGTAAATCAATCAACACCTTGACGAGAAGTTTTGGTGTGTAGACCTAACCGAACCTTCAAAATAGTGTTGTTATGTAGGGATGTCCCGATCCGATATTAGCAAAAAACGTGCATCGGCATCGGATCGGACTGCATGGAAAAATGCCGATCCAAGATCTCCGATCCAGTTTTTCATGGACTCCGATCCAGGTTTTCCAGCCAGCCCAGCGGTCCACAATTCAAGCAGTCCATTCCAGTGATCTGCTCCAGCACTTACTATCAATCCACCAGGCCAGCATGCAGACGGCAGACACACAGGGAGGGTAGGAAGAGTAGCGGTCAATGTAGTTAACTGACTATTTGTTTTCTGCTCTGTTTTTTTGAGAGTGATATTTTTATTTGGTTTACACTTTTACTGTTTAAGTAAAGAGCACTGATGGCATTGTTTTAGGCACAATTATTGAAATTGGAGCCATGGATGGACTATTGCTTGTTTAAACAGTTGTACAATATTGTGTGTGGTTTTTTGTCCTCTCTGTTGGTCCCAGGAAACAGCAGCACCAGGCTGGCACTGACACTACTAAAATAACTGAAAAGGAAAGGCTGCATTGTTTGTTAAATGTCAACAATGTCTTGTGGTGTTAATCTATTTTTTATTTATTAGGGGGGCAAAGCACAAGTGTGTGGAGGCTTGCTGCTATTTTAATTTCAATGTTAGACATTTTAAAGATTTCTTGTATTGATTTATTTTCTATTTATTAAGGGGCCAAAGCAGCCAAAGCAAACCAGCTATATTTTTTATTTAATGTTAATGTTCAAGTTTAAAGTTTGTTTATTTAACCCTGTTAACAATAAATGGGTCAGTTTCTCATACCAACTGTTGTGGATCATTCTAACTAACCTGATTAAGTAGTTGTTCTTGTCAGAGTAATATCGCTTGATCAAACCTTTTCTAACATGACTGACAACAAAATAAGTGAATATGTATAATACGCGCTTGGATCGGAATCGGTATCGGCCACAACTCAAGGCTGTAATATTGGTATCAGATCGGAAGTGAAAAAGCTGGATCGGGACATCCCTATTGTTATGTGATAAGGCCACAACTGTGGCTATGCCCTCTAGTGACGATGATAGAAGTACATAACTTTATATTAAGAATGTAAGGAGGCCCAACTGTGATTCTTTTCCTAAACCTAATCTAACCTGTAGAGAATTTTCCTCAGATAGCAAAGGCATGACTGGCCCTACTTTGTTTTACCCTAACTGGCGTACCCTGACATTCTTACCCTAACCCTAACCAAACATAGGAGCTGCACACATGATGTGTTTTTGTGCCTTCAAATTCATTGTTTTTAATGTAGACATGTGGCAGGTATGCTGGAACACCAGAGCAACGCCATCACGGCAGACATGCATTCCTGAGTTTCAGGGCGCAACAACTGCTCATTCGCAAAGAAGTCACCAGCTTGGAAACATGATTTTTAAAAGTTAACTTATCCTCTTAACTAATGCCAAGGTACTTACACTCTGTGACCATTTCAATAATTATACCATTTTTGGTAGAGATAATAAGACTGTCAAGGTTAATATTTTTTGATCTGGTGAACGACATGATTTTAGATTTGTATGCATTGGGAACCAGTTTATGATAACTGAGTGCACCTTGGATGACAGGAAAGCAGTGTTGGAGTGAATTTATGGCTGAATGTGCATCATTCACAGTGCAGTACAAAATGGTGTTATCTGCATAAAGATGAATAGTACACCCAGTAACAGCTGAAGTAATATCATCACTATAAAGTGAAAACAGAACAGGCTCCAGGATTGAGCCTTGCCGGACACCTTTTGCTATTTGTACAAATTCAGATTTAATATTACCAATACAAACACACTGCTGCCTGTCGCTGAGGTAACTCTGAAATCATTTAAATGCCATAGTTTATTTGCGCCTGGTGTAAACACAACCAAACTCCTCTTGCCTAAACTTATGCAACCCAACCAATGAAGACGAGTACTAGCCAATCAGAGGGAGGGAAGGGCGGGTCACGCCATGCTAGTTCATTAGATATTTTACAAACAGTTGCATGTGCATTTTCACAAGATATCATATGAATGTATGATGATACATATGTTGCACATATGTGTTGGATTAGCATTAAAGGGGCTCTGTGTGAAATTCCAAGCGTATAACTTGTCTGGACATGGTTCTCAACATGTTGGGTGGCTAAGCTGGCGGCTAGCAGCTAATGATACTAACTCCATTAACAGTGCTGAACAACTGCAACAGTGTTGACAGAGCTAATGGTGTTAACCAGGGGGAGGATACACATGCACTAACATGCACGTGCGACCGGACTGGCTGACCACAACAAACCACAGAGAAGCTCAGACTATAACACACACAGAGGGAGTGTGACTTTGTTGTCTGCTCAGGATGCAATATGCAGATATTAGTTTACTGCTATATTAATGCTCTATATAAATGTCATTTTCTCCTTCTCCATCATAGAAGAACCTAGTCTCTTGCAGAAAGTCTACTGTTGGCCTCAGTGTTTTTGTGATGTTTCAAAATTATGTTTGTATGTATATCCCTGAAACTCAGATTTAAAGAAAATGTTGTTCTCTCTTCAGAAGACAAATGTAAAAAATAGCCTTAAACTCTGCACATATCTCAAGGCAATTGAATCGAACGCAACTGGACTTGGTTTTGTTCAAAACCAGTTGCGTTCGATTCAATTGCCTTGAGATAACTATGACCTGGATGAATGAGAATATCCACAGGCACTCTGCACATACATCACTCTGCCCGGTGAAGGTTCAGGATTCAAGTGAAGGAACAATAAGCAAAAGACATTTAAGAGAGCAGGGAGGACTTATAGATGAAGACGTCACATTAGATTGTGTGCACTGTGGTGTGAGATGCATTCCACACATTCTTCTTTTGTAAATACCAGTTTACGTGTGGGAAATGGCGTATATAGTGTTTGGTTATACATAGCCTTTCTATGCCTCTGTCCTTTCTTCAGTTTGTGCAGTCAGATCTACATATCTGCCAAGAAGAATGCAACACTACAGTTGTTATCTCTACCACCGTTTTTATTACTACTGAGTGTGACTACAGCTTCCTCTTCCTCCCCCTCTTTCCTCCCACTGCTAACAGAAGAAAAAAAAACACTGATAACACATCTTTGCCTTGACAACACAGGCTGTTCTCCGTCTGACTCTGAGCAGCGTATTGATAATGTCAATCTGGATCGGTGAGTGTTGCTGCTGTTTGGGTAGTGACCTTGTTGACTCTGAGAAGTCTGCTCTCACATTCCTCACATTCCCCACAGGCATCCTCAACCCCCCTGCTTCATCCAGAGCCTCAGAAACCAGTCTACCCACTGCACAACCTTTCACCAAGTAAGATATACTTCTACAAACATTTCTCAGAGTCAGAGCTGCTCTGGACACACACATCATCTCATCGACTCAAAACGTTGTTGGCTCCATTAAAAAAAAAGAAAGAAAAAGTACAGTTAAAGTATTTGTTACAAAAAAATAAAAATGGAATCTATGCTTGCTACATTATTAAATGGTTGGTGAGTATAAATCAGTTTGTTTGACAAGAATGAAAACATGGGGTGCCACCATCATCGCTAAGCAGGAGATGAGCAGCTATAGGCAAGCTGCTAGACTAGTGCGTGCCCCAGTTCAATATCACAATGTAAGGTCCAATATGAAATACTTTACTGCCATTCCAGCACAGTCAGTGAAAATACAACATAAGACATTTTAGCACATCAATGAAGAGATGGTCAAAACATAAACTGGTCAGTGTCACATTCATTTTCCTGACATTTAAACCCACTTAGCACTGAGAATGGTCAACCGTGGGGAGGACAGAAAGGACTCAGAGCTGCTACAAGGCCCCTTTTTTACATCACCTTTGCATTTTTATACAGAACTGGTGCTGGGGGTCCATGGGGTGGAGGGGCCCATACAGAGAGCCGGCCCTTGCAAGTGATTGAGATTGCCACCTTGAATATATACCTGTGTTCAAAGAGGAATGATAAGAAAAGAATGTTTCCAATATTATAATGGTACCATTTGCTATATATGTCCTCAAAAAAGGGAAAACTAATTAATGCCATGGTTTAACATTTTATTTCTTATATAGTAACCATCTAAAAACAAATTTACATGCTTTTTCTATATTAGCTATAAAATCCATTCAATTAGTTTTTATAGTGTATGATGATAGTTTAAATGATTCATTTTGTAGAAATATTTTGTCAGCTATGCAATGCTGATTGCTGGGTATGATGTACAGTATGTTGATGTTGTCCAGTATCAAGTCTCTAATTGTGCCAAAACAATACATGCACAATAGCGTGCACTAGGGCCCATCATAATAGTGTGCACTGGGGTCGGTCTTAACTGCTTTACACCCCTGGAACCAAACAATGGTGGCATCATGCTGCTTCAGTGTGTGTAGACAACATACCAGCATCGTGGAATCAAAACGGGCATGACTGGCGTGACTGTCATGACGGGCATGACATGTAACACAACTGCGTAGGCCTCTTCTGTGATAACGTGTGTCAGCAGCGCCTTATAAATTATATTAATGGCATTAGCATGGTAATAACAACTATTTACTGTCCCTTTTATATGACCCTGTCCCCTAGTCGGAGGGTAAGGAGCTCCTGCACCTCATTGTTTTCACAATTTTTGGCTGCTGTTCTTTTTCTTTCAGTTAGCTGCTAACTGCTTTCAGCTACTTTTTCCCCTATCTCTTTATTTAAAATATTTTTGATGTTAAGACCAATGTTATTTTTTTGTCTCTGTTCTTACTGTGGTCTTCTCTTTTACTTAATCTTTGTCCGTATTTTACTGTATATGTGTTATTGTGTGGAATTACTCCATGCTCAGTAGTTTCACTCTTACTGGTTTAATTCTAAAAGCCTAACCAAGGACAGGGGTTGCAAGTTAGCCGTGGCTAGAAACCTGTATGCATTGCATCTACTTTGTATTTTACATATGAAGTAATGTCTTATGCATTTGTCCTTGTCAATAAAATAGTATATTTATAAAAAAGACACCATAGAAAACATTGTTCCGGGGCACACCAGTTGAGTATTTATGAGTCCACATGTTATATGTCCTTTTATTGTCCACAAACATTCACAGTAAAGCTGTGTCAATGTCCTCTAAAATAAAGACAGTCCATTTCTCCCATTTTCCGAGGAATATTGCTCCTCTAGACTTCAAAGAAAAGTATTTTTTTTCCATAAAGATGTCCTAGTTTATATCCATCCATTGTTAAAGGCTTGGAGGCTCAGATTTGTACCACTTCTTTGTAATCGCTTTCTTACTGGCAATAAACAGTATTTTACACAAATACCATCTTTTTTATTTATCACATCTTCCCTTATTGCACCAAAATACAGGACCTTGACATCAATAGGTATTTCATATCCCAAAATCTTTTTTATAATGGGACATATTTTTCTCCAAAATGCTGATTGGCATCCATATGCCCGCACTGTTTCCCACACTGCTGTTGTGACTGGGATTACCAGCTACTTTTTAAATCTCCCGCAGTGGATCGCACGCATAACATGTCATCAAAATTTCACACGTGTGCTGCCCATGATCCTGCCCTGCTGGCTGTCCCATTTATACAGACATCATTTCGGTGCCCTTACTACCACCAGTGCTGCCTTACAGGCAAGACAACTCTGTACCCCATTCCATGATTGTACCATTTATACATAACAGCGAGGCAGTATAATGATGCAATATTCCCGCCTTGACCAAGCAGTGTAAAAGGGGTTTGAACATCTCTAGAATAAATGTTGGCATTGTATGTCTCTGCAAACCATTGAATCGTTACATTTGTACATTATAATTTAGCAGATACCATGAAATTTGATGTTTCAATAATGCTGTTGATAATGTGTAATTAGGTTTAGGCATGAAAACCACTCTGTTATTGTTAGAAAAAGATAATGTTTTGGCTCAAATTACCTGCATTTGGTGGCACAATCCCGACTGGAAATACAGCCATGTCTCTGTAAAAACTCACCACTTTTCAGTCAAATCATGGCAATGTCTCAGTAGAAAGCAGTTGCTTTTTGTGGCACTATCCCGGCTAGCGATGTCTCGGTAGAAAGTGTTCACTTTTCGTGACACTAGCCAGGCTGGAAACACAGATGTCTCAGTAAAAAACAACTGCTTTTCATGGCACAATACTGGCTGAAAACGCGGTGAAGTTTTCGTATAAAATTACCACTTTCTCTTGCACTATACTGCCTGGAAACATGGCAATGTCTAGATGAAAGATAATTGCTTTTTGTGAAACAATCCTGGCTGGAAACACAGGGATGACTCAATATTTAAAAGAAAAAAAAAAGCTTTTTGTGGCGCTATCGCTGGTAGAAACACAGTGACAGGCCGCTAAAAAACACCCATGTTTGGTGGCTAAAACCTGCTAGAAGATGCAGTAGTGACCAGTGTTGGGTAAGGGTTACTTTAAAAGTAATCAAAGTATGTTACTGCGTTACTTTTTAAAAAAGTAACCAGTTACTTTACTGCGGTACTCCCTGAGTAAAGTAACTCAATTACTTTAAAAGTACTTCCAACGTTACTCCCTGAGAAAAGTAACTCAAGCACTTTTAAAGTACTTTTGAGTATTCTACATTTCCTATTGGGCAATGGACCACAGGGCGCTAAGCCTGTCTCCAGATTTGCTGCCATAAACAACTGTATGACAACAACACCCCAGCATTTTTAATATTTCCTCTAGGGATGTTACCACACAGAGTAAAAGGGGGAAATGATGGTGTGAAACAGCAGAGGCACTTTGTCAACCCGCTGAGTTAACGTTACTGTCATTAGCATCAAGCTAGCAAACAATGGTACATCCTCACAGTTGGACATAAAGTAATAACATTAACAAATAGCGGCGGGGCTTTTACTCACCACAACTGCAGAGGCTCCCAGCTTCATTTGAAACAAACTACATTATAGACGGTCCGTTATTTATTGATCCCTCTGTGTGTTTATATATTTACTTTTTATCTGCTCCGTTGTCTTTATAAAGTTAACATATCGCACCGTCATTTCAAACTCAACACTTGTTTCAAATTAAAAGCCCCTTATAACCTCGGCTAGAGAATCCCTCCATTTTCTAAATAGGCTTTTATTCTGAAACATTGAACTTCCTGTGGAAGATACAGTAGCTTGATAAAACAGGAGAATTAAATGCGGACTGTTAAATATCAGGTCTCTATCGTCTAAAGCAGTGTTAGTAAACGAATTAATATCAGATAATCATATTGATTTACTCAGTCTCACAGAAACCTGGCTGTGTCAAGATGAATATGTTAGTCTAAATGAATCCACTCCTCCCAGTCATAATAATACCCACATTCCTCGAGGCAGCAGCCGAGGAGGGGGAGTTGCAGCCATTTTTAACTCTAGTCTGTTAATCAGCCCTAAACCTAAACTAGATTATAATTCATTTGAAAGCCTCGTTCTTAGTCTTTTACATCCGACCTGGAAAACCTCGCAGCCACTTTTATTTGTTATAGTGTACCGTGCTCCTGGCCCGTATTCTGAATTTGTATCTGAATTCTCAGAGTTTTTATCCAGTTTAGTTCTTAAATCAGATAAAGTTATTATTGTAGGTGATTTTAACATTCATGTCGACGTTGATAATGACTCCCTGGCTACCGCGTTTATCTCATTATTAGACTCCATTGGCTTCAATCAGGGTGTACATGAACCCACTCACTGTTTTAACCATACCCTCGATCTAGTTCTGACGTATGGAATTGAAATTGATAACCTAAAAGTCTTTCCACAGAATCCCTCGCTATCGGATCATTATCTGATTACTTTTGATTTCTTTTTACCCGATTACACGCCACTCAGCAACAGTTACTATACTAGATGTTTATCAGATAGTGCTGTCGCAAAATTTAAGGAAAAGATTACTCCGTCGTTAAATTCAATACCAAGTCCCTCAGTAACAGAGGTTTCCTGTACCGACTTTGATCATTTTGTCGATAGTGCCGTAGGCTCGCTGCGAACAACACTTGACTCTGTAGCTCCTCTTAAAAAGAAGTTAAAAAAGCAAAGAAAGTTCGCTCCTTGGTATAACTCTCAAACCCGTAAGTTAAAACAAATATCGCGAAAATTTGAAAGGAATTGGCGATTAACCAAACTGGAAGGATCTCGTTTAATCTGGACAGACAGTCTCAAAACTTATAAGAGGGGCCTCCGCAATGCCAGAGCAAACTATTACTCAGCATTAATAGAAGAAAACAAGAACAACCCCAGGTTTCTTTTCAGCACTGTAGCCAGGCTGACTGAGAGTCAAAGCTCTATTGAGCCTTGTATTCCTTTAGCCCTTAGCAGTAATGATTTTATGAGCTTTTTTAATGACAAAATTCTAACTATTAGGGGCAAAATTCATGACCTCCTGTCCTCAGATAGTACCTATCTAACCTCAAACACAGCTGTAAGACCTAATATATATTTAGATTGCTTCTCCCCAATTTCTCTTCAAGAATTGACAGCAGTGATTTCTTCATCTAAATCATCAACGTGTCTCTTAGACCCCATCCCAACTAGGCTACTTAAGGAGGTCTTTCCTTTAGTTAACACTCATATATTAGATATGATCAATATATCCTTATTAACAGGCTATGTACCACAGTCTTTTAAGGTAGCTGTAATTAAACCTCTACTAAAAAAGCCCACCCTGGATCCAGAGGTGTTAGCCAACTATAGACCAATATCTAATCTTCCCTTTATGTCAAAGATCCTTGAGAAAGTAGTCGCAGACCAGCTGTGTGATTTTCTCCATGATAATAATTTATTTGAGGAATTTCAGTCAGGATTTAGAGTGCATCATAGCACTGAGACAGCACTAGTTAAAATTACAAATGACCTTCTGATTGCTTCAGACAAAGGACTTGTCTCTGTACTTGTTTTATTAGATCTTAGTGCGGCGTTTGACACAATTGACCATCAAATTCTACTGCAGAGACTGGATCACTTAATTGGCCTAAAAGGTTCTGCACTAAGCTGGTTTAAATCTTATTTATCTGATCGTTTTCAGTTTGTTGATGTTCATAATGAATCATCCTTACGTACCAAAGTTTGTTTTGGAGTTCCGCAAGGTTCTGTGCTCGGACCAATCCTATTTACTCTATATATGCTTCCTTTAGGTAACATCATTAGAAATCACTCTATAAATTTTCATTGTTATGCGGATGATACTCAGTTGTATTTATCGATGAAGCCAGAAGAAAGTAATCAATTAACTAAACTCCATAACTGCCTTAAAGACATAAAAACTTGGATGAGCACCAATTTCCTGATGTTAAATTCAGACAAATCTGAAGTTATTGTTCTTGGCCCCAAACAATTCAGAGACTCTTTATCTGATGACATAGTTTCTCTAGATGGCATTGCTCTGGCCTCTAGCACTACCGTAAGAAACCTCGGAGTAATATTTGATATGTAAGATTTGTCTTTTAATTCTCATTTAAAACAAACCTCACGGACTGCATTTTTTCATCTGCGTAATATTGCGAAAATTAGGCCTATCCTGACCCGAAAAGATGCAGAAAAATTGGTCCACGCTTTTGTTACCTCTAGGCTGGATTACTGTAACTCTCTATTATCAGGTAGCTCTAGTAAGTCCTTAAAAACTCTCCAGCTAATTCAGAATGTAGCAGCACGTGTACTAACAGGAACTAAGAAACGTGATCATATTTCTCCTCTTTTAGCTTCTCTGCACTGGCTCCCTGTAAAATCCAGAATTGAATTTAAAATCCTACTGTTAACTTATAAAGCTCTAAATGGTCAAGCTCCATCATATCTTAGTGAGCTCATAGTGCCATATTATCCCACCAGAACACTGCGCTCTGAGAACGCAGGGTTACTCGCGGTCCCTAAAGTCTCCAAAAGTAGATCAGGAGCCAGAGCCTTCAGCTATCAGGCTCCTCTCCTGTGGAATCATCTTCCTGTTACGGTCCGGGAGGCAGACACCGTCTCCACATTTAAGACTAGACTTAAGACTTTCCTCTTTGATAAAACTTATAGTTAGGGCTGGCTCAGGCTTGCCCTGTACCAGCCCCTAGTTAGGCTGACTTAGGCCTAGTCTGCTGGAGGACCCCCCCATAATACACCGGGCACCTTCTCTCCTTCTCTCTCTCTCTCTCTTGTATTCTATTACTGCATCTTGCTAACTCGGCCATTCTGGATGTCACTAACTCGGCTTCTTCTCCGGAGCCTTTGTGCTCCACTGTCTCTCAGATTAACTCATATCGCAGCGGTGCCTGGACAGTGTGACGTGTGTGGTTGTGCTGCTGCCGTGGTCTTGCCAGATGCCTCCTGCTGCTGCTGCCATCATTAGTCATTAGTCATACTTCTACTGTTATTATACACATATGACTATTGTCACACATGTATACTGCCAGATATTAATACATACTTTCAACATATTGTACCACAGTAGCCAGAACTATAACTATAATATTATTACTTTCAATAATGTTGTTGTAAGCTACTGTTATTACCTGCATCTCTCTCTCTGTCTCTCTCTCTGTCTCTCTCTCTCTCTGTCTCATTGTGTCATGCGGATTACTGTTAATTTATTATGCTGATCTGTTCTGTACGACATCTATTGCACGTCTGTCCGTCCTGGAAGAGGGATCCCTCCTCAGTTGCTCTTCCTGAGGTTTCTACCGTTTTTTTTCCCCGTTAAAGGGTTTTTTTTGGGGAGTTTTTCCTTATCCGCTGCGAGGGTCATAAGGACAGAGGGATGTCGTATGCTGTAAAGCCCTGTGAGGCAAATTGTGATTTGTGATATTGGGCTTTATAAATAAAACTGATTGATTGATTGAAACTGAGTTTACGTATGGCGCTTCAAATGTAGCTCCTGCCATCTGCTGACACTTTTAGGTGACTACAACAACATGTAGGCTGGCACATGAACAGTCGCAGTTCTGGCAGTGACTCAAATAATAGTAAAAGTGATAAAAATAGGACAAGAATAACCTGATGACATCACACACGCCGTGAAAGACGACCGGGGATAATTGGTGAGTACCAGCGTGTAGCGTGTACCAGGCATAATGCAAGTCCTGAGTCTGAAATATGTCTGTCAGTGAGTCCTACTCCACCTATTTAGACTCCACCGTAGACAACGGCAGCATTTCTCCGACCACGTAGCGAGCCACAGGCTCCATGGCTTCTTTCAGACTGATAGGTTTAACGTTATCTCCATTATTAGAACCAAACAACAGCCATTGCTGTTTCGGAGCTGAAGGACCAGCGTTCTAAACGTAACAGAAGTAAATGATGTCTTGTTTGAAAATGTACTTAAGTATGTGATTACTCAAACAGCAAACTAATGCATTAGGTTACTCGTTACTGCAAAAAGTAATCAAAGTACTCTAACATACTCTTACTTTGTAACGCGTTATACCCAACTCTGGTAGTGACACAGTGAAATCTCAGTAAAAAAACCAGTTGCTTTTTATGGCACAACCCTCGGTAGAAACACAGCAGCAGGTCACTTAAAAAAGCCACTGGAAACACAACAAAGACTTGCTAAAAAACAGCTGGTTTTGATTGGTTGGTTTATTGGTTTCCAACATTGGTCACCTAGGTGACACGCCATAAACCGTCTCCTCCATTCCCCAACAACAAATTCAACTTATAATCACTTTAAAAACGTTGATGTGATATGTATCTGTGGTTTGCAGAAATGTACAATGCCAACATTTTCCTCTGGGCTGCTCTCAAGCTGTCCTTTTTTCATTCTTGACACTTTTCATGTCCGACAACAGACATACAAACTGCTTCTTTTCCAGTATAGTCCAGCCCTCAACCTTGTGTAAATGTATGATGTCTTCACTGGCTGCCTCACCAGGATTCGAATGGCCAAAAAAATGGCTGTGTTGCTTTTTTTATACTTTGGTTTGTGAACAGATTAAAGAAATGAGATGAAACATGTTCATCAGTGATGAAGGTGTTTTTTTTTTGTTTTTTTTGTTTTTTTTTACTATGAACAGAGCCAGTCAAACTGTTTCTCCCCATCTCCTGTCTCAGTGCTAAGCTAAATGAACTGGCTGCTGGCTGTAACGTCATCTTTGAGGCACACATGACAGGTATAATCTAGGCATATTTCCCAAAATGTTTAAGTATTCTTCTAAAAGCTACTGTTGCAGGCTGTTATTAAAATTCAGAAACATATTTAATTAAATGTAAATATGTTGAATAAAAATACAATTAGGATACTTAGGTGGGTGATGAAGAGTGCATTTTTGGTTTGAGGAATAATTCTCACAAACAGTGGAGATATTTTGATATTGTTGTATTTTCCAAAACACAGACACGATGAGGTGCGCTACCTGCAGTGTTTAAATAATTGTAAGCTGACAGGAGTCCTATGGACTGCCTCTAAGTTCTCTTTTTCTGACCTTAAGGCTGAAAATACTTTGTGAATTACTGTACGACCAAACACTTAAGAGAGCTGAAGGTAGGACTAACAAACTCAGCCACTGAAGAGATACTAGCCCTAAGATGTTCCGTGAATACAGCCAGTAGTCTTTGAAAACTTTGGCAATAAGTGTGAAAAACAAGTACAGATTTACAGATGACACATTCACCTGGAGAATAAATCGTTTTTTAAAACTCTGAAGGATGCCGTCAATTTGTGAAGTAATTTGTGTTACAGGGTGAACGATATAAGCAATGCCTTCAACAAATTGGCCTCTAGGAAAATAGGAAATTCGTCATTTTCCCTTGGACAAATAAACTGTGTTTTTTCCAGGAGGGTCTGCTTGAGTGGAGGTGTATTTTTCTCTGTCAGGCGGACAGGGCAGGCTTGAAGGTTTTGGGGTGGTCAGGAATGTGCAACAAGCCTTCAGGCTCTTGTGGACAATTCGGAGGGACAGCCTTCATGTGCCGCTCAGTGACTGAGGCTAAATCGAAGAACAGAGCAGACTTCTCTGCAGGCTAACACACAGAATGTTGGTTTATGATAAACTGTGAGAGCTTGTGTGTGACACAGACAGAGAGAGAACACTTGTGTGTGAGCATGAGAAGAACATCTCAGCCTTTCTGGAAATATTTCTTCTTGGAAAAACACTCACCTTCGAGGAAAAGCTCACAAGCCTGTGCTTTATTTCTTGCAGCTACTGTGGACCCTGCCAAAATAAGAGCAGCGATTTTGTACACCCCATACCTCAATTCATTCACTGGCTTTATGTATCTGGCAAAGAGTCATACAGGAAATAGATGGAATTGCTATTTCTAAATGACTGGAGAAGTTCCTCACAACAACTGTAAGAAAACAAACTGGCCTCCTCTTGTCAAATTAAGTGTTTCTATATAATAAATCCCAGTGGTACAGCCTCAACATCTTGATAAGTTTCATTTCCCTTATAAATGACTCTTATTTGTCCGTCATAACGAAGTTTTTACAAGAGCGAAAGCAGAATATGTACTTCCAATAATGATTTTTTTCTGCATCTTCTTGAAGACCCAGAACAACAATTTTGGCAGTCATTATTTCTCCAAAAGCTTATTGAAGAACTGGATTCTACATCTACCATATGGAACTTGATAAAGTCATTGGGGAGTCATTATTACTATGTTCAGTTTACCTTGGAGGTGTGAGCTGAAAATGGTGTCATGCCTGAGTTGACTGTGTTCTAGTACAAGTTGGAACACCAAGATGCTGTTAGCAATACCACTTCTAGCCAGGTTAGCCATTGTTATCTATATCTGTTGATAACATGTTACACTGTATTTTGCTCATACAAACACTGTAGCAACACAGATAGAAGTTGAACTGCACTATGTGTACAGCCATGTTAAAGCCACAGTGTGTAGGAATTTCTCCCATCTAACGTTGAAATCATATATTGTATTCAAACAGATGGCGCACTCTAACGCCTCACTGTTTCAAACACGTATTGCAACAACTGTAGCCGCTGTGTACCAAAAAGCTATGATAACAGTGATGAAATCATGTCATCCGATACTACATGGAGTATTCATTCAGGCTCCTACACAGACACACGCGACACGAGTTGACAAACCCCCTCCTCACCATGCTGGCTGTGTTTACAACATAGGACTGTTGGGGAAGATGTAAATTGAAACAAACCAATCACGTCTTGTCCTTTGACAACTGACAAGTGGCTCAACCTCACACACCTCATCCCTCTCCTTGCATTACTGCGCCGCTAACAGCTGTTAGTGGCCAGCGGCACTACTGCCACATAACAAAGTCCCACTCTTTGAGCATAATGCAGGATCATGTATTATGCAGCATCACGGGAGACGGAAAAGGCAGCGTGACCGGCGAGTTAAAAAAACAAGGGTCAGCATTGGGGTTGCCTTTCCCAGGTGGAGAGAGCTGCTGAAGGAGAAAGGTAATACAATCACAGGCCAGCACTAACAGCAGCTAACAGCTAACAGCTAACAGCTAACAGCGGTGCAGTGATGCAGTGATGCGAGGAGAGGGATGAGGCTGTTAGCGACTGGCTGCTAACAGCGGCTAACAGCGGCGCAGTGATGCGAGGAGAGGGATGAGGCTGTTAGCGCCTGCCGACTGGCCGCTAACAGCGGCTAACAGCCAACAGCGGCGCTGGCCTGTGATTGCATTACCATTCTCCCTCAGCAGCTCTCTCTACCTGGGAAAGGCTACCCCGATGTGGGCCTTCGTTTTTTTAATTCGCCAGTCACTTTTCTATTCCCTTTTGCGCTTTCTTGGCGACAAGGATTCCGTCTCCCATGATGCTGCATATGCATGATCCTGCATTATGCTCAAAGAGTGGGACTTTGTTTCAAATTTGCCAGGGTAGTAGCGAAGCGCCTCTTGCTCCTCTCCTTCGGCTCCTCAGTCACGCAGTGCTGGCCTGGCTCTCAACGAAAACGCCGAAGGCGGTGCTGTATGTCCCTTGCTGGCGGGTGTATTCTCAAGATGGCGAAACGTAATGGAACCCCACAGACGACTTACCCGCACAATGTACAAACAAATCCGAAATTCTCCTTTTACGACAATAAGTCAGATTATTGGTGGAGGTAATAGTACACCAGTGATGACATATTTATGAATGCAGACATCAATTTTTGCCAATAAACAACTGAAAATGTTACACAATGTCCCTTTAATGAGACTCAAATTAGACAGGAGTGTTAATAAACAGTATATCACTACAGCTTTCACTACTGTTGATACATGGAGCAAGCACCCCAGCTGAATGTTTTTTGTTTTTTTTTTGTGATTTTTTTTGTGGTGGCAAAGATGTTAACAGCAGAAACACTGTGGAGCATTTGTCTGGCCTCCGCTTTGCCTTATTCCTAAACAGACAGCTCTTTTCCTCCTCTTTGCCAGTTTTGGCAGTGCCTTTATTCGGTGCACTGTGCGTATTATGATATCACCACAGCATCGGCGTAATGCCGAAATTGCACTTCCAAATGAGAAAAATGTGCAACACTTGTTAGAAAGTGGTGTTTTCCATCATAGGCGTTTCACCCCTAAATTGAATCCCAGCACCCCTAAAATTTTATTTTATTTATTTATTTATTTTTTTTACTGTATGTCCCTTTTTAACAAGCCAGAAAAGTGTCAAAACCATACAGTACTTGGTTGCAACGTAATATTTTAACAACAAAAATACAGCAGCACCCCCCCACCCGCCCCGCCTCAAAAATGGTTTGATCCACCCCATCCCTCCCACCTTTCCCCGACTCGGGCTCTGAGCACTCTATCTGCACAGAGCAATGTGCTGCCTTCCAGAGTGGGTGATATGCAGTAGTGGTGTAAGTACCTGGCGTAAACCAGGATATGTGGCACATTTCTTAACTTCTACCACTCAATACCAACACATTATTATCATTACCAGTCCTCATTTTTGCTGCATTTAATCATAGGTCACTGTTTATGTTGTTAGGTAGGAGTTAGCTGACGTTTTTTCTAGCTACGAAACGTTACAGGTGGTCAGTACCACTGTCCTCTGTTTGAATTGGAATGAGAGAAGCTAGCTGTTGTGTCATGTGCATGTGTTAATATTAAAGCCAATGTGCTACTGACTAGCTAAGTGACTGGATGCCCATTAACATTATAACTCCTATTGTGTGTATTTATTATTATTATTTTGTAGATTTCAAGCACTTTTCTTTTTTGAAGTGTATTTTTATTTATGTATTTGTATTATATAATACAGACAAGAAGGAAAAAGGCAGAGACAAACACTGGAAAAAGTCAGTTACTGTTAATGTGTTACTGTTACATGTTGTGCATTGCATTTCAAATAAAAGTCCGTAATTCTCTATGCAGGAATAACCCTGAGGCTGCTGTGAAAAGTTCTACTTATGTTAATATATAACATTACAGAAATGTTCTTTTAAAAAACATTATGTAACCTATGCCCTAGACCAGTGGTTGCCAACTGGTCCGGCCACAGGGTCCAGATATTTCCTTTGTATATTATGTTATTTAAAAACCTTCTCTAACCTAAGCTCTTGACAGCTTTCAAAAAACATTCTCGGAATGCTATGGTGAGAATGTTCAACATTTGTTAAAGTGTAATGTTGCAGAAATGTTCTTTGAAATAGTAAACATCTTCAGAACGTTCTGTGAACATTGCAGTCAAAATGTTTCTCCCTGAACAATTTAGGAACATTCTAGCTGGGATCTTGGATGTTGAAGCCAGGGTTGGTGAGGTTCCTCCAACTTCAGGGGGCATTCCACTTTAAATTTAAATTGCAGTGGGAACACGGAATTTCCGACTTCCCAGTGCAAATGGAACACATCTCATGCTTCATATGAAGTAGTTGTCGCATTGTCACACAATGGTGATTGATCAGGTGTATGGAAGCGTGAACTAGAGGGCTGCATTGGGATTGGGTCCTGCCGGGTGTGTGGGAATGGGTGGTTTGAACTTTGTTACGGGCGGGAACGGGCGGCTAAAAAAAAAACACTGCGGGATCGGGATGTAGCCTATAGCGACAGGATGGAGTTAACAAATGATGTGGAAAAGAAGCTCAAACAAGGTCTGAAGGCACACTGAGCCCTCTACTTCCCAGCGCTCTCAAAGCTGGCGCGTTTCATCTTCAGTATCTCCGCATCCAGTGCAACTTCAGAGCGGGCCTTTAGTGTCTGTGGGCGCATCTTGGAAGAGAGACGCACGGGATTGGGACCGCAGTCGGTCAGCAACATTCTCTTCCTCCACAGCAATATTATGGCCAAGTGATTCATTTGTTAAATTCATTCGTTTCATTCGTTAACTTTGTTTATTTTATGTTATTTATTAGTATTACCTATTTGAGCCACTCACAGCCTACTCTCGTTGCTATTTGTTATTTACATAAAGAGGCATGATGATGCCGGTGTTATTGAGCACAGGCTTTATCTTTATCTCATTAATGTTTCTTATTCAGGTCTCTCTTAGAAAAGAGACCTGAACCTGACCTTAACCTTAATCACTGCGTGATTATATAAAGGTAGAAAAATAAATAAAATACAGAGGAGGAGAATAGGTAGGTGAGGTTGAGGTTAGAACAATATAGTGTAAAATTGTGTATGCCTCTGAGTAAAGACGGTCCAACAGTGCGGGTCAGTCAGTATCCCCATTTGTAAAATTCACTGTTCCAGTACTGCAGAGATTACTGTAGATTTATCATCCAACATGGCCATTCAGAACAGGTGTAAACACTTTAGCCTATGGATGTGGTTAAACACAGTTTGTATGAACAAGTTTGTCTGAAGCCTGCCTCCACCTTTAAAGCCACCCTACATGGTAAATCTGCATCCTTCAAACTCCATGCCTTTGCTGTCTACAACTTACCTGATATTAGACATGATTGTCTACTCGTTACACCCTGTTTCCATCTCCAGTCTGACATTGCGTCTACTCTAACTGATTTATGTTGAGAGGGTAGATTCAAATCCCCTAACCAATCACTAGAAACCAACGTATCTGCCCGAGTCTAAAGTAATTTCAAGTTTACACTGATGTGTAGCCATGCCAGCATTCTTGTTTTTCTGTGGTTTTAAGACTGGAGTGGAGCAAAGTGAAACAAACTACAATGTAGCGTAATATTAAGAAGACATGTTGATTTGGAACAGCTTGGATAGCAGCGTTTATCTTCTCTATAGTGCTTGCCATTGTTGTTAGAAGGCTACTGGTCGCTGGTTTTGGTGCATAGCTTGCAACACTTGACAACAGCTTTCAAGGCATGTCTTCAACCCTAAACCGAGATACAATGTCATGCTCAGACTTGACAAAGCTCCACCAGAGTCACAGACGACATTATACAACCGTCTCAAATAACCAGTGAATTGACTTTGATAGGGAGAAATTGGTGGAATGTCTCTTTAAAATTTCATCATCAAACTATCTACATGGAAACCTAACACTACAGATAAATTAAAAAACATGTTTTAATTTCAGCTTCAGTAGCAGTAATGCCTTTTATTATTTTAATAAAAAATGGTTTGATGACTCCCATTTCAAAGCTTCATATTTGGCATTTTGGCCATCACAATCTTTTTTTGGAGCCATAAGTTACCATGTATGTGTGAGAGGGTGGAGATAACCCTAATGTTAGCTGCTAGTTTAGTTAGAATGGGAAATTTGCAAGATTTACTATGATAATATAATGCTAATGCTAATTTTTATTTGTGAAAAACAGGCTTGAAACCATTAAAACAAAATGTACTTACCAGAAAATGTAACCATCAGACTCGTTAGAGGGTCTTTTAGTACAACCACACACTGAATGAGACTAAACAGGCAACCAAAACCATAAATTTGGTTATAATTAGTTATTCAATTCCATGAAAAGGAGGTTTGACATCTTGATTGACAGCTGTTTGTGCCAATCGGTGTGCTCGTAATCAAAGGCACTGCTCACAATTGGTCAGATGGGTGTATGGGCAGGATATCGATACCACGGATATCGCTACTGCGCAGACTCTGACTCCACAGGAATCTCTCATAGGAATGCTTGGAGGCTCCGCATCCACTGTGCTGACACGAGAATGCATGACAGGGAGGTCGCGTTTGAAAACTGGTGATAAACAGCTGACGTTTGAACATCATAGTCATGATGTTAAATGCATCCTAGCGCACGTTTAATGCAATGTAAATTCTTATTTAAATGTAAATTCAATAGTACATATTTGACCATTTCTTATATGAAATTTTAGGGGAAGTTCAGCCTCCCTTGTTGTCTCAGAGCAATCGCCCCTGGATGGCACCCACCTGTAACTCAAAGCCGCCATACTCTTAATCATACATAACTTCAAAACATTGGTGGGTTATATGAAAATTCAGCCCTGTACAGATGTCATGAATATTGAGATTAGTGATAGAGACCAAAACAGTTTTTGGATGTAGACATTTATTTATTTCTGCTGTAAAGTTAGGCACTTTAACATAGGGGGTCTATGGGAATTGTCCTATGGGGATAAAAATAATGGACGTAGCCACTGTGAAGTCATCCATTGGTTTGTGGACCCCTGTTTTGATGACTCAAGTTCGGTATTTCAGCGGTGGCCATCTTGGTTTTTTGGAGCCAGAGGTGACTGTATTCAGTTGAGATGGTAGAGCTGTGGAGGAATGAGGGGTGGATCTGACTCATAAACTATGGCCACGCCACGCCTCGCCGACAGCTTGTCACTCAAGGAGGCTGCCCTTAACAATACATAACTTTTAGCCTTAATAAAACATAAATGGGTACGTTCTATAAAATTTTGCCACCTGTACAAATGTCATGAATGGGGAAATTGGGGGAGATTGGGGAAACTGCTTTTTGTACCAGGCTGTAAACATGTTTATTTCTGCTGTAAAGTTGGCCATTTTATCATGGGGGTATACATGGACTGACTAGCTGTGCGAGCCAGCCTCAAGTGACCATTAGAGGTACTGCATTTTTTGGCACTTTTTTTGTTGGCTTTATTTTTTCCAGCCGTGGAGGTTGCCACTTTTTTGGACATGACCAGGACTACAATCTTCAGTTACCTAAACTTAACCAAGACAAACCCTAACCAGGAGGCAAATCACTGCTAGGTGATGGTTAGACTTGAGGTGAGGCATGTGGAGCTGATGGTCTGATAGTTAAGGTTATGGTTAGAGAAATTAATGTAGTTAATAAGGGATCTCATGAGTATAGTTATATGTGTGTGTGTGTGTGTGTGTGTGCGCGGGGGAATGGAGACGTCGTTCCAGAGTGATACCAATGACCTGAACACTCTTAATGTGGATTAGTGAAAATTTAAACATCCGCTGGTGTAGACACGTCTGGAGCATGTGAAAAGAAAGACACCTAGCCTGTTGGCTTTGAAGTGACCAGCTCTACCAGCAGCTGCTGCTGTCACTTCTGTGTGTCTGCCCTGTAGAGTAAGCAACATTTCCTGCCTGCTTTAGGTATCCATCCCCCTTAGGAACAAAAACATTGAGGAGAAGGGTAGGGCGCTTAGGGCAGTTTGAGATTCGAAACGTTTCCTTGAGAATTAGTGGATGTAGACTTTTAACAAATCAGAGAGGAGAAATAATAACAGCTGTTCTTGTTCTGAGTGTGTGTGTTCTAAGTGTGATAAATGTTGTGTCTGGTGGATAAAAGAAAGAAAGAAAGAAAGAAAGAAAGTCTGGAGAACTGTTTGGTTTGACACATCTAGCTTATACAACCCAGTCACTTAAAAGACTGCATATACAAATATAGGCTGTAATGTCTCTTTGGGTCTTATTATGTAAACGTTCATTTCCTGCATCTTCACTGATTCTTTTTGACTCCCCAGTCACTACTTGTCTAAGTGGGTGGGCTGGAGTTTATCTCAGCATGCTGCAAACACCCTGGACAGGTCTCCAGTCCTCTGCAGCTCTAACATAGACAGAGTAACTTCCATTTTTAACGGGCATTCAGAAAATCAATCAAGAAAACAAGGTTTGTATTACAGTTTCAACTGGAAGGTTGTCTCGGCTACAGTCCTTTTTCCAGTGGCAGGTTCCATCCAGGCTCCAGGAACCAGGGTGCGGTCTGGATGGATTGCCCTGAAATGTTCTACAGGGGTTTATGGTTCCCTGAAGATGAACTGTAAAGATTTGGTGATCCTCTGGCTTTTCAATAATGTAAATCTGACATGAGCAGATTTACATTATTGCTTTAAAATGAAATATCGCTGAACTGCATGGATGGCTAGAAAATGTGGTACAGACATTCATGTGTTTAAGTTAGTGGTTCTCAAATGGTGTGCCGTGGCACACAGGTGCACCATGACACCAATCCAGGTGTGCTGTGGGATTTTGTAATAACCACATATCATTACTGCAATATTCGGCTGGGCCTATACAAAAAGTTATGAATAAATTTTTAATTGACTGTATCAGTATGTTGTGCTCACCCATTTCCTAATAAAGAGGGAACTCTAGCAAAAAATATGTAAAGTAATTGAATTGAATTTAAAAAAATCTTAATGGTGAACCTGATTGGCAGCCAGTGTGAGGGATGACACAAAAAGTTTGAAAACCACTGGCATTAGTTCAACCTCAGTGAGCAATTAGTGTGTGAGCTCCCAGATGTCATTGTTTACCCATATGTGGACATTTTCAGCCATTGTTCTTCTTCGCTGAGTTAGCTGCTAACTGCTAACAGCTACTTTTAAAATCTCTTGCCGTGGATTGCACATGATCCCATCCTGCCCGCTGTCCCTTTTACACAGATGTTGTTTCAGCACTGTTACTATCTCCACTGCCAGCTAAAAGGTAAGAGAACTCTGTCCCCCCATTTTGTGGTCACACTTATTATACAGAGCAGTGAGGGGGAATGATGGCAGAAAATTCCCACCTTAAAGTTGGAGTGTAAAAGGGACTGTGTCAGCAAGCCATCTGTGTTAATGCAATGATCTCATTTTCATGAATGAAGAGGCAGCATTTTAATGTACACCAGTGTTAATTTTGACAGCTATTTTAGATTTTGTCTTAGTCTTGAGACAAAAATGCTTATTAGTTTTAGTCACAATTTGGTCATTTTTATCCTTCATATTTTTGTCTAGTTTTAGTTAGTTAATTCATGACATTTTAATCGACTTTTAGTCATTATGTTTTCTTTGTTGTTTTTTTTTATCTTAAAACTAATCCAGACTAATTCATGTGTCAGAAATTTAAAAAATAAATTTAGACTATTTTTGTCTACAACTACAGATAATTTCTACACACTTACAAACTGTCATTTCTCCAGCAGTTTTTGATAAGTTTAAGGGGTGATAAACGAGCACATGCTTACTGATCATCATTTGAAAAGCTCAATATCTCTATTTATGCTCTCAAAAACTTTGACACCACAAATAACTAATCTGAGATGACTAGGATTTGTACCCAGATTCATTGTAAACTCTGACTTATCTAAGTCACTGTTAAGAAGCAGAGAAATAATTTAATTAAAGCCAGAATTCTTTCTTAATCTGCAACATGTTAGTCTGGAGGTTTAAACTCGTGTCCTCTCACAGAGTTGGTGATCAAAACTACATTTTCATCTCTGTCAGAGAAAACTGATCTGAGTTCAGACTGTTTACTTACAACACTCGCAGATAACTGAGTCTCCTACCTGCCTGTCAAACAGCATCATACCATAAACCTTCTTGAGACAGTCCGGATCTAAGAGGAGTCAATTGGGGATTGGCTGTGACATCTGTTGGCCAGTGACTGCTTGCCATTAAGTGTCTAACAAGTGGTGCTAACTGGTAAAAGCCACGACTGCAACTGTAACAAACTCCACAAATCCATTCAGCAGCTCCACCATCCACAGTCAGACACCCATGGCTCCTTTTATACTGCTGAATTACAGCTCAGAACTTGAGCTCATAACAGCTGAGCCTGTTTTTGTGTGAGTTTTTTTTTCTGGCTAGCAAAACATCTTGGTGCAGACTTTTTACTGGAGTTAACCAGCCTGTCGTTCATTCATCATTTGAAGATAATTACAAGCACGGCCGTTCTCAGCTTTCAATATCAGACAGTCCAGTACTAACATTTTCATCATGTCTCGTCAACGAACACGAAACACAGATTTTGTCTTAGTTTTTATTATCATATATAGATAGTTTATTTCATTGAGCTGACAGTTCCTTGGGAAGACTCAGTGAAAGAAGCCTATGAAAGAAAAAAAGCTTAGATATGCAGACTTAGGAGCAGAAGCTGAGCAGCGAGGATGGAAGACTAGGATTTGTCCAGTGGAAGTGGGGCGTAGGGGATTCATAGCAAGATCAGCTGTCTCGCTCCTGGGGGAACTTGGAGTGCGGGGACAGAGTTTAAGGAAGACAGTGAGGGAAATGTCAGATGAAGCAGCAAGAACCAGCCAGTTTATCTATTACCGAAGAAATAATGTCAGTTGGGGGCCAGCAGGGGTAATTACTAAGTAGGGCACATAACTCCTTGAGATCAGGTGGAGAGATCCACTTCCTCTCAGAAGGAAATCCAGGAAGAGGAAGTATTTGAGTGTGGGAGTGGCCTATTTGAATCCATTTTGTTTGAGGCCATGTGGCAAGGTGAGTGTGCTTGCTGATCCTGTAAGTTTATTTAGCTCCTTTAACTTTAGCTTATATTGTAGTTATGCTATGTAGCGTGTGAAATAGAGTATGGTGAATGTACTAGGAAAGGTAGTATCAGCCCTGTTTCTACCTGGAGCTCGCATGTACGGAGCCTGGGTTTGGTTGAAGATGGCAGTGCTGTTTGGGCTGAGAAAGCCATGTGTAAGTAAGGAGGAAGTCCAGGAAGAGGAAGGTTATTTAAGTGTGGGAGCGGCCTATTTGAATCCATTTTATTTGAGGCCATGCGGCAAGGTGAGTGTGTTTGCTGATCCTGTAAGTTTATTTAGCTCCTTTAACTTTAGCTTATATTGTAGTTATGTTATGTAGCGTGTGAAAGAGAGTATGGTGAATGTGCTAGGAAAGGTAGTATCAGCCCTGTTTCTACCTGGAGCTCACATGTACGGAATCTGGGTTTGGTTGAAGGTGGCAGTGCTGTTTGGGCTGAGAAAGCCATGTGTAAGTAAGGTAAAGGAGGTTATTGGGTTGGTGCGGGGAGGGGAGCAGTGAGACCTGGCATTAGGAGATTGTCTCTGGGACACCAGAGATCACTGTCTAGCCTCCTGGAGGTGTCGTGGGACCAACTAGACAAAACACTGGTGAAAGGAGGTTCCCACCTGATGACCCCAAAGACATGCTAGTTATCACTGCTCACTGGTTTGTATAGTTAAGCATTGCCATATTAGCTTATCATAGGGCTTAGGTTATTCACTAAGTGTTGATCCTTTCTCTAGAGCACAAACTTCTTGTGTTTATTTGAACTCAGAACTAGCCCAGCTAGTGACTGCTGTGAATAGGGCAGCTGACAACAAGGGAAAGACCATGTGACCGCTTGGAAAGACAGCTAACAGGAGGGAAAAGACCCCAAAGGTGCTGGCATGGGCTAGCAACCCATGGTAGCAGTGGTGAGGCCTAACAGCCTTACTACAACCAAAATTAGCTACAGCCAACATAGGAAAAATACCCCAAGAGTCAGCGAGAGCAGGGGTGGAAGATGACTCACAGGTTGATCACACGGTAACAGACATTGGAACGGACACGACTACGCATTGGATCTGTGACTCAGTGAAGGATAGGGGCACGGACCTATCCACCAGGGCTAGAATTAGCAACACTCAGGGCAAGGCGAGTGCATCTGTAGAGGATAAAAGTAGCACAGTTCAGAACAAGATGTTACAGGTTTGTCCTTGTGGCTGGCAGAAAGTAACATCAGTAAAAGGCCTCAGAACTCATCAGGGAAAGAAGAAGTGTGTGGCAAAGAAAGGGCAGAGTAGCCGCATTGATCAGTACTTCCTAAGAAGTCAGTCGAGTCAGTTGGGTGAAGTCCAGCGGCAGGTAGAAAACCACAGTTCACAGGACATCAGTAACGCTGCCACTGAGGAGGAGGAGGAGGAGGGGGTAGTAAGAGAGGATGCAGGTGACACTGAGGCCAGTGTGCCAGTCAGAGAGAGAACCATGGAGCAAAAGGTTAGAGTTAGATGGCCTAGGGCAAATGACAGTAAAGAATGGGAGATAGTTAATAGAGATTTGTCAGTAATCTTAAGTAGGCTTAGAGGAAATGCAATAGAAAGGTTAGAAAAGATGGGAGATATAATTTACTCATATGGTGTAGAGAGGTGTGGGTTGCATGAGAGAAAGAGGAATGAGAGGGTACAGTCAGGTAAATCTAGGCGGCAAAGAGAAATAGAGGAGCTAGTCAAGGAAAGGAGACAGTTAAGAAAGGTGTGGAGAAAGGCTACAGAAGAAGAAAGGGAGGGAAGTAAGGTGTTGCAAGAGGAGTTCAGAAGCAGGCTAGCAGTTCTTAGAAGGGCAGAGCATCTCAGGAAAAACAGGAGGAAGAAGGAACATGTAAGGACAGGTTTTTTCAGGGACCCATTTAAGTTTGTTAAAGGAGAAATACATATTCAGATTTAGAGAAGAATAGGATAGTAGGTTTCCCACCCGATATTCCTCCATTAGAAGGGATAGAGCATGAGATGGATGTCAGACCACCTAGGTGGAAGGAAGTTCAGGAGGTGGTCAGGCGTGCAAAGGCTTCTTCGGCCCCAGGGCCTAATGGAGTCCCCTACCGGGTTTATAAAAGTGCGCCTGATGCCCTTAAATTTTTGTGGAAACAGCTAAGAATAGTTTGGGAGAAACAAATTATATCAAGAGCATGGCGTAGGGCAGGGGGTGTCCTCATTCCTAAGGAGAAGGAGTCTGTGGACCTTAGCCAGTTCCGGATGATTTCTCTCTTGAATGTAGAGGGGAAGATTTTCTTTAGTGTAGTTGTGCAGAGATTAGCTAGCTACTTAGAAAGGAATAGCTTAATAGATACCATGGTGCAGAAGGCAGGAATACCAGGTTTTTCAGGGTGTTTAGAGCATAGTAGCATGATCTGGCACCAGATTCAGGCAGCGAAGATTAAGAAAAGGGACCTGCATGTAGTATTTTTAGATCTTGCAAATGCATTTGGTTCAGTACCGCATAGCCTCATTTGGAGTGCGTTTGACTACTTCAGAGTGCCACAGGTAGTTGTTAACTTAGTGAAAGCATATTTTCAGGATATTAGGTTGTGTCTAAGTACAGCAGGTTTCACAACAGGTTGGCAGAGGCTAGAAATAGGCATCATGGCAGGGTGTACAATTTCTCCATTAGCATTTACTATGGCAATGGAAGTAATCATCAGGGCTTCTAAGTGGGTGGCAGGTGGAGAGAGACAACAGAATGGGTTGCATTTTCCACCAGTTAGGGCTTACATGGATGACATGACACTGGTGACCACAACAATGCCATGTACAAAGAGGCTACTAAAGAAGGTAAATAAGAACCTCAAGTGGGCCAGCATGAAAATCAAGCCTAGTAAATCTAGAAGCATCTCGATACGTAGAGGGAAGTTAAGTGATAGGAAGTTTGTCATAGATGATGAGGAAATCCCAACAATTAGGGAAAAGTCAGTAAAGAGCTTAGGTAGGTGGTACAATGTGGAGTTGAATGATGAAGAACAGGTAGTGAAATTTAGGAAAGATGTGGCAGAAGGATTGGATAGAATAGATAAATCAGAACTTCCAGGAAAGTTGAAGTTGTGGTGTTTGCAATTTGGGCTATATCCTAGGTTAATGTGGCCATTGTCAATTTATGAAATTCCAATATCCGTAGTGGAGAGAATTGAAAGGTCGGTTAGCTCCTATATTAGGAAGTGGTTGGGTGCTCCTAGGTGCCTAAGTAGTGTTGCATTGTATGGTAAGGTCAGGACAGAGCTCTTGTTATCTGGGAGTAAGGACGTGGTAGTTAGGAGTGTGGTTCCAAATCCAACCAAGGGGAGGAAGTGGAACCCAAGATCGGCAGTTCGGGAGGCAGAGGCAGCTCTTAGGCATGCAGAGATTGTAGGCAATGTTCAGTTTGGCCGGGGAGGCCTGGGGCTTGGCTCAGGCAAACCGGTATGGAATGAAGCAGGTCTCAAAGATAAAAGAAAGCTGGTTGTAGAACAGATACGTAGACAGGAAGAGATGTTAAGGGGTGCAAAGGTAGTGGCCCAGGCTAAACAGGGACAGTGGTTGAATTGGGAAAGTGTAGAGAAGAGGAAGCTTAGTTGGAGGGACCTGTGGAGTATGGAGGAGAATCGTATTAGATTCCTGGTAGGGGCTACATACGATGTGTTACCAACCCCCCAGAACCTAAAACTGTGGGTAAATGAGGACCCATCATGCCCATTGTGTTCAGGTACCACAACCTTAAAGCATATTTTGTCAGGCTGTAAAGTTAGCTTGTCACAAGGCCGATATACATGGCGACATAACCAGGTGTTGAAATGTTTAGCTGCAGACATCGAAGGGAAACGAAGACAGGTGAATTCAGAAGGTGTTAAGGATAGGAGTTTAGCAATTCAGTTTGTCCGTGAGGGAGAGAAATACAGAAGGGATAAGTTAGTGAGGAGGCAAGGGTGAGGCCGCCTAGAAGGTGCTTGTGATTGGGAAATGCAAGTAGATTTAGGCGAAAAGCTTGTTGTTCCCCAGGAAATAGTTTGTACCAGGCAGAGGCCTGACTTAGTGTTGTGGTCAGTGAGTCAATGGATAGTTTATTTCATTGAGCTGAAAGTTCCTTGGAAAGACTCAGTGGAAGAAGCGTATGAAAGAAAAAAAGCTTAGATATGCAGACTTAGGAGCAGAAGCTGAGCAGCGAGGATGGAAGACTAGGATTTGTCCAGTGGAAGTGGGGTGTAGGGGATTCATAGCAAGATCAGCTGTCTCGCTCCTGGGGGAACTTGGAGTGCGGGGACAGAGTTTAAGGAAGACAGTGAGGGAAATGTCAGATGAAGCAGCAAGAACCAGCCAGTTTATCTATTACCGAAGAAATAATGTCAGCTGGGGGCCAGCAGGGGGAACTACTAAGTAGGGCACATAATTCCTTGAGATCAGGTGGAGAGATCCACTTCCTCTCAGGAGGAAATCCAGGAAAAGGAAGTATGGGAGTGTGGGAGTGGCCTATTTGAATCCATTTTGTTTGAGGCTATGCGGCAAGGTGAGTGTGCTTGCTGATCCTGTAAGTTCATTTAGCTCCTTTAACTTTAGCTTATATTGTAGTTATGCTATGTAGCGTGTGAACATGGGTGCAGATCCCGGGGGGGACGGGGGGGACATGCCCCCCCCCAATTTCTGAAAAACATGAATTGTCCCCCCCAATAAAAATACCCTAAATTATTCAAAATTGAACAAATGTATTTTCAGACTTCCCATTCTTCACATTTTAGATTCACATCTAAAAAGAAATGATTGAAATGGTGGAACAAATAATGTTTGACAAATATATTTCTGACTCCACATTCCATCTCTGGTCTCCTCCACTACAATGCAAATTAATGGATAGTTTCTTACACAGACGCTGATGACATCAGCAGGCTTTAAAAAAACGACCCCCTCAATCTTTCTCTCAGCTCTTGAAAGTGGCTGCAGCCTGGGGCTCTGGTAATTTGCTGCAGAAGTAGATGCCTTTCTGTGAGTAATTTTGATCGAAAGTAGAATACTAATACTAGAACAGTAGTGTGCCCATAAATGATTTAAAAATGTAATCAGACTCTGTTTGCCACCTGTAGTGAAGTAACTTCGCTAGAAGCTAGTTTAGCAGCACTAGCTAGCTAGCTAGTACTATTTTCCAGCTAGTGGTTACTAGCTAGCTAGCTAGATAAAGTTGGTTGCTTGTTAGCACTAGCCCTAATACTTCTACATGCACTAGCTAGATGGCTTGCCTGCTTGCTAGTGCATATTGATCAGGTGTTTGTTTATATTAGCTAGCTATATTACTGTGAAGTTAAGTTGAAGTATTTTGAATCATTCCGTAATTAACCAGTGTCTGTCCTGTTTGTATGTGTGGTCCAGGTCACTGTTTCCCAAAGCATGGCAGAAAAAAGGAGAGGGGACATAAGAGATTTCTTTCTTGGGCCAAGGAAAGTTAGAAAGACAGCTGAAGAGGTGGTGAGCAGCTTAAATGACATTACCAGACAAGATGATGGGGAAAGGGAGTCTCAAGTAAGGTTTCATAGTATGATGATTATTTATTTTGAATTGAGAGGCAGAAGAGAACATCAGGGAGAGCGACGTGGTGGAGTGTCAAGCACAGAGTTCAGGTTCAAGCTGCAGCAGTCGACAGGATGTAAAGAGGGGGTCTCCGGCAAGGTTTCACAGTTATAGTAAGAGAAGCCCTGTCATTTTGAGTTAAAAAAATGTCAAGAGGGAAAAAGTAGATGTCCTCTAGAAATTAAGTTGGTATTTATTTTATTTCTTTAGGCAGAATGTTCTCAGTCAGGGCGAGAGGCAGAAGAGGACATCAGGGAGAGTGGCGTGGTGGAGTGTCAGGCTCAGAGTTCAGATTCAAGCTGCAGACCCAGGGAGAGACCAGTGCCAGGGAACAACCAGACCAGGCCAGAGCCCAGATGCAGTACAGGGGTAGAAGGTGGCACAAAACCTTATCAGCCACACCCAAAACACATAGAAACACAAAAGTTGTCAAAGAGGGTTTTATCTTTTCAAGAAAAATGGTTTCAAGAGTACACCTGGCTACACTACAATCCGCAGGTCAAAGGGGTCTTGTGCTTTTATTGTAACAAAGTGTTTACTGACAACAGGTCCTCTTTTGGCAAAAAAGTGGACGCTGCTTTTGTAACTGAAGGCTTCCGCAACTGGAAGAAGGCTTTAGAGAAATTTGCAGCTCACCAAAAATCCTACTCTTATTGTCACACAGTAACAGTAAGTGCACATGACTCTAACCCTGTCAGTGTCCAGCTATCCAGCTCATGGGCCAAACAACAGGAGGAGGCCAGGCATAGCCTCCTGAGAATCGTCAGCTCTGTTCAGTACCTGGCAAGACAGGGTCAAGCCTTGAGAGGTAAATCTGGCAGTGGGAATCTCGAACAACTGTTGAAGCTGAGGTCAGAAGATGATCCTGTGCTGAAAAAGTGGCTGACCCGCACCACTAATTACACCAGCTGTCATGCACAGAATGAGATACTGAATGTAATGGCAAACACTGTCATTCATGACATAGCAAACACCATCAGGTCTCTTCCCATTCTGCAGTTTTCTATAATTGTAGATGGTACACAAGATATATCTGGTGCAGAGCAGGAGTCTATCTGCCTCCGCTATGTCGATCATGACCTAGTGCCACATGAAGAGTTTATTGGACTTTATGTGGTGTCTGAGATGACTGGTCAGGCCATTGCTGACATGGCCACTGATGTTTTGGTGAGGCTCAACCTACCAATAGCTGGTTTGCGGGGGCAAGGCTATGATGGGGCAGCCAACATGGCAGGCAAATACTCTGGTGCGCAGGCTATTCTGAGAAGACAGCAGCCACTAGCGCTGTATGTCCACTGTGGGGCACGCTGTTCTAATCTTATTACACAGGCTGCCTGCTCAGCCTCCCCACTGATCCGGGACTCACTTTTTTGGGTCCACCAGCTAGGTGTGCTCTTTGGTCAGTCAGGGAAATTCAAGGCCATGTTTGCAGACATTGCAACAACAGACAACCAGCCTGAGCCAATGACAACCTTGAAACCGCTGTGCCCAACCAGGTGGACTGTCTGGGACACAGCCATCAAGGCTGTGCTTACTCAGTATGACAGAGTTCTCTGCAGCTTGGATAAAATGGCTGGTAGTACATCCAAATCTGCAGCCAGTGCCAGCGGCTTAGCAGAACATTTTAAAAAGAGCAAAACAGTCTTGGGTCTTACACTTGCTTCTGCTGTGGTAGGAGAGCTTGAATGCCTCAACAAATCCCTGCAGAGGAGAACCCAGACTGTCTCTGGTATGCTGGCAGCGGTCGACTGTGTCCGCTCCTCTTTCCAGGAGAAACAAAATGACCAACACTATGTGACCCTTTTTGAAAAGGCAAATGCTGCAGTGGTTGAGTCTGCACAGATACAACCCATTGAGGTACCAAATGCCAAATGCTTTCCTGGTGAAGCAGTTGACTACTACCGTGTGGAGTTCTTCAAGGTCTTAGATACTGTGGATGCTCAATTTGCTGAACGCTTTGATCAGGAGAGTTTTAAGGATCTGCAGAAACTGGAGAATATGCTCCTCACTGGGCAGGTGGATGATGTGGTAGACCAGTACCCTGAGCTGAAAAGAGGTGCTCTTGCTGTTGAGTTGCCTTTATTTAAGAGTAAATATGAGTTCAGCTGCAGTAAGGAAGCAGCAGAGGTACTCAGGGAACTGCCTGTAGAGGTGCAGGGACTGTTTGAACAAGTGGAGGCTCTGGTTAGACTTTTATTGGTAGTGCCAGCATCTTCCTGTGAAGCAGAGAGGAGTTTTAGCGCCCTGAGAAGGCTTAAAACCTGGCTTAGAGCCACCATGTCTCAGGAATGACTGAACAGTGTTGTGTGTCATGTACACAGAGACAAGGTTGATAAGCTAGATAGACCAAATCTCTGTCAGCAATTTATTGCTGGTAGTGAAACTCGCAAACACACCTTTGGCTCATTTGCCTAGTTATGATAGTTTGTGAGTGTAGTGATCAGACTCACATACTCAGTGGTCAATACTCACGATTGTATAATGAATGGATATGAATTCATGATGTTGTTGAGTCTACTTGTTGATGATGTTGATGAAATTTGTGACAACTGGGGTTGGAAATAGATCAGCTCTGCTTCTTCCATCCCCATTTCAAACCAAGGTGGTTGTTCTGTTTGGTGTTTTTGTTTGTTGTTGGTTGGTATTTGTTTCATCTGATTGGTTTGAAATAAACTATTTGAATTGAATTGAATTGAATTGAATATTTTTCATGATTTTGTTGAGTCTACTGGTCAGACTGATGATAAAAAAGGGCAACATAGGTACATTTTGTTATAAGGACTTTTTTTTTTACTATAAAACATGACTATATAAATGAATGAATATGAATTAATTGTCAAGTTGTAAAATTATTTATCCTTTATTTTATCCAGGAGTTGTCCAGATACAGATAAGAAGAGTTATACAGACAAGAAGAGTTATACAGATGAGAAGAGTTGTACAGATACAGGATCTCTTCTTCCAGGGAGTCCTGGAAAATGACGGATGAAAACAAACAAGGAATGATTTTATATACATTTATGTAAATAAATCAGATTTTGTTGGGTCAACTTGTGTTGTGTTTATTGTGTTCTTAGAACTGTGTTTTTTTTAGAACTGTTTACCAGCATGACTGGCATTGTAAAAACATGATCAGTTAGTTTACACAACTTGGTTAGGGCTTCATATTTTGATATTCATCCATATCAATTAATCATGCATAAAGTAGTCTCATACACTGGGAGAAAAGGAAGATGGTGAGAAGAATTGGGGATCTGGGAGGGTTGGAGGGAGGCGAAAGATAAGAACATGAGTAGACATTACATGCCCGAGACCCTTAAAATTATGATTTACTAATATAACAGTTAAGTAAGCAGTGATACGCACTGTTGGCTGTTTAGGACAAATAAACAAGAAAGGTAAGCACAATAAATGATTCCCTGTGCAGTACTTTTTGAATGATATGACTTCTACGAAGTCGTGATTTATGGTGGCATGGTATGAGTTGCATACGGGCAAAAAAAAAAAATCACTTTTGTGTCCCCCCAATCCTGACATCGGATCTGCACCCCTGCGTGTGAAATAGAGTATGGTGAATGTACTAGGAAAGGTAGTAGCAGCCCTGTTTCTACCTGGAGCTCGCATGTACGGAGCCTGGGTTTGGTTGAAGATGGCAGTGCTGTTTGGGCTGAGAAAGCCATGTGTAAGGAGGAAGTCCAGGAAGAGGAAGGTTATTTAAGTGTGGGAGTGGCCTATTTGAGTCCATTTTATTTGAGGCCATGCGGCAAGGTGAGTGTGTTTGCTGATCCTGTAAGTTTATTTAGCTCCTTTAACTTTAGCTTATATTGTAGTTATGCTATGTAGCGTGTGAAATAGAGTATGGTGAATGTGCTAGGAAAGGTAGTATCAGCCCTGTTTCTACCTGGAGCTCACATGTACGGAACCTGGGTTTGGTTGAAGGTGGCAGTGCTGTTTGGGCTGAGAAAGCCATGTGTAAGTAAGGTAAAGGAGGTTATTGGGTTGGTGCGGGGAGGGGAGCAGTGAGACCTGGCATTAGGGGAGTGTCTCTGGGACACCAGAGATCACTGTCTAGCCTCCTAGAGGTGTCGTGTGACCAACTAGATGAAACACTGGTGAAAGGAGGTTCCCACCCGATGACCCCAAAGACATGTTAGTTATCACTGCTCACTGGTTTGTATAGTTAAGTATTGCCATATTAGCTTATCATAGGGCTTAGGTTATTAACTGAGTGTTGATCCTTTCTCTAGAGCACAAACTTTTTGTGTTTATTTGAACTCAAGATCGATTTCTAGCTCATCATCGCCTTGTTTCCATCATGGAAAAAAGGTCATTCATGAAAACTTTTCATCATAGTTTTCATCATCTAAATTAACATTGTTTTACACATTATAAGTGTCAGTCCAAAAGGCAATGGCGATGGTAAATTTAACAATTTCATATACACTGTTTTTAGTATGTAGGGCAAGGCAATTTTAGTTATATAGCAGAGGTGTGGACTTGAGACAGACTTGAGTCACAAATTTGATGACTTTAGATACAACAAAATAAAAAAACAAAAACACAAGAAAACCTGCAACTTCACTTGGACTTAAACACCAGTGACTTGTGACTTCACTTGAACTTGAGCATTTTGACTTGAAAATACTTGATGCCTTCCTCCAAGCCCAAAGATTAAAAAGTTGTTAGTAAGTAAAAAGTAAAAAGTATGTTGTTTAAAAGGTGTTCCACGGATCATTTCATTTCCTGAATCAGTTAACAACATTAATGTTACGGATTCCATACAAGTCGGCACTTAATTCCCCAGATCTACTTTGTTTAAACCAATCTGACAGCATCCAATCAAGCTGCAGGAGAACATTACGTCAATAAGCCCCAGTTGAAAAAAATTATACCAAGGATAATTTAGCTTAGTTACAACAAATTGCAGTAAAATGTAAAACGTGCAGGTCAAAAATTACAGATGGAGACCCAAAAACCTCCAACAAACTTGTTTTAACAAATAAATATAAAATTTAAAAAGCAGTGATAATTTTGTAAATTTAATAATTTGTATTAATTTGCTGTTGTTAAAAAGGCACTACATTTGGTGAAGGGTGCATCATGACTTGTTTGACTTGAAACTTAAAACTTAGGACTTGAGGACTTTAGGACTACAAGCCTTGACAAGGGACTCAACTTGAGACTTGAGTGCAAAGACTTGAGGCTTATTGTGACTTGCAAAACAATAACTACAATAGTCCCACCTCTGTTATATAGCATATTTCATTAGAGGTCAACTCAATGTGTTTTATGTTAGAGTTTACACATTGCCCAGTCACATGTATGGAGGAATATAGAAATTAAAAATACAAGAAAATGCAACAATAACAAAGTATGAAAAAGGAATAGTACATAAATATGTGATGTATGTATATGATTTGCAGAGATTTGGTATGCTGTGGAGTAACTCTGAGATGCTTTGGGAGTCTGGAGACCAGCAGATGGAGCCTTCTCCCTGCCAGCAGTGACGCTGCTGTACTGAGTGCCTAATCCTGGGTATGACTGTAAACAAAAGAAAAATAATAAGGAAAAGTCAGTGCCTTTTTGAAATCTTACAGCTCATAAGAAAGTAAGAGGTGATAATCATGTTGTACATGTCAGCACATCACAGTAACATTAATACTAAATATCAAAGTTTAAAAGGTGTGGTTATCATCTAAATATGATGAGATCTTTGCAAAGTGCACCTTTTAGCAGTCATCTCTTTGTTGTGCTTACAAAGGGCTCTCGGGAGAGACTTCCATGTTGCAATGTGACCTCTGACCTCTGTGGGTGTGGTGGCTGGATTCCACTGCAAATCCAATGGAGTCAACTGCTCTGCTTTAAAGGTCACTGTTTTTTCTTCTTCTTTTTTTTTGCCATCAGCTTCCTCCATACCTCCCACAGGAAGTAAACACACCACTTTGTGACAGAAAACACACTTTGTGTCTGCACTGCTTGGTGGAAGAGAATCTCTGCTGTGATGTTCAAAACATAAGTGTGTTGGTGTACACTTCCAACTTTCCCTACGAGACGCTTAAGGTCACATCCACACTAATACATTTTCATTTTAAAACAAAAACGATCTCCATTCACACAAGCGTTTTAGCACCGTTTTAGAAATTCTCTCTCACAAATGAAATTGCATATCACATGAACAATCTTACACTTTGCTTTGACCGACCAGGAGATCGAACTGTTATTGAATGTAACACATGAGTAGAAGGCAGTCAAGAAGATGGTCAAGGTCATTTGCAAAACAAATATGATGACATATCAGAACGGTATCTGGAGCAGCATCCATTGCCGGAGGAAGTCATGGCAATGGGAAAGGAGTACCCATGCAAGGAGGATGAAATCACAAAAGGTACGTACTTGCTAAAATGTTTTGGCTTAACACACCATGACTGACAAGACCCAGTCTGGAAGTGAAGGAAGTCACTGTTTTCAAAAGTCTCTGTTACCGCCATCCACACTAAAATGCAACCCTGGAGTTTTCAAACTAAAACGGGGTCAGCAGCGACAGTTATCAAAGTTCTCTGTTAACATGTTGTGACTGATAAGACTCAGTCTGGAAGTGAAGAAAGTCGTTTTCAAAAGTCTGCGTTTCGACCTGTCCACATGAAAATGGAGTTTTCAAACTAAAACAAGGTCAGCAGCCTTTTCCAATGTCTGTTTTGTGTTTCCAAAATGCCAGAGTAGGGTGGACTCTAGACATAAAGGAAGCAATAGTTACACGTTTTAAAATGAAATCGTATTAGTGTGGATGTAGCCTCAGTCAAACTGAGCTCACTGCTTCAGTCAAAGCACCCTCTTTATCCACCACCCAACAGAGGTCAGAACACCAACAGTTCTGGTCAAAGGTCACAGTGCAATTAAGTCGGGTCGGCTCTGTGCCACCAGACAGCAGCCTGGTTATATGAGGCCAAATTAGAATAACATGGAAGCAATGAAGGGGGATGAGTGCAAGACAGGCCAAGTAATGAATTCTAATAGAGGACGACATGTAAATAGCAGAAAAAGGCATGTTCAGTCTGGAGAGGGATCTGTGTGTCCACGGGACTGGGGTCACACCAGTTCAGACTCCTGACAGAAATCTTTGAAGTCTATTAAAAGATAGACCTTTAGAAGATCTACTCTGTTAGACCTCTTTAAGGTCTGTCAGAAAAAAATTAATAATACTATTTGTATTAAAATCAAGCTTGTTGGAGGATAACAACACCAGAACAACTTCTAAATCCTCTGTGCTTCCTCATCAGGTTTTTTCTCCTACGTTTAATCTTTATGCATTCTGCCCGATGTGGAATGTCACAAAACCAAAACAAGTATATGCATGTATGAGAAGAAAGTAGTTAGTCAGTTGGAGGTAGGCTTGGGCTGCACTGGCTCAGTTGTTAGCACCGTCGCCTCATAGAAATAAAGATGGGAGCCTTGATTTGGTTGGCAGCCTAGAGCTTTATTTGTGGTGTTTACATGCTCTCCTCATGTCATTATCAGTGTTGGGTAAGGGTTACTTTAAAAGTAATCAAAGTACGTTACTGCGTTACTTTTTTTTAAAAAAAAGTAACCAGTTACTTTACTGCGTTACTCCCTGAGTAAAGTAACATTCATACTTTAAAAGTACTTCCAACATTACTCCCTGAGAAAAGCAACTCAAACACTTTTAAAGTACTTTTGAGTATTCTACATTTCCTATTGGGCAATGGACCACAGGGCGCTAAGCCTGTCTCCAAAATTTATGGACCACTTGCCCTTCACTGAGATCCAATTCTCCCATCACAGCCGTCACTTTGACCAGTAGACCCACAGAACGATTTGCTGCCATAAACAACTGTATGACAACAACACCCCAGCATTTTTAATATTTCCTCTAGGGATGTTACCACACAGAGTAAAAGGGGGAAATGATGGTGTGAAACAGCAGAGGCACTTTGTCAACCCGCTGAGTTAACGTTACTGTCATTAGCATCAAGCTAGCAAACAATGGTACATCCTCACGATCAGACATATATTAATAACATTAACAAATAGCGGCGCTGCTTTTACTCACCACAACTGCAGAGGCTTCCAGCTTCATTTGAAACAAACTACATTATAGACGGTCCGTTATTTATTAATCCCTCTGTGTGTTTATATAACGTTATTTACTTTTTATCCGCTCAGTTGTCTTTGTAAAGTTAACATATCGCACCGTCATTTCAAGCTCAACACTTGTTTCAAATTAAAAGCCCCTTATAACCTCGGCTGAGAGAATCCCTCCATTTTCTAAATAGGCTTTTATTCTGAAACATTTGTCAGAACTTCCTGTGGAAGATACAGTAGCTTGATAGTTTACATATGGCGCTTCAAATGCAGCTCCTGCCATCTGCTGACGCTTTTAGGTGACTACAACAACATGTAAGCTGGCACATGAACAGACACACAATGACTCAAATAATAGTAAAAGTGATAAAAATAGGACAAGAATAACCCGATGACATCACACACGCCGTGAAAGACGACCAGGGATAATTAGTGAGTACCAGCGTGTAGCATGTACCAGGCATAATGCAAGTCCTGAGTCCACGTAGAGAGCCACAACCTCCATGGCTTCTTTCAGACTGATAGGTTTAACGTTATCTCCCTTATCAGAACCAAATGACAGCCGTTGCTGTTTCGCAGCTGAAGGACCAACGTTCTAAAAGTAACGGAAGTAACTGATGTCTTGTTTGAAAATGTACTTAAGTATGTGATTACTCAAACAGCAAACTAACGCGTTAGGTTACTCGTTACTGCAAAAAGTAATCAAAGTGGCAAGTCTTGAAAGAACGCGCAAACGCAAAATCATAACTTTTGACTGCTTTATCTCTACCATGATTGAAGGCATGTTAAATTATGTTAAAATAAGTATAAGTTCAATTCAACAACTACTGATGAACTGATGAATTGATCTCCAAAAGGCATGAAGGTGAAGATAAAACATACTTTTCAACATTTTAAGCAAGACCAGTGTATTATTTTTGTTTTGTACAAATTAAAAGAAAAAAAAAGGAAAGGAGCACTATGCAAAAGTTTTGGCACCCCAAGACATTTGAGCTCTCAGACAACTGTTACCAGGATCTCAGACCTTAATTCTGCAGGACTATGGCTTGTTCACAGTCATCATTAGGAAAGGCCAGGTGATGCAAATTTCAAAGCTTTATAAATACTCTGACTCCTGAAACCAACAATCAGCAGCCATGGGCTCCTCTAAACAGCTGCCAAGCACTCTGAAAATAACTGATGCCCACAAAGGAGGAAAAGACTATAGGAAGATACCCATGTGTTTTCAGGTTGCTGTTTTCTCACTTTGTAATGTAATTTAGAAATGGCAGTTAAGTCAAGTCAAGTTGAGGGCTGGAAGACCATGAAAACTGTCCGAGAGAGCTGCTTGTAGGATTGTTGGAAAGGCAAATCAAAACTCTGCTTTGACTGCAAAAGACCTGCAGAACAATGATCAGATTCTTGAGTGGTGGTACACTGTTCTACTGTGCAGCGACACCTGTACAAATATGACCTTCATAGAAGAGTCATCAGAAGAAAACCCTTTCTGTGTCCTCACCACAAAATTCAGTGTCAGAAGTTTGCAAAGGAACATCTGAACGAGCCTGATGCTTTTTGGAAACAAGTCCTGTGGACTGATGAAGTTAAAATAGAACTTTATGGATGTAATGAGCAATGGTATTTTCGGAGAAAAACGGGTGCAGAATTGCATGAAAAGAACACCTGTCCAACTGTTAAACACAGGGGTGGTTCGATCATGCTTTGGGCTTGTGTTGCAGCCAGTGGCACAGGGAACATTTCACAGGTAGAGGGAAAATGGATTGAGTTAAATTCCAGCAAATTCTGGAAGCAAACACCACAGCATCTGTAAAAAAGCTGAAGACGTATCTGTGGACTGAAAAAAACAATTCAGTAAATTATTCTAGTAGGCTACCTAAAATTTAATTTGTATTTGTCATATTGATAATTTCTATTATAAAAAAACCCTGATACTTGGCACAGTGTGATATTACTATAATTCCACACAAAAATAGCACGATACTATGCTGCTCAATGAGGGTCAGACAGAAGTACAAGAATGTCTGTGTGTAAATAGTTTATCGTATTCCAGACAAAACACATTAATAAACATCAAAATGATGAAAATGTTAAGATTTTGAAAAGAGGCTAATTTCCATCTGCAGTCCATGGGCAGGTTAATGTTACACATAAACAGAAACCTGAAGACACAACAACACTAGGTGGAAACCTAGTATATACCCGGACTGTTTATGGTCCTAACCCAGTCATCAGAACAAATGTTGGCATAGTAAGTTTCTGCAAACCACAATGTCTGGCCATCCACCATCCCCTCAACCTCTGATGTTAAGGTCAGCTCATAGACTACATCACTTTGGAAACATTGATATGACATTTATGAAACAAACAAAAATAACACATTCTTGGTTTGCAGGAACCTACAATGCCAACATCTTTTTCTAGCGACTAGACTGATGGTCAGTGTGTGCAATTGTGGCCAATTTGTCACACAGGTCATCATTTGTATCTATACTGTGAATTCCTAGAAATTAAATGTTCATCTGCAATCTTCTGTAGTGGTCACAGGAATATTTGTTCTCATATATAACACATGACACATGACATGGATATGTTACATTTGAGTCAAATAATTGAGGACTGTCTGCACCTCGCTGTAAAAAACTCCTAAATATGTAGTTGAGGACTGTCCACACAGTGTTTCCTGTGGAGCAAGAGGCTTGTTATGGAGACAATCTGTACATTCCAATCCCCATACTACCATACTATATAATATGCCAGAAAAAGATTTAGTATGTCCCAGTACATAGTATGGGAGGCGGAAAAAAAACGTTCCCGAGCCCCTTACCCTAACCTTAACCATCACAACTAAATGCCTAACCCTAATCCTAATCTATACCTAATTCTAACCTGAAACCCAAAACCAAGTCTTAACCCTCAAACAGGCCTTTGAAAAAAATGAGGACTGGCCAAAATGTCCTCACTTTACGTTTTTTGGTCCTCACTGTGTAGCATGTGTAAGTGTATACACACAGACACACACGCACAGACAGACACACATAGAGAGCTCTCCTGACAGACAGATTGATGGCTGTCTTTGTTGCTGACATCAGATCTGGTCTACCTGCTCTGGTCAGAGTTACAGCGTCCACCTCACTGGGCAGGACCACACAGTCTGATCATGGCCACCTTCTGTTGGGTGTTTGTAGACACAGAGAGGTCTGCATGTAGCTAAGCTGGTCAGAGCAGGCCAGCAGGATCAGCTCCTCCAGTCCACTACATCAGAGTTGCTACATTCTTGGGTGGTACGAGAGGCAGCAGAAGAGGGAGGAGGGGTGGTTGACCTGCAGCTTATCTTTGCCCATTGCCCACATTAAACAATGGCTATCAGATGCACCTGGGTCATGAGTGTTGAAGATCTCATATAACATGGCGTGGCACCTGGAAGACCCTTTTAGTTCTGGATCTGAGGTGAAGGAAAGTTCATTTGAGGAGGTGAGGAGTCTCATCTGCAGCACACACAGCTCATGCGACAGGTCCGTTTACAGTAGGAGTCACTGCAATATAAAATCTCAAAGTCTATTAATAGCCCAGAGTCCCCTGGAGTTCACGAGGCCCCTGTACTCACCCTCTGTATGTGTTTGTGTTTTAACTGTCCACTAGAGAGAAAGGAAGACGACATCAGGCACGGATCATCATTTGTCTGCTTATGGTCACCTCTGACACACACACACACACACACACACACACAGACAGCCTGACATGTGGATGGCTTATTTTATCTCCCAGCTTCTATATTTAATTTATTCATTTCCTCTCTAACAGTGGGGATGAGCACAAAGACACAGCTCTGCTCTCACTACAGTAACCTCTCACAAGAGCTGAGCTGTGAGGCGGCTGCACGAGCTAAATGCCGTCCAGGAAAGAGTGAGCACGAAGAGAAGGGGACTGTGTCTGCTGTATTTAATTGGTTTAAGGACACCATTGTGGTGCGATGCCCTGAAAATCTGTTGGAAAAGAATGTAATCTGAGAGTAGATAGAAATAGAAATCCTTAAACAGTCTGAAGTGTTTGGCAGACGGCCTCTCAGCACTGTAAATGTATCACATATGTGCTGCCGCTTTGACGGAGTCTGGGAAGAACATATCTGGAGGGGAAACAGTTAAAACTGACTTTGGGTGGCAAAGAGGCTGTGGTCAAACTCAGATATTTTAGTGTGCTGTGGACAATTCCTCCTGCTTTGCCAAAAAAAAAGAAAAAGGACCAAGAATTCAATTACCATTAGCTCTCACAAAGAAACTCTGTATTTGAATTTATGCAACCATTATGCACAAGCCACCACACTGTCAAAACTGCTCTGATCTCAAATCAAAGCTGCATTAAAACATATTATCCTAAAATTAAAGGATATGCCTGGCATAATTCTATATTTTTCTGATGGTTAGCAAATCCCATGAAAAGACCAACAACAACATGTTAGTCGGTCTCTCACTACTCTCTAAATTCCCTTCTCTGTCTGTTACATTCAGCTCTAAGCTTATTGGTTCTTATTAAAGGCGTAAATCTTTAAAAACAGCTCACAAATATATTGTTTCATTTTGGAAAAAGGCTCAGTGATTTCATAAAACAGCTGGTCACTGTAGTTTTTAGGAAATGTCACTGAAATTGTACGTTTGTTAGGGACTGTTTTCAGCAGTGGATTAATCCACATTTGGTGCTCTGAGTGACAGCAGGATAGTGTATGTGGGACTGAATCACAATAAACCACAGCGTGTGTTCATGGTAATGAAGGAACACGTCGTACAGTCACACGGTGTGGCTCATTGATGTGTTTTTAATAGTTTTTGGACAACAATAGAGCTCTGTGGCACAGAAGAAGAACATATATCAGGCTTTTTTTTAATGAGATTTGATGTCAATAACAAAAATACATCATTATATATTATCAAACTTTTCAAAGACTATCCTAGTTAGTAACTTGTTAATTCTTCTAGGCTGTATATCAGACTAAAGAAGTTTGTGTCTATGTTTTAATCAGTTTGGTTATGCATCTCCAAGTGGCAACCTTCAGGGGCTGAAAAATTAAGCCGTGTAAGTGCCAGAAACTGCAGTACCTCTAATGGCCACTTGAGTTGGCTCCATGAGCGAGTCAAACCCCATGGGCCTCCATGTTAAAATGCCCAACTTTACAGCAGAAATAAACATGTTTACAGCCTGGTATAAAAAAAACTGTTTTGGTTTCTTTTGCTTTTTTCAACATTCAAGGCCAATGACCATTGTGTGTGTTTTTTTTTTAATTTTATAAATCACCCATTAAATGTTATAAAGGCTACAAACTAATCATGAAATAAAGGAATACGGAGACATCACCACTTACGCAGTAGGCTAGTAGTTTGGTAAAATTTGCCACAATAATAGTTACAAGAACAGTGGCAACAACACTAGCAAAAATTGTACTGTTTATAATACTAATGATGTATTTATTTGGTGCAGAACAGTGCTTCAGCCAAACAAGGTGAAAGGTCACTGGCTTATAGCAGAGTCATCTGTGTGTGCTGCTACTGCTCAAATCAATATGCACACTGCCACACACACACACACGCACACACACACACACACACACACACACACACACACACACACACACACACATAAACACAGAGCTTTCCATTTCGTTGCAAAAACACATTTATTTCCTGGTTTCATTGTGCTCAAACAGAGCTGCGTGCCCACTGCACAGACGTGTGCATGAAACCACCCCTAGGTAATGGATCTGTGCAGCCATTGATTGTATTGGTTTGATGCTGACGCCGCTCTGTCTGAAGGGGAGGGGTCTACACAGAAAGCCCTTCTTTGGGGGTCTAAGAGCTGCTTTTTTATGAATGAAGTGCAGCTACGAATTAAGCACACATTCTCTCAATAAATTCACTGTTTCCGTGGAAGTTGTGCAGTTATGAAAATAAATGTTTTGTACAAAAGTGTGCATTTTGATGATGTTCCTGTTAACTTTCCCCTGAGCTCACAAGGCGGCTGATATTCACTGAGCATTAAGCTACTTTTGCTCGCAGTGGCCAGAGCATGGAGAGCAGGCTGCAGGACCGTGGGAAAGGTCCTCCACGTAAGGCACTTTATTCTTTGTGTCTGTTGTTCTTGTGTAATTGATCTCACTCCACGACCACGGCGGAGTGCTTCAAAGACACACACTTTTTTTTTTTTTTTTTATGGCTGCACCATTCCATCAAGTGAAAGTATTCTACACATGCAACGATACACACTGTACATTGTTTTACACACATTTCCCAAAATTAAGTCGATGTATTTGAACCTTTGATATTTGTTGCTGGAGTCTTTCGTAAGAAACAATTTACTGTTCAGGTTTTACTTTTAAATCATCACATTTATTTGTTCTTAACAGGGAGACTGATGATCTGTGTATACATCTAAATGTATTCCAAATGATAGCAAGATTTGTGGACAATGTTTTAAGCAAAGAAAAGGGCAACAATTTCTTTGAAAAAGCTGAGATTTTCACTCTGAGAGTTTGGACATGTTTAGGGACTGTTCTTTACTTATCAGAGGTGGGGGTTTCTGGGGTATAATTTCATTTTTTCCTTATTATTATTTTGACCCTCCTCGAAGCTACAAATATTTTTCCGTGAGCCTCCCTGAGTGACTGGAGGAAAATGAATGACTCTCCCTCCACCATAATTAGTTAGAAGATTTTTAAAACTTAACCTTTGATGTTTGAAATTTAAAAGTTTAAGATGAAATCATGGAGTTGGAAAAAAACCTTGGTTTTTCACTCTTGTTGTGCATGCTGGTTAGTTTGTGAAAACGGTTAAGTTTTATCCAAATTTTAAATGAGATGTAAAGTGATTTTGATGAAATAAGCCTATCACTTTTTAATCTCAGAGGTTATGTTGATGTGTCCAAGGACCGTCGGAAATTGGAAAATCCAACAATTCCCATAATTACAGTCTCTGACTATGATAAATGACATAACTTTGGTGATTTGTGAAGAAAACATGCTTGCGCCTGGGAGGCATGTTTTCTTCAAAATTCTAAATACAAAATAAAACCATTCAAATTTGTATGTCCCTCCCTGAAGCTAAAATAAATTACATGTGTCTGTCCTCAGTGCTTTAAAAATGATTTGACATGCCTCCCTTTTGCACCACCCCCTCCCCCTTCACAAGTTAGGAACAGTCCCTTACATGAGAAGAAACATCTTATTTTGAAACTACTGATTTTTAATGTGACATGCAAAATGTAAAATTCTCGACATTTGAAAAATGTTTTGTACTGTAGCCTATCGTTACAATCCAAACGACAACGAAATAAAGAGGAAATGTAACTTTTATAAAGCTGCACATGTCAAAAGGCTGCAAAATGACTACAAGTTCTTGATGATTAATTAATGTTACAACTTAATATGTGGCAGCAGAAACAAGCTTGTGTCCATTCTTATTCTAGTGTTGAGGTGATACTGTCTCCCCAACATGAAGCGCATACTTCATATATCACAGAGGTGAACTCTGAATGGCTGTTCAGTGTCCGACAGCAGCGGATTCCATTGAAACGTGTGAAAATGTGAATTTAATTCATAAATGCGGCCTGCCATGTCTGGCCCGCGGCCAGGATTCCGTCTCCTCTCTGTTTTCTCTGGCTACCATCCAGGCCCCCCTCCCCCGCCCGTGTTATCCACCCACGGGAGAGGTGATTTCTTTCTTTTTTTCTTTCTTTCTTTCTTCTTTTTTTTTTTTTTAAACCCATCCTCGCTGAGTGGGTCCTGGTTTTGGAGTGGGCTGTGGATGCGGTTATTATGCCCACACTCCTCAGACGGTCCGTGCCGAGCTGTCACGCCTCGCTGCTGCATGGTCCTGCCCGGTGCCGCGGTGTGTTGTAGCCGAGTTTGAGTCGGAGCCGCTCGGCGTCTCAGACTCCGCCGTCCCCCGGTGTTCCTGTCTTCACTGAGCCAAACCTTCCAGCTGCTCACTGGCGCTTTTTATCGGCTTCAAAGCCGCCAGTCCCGCCGCCTGTGGGGGGACTTACACAAGTGGGACAACAGACCTGTTAAAGTGCCATTGAAGCTATCCACATCGGCTCCCTCCATTTCTTTATTTTTTTCTATCTTTCTGGAAGTCGTTTTCTGTTCACCGGGAGAACGGAGGAGCCGCAGCACCGGGAACCATGAGCGGACGCGGGGAAGAGGCCGGGGAGAGCTCTGGCTCCCAGGAGCCCGCAGGGGCCGCGGAGCCCCAGAAGAGGAGGCCGGGGAGACCGAGGAAGCCCCCAAAAGTAAGTTTGTGCCCCGCTGCTGTTGAGTGAAAGCGCTCTGCGGCCAGGCTGCCGATTTTTATCTGCACACTGTGACCGAAATGTGGTGCTTTTACACACTCGGAGAGTTGAGATCAAACTTTAGCAATGACTCCAGGTCCTGTGCCAAGGTGGTGATGCCGCTCTGATTTAGTCTACTTTATCAAACTGCACCAGTGGCACTTATTCTGTATTAAAATGAGCTGAATTTGTAATTAATTGTTCCATGTTGACACTGATGCAGGGTGTGCAATCCACGATAACTTCTTCCCTACTGTTTGTGTTGGTTTCTGTGTGTTTCGGTGCGAAATTTACATAATGTTCTACCCCCACATATAGGCCTACTGCTGTTTGATATAGACCCACTCTGTGTATGCTGAATATAGTCTCCGTCCATACACATGATGAGGAATGTGCCTGTTTGCAGTCTTGGCTCTGGCCGATGATCTTTAATTGACAACATGAGTAAAACGAAAAGTATGGGGATGAATGTAACTCTGCAGACCTTCCGTGAGTTGAATCAGAGACGCCATGGCAACTGAGGTCTTTGAACGTGTTTCTGTGAATGTGTTTATAGACGTGATTCACTGGTGACTCACATTCCCACCAAAACTTCACACCAAAATCACGTCCATTGACACTGCAGGCTGCAGTGTGACTGTAGGTGAGAGAAACCGGAGCCTTTCAGAAAGAACAGCAGCCTGCAGCTGGTTTTATGTAGAGGTAGAGTTGAATGTCATAATACATCTCGAAACATTATGAGGGGCACTACCAGGCTCAGGCTATTAAAGGTGATAGAAATATCGGTGGCAAACTGTGCAAAATTCAGTGTGAAATTTCAAAGTGGAGAATCAGGCTGGATAATAAATCCCTCTCATTCATCTCTCTGCACACACACACACACACACACACACACACACACACACACGCACACGGACACGCACACACACACAACCTTTGTCCCTCTTTTGGTCTTGACCCATAAAGCAATGATCAAATGAGGTTCTTCAAAGCTTTGTTTCCTGTCCACAACACCCATGTCATGTCCCCCCTCCTCTTCAGGAGCCCAGTGGAGAGCCTGTCCCCAAGCGACCGAGGGGCCGCCCCAAAGGAAGTAAGAACAAGGGCCCTTCCAAGGCAGCTCAGAAGGTAAGGAGCCTCAGCACCTGAAAATCTGAATGCTACACATGTTTGCTGATGCCTCTTTTAAGACATTACTTGACGTACACTCAGACCAGTCGGCAGAACTGAAAATGTTGGTATTTTAAGTGTCTGCAAACGTAACATTTGTAAACATATTGCACTTTCTTAAGCAACTATGGCATTCTTAAATGCCATAGCTGCTAACTTTGTTATTCGGAGGTGGAGGGGATGGTGGATGGTGTGAGACCTTGGTATGATGTCTGCCAGGCTGCAGACCACTGTTCAAGACCAACAAATAAAAAAGTCATAGGTGTTTTTCCCAGCGGCTTTTGGCCACTGAATAGGGGTGTTTTTTAAGGGACCCGTTGCTGTTTTTCCTACAGCTTTCCAGCCTCCAAACATGGGTGGTTTTTAGGGACCTGTTACTATGAGACATCTACCAAGCTGCAGATCACTGCAGGCAATTGTCCTGGACCAAAACACAGCAAAACTAGTTGTTTTTTGAGCAAGTCATAGCTGTGTTTCCAGCAGCTTTTAGCCACTGACTGGGGGTGTTTTCGAGGGACCAGTTGCTGTTTTTCTTGTAGCTTTTCACCCCCCAAACATGGGCCTTTAGGGACCCATTACTACGAGATGTCAACCAAAGTGCAGACCACTGCAGACCAACAAACAGCTAAACTAGTTGTTTATTTAGTGAGTCATTGGTGTGTTTCTAGCGGCTTTTAGCCTCCAAACATGACAGTTTTTTAGGGACCCGTTACTATGATATGACTACCAAGCTGCAGACTGCTGCAGACCACTGTCCTAGAGCAAGAAACAGCAAAACCATTTGTTTTTAAGCAAGTCACTGGTGTGTTTCCAGCAGATTCAGTTTTCTTGAATGACTGGTTGCTATTTTTCCTGTGCCTGTATTTCTCCAAACATGAGTGTTTTTTAGGGACCCATTGCTGTTTTTCCTGTGGCTTTTTACCCCCAAACATGGGTGTTTTTTAGGGACCTGTTAATATGATTCTTGAGAATATTGTTCTTGAGAGTCACTGATGTGTTTCCTGTGGCTTTGTAGCCCCCAAATACAGTTGGTGTTTAAGCAACCAGTTGCTATTTTTCCTGTGCTTTTTTGCCTCCAATCTTAGGTGTTTTTTAAGCAACCTGTTGCTGTTTTTCCAGCGAGTACTGTGCCCTCAGAACTGGTTACTTTAGGCCAAGTGGTTTTTGTGCCTACACCTAGTCACATGTGAATCATAGTGTTGTTGAAACATAAAGTTTCACTGTATCCACTACATAACAATGTGTAAATTTAACACATCTGTTGTTTGCTGAAATGTACAATGCCAACATTTTTCTGGTGACTGGGTTGTCCATAACCAATACATGACTTCAGGAGAGGGCTGTATTTGTTATGATCAAGTTGCTACTCACTGCTCTCGCTTTAAACATATTTGGATTCATATTTCAATTTGGACCATCCATAAAGCATGTGTAAGGGGACAAAAATTAATAATAACTGCCAAAAAATAGTGAGCAAAAATGTTGTGGTGTACCATGAGTGGGACTACATTGTGTACTGAAGATCATTCAGACTCAAGAGTCAGCTGAAGTTCTTTACAGTCCTTGATGCTCAAGTGTCAAGCTGCAGATGCAAAATGAGGCATCTGTTTTCTTGATGGCTCTTTCAGGATTATGTTGTTGCCTTATAGTCACTCCTATAATCAAACTGTGTGTTCTCTCTTTGTCAGTGAGACTAGTTTGGATCTGGAAGATACACTGTGAGCTATAAACCTTATTTCAACCTTGATGTTACATCAGAAAGCATTTTAGCTGCTTCTTACTTAACAAGTTGAAACCCCATCCCAAAGCACTCACACACACACACACACACACACACACACACACACTGAATCACACCATTGCCAGTGATAATGACGGTGACACTGAAACTGTGGTTATCAGGTGCGGTCTGTAATGTTATGCCCTGCAAAACATCACATTTTAATCAGTTAAGTAGGTTCATCTGTTCTATATATGAAAGCTTCAATATAACAGCCCTGCCATGAATCCTGGTAAATGAAGCTTACAGTATAACGCAGAGTTTGTGACAAATACGGCATGAGTGGATTTATTTATTTTTAAGGGCACAGTGGTGGCCTTATACCATGTGGCACTATATTGCCAGGCATGTCTGTGTCCTCTGCCCCACTCAAGTATGTAAGTGAGGGTAGATTATATAAATACAAGAAGCACCTTTCAGTGTGATGCAGTTCAGCACAGCACCACCCCTGACTACAGCCTTAAAAAGAACCACCAAAAGTTTTACTGCAGGACTTCTGTTTTGGGTTGCATTTGGGGTCTCAATAAAAAGATTGCTCAGAATAATTCTAGTAGGAACTTTAGTAGAAAGCCTAATCATTATTTTTGACCAAAACAAAAATAATAAAAACATTAAGAACAAATGGAAAAGGAAAGATTTTCCCCCGCTGAAAATATGACAGGTTTATGGAATTTCTAAAAAGAGGGATCAATGAAATGTCAACTGAGAATAGCTGGATGTCCCAACTAGGTCTGGGTATTGAACTTCAGTATTTTCTGTACCGACTGAACTGTGTCTGCAACTCAAGAGACTCAAGAACTGCCAAGTGCTGAACTGTGGCATGGAATGTCTGGTCAGATTTGTAGTCCTGTTAATTTATTTTGTGATCAGACAGGATTGTTTCTAATATCAGTACTGAAACTCAGGTATGTTACTGGCACTGATATTGAAAACAATACTGAGCCCCACTCCTGACCCGTCCACCTTATACTTTGCCAGGGGTGGGAATTGCCAGAGGACCCACAATACGATATTTTCACGATAATATGGTATTATTGTGATATTGTGATATGCTAGTATTGTGATAAAATATTGTGATATATTACCTTTTTTCCCACTGCAAATGATTTCCCCCAAGGAAAACTCAATATCAGTTTTACCTACATAAATATCGATACTTGGTGACAGTGTATCGATACAATGTTGCATACAAAATATCACAATACTGTACACTGTAGCTACAAATCTGAGGTAGATTCAAAACCATTATAATCAAAATAATGTCAATAAATTAAACAATAAATAGATAAAGAAATTTTAATTCTGGTCAGCAGCATGTCAAATTCTTTATGCAGATGGTTTAAAATATTTTGTAAGTATTTTAGCTGACAATGGAATGAATCATACTAAAAATAACTTTATGAGTGTGGTGAATGTTGTAATGTTATAAGGTATCTCCTTCTTATACTACTGCTACATTACTGTACTACTACTTCTTCTCTTGGTTAATTGCAGGTTGCAACTGGTGTTTAAGGTGCATTATACTGCCCCTGCTATGGGCGTATGGGTGGTTTAATTATAGGGAGGATTTATCGACCATTTACTAAATCTCTATTGAGGAAAATTATTGAGATAATAAGCGTTATTATTTTAAGGCCCAGCCATACTTGAAACCATGGCGTCTTATTGAGACAGGCCTTTATTTGTCAAAATATGTAGCCACATTGGGCTAGTAAAAGGGACTGGGCATTTCATTGGGACTAGGCTTTTAATTGAGGTTTTACAGTATGTACAAATTTTGGTGCATTACTTTTTGTAGGAAAATGCAGCAGCAACAGTGCATGAGAACAGCCCGGTATTAAAAAAACAAAACAACAAAAAACAGCCACATTAATGTCTAGAGTTGACCCTCTGCATGCTCACTTATGTGCAGCCCACAGAAGCATGTTCCAGTCTTAAAGAGATGACTGCAAAAAAGAACACATTTGAAAACACAGGAACCTATTTGTGCATCTGTGATGATAGAAACATGCAGCCATAACTCAACAGCACTCTCACACACTTGTGTACACAGAGGGGAGACGTGTGCGTGAGAGATAGAGTTGATGAATGAGAAAAGATTAAAGTTGCAAAGAAAAAACGATCCTGAGAAAAGCTTTGGGATTTTACAGCAATATCCCACATAACATTTGGGTTGTGATATTGTACATGTCGGCGAGGCCAGGGCAAGTCCCTGTGTCTTCATTCATTAGTTAGATGAAGCTGTGTTAGGCTCATGATGACAGCAGCCTTAGTGCTCCCTTGCCACCATGAACCACTGTAAACATTCCCAGCACTTTGAAAAGTGAACCACTCTGCTCTCGCCATAATCCAGTCTCATCTCATCTGGTATTGTTATGATAAACACTGAAGATATCAATCTTTCCAGATGAAAGAGTCGTGGGTCAGTCCACACCTTTAACTTATACTCTTTAAAAGTTCACTTCCCCTCCCCGTATCAATCATTCCAGCTATCTCTGACAGATATCATGGCAGCTTTTAAGTAGAAACAATTGTACTGCACACCTTGACTGGTTTATTATTAGTACAAAATATAAACTACTTTTTACACCATTCTCAAAAAACAAGACATTATTTATAGAGATATAAGGTTTGGGAGTGAATACAGAGACATCTTGGGATTCTCATCTAAATCTGAGACTATCCTCTCCAGGAAATCAGCAGGATTTGCTGTTTGTTTGAACACTTAATAATATTCTGAAAAGGCTTTGTGGATAATGACAGTTTTGTCATTGCTTCCATTAGGGTGTTAAAGTGTACTGATTGATGAACAAAGTGTGTGAATGCTTCAGTATGCTTCAAACAAACAAGGTCCTATGAAGTCATGTCTGACCTTTTCTGTATAGCCGTGCTCAAAGGAGGGCCTAAAAGCATGCAGTGTTGTAGATGTCTTGAATTATACATATGGGAATAAAGGCTTTAAGGCAGCCTGTCCTTGTAGACAGTCATGGTTTTGCACACATGAAAAGTTCAGGTTCACATGGAAGTAGGGCAAAAAAAGAGCTTCAAGAGAAGTTCAAACCCTGCCTACTTTCACACAGGGCAGGGTGATATGGCCTATAAATAATATTACAATATTGTTAAAGCTGACACAAGATACACATTAAATATCTAAATACTTTGAAATCTCCTCTAAACTGAAATAGGCTACCAAAATACAAAAAAAGTAGACCTACTGTTTTCATAAACTTAAACTACGATTTTCATAAAATACTGTTTACAAAAGTTAAACAAAATATGATTTTCATAAAGTTAAATAAGGCATTGGTATAATAAAGTTCAAGGAACTACTATTATAATAAAATTAAATAAAGTACTATTATAATGAAGTTAAAGAAAGTACTGTTATAATAAAGTTAAAGAAAGTACTGTTACATTGAAATTAATCAAACCACTGGTACTTTGAAGCACCTGGCTCATCTTGGGCCGGAAGTGTTGAAGATTTTGCTGTGAACTTGAAGCTTTCTGTGAACAATTAGCTGTTAGTTGCTAGCAGTCAGCGGAAAGTCAAACTGTTATAGCGGCGCAGTTAAACATGAGGATTTATTCACTGTGAGTGGGTAATAAACCAGCAGTTCTTCAGTTTATTCATTCATTCACTGATTCATACATTCTGTAACCACTTACCCTGGTACAGCATTACAGGGGGGCTGGAGCTTATCCCATCTGACAGTCATGGTGTTCCATGGTTGCAAAATGTGACTAAATGGTCGCTGTCTGTACCCCTACTACTCACACATGATCACCCGGGATAGTGTGGTCTGGATGAGTAAGGGAGTGTGTCTGATGTATTATGTTTGTGGCGGTGGCTTATGTATAAGTTATGTATACAATTATGTATAAATTGTCAGGGATTGACGTGGAACAAACCATGATAAATTAAGTATTATCGATATATCCTCTGCTCCTAGCAATGACAAACAAAGCTGTCCTGATGGATAAGGTTCGTTATCAAAAAATACTCATAGGTCATTTTTTGTTTTGTTTGAGGACTCTTCCTGAGACCCAGGGATTTTTAGCCATAGGGTAGCAATGGAAATGTCAGTCTCTCAGATGGTTGTTTTCAACAGATTTTCGTTGTCCCCAGAGCATGAAGCCTTTAAACTTGGGCGATCCCCTGACCTTTCCTCTAGCGCCATGTTCAAATTGACACTTAAACTGTATTTTTCAGTGAAATGTGTCACCTTTTGAAAAGCTTGAAATTTGATCAACGTAGAAAATTTAATATGTTCAGTACTTTGTGTCATAACTTAATACTTGCAAAACTAATGAAATCCCCATCGTCCTTAGCTGTAGTTTGTGTGTTTGGCAAATGTTAGTACGCTAACATGCTAGACAACGTGTTAGCATTTCGCCCAGAGCAGAACCCAACTGTACGAAGATGCCCTTTTCAAACCTCATTATTGAATTATAACTTTCTTGTGGCATTGTTATACAGCCCAAAAACTTGGAAAGGAAGAGTTCAGGGTGGATGGATGGGTCAGCAGTGTTGGTTTCTCATTTCATACCAACAGTCAATTTTTGGTTTCCTCAACCATGATCTTTCCCTCAACCAAGTGGTTCTTCTTTTAACCATGATGCAATGCTTCCCTAACCTTAACAATGTATGTTTTTTAAATCCAAACCACAATCCTTCCCTCACCCTGAGCAAGTCATTTTTTCTGCCTAAACCTAACCAAACTTTAACCACAGCAGTGGCAGATCAGAAAATAGTCACATCAATCTTTTTGTAATGGTGATTTGTAATGGTCTGGGAAGGTGATCCTGCTGAAAGGGGCGTCACATCCCTAGGTATTCAGGGCTGCTGCAGACATGCTGCTTCTCTCCGCTCAGACATATAAAACACACTGATGATTAATTGAACAGGGTGTTGCCTTTCAGACGATTAAATCTCCACATTAAAAATGCAGCATCCTAAACAGAGAACTGGGATTACAGTACACAGATTGGCTAGCCAGCAATGTGATATGTCATGATAGAGACCTGCATTAGCAGAGCATTAGAACATCCCATGACAAGACATCATCACTGTGTCGTAGCTTAATACACTTTTGCTTCATTATTGGTTTCTGACAGATCATCCTCACGGAACAGTCAGAGCAAAAGAAAAACACTCTTATTCTGTGTGAAGTAATAGTAGTCAGTAAGCAATTGAATTGTGTAATGCTACCCTCATGTACAAAGGCATGGAATGTAGAAGAGTAGAAGTAAAGTAAATTGTACTCACGCACTATTAAAACACCTGATTAGATATAGTATACTTTGTGTGACTGGCTAAGTGAAGGTTAAAAAATGTACTCACTCATTCTCATTTCTTAAAATTCATTGACAAAGTAATGACACAAGTTTACTTTGTACTCTACAATAGCAGTAATTACTCAAATCAAAGGTGCCCTCCATCAGCCCCAATGTCACCCTACCCACATGCCGAATCTCTTTTTGAGGAGGGTTGTCACCTTTCTCAACTGTCTTCATTGAGCTTACGTATCCTGGATCAGTCTGTCCACTGATCGGGTCAGTGCAGAGACAAAATTGATACTGATCATCCAGCCAAACAACCAGCAAGACAGTAAACAAGCTGAATGTTTGGAACGGAGCTTTTACAACCTATTCTCATTCCCATGTCGTCAAATGTTGACGCTTTGTCACGCCTCTCTGCGTCTCATAGTGACACACAAAGCACCCTTTAGCGTATCTATGTAATGCACAGCTGAAACTAAGCAGCAACCTCCACAGCTGAAAATGGAGCCAACATTGAAGTGCCAAAAACATTAATTATTTGAATGGCTTCTTGAGGCTGGCTTCAGAAGCCCCATAGACCCCCTGGTTAAAATGGCTAACTTCAGAAATAAACATGTTCACAGCCTCAGATGCTGAAATGCTGAACTCAAGGCTTCAAAACGGGAGTCCACAGACCAGTGGGTGACGTCATGGTAGCTAAGTCCATTATTTTTAGAGCCATTGGCCGAAACACATTGTACCACGTTGTTAATGTTGTGAAACGGTTGCTGTTAGGTTTAGCCAATAAAACTACTTGGTTAGGTTTAAAAAAAAAGATCATGTTTTGGGTACAATTAAGTACTCTTGTTACGTATTTACATAACGTGACCTAAATACACAATCATGTGCGATGACTGTATATAAATTCCATATTGTTACGTATAAACATCGGTGACTTTTGGTTTCACTTGGAACACAAACAGTGGTCCCCTGGGTGAAGTCCTCATTCCCACCCTATGCGTATTTTCTTGCTCTTAATGCTACATGATTTGCTCTCAGTGTCAAGTATTGCCATGGATGTGTTTACATTGAAGTTCTCATAAAGATGATAAAGGGCCGAGGGGCATGACAAAGGGTCGGTTTTTGACACCCTGGGAATTAGAATAATTTGTCATCAATAGGACCCATATTGCTGAATTTTTAATTGTATTGCCATACGCTATGATTAATAATCATTACAGTACAGTACAATATCATTACAGTGGCGGCACAGTGGCCTCACAGCAAGAGGGTTCCTGGTTCGAACCCGAGGGTGGGGGAGCCCTTCTGTGCAGAGTTTGCATGTTCTCCCCGTGTCAGCACGGGTTTTCTCTGGGTACTCCGGCTTCCTCCCACAGTCCAAAGACATGCAGGCAAGGTTACTTGTTGACTCTAAATTGGCCGTAGGTGTGAATGTGAGCTTGAGTGGTTGTCTTTCTCTGTGTGTCAGCCCTGTGATAGTCTGGTGACCTGTTCAGGGTGTGCCCCACCTCTCGCCCAATGTCAGCCAGGATAGGCTCCAGCTTCCCTGCGACCCCTAACAGGTTACAGAAAATGATTACAGTTATGCTTTACAGAGTAACACATACTACCCAATACTGGTAATCCCAAACAGTTGCAGGCAAAAGAAAGTTGGCCTCTAAATGTTTCAGCTCTCAGAGGGTCCTCTACCACCCCCGTGAAAGGTTAACAATTATAGTTGTATGTAAGCCACTACTTTGGGTGGATGGCCAAGTATGTCTGGCCATTAGTGTGGTCATAGTCTAAGGGCCTTGACATACCAAGCCAACAGTTGGGTGAGCATCTGTTGCCCTAGTGTTTGTGGTGTGTCCTGCACTGTTGGCACTAGTCCGACCGATTCAGCATGCAAAATTTATAGTGTAGCTGGCTGAGCCTGTCAGTGAGAGAAATTACTCTGATTGGCAGTTCAGCTCAGTGCATGAGAAGAGAAACAGAAGTGAGGACAGGAAAGGACTAAGGTCAAGGGCCTGAGACTGAAACAAATTTGTAATCCAAGGTGATATTATTTTTTAGCCATTGAGCTCTTTAGCAGAAACAGTTCATAATTGTTTGTGTTGTTTTTTGCTAGCGCACGGTAAATATGATTTGTTCTTGCAACTTTGTGTTGTGTTGTTAATGTACTAATTGGCTCACCGGCGTCTTGAATTTGCCGTTAGACTTCTGTTTTCTTATTTTGAATGACAAATAAGAACTACTGCCACCTGCTGGTGTGGAGAGTTATTTCTTCTTACGCAGTTGCAGAATGTACATGCTAGTCGCTGTTGGCTGCAGTCTTTGTTGTATGTTCAAGTGCAACTTTTTGGCTGGGACACAGGTGACATGAGGGGATGTGACAGTTAGCCTTTGTTGCCACTGGTTCTTAGATGTCTGTTTGGTGCGTCTGGGCCTTATGACAGTGATACTCAACTTATGGCCTGCTGGCCAAATCTGGCTGGGTGGCCCGCCTTCTGATTAACAGGGAGAATAATCTGATTCACAATTAACAAGGGATTTTTTTATACTCCAAATGTAAATTAAATGCCAGAGTGCATTAAAAAAGGTATAAAATTAGTTGTTCATCAAAAACAAGTGTCACGGCAAAATCCCCCTGACTCCCAACAAAGGTCTGGGCTGAGCCTTGAATGTCCTCAAATCTTAGAGACGCAAAGCAAGTTGAATATCCCTGGTCTGAGAGGTCTTACTTTTGTGTTTTTTTGTTACTCTGGGATCCAGCAGGTGATGTGTTGAAACACTCCACCTGCTGGCATGTGACCAGGCTGGGTGGCTTGTACTCAGTGTCAGGATGACAAAGGAGCTGGTGTTGTTTACTGAGCCAAATAGCTGCAGAAAGCCTCACACATGCCCCAACACCACCACCGATACTTGCTGGTCATTGTCTGCAAAATTCATCGCAGCTCAGCAATTTGACTAAGATTTCACCTGAGTCCCTGCCAGCCAGAGCCAGGGAGCGTGGATATATTCAATGAATTATTGACACAGGTCTGGTCTTGTTAATTGTGGATGACTGCAGAGCTTGGCTTTCTGACTGCGCTGGGCAGTCTGCAGGGTCCAATCTCTCCCAGTTCCCACAAACGTCAAATCATTCTGTTATCTAAGGAAGAAAGATAATTCTCTCCCCTCAAGCTAAACACACAGGGACATTCCAGGTATTCATTTCATAGTAAGGGAATGCTCTGTAAACATACACACTTTTCTAACTTGGGCCATGTCCATGGTAATGTGGGTACATTTTTTTCCAAGTTTTTTTTTTTTTGTATTAGCTCACATATCTATTGTTTGGTCTAAAAAAGGGTCAATAATTAATTAGAACAGCTGATACTGGTGTTTTTTACTGGACAAAATACAGCATAACACAAACAGGAGGAGGTGCATTTGTTGGGGACTATAAACAGGGATTGGTAAATACACTTTTGGTGCTCTAGTGAGTATTTATTAAATGCTTAATATAAATACCTAAAGGATAGTTTATCAAAAAAAAAAGTAAATTTTTTTTTCTTACCCCAACTGTCTGTTGTAAACATTGATCACAGTTTATAGACACACGGCTTCAACTTTAACCTACAGTACTGTAGTTGTGTACACATTATCCTGTGAAATAAGAAATGATTTGTGACATTTCTTTTGCACTCATATTCAGTTTGACTCGGTGGTTTAGATAATCTGGATAAACTGTTGCTTTATTTCCAATCTGTCTGATTTTCTGTTCTGGAATTGTGGGACTTTGTGATCTCACTGTGTTTTCAGATCTCAGCAATTTATTTGGTGTGCATAATGTTATCATAACTGATAGAAACTGTAGACAAAGCTATGGAAATTAGACTGAAATGGCCTCAATTTTTTCAGTGCTCCAATGACACAAGGAAGCATCAGCCAATTATATGCTTTTGTTTCTTACTGGGGTGTTAAGCCTGGTTCGTACTACACAACATTTGTGTCCATTCTGACAGTCACTATGTCACATTGTGTGATTGTGGCCTATAATCGGGCTGATATCGTGTAGTGTGAACCAGGCATATGACAACAACACCCCAGGGTTTTTGATTTTTCCTCTATGGTTGTTACCACACAGAGAAAAAAGGGAAAAATGATGGTGTGAAACCGCAGAAGCTTTTTTTTTATCAACCCAGGTGTCAAACCAGGTGTCTAATTGAGACAGCCATTTATTTGTCAAACTGTCTAGCCAAGCAGGCTAGGAAAAGGGACTGGGCATTCAGTTGGGACAAGGTTTTGCATTGAATTTTTACGGAACACATACTGGCGTGGCATTCATAACTTGGTTTTATATTTGTTCATCATGTTATTTCTTAATATATATTTTCTAAATCTATATGTGTTGTACACATTTTCATTTCCATTTCAAAACTATTCCACAAATTAACTCTGACATCTTGAAACATCTTTGTTTTGCATTTGTTCTAATATTTGTTTTCCTAAAGTTCCTCTAACTTAATTCTTGAAAAGCAGTAGCACAAATGTATTTTTGTTCTATTACTGTTCTAATGCTCCCTAAACAAAAAACCTGGGCAATGCACTGGTGCATTAATACCTTAAAATGTGTGCCAGAGTAAATTTCTTGGCTGATCAGGTGTTTAATGTAAAATGTTGATTTTGTGTATGTCATGAAGTGATAGTCAGGATCAAGACTGATTGTATTGTATTGCTCCTTATCTTCACAGAAAGCCGAGGCAACCGGGGAGAAAAGACCCAGGGGGCGACCCAGGAAATGGGTGAGTCCAAGGTTTTCTTAAGATCTGAGCTAGTGTCTGCTGCTGGCATGCTGGATACAGGAACACATGTTGTACACAACACACAACACAAGATGCTGTGAATAAAAAGTTGTGCAAGTTGTTGAAACCTAAAAAGAAACACTTGTTTTTCATCATTCAAAAGCATTTGGTCTCCCAGTGGGTTAAATACATATTTAAATGACTGTCTCACTCCTTTGTGCTTGTTATTAACTTTCATTATGTGGCCTGAATACATTCAGAGCTTCCTCTCTGGTTGCTGCTGGTGTATGTGTGTGTTCAGGGATATCTCCAAAATGTTTGTGTTATCAGTCAAAGAAAATGTTTACTCTCAGTGCTGGCCGCAGGAATACTTAAATAATTCCACTGACAGCTTGAAGGCCTCAGTGTTTATCAGCTCTAAAGTAACAGGCCTGATTGATAGTACAGGGAAAGGCAGTTGGCAGTTAGAAGTACCACCAGGAAGGGCGAGGAGAGATGCAGGGAACGTGAACTTTCTCCTGCATAGATCACGTCTCCATTTTTATGTGCCAACGAGGGAAAAAAAGAAGTAAAAGCCAAAAGAAGAGAGGTGAAGAGCGGCAAAATGTAAATTTTAGATTTATTTTCATTTCCTGGAAAGAATGGTGTGTTCCAAGAATGAACTGTTAGCATATTTAGTATATTCTCCATTGACCAAACTCTTACGATAAACTCTCGCTGAAACTTATCAGCTTCATGCGGCGGCTTCAAAAGCTACTGCAAGTAAATAAACTGCTCACTTCACGTGCATGTACACTGAATCGCTGTGACACTATTGGTCATGCTAACTTTGAAAATATACATGATTTCTACATGAGTGTCCCTGAGTGTGACTGCATAGGGATCTGGATCATTACAGTCAGCGATGACTACACAGGGAGTTAACAGAGGCAGCCAGTACAGTGTTAGCATGAGCAACAGAGTCACCATGGGAAAATTTATGGGAAATACACAGGTTGAAATAAACCAGAATTTCCCTTTAATCATTAACAACCACAAACTCATACAAGTAAAGAGAAATGACAGCACACCACATGCATATAAACATGAATCCAATAGTGTTATTATTATACAGTCAGCCGGAATAGAGCATCACCATCTGTTCATCTTTCTTGAATTATTCTTATTGCAGCAAAATGTGATGCAAAGCAGACAGACTGAACAACACCGTCATAAAACCTGTCAGGAATGCTGCATACACCTGACAAACTGATCTGTTGGCAGATTTAACGTCCTCTGCGAGGCCAGATTAAGCGCGAGAGTGAAACACTTAACATGCAGCTATCCTGCCAACTGAATGGCAACACTCATGTTAGAAGCGTCATCTGTTACAATCACAATCCCCCATTCTTGTGCTGCATTTTGCAGGAGGTGGGCAATGTTTGCTCCAGGGTGACTTTCGTGCACTGCTCTAGTTTGGAGAACCTGAGACATCAGTTGCCAGTCCTCTGTGAGATAATGTGTGGTTATAGTCACATATGAATCCACAGACCTTAAAGTAAAGGAATCACTAGTTAATGCCACCCTTCCTGCTGTGCTCAAAGATTCCTCAGCTTTATGCTTCACTTCTCTGTTGAGCTTGGGCATGGCTGAGTTGGTGAACATACTTGGGGATGGGGTCACATACCTGGGTTCCAGTGTTTTTAGCATGTAACAAAAGCCTTCTTTGAAAACGCTGTCTTTGCACATGAAGTAGGTGATGGACTGTGTTATTTTCTCAGCTCTCTCAGAGCTGGATGGTAGTTTTGTCAAGCTAAATGTGTCCAGTGTTGATTGATTTTTTGGTGGAGCAGGTTAAGCGTTAGCTTGGCCATCAGCGGCTAACACTATCTCTGGATGGTTGTGTGTGAGGTGAGCCCTTGTGTTTGTCGTATTCCAGATGTTGAGTATTTTATTCTCATATGACACTGCTTGCAAATCACATGTCATATCCAAGTCCTTCTTTCCTCTGTGTTTGAAAATCCGACATAAGTCCAAATATTTGATTTAGGGCCTATCCCAATACCCACACTTCCCCTAGAAATACCCACTTGCACTTGGTTGTGCGCGTTCACGTTTAGGCTACTGGTGTCCCAAAACAGAATTGAGGTAGTGGAAGTGGTTTCCAACACTTAAAATCCAACCTAGATTTCAAGGGAGCCCTGACCCACACTTTCAACGAAGTGGAAGATGAAATTTCCCAGAACACCTTGCGAAGTCAGCAACTTCGGCAAGTTTTGGAAAACAATTTGTTACTGTACGATCGGAATATAGGCTATACAAACTAGCGTAAACTCATCAGCAAAATATTTAAACTAATCGACTTACCAAAACAAAATCAATCTGAACTAGAAGATGTCGTAGGTGCCTCCTGTTTTCAGCATTTCTTCTCCGTTGATTCATCAGAAGGAGAAGAATAAACAGAATAAACATAGCACACAACCTGAATGACTAACGGTATCTTGCGTCGCTACTATGCGTGACATATGTCTGCACGTCGACCACGCTGATTTGCATGAAGTGGTGTGTTATTTCTTAGGGAAAGATCTCTACCCTGAAATTTCTCACTTCCCTCATCAAGGATTATCTCGCAAATGAGGGCACTCAATACCAAGTTGAAGATTTAAGGGGTAGAAATGGGATAGGGCCTTAAACCCCCACTGCCCATTACTGATTTCTTTCTCTGGTGCCACCATCTTTGAACTCTGCGGACCTCACCAGGAAAAAACATCAGCACCATCTAGTGGACTGAAAAAGCAATTGATTTTTTATGCTAATACCAAAAGTTGTATTAAAATGTGTATTTGCAAAAATGAATAATGTATATCATAAAAGATTGATACTTTGCATCTGTGTATCGATACAATATCACCATGAATGCACAATTTGTGACACTATGCTGATTTTTTCCCTGACCCCTAGTGTTGTCACAATACTGGAATCTCTAACTTTGAAACAATGCCTTGACAGACTGATATCTGATATCATTGTTAATACCACAGGAAAAAAATGATATTGAGGGCATAAATTGAAATTTTAATTGTAAGGCAACTATAACAGGGTGATAGCATGATAGTGGTGACTTTTCCTTTCTTGGTTAGTATCAGAGAACAGCAGAATCACTGTAGTACACATTAACGATAAGCGAGAGTGAGAAAACCCTGCTGGTACCGGTGTGACAAAAGAAAAACTGTCCTTTTATGTTGGCATGATACGTGGCCTGTTGCCATTATTAAGCTTGTTTGAGATGAACTGGGCCTTGCTTGGAAAGTGGACGAGATAAGGCGGCTGCAGCAAGAGGCATTGACAAAAAGCTGCAGTGGAGTCAAACAGTTTCCTGACAGTTTCCAGCAGTCTTCAGTCTGTACAGTCTGCAGATCTCTGTGTTGCTAAATACTTCAGTAATAAAAATAGTCCAGTGTTAATATATAATAGTACAATAGTTTGTGATGAATGTAGACGTCACTATCAGTAACGTGTATTCTGTTAACAGAATAAACCTTTTAATCTGACAAATAGCATCTTAATTGCTGAAATTCGACATAGAAAACTTCATGTGGTTGAGTCAACATCTAAACCAATCAGCTGTTAGATCAGGTGAGAGCCAGGCTTTTCCCATCATGCCCTGGTTCTTGCTGTTGGTGGAGGGCAACTGCAGCGCCTGACTCTATCTCATAAGAATATTGTTGTCCAATTTTGTGTAACATCAGACCAAGTTGGGATGAAGTCAGACACAAATCTTACTGGCATGCAGTGTGCAGCTATTGCTGGTAATCAAATCTGCGCAGGCCTGGCTCATCTCAAATGAACCTACTGTTTAATGGCATCCAGTGATGACAGGGGGAAATGCCGGGGGACAACAAAGAAAGTTAAGGTGGCTGAAGTCTGAATAGCGTGGGTGGGAGGGATGGCGGATGGGTCCAACAATCACCGACTTTCACCTAGGAGGCCAGTGTTTGCTTCCTGTAAAGCTAAACCCAACTCTTTTTTCCTTAACCCAACCATGTGCTATTGTTGCCTAAATGTAACCCTGTGCGTTTGTTGTTAAAGTAAAAATGGAAGTGTATTTTGAAAACAAACAATGCATGTAACAGGCTGGATGCAGCACCCAGGATGTCAACAACCAATACACCTAGGGGAACCTTGTGAGTCATATGTTGACGTGGAAAGTCTGTGACCAAACGTCGATATGTGACGAGGTCGGAGTGAGAATGTGTTGTCTAATTAGCCTTTAAAGGCATTAATCTGTTAGTCCAACTGGACTTCTTGGATGGAGTGTTTTTTTTTTTTTCAATGTGGGACAGTTTTTGGTCTGAATCTACATCATTTTGATTTGTGATGGCTTAAAGTTTGGAATTAAATGACAAGTCTTGGATAGTAGGATTTGTGGACTGAAAATCAAAAGAGAACAATTGATAACTGGAGGATAGGAGAACACAACTCTGTGGTATGCTTTATAAATTGTTTGGCAAAGAATGTGTGGTAAATGCATTAAAACATGCAAAAACACTGCAGTGATCTTCTGTCTGGAATATATCTTTGTGAATTTCATCAATACTGTAAATAATTTTATCAGCCAAGTTTTGTGTTCTGCCAGTAAAGCAACAACAACAAATCAGTTTTTCAGCCCGCCTGCAGGCAGCCTCTGAACCCTTGGACTGAACTGATAAAACAGTGAGGTTTACTGCAGCTTTGCCTTTGTTGTGCTGCCTGCCGGTGCCTGCATGTCCCAGGTTCACACACCAACATCCACCCACACAGCGGCCTCCATCGCTTTACGTCAACCCTTCTGGCAGAACTACAGACAAGCCGCACTGCAAACGAGTCAGTTGTGTATTGTAGATAGCGTACCTTTCTCCCTGCTACAGGCCATATGCTGACACCCATATGACAGTCAAAGTCTCTGCCTTACAGCTGCTTTCTGTTCTGTCTGAAGTCTGTGGACAAGAGAATGTTTAACTAGCACAGCAAGCTGTCAGCACGATAATTAGCGTCTTTAGCCGCTTTTCTTCTTGTCTTCTTGTTTAGTTAAACCACATCTCACAATTAAAGGATTCAAGAGCAATGTAGCAGTGTACTGTGCATTAAAAGTGCTTTTTTTTTGCCACTGACCGGTTCAGATCGCCAGTGCTATCTCTGTAAATACTAGGGATACACCGAAATGAAAATTTGTGGCCGAAGCCGAATAATATTAAACGCTTGGCCGAATACCGAGTACCAAGTACCGAATACCGAATATCGTTGTTTAGTTTTTCATTAGTTTTTGCAGATGAACCCCCTCCAGATTAGTGTTGTCATGGTACCAAAATTGGATCCCACTGTACGATACCAATGAAAATATCATGGTTCTGAGTAGTACCATGATACCACAGCGAAAATGAGGCAGATGTGCCTTTTGTCATTTATAAAAAGATAAATCACTTTTCTATAATACATCAATGATATTTCAATGGAATAAATTACTTATTGACTTATTCATACTTCAAAAACAGCATCAATGAGTGATGAACATAGGGGGATCAAAATAAAATAAATAAATAAAATAAAAATCATCCAGCCACCCTCCTCCCCTTCATAGGTAAAGAACAGTCCCTAAAGTGCAGTGAGGTTTGTGGGCCATGAACGGCTTGTTTCTCCTCTGACACGTCACATACCTGTGTTCAGCTGGCTCGGCTGTTCAGGTACTTCTGGGCAGTCCACACGCCAAGAAGAGGATATTATTGGAGCCGACTTATCCGTCGCCGGTAAGCCAATGGCCGCCGTATTTGACAGGAATACATTACTGTCTGTGTCTGTGACCCCCGTTCATCCCACAATCGGTGGGATTCGCCTTTCGTTTCTGCTGCTGGTTGAAATCTGTAGGCTGCTCACACAGCGTGCTGAATGATTTAAGCCTATTTTGCTCGCTCAAAACTATTTTTAGTCGCAAATGCAAGTGCGGTGACAGACGGATCGCCACACTGCCGACATTTTACTCCGCCTGTCACGGCACGCTGTTTGATTGCGTTATCAAAACACGCCGCTATTATTCGGCCTTGCTTTTAACTTATTCCACCGAATACCAAATGTGTATTTTTTTGCAATATTCGGTAACCGAATATATTCGGTGCATCCCTAGTAAATAGCTTACTAAGCGTTTCGAACATTGTTTATATAACATTACCTCCACTGTGTCTGTAGCTCTCTCTACTCGTGGGACAGCCGTTTTCCGGGACAACCAGCACCACTCTGAGCAACGCTCAGCATGGCTCCTCTGTTTCTTCCGGCAACAAGCAAAGCTCTCGCGAGATGAAGTCACACAGCCCAGAGGAAGTGAAGGGTAAGAGAAACGCTTAGTATGCTATCTACAAAGATAGCACTGGCGATCTGAACCGGTCAGTGGTGAAAGAAAGCACTTTTAATGCGCAAACTTATACTGGACATATTTGCCCCCATGTCTACCTTGTGGCTGCTGGCTGCATCCGCCTCCCTTAATACTGAACCAATTTTAAAGTGAGTTGTACCTATGAATCATACGCACACATACACATGGGGAAATAGGGCCCAGGTTGAAAAATACCGAAGTTATCCTTTAAAGGACCCTACTTGGTAATTGCTGGTGAAGAGAAATGTGAAGGTGTTGCTTTGAGTGAGTGACTGAGTGAGTGATGAAGTTATGATGATGCTGATCTATTGACTTTTATTGTGACTTTGTCTGTGGTCTGATTGGTGGTGGTTTAGGAATATGATTCACTCCAGAGCAGGTGGTCTAGTGTGGCAACAGGTCCTGTAAAAGCCAGAGTGAAATGCAGAGGTTAAAATGTTCATCATCCCTCTATTATGCCCACATATTAACTTTAGTCCCCCTAAAGGACATCTCAGGACACATTTAGCCTGGACTGGTCCACTGTAACACAAGCTTCTCCCTAAATCCACTTTTCAAATTGAAGTGAATGGGATAAATGTTCAGTCCTGTGCAACTAAACTGGCTGGCTGTATATATAATGGATTGACTAATATTGGTTTATTATTTCCTCATTCATTGCCTCATGGCTGTCCCTTCTTGAGGGACTGTTTGTGCTTTTTAGCACGAGTCGGTGGTGAAGTGGTGCACATGACTCGTGTTACGGACGGACGGACGGACGGACGGACAGACAGCCACATATCTAAAACAGGTAATAGTTACTGTGGACCTATATGCCATGCCTTTTAATAAAATTACCAGAAGAGTTCGCTGAAAAACAGGTAATGTCAGCCTGAATTACTCACGTGCGTCCCCGCTGACATGCATGGGGAATACAGCTTCCCCATGCTTACTATAGCTTACTATCAGGACTCAGGGACCAGAATTCGGGATGGCAGACCGTCGGAATGGCGATATTTCAGTGTGGCGGCCTGTAACTGTTGGTTAAATGGCCCGTTTGGTTGGTATTCGGATAACTGGGGCTTTACTGATATAATGCAATAGCACCACCCAGCGGTGAAACCCGTGTACACGTGTACACGAAAAAAATGAGCCACTCTAAATGTTTAGAAATTTTTGTACACGAACTCACTCCTACATTATACAGTATTTTTGCACTAAAAACATACTGGACAGGAACTGTAACCAAATAACGGCCTGGTGTAGGTCGGTGCAAAACAAAAAAAAAAAATGAAAGCCTTGAGCAAATAGCCGCCTGGTTCTTTTAAACTGGGGTCAAAATCGATTTTGTGAAATAAACGCCCGGGCTACTATTTGGAAAAATACGGTATATTATAATACACAGCACATTTTAGTGACAGCATTGAGCCAGTATTGAAAATTCAAATATCCAACAAAAGCAGGTGAGTCATGAATATTCAGTCAACTGATGGAGTGTGTCTGTGACTGTATGTCCCTCTGTACCATCACCACACAGCTGGCAGGAACTGCCAGGGTCAGCCAGACCCAGCTGATCCAGGGTCACTCCCTCATCGGTATGTCTTCTCGCTTCTCCACTGTATGGCTGTGGGTCCTGTCTTCTGTGTGCAGGTGCTGAGATGGATAGGCAGGCCTCTGCCAAGCTGACCAGCTTCCTCTGCAAGTAAAAGCTTTAAGGGGGAGTCTCTGCTCTCCAATAGATTGCATTCATCAGTTGTGCACAGCAGTTCCCCTTTTCTGCTGCCAAATGGCGATAGTCCATTGGATTTTATGTGTCGGTTCCTCTACAGGCAAACTAAACTCTTTGTCCCTGTTTGAAGCCGTGTTACAGTAAAGCTTTGGCATCTTTAACATTGGCTGACTATGATACCCTTTTCCACCAATATTAGCACATACAGTATATGCAGTTTTTTGTGGAAAAACCTGCTAAAAATAGATGATAGACTGCTTTCCTCTTGCCAGTAGATGAGAATGCCTTTTTTTTTTTTCTTTTTTCTGGTGTGTCACATTCGACACCACAAACTGCCAGAAAACAGGTTAGTAAACAGCAGAAAGCAGCATGGAGTCCAGTCAAAATGTTATGGGGGTTGCATATTTTTTTATGCCTGTTACTTATTCAATCTTTCTTTCCAACTTGATTTCCTCTAATTTGGAACCGTGTTGGAGTGCTGCTTGGATGGAGATGGATGCAATTTGTGGCTGAGATGACAAAGAGTTGCAGAAGTTCTAAAAGCACCAAAAAATACATTTGGAAAACTCAACAGCAGTGTCACTTTCCAGAAATCATGACTGGCTTACTCAAGATAATCCACTAGAGCTGCCCCCAAAAAGTCGACTGAGATTCTTTCAAGTTGTGTCTTTTTTTTTTTGTTGTCGTCAGTTTTCAGTGTTTAGTGTACTTCTGGGGACGTTTTGGTCCCTAGATTTTGCTGCAGAGTGAGTGCTCCTCACTCGCACACTGCTGTTTGGTAGAGGAATCTGCCGACACAGAGGCAGCTGCCCCGTAATGCTCCAAAAGAATGTTATCTTCTGCCTTCTGCATAGAAGTGGTGAATTTACAGCTCACAGCAACTTAATACAACACATTCTCTGGCTTTTGTTTGACATCTAGTGTCTACAAAAAATGTTGTTGCACATTTCTGAGTCATTGTTAGCGCCGTTAGCTTGTTTACTACAGGACTGTCACTATCACACTGAATGTCCTTCCGAACCACATTAAAACTTTGAAACTTTCTATGGAGAAAAAAAAAAAAAAAGAAAAACGGAATAGTGGAATTTTTGTACTGAAAAGCCAATCTGATTCAAACTGGCATAATTCTGAGTTGGGAACAGCCCTTTAATCGACAGACCTTATGAGCAGTTTTATGTGGGACCTACTTCCTTTCTTCTAAACTACACCTGCCTACTTTTTTTGTGCTTTGAGCACTAAAAGCTAAGTGCCATCTAGTTTTATTATATTGGAGAGAAGGCCGACATGTCTACGGCTGATATCTCCAACACTCAGCAGCTCACACCAAAATGATCTAGGCTGATAAAGAGCAATACATGTACGTAGGAGGCAAAACATGTATTTTTGATTATGGGGTGACCTGTCCCTTTACCTCTCAGTAAGCCAGAGGATTGCAAATGACCTGCCACGTTTTGCCAAACTTAAGTTCTGTGTAAAGTGGCATTTATGTATTTTGGGGTCCTTTCTTTTGCAAAAATTCTATTTAATGGTAAATAGAATTTTTACTTGCTTGCTGTTGAAAACAGTGCTGAGGAAGTGAGTGGAAATAAAGAGTCTGGAGATAATCCTTGGGTTTTAGTTAATAAATTCAATGAAGACTTCAATTAAACAACAAAACAGCATAAATAAGACTTATTACATCAAATGCCAAGCAGGAATTGCACCATTTGTATTTTGTATTGAAAGGACAGGAAAGAGTAGAAAACATGATTCTGCATCACCCTTCTCTATTTGTGCTTTACTTCCCTTTCCATTGGTCAGCCAGCTCCTTTCTGCCAGGGTTTGGAAGCCAAACTACTTCTCTGCCCTTGGGCTGTCCTGCTGCCTTCCATACAGCTGCCTCTTTGTGTTTGACATCCGACGTAACTCACACCCAGAACACACTCATACCCATCTCCCCTTTCTGTGCCCACGCAAACCCTTGCTGGTGTTAAATGGAGTCTACTGTGAGACTAATGCCCTCTGCATTAAATGTGCGGAAATGACTAAGTGAATGGGCAAGGGAGCACAAGTGCTATGGCATGAGTGTGTGTTAGGGGAGCTGATATAGTGTGAATGGGAGCGGTCTACTCCCATCTCACACAAGGCTTTGCTGCTCTTGGCTTCAGGTCAGACGCTGAAGGCAGGTGCCAAGCAGTGGAATCAGAGCTCAGAGGAGAAGAAAAGTAAGAAAGTCTGGCAGAGGTGATGAGCAGCACGATTAGGAGTTTGTCCAGCAGCTTTGAAAAAGCAGCGAGGAGGCCTGGAAAGCCCTCAGATACTAGCAGCATGTGAAAACGTCTCTCCTTTGAATGTGTGCATGTGTAAGACAGGGGTAATTGTGCTATTGTGATCAGTGTCAGACATTAAAATGCTTTTTATAGCCTTGGCATGCTTCACAGAGAAAATATGGAACTTGGCCTCCAGGGCTTCTGGGCAACAGATCCTCCGGCAGAGTTGGTCTCCAGAGTGAGTCAGGGGCTGAATCAGGCCTGCGGTGAACAAACAAGGGTAACAAGAATCTGAATTGTTAGTGCAATATATTCAAGAACATGAAAAAGCTTTCATGACCCTAAGTTTGAAAGAATGATCTTAGCTCAAGGTCCTCTTGCTTGCTTTTAACCGAATTTGACATTTTTCATCAACAAATGGAGTTTGCTCAGTTATGATAGAGATGGCTCAGTTGTCCAAAGTTCCATATTTAGGTCATGTGATAATGCAACTCCTGTGTCTGTTTGGAGATGGTCCACCTTGATCTCCTGGTCAATGACCTTTGACCTCTTCCCAGTGGATGCTGAAAGTCGTTCTGTTTTTTTTATTTTCAAAGAACGTTTTGTCTAGTTCCACTCTACTGTATTGACATTGACAAGTAATTTTCTTGTTATTTCTTGTATTATGGAAATGCGTCGATTTGCAAAACGCGCATGGGCATGTCACAATAAATTATGTCGCACCCAACAAAAGCATGGATTGAATGAATGGACAGACGTATGGAAAAATAATATTTAGAATAATCTATAAATTTATTGTGAGATAAGTCCACTAATTGAAAAAATAATTGCTAGATTAATAGGTAACAAAAAAAGGAACATTAGGTGCAGCCCTACTCAGCTTAGATTTACACATTAAAGCTGTGGTTCAGTACTTTTTCTGCATCTCAGAAACATGTAAAAGATTAAACGGGTTCCAGAGAGCAACGTTTTGGAAACGGCAGCGTCTCCGTTGTCATGTAAATGTGCAACATGCAGTTCCTCTGAAAACGGAGACTTTTCGCACGTGTGCATTACGGTTCCAGTCACTAGGCATGCCGACCGTCACAACAACAATGCTGAGCTCTGCTTGCACTGCTCACCCTGTTGATTTGAAGGGAAGTGTAGATCTGTTACTGTAGCAACTCCATTTCATCGTCCATCCAGACAAAGTTATCTATGCATGCTTTCACCAGTGTGTCTTCTTTGTTTTGGTTTGTAATCACGGCGTTAGAGAGGGAGGCGCTTCAGCGCAGGCGCATGCCGTCATGCTGTGGTGTTGCTTTGCAAATTTACACTGCCACCCATTGACCTGGCGTGCATGCTACAGCGTTTCTAGTAGATTTTGTGGCTCCGTGTGAACGGGGATCGTTTCAATAACGTCGTCATATAAACGCAGACGTTTTTTAAAATGCAAAGGACAGACTTTTCCGTTTTTACTGAAATCGTTGTCGTATAAACAGCCCCTCAGATTCTTCTCTTCTTGTTGTTCCAAGATCTAGATGTGATAGAAACTTTGTTGTCAGGGCTCCTTGACTTTGAATAACTTGCCTGGAGAGATTGGGACAGCAAACACCCTATCTTCTTTAAAATCACCTTTAAAAATACACTTTTGAAAATAAGTTTGTATAAATGCACCACAGTGTGTAATTTACTATGTGCTGCTGTGGCATTGAAATTAAAGTGTTATGGAAATATTGCAATGTCCAAGCTTTTCAGACTGCCCCCATGACTCTTGTATAAAAAGGACTTAAGGGCTTTGAAGAAGTCACCACAGTGGTGTTATGCTTCCCCTTTCTTTGTATTTCCAAAATGCATTTGAACATAATTTGCAGGAGATAAAGTTGCATGGCTTTGTGGCTTTGGCTGTTTATGATAACTATCCTGCTCTTCCTCTGACAATTCGAAACACACTGGTAATCTAAAACACATCATTGTCTTTGTGCTATAGAACTGCTCACAGATTATGCTGTTAAAACACAGTTTCATTCATTTGTTCCTGTATGAGGAGGACAGGAGTTTTTGTATTAAGGTTGCATTTAATTACATTTGTAGTGACTTGTTTGTTGTGTCCACTGGATGATTTAGTGCATTTAGTTATTTTTAGATTGGTTCTTTCGTATCGCCCTGCTTCCCTGGTCTATTTGTAAGTGCGAGAGAAAGAGAGACCTCAGAGACCACAGAGAGACACTGAAAGGAGTTGGGGGTGGGCAGCAGCTTTGCCTCATTCCCCACATTCTCAACCCCCCACCTTCCTCCAGCCTCGGCTGCTGCCGGGCTGGAAGGCTGAATTCCAGCCACTAGAGGCCTTTGTTCAGACAGGGACTCTACAAACATCAGGAGTTCTCTGGGACCTTAGCGGATTTCCACAGGTCACCTATGCCTGCCTCTCTGTACTCCCCCCCCCACCCCCGTTTTTTTTTTCCCCCTGCTGCAGTCTCTGGAAGAGTTTAATCATTTCACTCTGAGTCTTCAGCGAGCTGCTACACAGATTAGGATGTAAAAAGCAGTGGAGTGTAAGAGTGCTGCTAACATTTAGATTAACATGGAATCACTCAATCATCATATTATACCACATTATTTAAACTAAACATTGTATCACAGTTTTCTTGTATTTAAATTGATTCATTGCTTCAACAGGAGAGTTTTTTTTTTTTAATATAAAAGCTTTCCTGATTGAAATCCACACACACACACACTGTCTGGCACACAGTCATACATCATGTTTCACTTAAGGAATAAACAGTGGAAACCTCGGGGAGTTAAGGATGACTTATAGTTGTGCATAGGTTCAATGCAGAGCCTATGCCTACACAAATGTCCTACGCTATTTTGAGAATTTACTGAGCATTTATACTTGTGTGGTGTTGTCTCTGCAATTACATCTGCACAGTGTTGGTGGTGAGATTTTTATGCCACTGTGTTGAGCTCCTGTGAAGTGCAGTAAGGTTTGGTTGATTCAACTAACACACCTAAAACACTCAAAACAAGCACAAAGGTACAAAATTTGGCTCCACATTTTACCACAAATACAACATGCTAATGTTATTAGCATTAGCCTGGCATTTTAGACTGCATAAATTAGCCTAGCAGCTCGGGGCCTTTTCCTCTTCTCATGTTAAGCAAGTAACGATGACATATAACAAATACAACATGCTAACTTCAGTAGCATACACCTATGATATTTACATTACATAAATTACCCAGCTAGGGGGCTCTCCCTTGGCTCATATGAAGTCAGGAACAATAGCCACAATTAACAAAGGTAACGTTACAAAATTTAGCTTAATTATAACTCACAAGTTTCATCGACAAAATGGTTGTGTTATACTAGACATGTTTTCCCTACAAATACAACATGCTAACATTATTAGCATAAGCCTGTGACATTTACATTGTATGAATTAGCCTGACAGCTATCGATCATATAAAGCCAGGGACAACAGCAACATTTACAAAGGTAACATAACAAAACTTGACTTCATTTTAACTCACAAATTTCAACGACAGAACAGTTGACAGTATTTGGAACCTCTTTATTTTAAATGGAAAATTTTACATTCATGAATGCAAATGGACTAAAATGATACCACAAGTACAACAAATTGAAAAAGAGATATGAGATGCTATATTGAAACAATACATGGAATGAAGAGTAGTAAAGCAATGAAAACATTTGAAATTTGTAAAGCCTTAAATGTTTTTCTTTAATGCAATTTAATTGATACCCCCCATGTATATAGTTTGGTCTGTTTGTTTGTTGTTGTTGTTTTGTCTTTTTGTTTGTCTTGTTTTTTGTTTTCTCTTGTCAAATTGTATATTTAGCTTTGTTTAAGATAACTATGGATTGAACCTGATACAACTGATAAAAAAATGGCAAATGGGCTTTTCCTTCGATCATATGAAGCTGGGAAAACAGCAACAGTTAACAAATGTAACTTCACAAAATTTGGTTCCATCAGGCCTATAGCTCAGAAGGTACACAGACACAACAATTGTCTTATACTAGACACGTTTTCCCCATGTATGTATGCAACATGCTAACGTTTTTAGCACAAGCCATTGACATTTGCCATTGTATAAATTAGCCTAGCAGCCAGCCAACTTCCTTTTCTCCAATGAAGCCAAGAATAAATGACACACAAGACTTTAAATGCTATTTCACTTCACAATTTATTGTTTCTCATCTGTGAAAAAATAGTATATAAAAGCTTTGTTCAATTGAGAGAAATGATTCTTGTCTAGGGTGTAGTCAATGGTGTAGGGCACTAGTTCTCAACCTTGGGGTCCTGACCCCCACTAGAGCCCGCAAAATTTCACAGAGGGTCGCAAGGCCAACTTGATTTTAAGGGGTTCAAGGGGCCGTACACATGCAGCATCGTTACCAGCCTGGAAAACACGAAGTCAGGCACTGGGTGCTATTCTTCTGCCTTTTCTGTGCCAGCTTTAAAGAATGCGGCGGCAGGTTGCATCTGAGGTTGCTTAGCAACATTAACAAGCACGTATCATAGTGTATTTACATGAAAGTCAGGAATCATCATGACACTCAGTTACAGAAAAAGGGACCCTTAAGGAAAAAAGTTGGGAACCACTGGCATTAAGCAAAGCCCACGCCATAGGTACAGTGTTGATTCAACGTAGAATTATAAATCCAGCTTTAGCATGAGCAGTGAAGACCACAATGGCAAACCTGTGAAATTGTTTGAATTGCTAGCGAGAGGGTTTACATGCACACATATAATGTAACGTAAACTTCTTTAGATAGTGAAAATATGTATTTTGTGTAATGTGTTGCTACCTTGAATGTACATTACTTTTTTGCTGGAAAATATACAAAACAAATACACAACAAAATAAATAAATTGGCTTGTTGACTTTCGGGCTCCCTCAGGATTCCCTCTGGCAGAAGTTTAGGTCATTACCATCATCATATGTCAGACACAATATATATCTGGACAGGCAGTGTTAAGTTAAATGATTTTATTCCAAAATGGAAGAACCACTTAAAGCTGCTAAAAATTACAATCTGAGTTCCTGCAAACCTGCTCAAAAATTTTCAGATGCATGTTTGCAGTGCAGTCAGAGAAGGAGAGCACTTACTCAGAGTACCCCTCATTCACTGTTTGTTTTACACAGGAAGTTACATGGCTGTCCTGTGGTGTCCTGGCTGTTTGTGTAGCGATGGCTTGGATTTTTCCCTCTTCCTTTCACAATGCACTTCTTTCAAATTCCTTAAATAGATATGGACATTTATGTCATTACAGTATTTCTGCTACCACTATTATGAGGCAGGAAGTGAGCTGTTCCAGGTCCGACAGGTTAATTCATAACATCTGCAACGCTCTGTTAAAACAAGGCAGAGCTGAGTGCCATGCATAGAGTCCTTCCTGTTTCAAAGCAGCCCCGCATGCACGCTGGGAAACAGCCACATGCATTTGCATCAGATGGTTCCAAGACACTAAAGACTGCTCAACACAATCTAAGCTTAGCAAGACCTAAAAATAGTTTTTTAAAATTCTATAAATGCAAAAATCAATGCAACAAACAAGAAGCAGATAAATATTTGTGAAATCTGAGCAGACATATTGCATTTCCTCTCTTCCTTTGAGATACTCTGGGAACAGATTTCACTTCAAACAGCAGAGGCTCCTAAATGGAGCCGATCCAATTTGTCTGCGCCTTTCTTTCCTTTCAGAGCACCCCCCAAAACCCTACCAACAAAAGCCTGCTTGTCTGCTAGGAATTTTCCACATTCCTTGCAACGACAGACATTTTTCTCCTGTACAAAGGGCCCTTCGGCAAATTCCCACTAATCGCTGGATTTAGTTGGACCCTGATAGGTGCAATTCATAACTCTGGTGGGGCATTCGCTCGGATGGGGGGGGGGGGGGGGGGGGGGGGCTGTAGCTGTGAGATCCCTGGTTTATTTCCATCACTTCATATGGCATCACAACATATGGCTTTTATCCAGGATAATGATGGCTGTTCAGGAGGAAAGCTACTGGGTTGCACTGATGTCTAGGTATAATGCACAAGTCAGTTGAAGGTTTGTTCTCTTGTCTTGGATTGCTTTGTTCTGTGTGCTTTCTGGGGTTAAGCAGTGATTGAGTCAACAGGAGAACTTCCTCATAACCTTTTACATACAATACTATAATCTTTAGAGGAAGACCCGCATGTTTGAACAAGTTAGAGTGCCTGATCTGGAGACAGCCAGGCAATAACAAGCTGTAATCAGACTCTCCCACAGAAAACATGTGAGTGTCGATGACTACCAAGATTTAATATTATTTGCTTCTCTCTGAAACCTCAAGCCTGAATCTGGTTGAGGACTCATGTATTGCAGTCTCACAGGGTCAAGTTCAAGGCCTACCAAAGTTTTTTCTTGAAAGAAAGAAACAAAGAACAAGAGAGAGAAATAGAAAGCATGCTCATGTGGGTGAGAGATTGGGGGAGTGTGCATATGGACAAAAGGAAGACCTTTTGAATCTTATGACTAGCGGTGCAAAAACTGTTAAGTTAGGCTGAAGGCCAAGATTGTATCTTTTGAGAGGATGAACTTGCTCAGAGAAATGAGATATTATGTGAAAAAAAAGCTTTCAGCTTGTCCTGAGGTTGATCCTAGAGGAGGGTTTATGAGGTCATCTGAATTAAAGGAGCATAAGGGCATTCAGTTAGTATCATTGGCTTTTCTAACTGCAAGTTACATACGATTGGAAATGTTGGTTTAACATGGTGGTAAGGTAAGTTGGTGACCAAAATCCAGACTGTGGATGTCTTTACAAATTCTGATGGCAAGAGGTCTGTCACAATAACTACTTTTGTTGGTCAATAAATCGCTTCAGAAATAATTTCGATAAATAATGTCATTGTCATTTTGAGACAATTTTATGCCACTGATACAATGATTATATAATAGCATAATTATACACAATACTGGACTTATTGCTTAGATCTGACATGCTGATATATAGCAACTTATTTAGCCGATAACCGATACTGCTATTGATACATCCACTTTTTTCCCTACCTAATGTTTATTGATCATCAAGTCTCTTCTGTAGTGGAATTAACATCATATTATGCATGCATACTGTTATTGTGATGGCCCACCAGCAGATGGAGACATGAAATAGAATGCTTTTCAACGTATGTCATATTCATTCATTGTTAAAAATAAGAAAAAGCATGCTAGCCAATTCTGATAGTTAATTTCAAAGCCAATATTGGTTGATATCGATGAAGAGCCAATATTATTGAACATCTCTAATAATAATGCAAGTCCATCTTTTCAAAGAGCAATGGACTTTTAACTCTTATCAATACTGAGACATTGGGCTTGGAACATGAAAAAATATGTACAATAAAGTATGTATAAAATTATAGTTCCTTTATAGTAGACCAAAATTACTTAATGCAAAATTTGGCCAGCAAAAACAAAACCAAGTGATGCCTCTTGTAATTAATAGACAGGAGCACCACACAGTTACCTCCATAATCCATGCGATGCACTGGAGCTGGCTCCCGGGGATGGAAAGCCAGGGAGCCAGGTCTTATAATGGTTGGGGAACCCTGCTGTTTATTCTGACATCAAGTTGGCTAAATTGTTGGTGACATTCTTATGTAAACAAACATGCGTGTAAACACAATGGACAATATGGAGGTCAGCAAAATGATTGAGGTCATGTCCATATATTGTACAATAAGTCAATCATGTAATTATTGTGACAGGCCGAGATGGCTATCAATCCATTGTTGAGATATTTTAGTCTGAAAAACCAAAATGTTGCATCATCCAACTGTGTACGGATGGACAGTTACCTAAAGCTCCTTTTATCACAACAGCATGAAATAATTGGTGCATTTGGTTGCTCTTACCAATAATTAGTTCTAAAAATCATCAGTTTAATGTACATTTGATGAATCACTTCATGCTTTATTCTTTTGTTGAAATGTATCAGTTGATGAATGGATCATAATTAACCACTTTAAAGTATTAAAAAATGTAGTGACACAGTGTAGCCTCCATAGTTTCCCAGACTGACAGTTCACTCCAGCAGTCTGTGAATTCCCAAGTGTTTTACAAACCTGCCAGATAAGTCAAATGTTTACCTACCTAAGTGCTCTAGTAGGCAAAGTTACATTTTAACAATTTAAATGGTGAACATTCCAGGGTTTTAACAGCCTCATTCTCTACACAGCGTTTCATTTGAGGCATATCTCAGGAGAGACTTTTCGTCCATGCAGACTTGAGTTTGTGGAGGGAAGGTTGGTCAAATTATCCATTTGGCTTCAAAGGAGGTCCAAAGGTTAGCAGGCCCAGTAACGGTTAACCAGAGCAAACAGCAGCAGCACCTATCTTATGGTATAATTAACACTCAGACTGCAAGGACAGCAGAGGGGGAACAAATGCACTTCACACACACACACACACACACACACACACACACACACACACACACACATACATACTATACATGCAATTAGGAAGATAAGGCCAGCTCTGTCTCCTAGTTTATATATAACTAATATGAAATAACAAATTCTTGAAAGGAATTGAAGGAAACATTTTATTTTCATTATGAGGAAATGTTGCTAATAAACATGCTTGGCAAGTTGCAAATTTGTTGGTACTGAACGTATCAGCAAAATGTTCACTGACAGCGTATTTCATTTGTTTTCTGCCAAAAAAGGCAGTCTTAAATGTTACTGTAACCATAATAAATGTTACTGTATCTCTTAACATAATGCAGGCAGCAGTTACATGTCACCACAACCTGATTGTAAATTAAATTTAAAATGCAGTAATATACAAACTAGGGATGCACTGATTGTGAAATTCTGGGCTGATACTGGTGATTAAAGTAACAATTTTGCAGATAACTGATACTGATGTTTTATTATTATTATTAGTATTATTATTTATTTATTTTGTTTTTGTTGTTATTCATTCCCCCATTTGTGCCAGTCAAACAAAGAAATCTTCATTATAAAAAACCCCCTGAACTTTCTTAAAGTCATTCAGCCTTTTATTACACTACTTTTGAATGAGCACAAATTCAATCGCACACATTTACTAAACAACCTTTAAAATATCGCTCTTTCACATGAACAGCAACAATAAAAAAATGCTTTAAAAGCCTTTTCATATATATATATATATATATATATATATATATATATGAAAAGGCTTTTAAAGCAGTTTTTTTGTTGTTGCTGTTCATGTGCATGCACACGTCATGTTTGTGCTAGAATTATCAGGGAAACAATTATATATATATATGTATGTGTATATATATATATACAGTACAGGCCAAAAGTTTGGACACACCTTCTCATTCAATGCGTTTTCTTTATTTTCATGACTATTTACATTGTAGATTCTCACTGAAGGCATCAAAACTATGAATGAACACATGTGGAGTTATGTACTTAACAAAAAAAGGTGAAATAACTGAAAACATGTTTTATATTCTAGTTTCTTCAAGATAGCCACCCTTTGCTCTGATTACTGCTTTGCACACTCTTGGCATTCTCTCCATGAGCTTCAAGAGGTAGTCACCTGAAATGGTTTTCCAACAGTCTTGAAGGAGTTCCCAGAGGTGTTTAGCACTTGTTGGCCCCTTTGCCTTCACTCTGCGGTCCAGCTCACCCCAAACCATCTCAATTGGGTTCAGGTCCGGTGACTGTGGAGGCCAGGTCATCTGCCGCAGCACTCCATCACTCTCCTTCTTGGTCAAATAGCCCTTACACAGCCTGGAGGTGTGTTTGGGGTCATTGTCCTGTTGAAAAATAAATGATAGTCCAACTAAACGCAAACCGGATGGGATGGCATGTCGCTGCAGGATGCTGTGGTAGCCATGCTGGTTCAGTGTGCCTTCAGTTTTAAATAAATCCCCAACAGTGTCACCAGCAAAACACCCCCACACCATCACACCTCCTCCTCCATGCTTCACAGTGGGAACCAGGCATTTGGAATCCATCCGTTCACCTTTTCTGCATCTCACAAAGACACGGCGGTTGGAACCAAAGATCTCAAATTTGGACTCATCAGACCAAAGCACAGATTTCCACTGGTCTAATGTCCATTCCTTGTGTTTCTTGGCCCAAACAAATCTCTTCTGCTTGTTGCCTCTCCTTAGCAGTGGTTTCCTAGCAGCTATTTGACCATGAAGGCCTGATTGGCGCAGTCTCCTCTTAACAGTTGTTCTAGAGATGGGTCTGCTGCTAGAACTCTGTGTGGCATTCATCTGGTCTCTGATCTGAGCTGCTGTTAACTTGCGATTTCTGAGGCTGGTGACTCGGATGAACTTATCCTCAGAAGCAGAGGTGACTCTTGGTCTTCCTTTCCTGGGTCGGTCCTCATGTGTGCCAGTTTCGTTGTAGCGCTTGATGGTTTTTGCGACTCCACTTGGGGACACATTTAAAGTTTTTGCAATTTTCCAGACTGACTGACCTTCATTTCTTAAAGTAATGATGGCCACTCGTTTCTCTTTAGTTAGCTGATTGGTTCTTGCCATAATATGAATTTTACCAGTTGTCCAATAGGGCTGTCGGCTGTGTATTAACCTGACTTCTGCACAACACAACTGATGGTCCCAACCCCATTGATAAAGCAAGAAATTCCACTAATTAACCCTGATAAGGCACACCTGTGAAGTGGAAACCATTTCAGGTGACTACCTCTTGAAGCTCATGGAGAGAATGCCAAGAGTGTGCAAAGCAGTAATCAGAGCAAAGGGTGGCTATTTTGAAGAAACTAGAATATAAAACATGTTTTCAGTTATTTCACCTTTTTTTGTTAAGTACATAACTCCACATGTGTTCATTCATAGTTTTGATGCCTTCAGTGAGAATCTACAATGTAAATAGTCATGAAAATAAAGAAAACGCATTGAATGAGAAGGTGTGTCCAAACTTTTGGCCTGTACTGTATATATATATATATATATATATATATATATATATATATAATACATCATATTGCTGTGAAACATCAACAAATTTCTCCTTCAAACAACTACTCATTTTTATCAAAGAAAGCTTGAACACACCATAATGAAATGTAATGCAACCTCTGTTTGCTGTTAGTTCCAGCCACAGGCTGCTAACAGCTAACAGCTTACAGCTTACAGCTAATGGTGACTAGCTCTCCTTCTGCTGATTTCAACACAGATTTGTTGTTGACAATGTAGAATTATCAGGGAAACAATAGGGTGCATCTCCTGTTATGTCAATAGTAAGTTTACTGTGTTCTTTTGTCCAGGGGAAGATCTCTGTTTGTCCCACACACGTTTTCTATTGTCCCTGGCATGACAAGTTGCATTTAGTCTGGAGCCCTGCTTTTTAGCCTGCACAAAACTGATGTTACACAACACAAAACGTTGACCACTGCCATCGGTGAATGTCATCTTGTTTGCCAATAGGCCGATGGCAGTCAATGAGACGAATATCATCCAAAACCGATTTGCAGCTGATAGTGGAAGGGCAGTGGTAGCTTAGTCCAGAGGGACTTGGCTTGGGAACTGGAGGGTCGCTGACTCAAATCCCTGCAATGGACCAAGCAAGAAGCATGGACTGGTTGCAGGAGAGGCACTGGCGAGGTGCCTTTTAACAAGGCACTGAACCCCCAACTGCAGGGGTTACCTGTCCAAGGCAGCCCCCTCAACCTGACATCTCTCCATTTAATGCATGCACACGTCATGTTTGTGCATGTGTGTGTATTTCAGGCCTTTGTGTATATGACAACAGAGTGGGAAAAAAAAATTAATTTCCCTGCCAGGATTCATAAAGTATATCTTGTTCTTCTTCTTAATTTTGTGCATCCTCAAAACAAACATCATTTCTAGGTTTCTCTGAGACAGGGTTGATTAGGCACACAACATAAAAAATTAAAAAACAGAAACCAAAGCTGTAGTAAATTAAGATGATGTTTGTGGTATTTTGTAATGTATAGCACTTAATGAAGATCTGAGTCTGTGGTCCCATTAGTTTCAGCATCAGCTGATAGCACAAACAACAATGGATCACAAAGACACTTTACAACAGCCAACCATAGACCTCTCAGTCACTTCAGATATTTAAAGGTTCTTCCACTGAAAAGCTTGGATGATTGAACAGGTTGAACACCTTATTCATGCTGAACTTTTTTTGTGTTGCTCAGTAACTAACAATGCAGCACATTAGCAGAACAGCAGCAGCAGTCTCAGTCCTGTGTCTGTGTCGATGCGTTCAGGAGTGTAGGCCACCCATGTCTTGGCAGCACTCAGGAGTCCAGCACACAATCACTGTGTATAAAATGGAAAAAATAGACTTGAAGTGTGAAAATACACTTTGGGTCACATTAACACACATATAGCGAGTGAAACACAAGCCATTACATGGCCTGTGACGACAGCTGGAATGTTTAAAATAGAAGCAAATCTGTTCCATGAGATACACACTGAAAAACACCCCTGAAACACCTGTGCGTCTCCCGTTAGAGCACTTAGCTCCATTTATTTGACATTGTTGCCTTTTAGCTCTGCTCCAGTTCATGTTCAGAATGACTTTTTACAAACAAACTCTGAGGCGTAAACATGAGGTTAAACAGACTGACAGCAAGTCATGCTGAGGTCTTGTTTTGTCAGCATCAGAGTTCAGTTGAGCTGAACCAAAAATGTCAGGTGTGAAAGCACTGTTGGATCAATTTCCTGATCAGGGTACAAAAACAATGGAATGCAGGTATTGTTTGACTGAAGAAGTTTCGACATTACTTGGTACTGTGTTGTTTTGGTCGATACCTAAAAGGTATCAAGTACCAAGACCCAGCCCTAAAGCTTGCTCAGCTTCCTTTAGACTTTGCCTCCTTCTCTTGCAGAAATAATAGGAAGTGATTCTGGTTTCAAGGCAGTCTCCTGGACCAGAGAAAAGTGATTACATCAAGCTGTCTACACTTTGTCTCAAGAACAGCCTACAATTTAAAATGCTGCACATATCTATATTTATTTGAACACACTGGAAGTGATGACATGACTGCGGCATTTCTGTGACCAGTTGGAGAACCAGTAAAGTAACAGACATAGTGGAAAGTGATGAGGACAGCTGCTGTGGTGCTGCAGAGAGAGCTGATAGGTGGGGCTTTTGTGAATGGTGGCCTGTACAAGGTGCTCAGCAGAGCTCTCTTTGATCTCTGATCAGAGGAAGACTTCTGGAAAGAGGCTGCTGGGTGGTTGTGGAGTGGAGAGCCTGGAGCGCTGCATTCTTGGAGAAAGCGGAGGGATTGGGTTTCAGCCAGCAGAGATGGGGTCCCCACCATAGGGCTCCTACTTACTCCTACTTACCTAGCATACCTTGGAGTGGTTGAAGCTGCCCACGCTGCCCTCACGCTATGCCTTAAGCTGCTCCTCCAAATCAGTTGTAGGGTAGAGCAGCTGAGCCTACAAGTGATTCATAGAGTTAGGCTCAGGCAACATCAAAGAGCTGCTCGAGCCTGTGAAAGACAATGCTGCCATTTCTCTTTTGTGGTATAGAGGCAGAGGGGTCTCATTTGCGGTAGTGTGGGGGGAGAGGCTCTACTAGCAGGAGTGGCTTCTGTACTTAAAGGGATTGGGTTTCACTGATGGTTATTTTGGAATACTTCATCCCAGATGTACTGCAGTAGATTTTATTGTTGGACTGTAAACATAAAAGATTCATCATCTTTTGTCTTTATGGTAATTAAAATCATTCAGTTGTTTGCCTGTTGTTTCTTAAATTGATATGAAAATATTTTTTAAACCAAACCAGTGATGATCAGGTGAGCAGTGTGTTAGTTATAAAGAGAAAATTAGGTTCTTAGTTTTTAGGTTATTTTAAATTTTGGGAGGGAGGACATCAAATTTGGTGCTCTCAATCAAAACCAGTCAGATGTCTTACCACCTCATGTTTAGATAAACGTGTCAAGATCCAGATTTTTGGTCATTTTGGGGTTTTTGTTATGCCTCTGCACAGGCGATAACCATGGCATGATGTTTTCGGGTTGTCCATCTGTCCGTCCATCCGTCCATCTGCCTGTCCCATCCCTGTGAACATGATATCTCAAGAACGCCTCAAGGGACTTTCTTCAGATTTGGCACAGGGTCCACTTGGACACAACGATGATCTGATTCATTTTTGGTGGTCAAAGGTCAAGGTCATGGTCACCTTGTCTGTCTCATTCTTGTGAATGCGTTATCTCAAGAATGCCTTGAGGGAATTTCTTCAGATTTGGCACAAACATTCACTTGGACTCAGCAATGAACTGATTTGATTTTGGTGGTTATAGGTCAAAGGTCAAGTCTATGTGACCTCATCTGTCTCATTCTTGTAAACGCAATATCTCAAGAACACCTTGAGGGAATTTCTTCAAATTGGCACAAACGTTCCCTTGGACTGAAAAATAAAATGATTTGAATTTGGTGGTTGACAGTCAAAGATCAAGGTCAGTGTGACCTCACAAAACACGTTTTTGGCCATAACTCAAGAATTCTTGCACTGAGTATGACAAAACATCACACAAATGAATGATTATGTTTAAAAGGTCAAAGGTCAGCTTAGGGCTGGGCGATATGGCCTAAAAAAAAAATCTCCGATTTTTTCACAAAAAATTCGATTCACGATTTAAATCGATTTTTTCCCCTCCTAGTTAAAAAAATATATATATTTGAGTCCTGGTAGCACATACCTGGGTCCAAAACTTTCAGCATGTGAATAAACCCCAGCTTTTCCACGGTAGCCTATATATGGGCACCACATCTCTTGCAATATACATTGCGACTGCATCTGTGATCGCTTTCCACCGGACCCCTTTCTTATCATACAGCAGTGTTTCCCCTACCATCATACTGGATCACAACAGAAGTCATTTAAGGTTACCTTTCCTATAGAACAGGTCTATACCTTGTCCTTTTATTAAACAAACTAAATAGCCTTATGTTACAGGCTGAGCCTGATGTGTGTGGCTTGGGTGTGTGTGTGTGTGTGGAGCTGTGTATGTGTGTAGTTGTTGTAGGAGTTATGAGACGTTAGTGCGCCGGGTGTGGTGTGTGACGGCAGACGGATGCGCCCCAGGAAGAAAGTGAGGCATGTGCTATGTTGTTTACATCGAGCAGCCACAGTGAAGAAGCCTACGCAGTTCTGCATGCTGTTTTTGAGTTATTTCCCTCTATGTAAAAGTCGGACACTGATGAGAGAGGCTGTGCATCATCCCTGCAGTGCTGAAAATGAAGTGCCATTCTTTAACGCAGATGAAGTCCCGTTGTTTATGTGTTGTTGCCACAACGAGCTAACACAAGCTAAAGGAGCGAATGGTCTTCAGAGGTCCCTTTACTATGGTTCGGGGGTCTGCCAGCTTGGCGTTGGTAACACTTATTCATCTTATTTACACAACGGCATGTCATTTATGTCCCTACACGGTGCGCGTCTAAAATCCTCCTCTGCTCTCTGTGTTGTGCATGGTGGAGTTTGGCCCTGATGCGCGCACACACACACACACACACACACACACACACACACACACACACACACACAGGTGAGCACAGACACAGACACAGGTGAGCACACAAAAGCGCTGAAGAACTCGTTCCCTTTCTTGAGAAGGAGTTCTTCCCCGCTCGCTGCCATGTTGTTTGTGTATCAAGCGCGGCGGTGGTGGATTTTAAATAGAAACTCGATTTTCATTAAAACGAATCGGCCTAAACTGCAAATTCTAATTAATCGATAAAATCGATTTATCGCCCAGCCCTAGGTCAGCTTCACTGTGACATCATAATATTCTGCATAAACACTTTTTTTGCCACTATTCAATGTCATATCTCAGACAGAAGGGGAGGCATTTGGTCAGATACTACTGTATTTTTGGTGACACTCATTTAGGGTGTCCACCTTGGAACTGTGCTGATTGTATAGATCTTCTGTGTTGTCGGGGGGGGATATTGTGTGGGAAGTATCCATAGGCCCGTTTCCACCGCAGGAACTTCGGGGTAATTTTATGGGGCCGGGGCCGGGGCCGTTGGTGCGTGTCTCCACCGCAGGAACCACCCCCGAAGGACAGAGTTCCGGAACTTTTACAGGGGCTAAACAAGTCCCTGCCTCGGGGTAGGTACTCAGAACGGCCCCGAGAGAGTCCTGGCTGGGGCTTGGGGATTACTTGGTGCTGATTGGATATACTCAAGGAGGGATGTGACGACAACAGAAAGCAACAAAATAGCCGGCATTTTTAAAACTCAGCAGACGAGGGTTAGCTCGTTCATATAAGGCCCGTTTCCACCGCAGGAACTTCGGGGTAATTTTACGGGGCCGGGGCCGGGGCCGTTGGTGCGTGTCTCCACCGCAGGAACCATCCCCAAAGGACAGAGTTCTGGAACTTTTACAGGGGCTAAACAAGTCCCTGCCTCGGGGTAGGTACTCAGAACGGCCCCGAAAGACTCCTGGCTGGGGCTTGGGGATTACTTGGTGCTGATTGGATATACTCAAGGAGGGATGTGACGACAACAGAAAGCAACAAAATAGCCGGCATTTTTAAAACTCAGCAGACGAGGGTTAGCTCGTTCATATAGCTTCCGCCGCCATCTAAAAAAAACTCACTAAATGGCCCGTGAAAAAAATATTTTTTCCAGCAGATATCTTAGTTACAACATGATTGAGCTAGCAAAGCAGTTTTGTGTTGATATGTGTGGTATTTATTCAGTTATGGGAAGTCACGATGTCTAGAAAGCATCACCTAACAGCAGCAGCAAAGCTAACATCAGGACGTCATCTGTTAAAAGCCTCCCGTTGTCGGATACGACATGAAACTACTCCAGTTAGCTCAATCATGTTGTAACTAAGACATCCGCTGGAAAAAAATATTTTTTTCACGGGCCATTAAGTGAGTTATTACAGACACCGCTATCGGCTAACGGCGTCCCTACGTCGCCCCGGTCAAAATGGTCGCACAACGATTACGTCACATCCAGAGCCCGGTAACTTTACAGGAACCTTCCTCCTACTCTGCTCTCTCAGTGGAGACACGGCGGTTGAGAGGGCCGAGCAAGAGGACGATCCTGTAGTAGTTCCTGCCCCCCAAATAGTACCAGGAACTTCTTCAGTGGAAACGGGCCTCATGTTTTCACAGACCTGGATGTAAACTGTAAGAGAAAGTTAACAGGTACACACAGGCATACAAAAGCAGGATGGCAATTCTAATTTTAAGTAACAGCATGCAAAAAATGTAGGTTCTTTACATTTTACCTTCAAAAAATAAAACTGTTTCACAGAGAATGCAATATTTATATTTCTAATGGGGTGAAGTAATACAAAACACATGTGATTTTAAAGCCTTACATGCAACAGAATAGATGAACAGTCAAGTGCAGAAGCAGGACATCTGCTGCAGGCAGAGTGTGAGGGGGTCAGAGGGAGTTCTTGGTAGTAGTGGTTGAGCACCCACCTGCCCAACAACAAATGAGGGAAAGTGCTCATGGCGTTTTTCAGAAGCCTGGCAGTATTCAGAGGGTCCTTCTTTCTGAGTGCACCAGTTTCCAAATTCTTCCTTCACTGCTGCTTGCATTCCTTATGCAGGACCCATCCGGTGTTGACATGGACTCCATTACTGTGTTTGAGCCTACTGACATTCCAGCCAGAGCTGGCACAGAAAACACCAGCTGTTTGAGCTGATTTTTCTGTGTGTGTGTGTGTGTGTGTGTGTGTGTGTGTGTAGGGGGTGTTAGGGACATGGTACTCTCTTCTTAGGGCCAGCAGCTGGTCTGGCTTATGAGCACCAGGGACTCTGCTTTTTCTTTTTACATTCTCAGAGCTAATGGAGTGCTCAGCTGTTCAGCTCTAGTCCAGAGCTACTTCCTGTGCAGTTGTGAGCTTGTTCAGAATCACTTTTACCACACAGTTGTGTGTGCTATTTAAGGCCAACATCAAACCTCAGTCAAATGCAAACCCAGGTTGAATCTACATATTGTCCTGCACCTTTGGAGGGCCTAAAAAGATTTGAAAATACAAATGTGTTGGAGAATCCTCTGAAACATCAGGGGTAGCTGCAAATTCATATGTAATGTTAGTATGTCCTTAGCGTTTTTTCCCCCCACCCCTTTCCATTTGTTATTTGGTGATACCACGATGCCAAAGTGGGAGGAGAGCTGTAGTAGAGGGTGTATCTTGCATGATGCTTGAATCAGGTCAGAAGTACATGCCAAAGCAGCTGTCTGTGCTATTTCTATATCAAGACATGCAAGCACAGACATGTTCCATTCAAAATCTTACAGACAATTTGGTGGATAATATATCAGCTAATATAACTTCATTATGAATTCCTAACATTTTCTATTGATAGAGTTTCTACATGTGACTTTACTGAGAATGATCGCTATCCATATAAGTTTTCCACACAGCCATAGTGAGGCATGATTTGGAAGTGTGAGAGGCAACTGCATCCTCTATATGCATCATCTAGCATGACCAAAATCCCCCTGTGGTGTGCTGCTGCTTCTGTTTGGCTTTTTGCCTATAATCATTAAACTGTTTAATGACATTGTTACTGACCAGGCTGAAGGCAGGTTCAGATCCGTCTGGGTATCTGACCTCAGCACTCAACTAATATAACTGTCAGTCCCAATCTATCCATGACACAAAATTTTAATGTGAAATCTTCACAAATGCCCCAAATTGTCAAAATGACACAAAAAATGATCTCATCAAGTCTCACCAATTTTGCCTTAGTAGTTTAAGGCCAATAAAAAAAAAAAAAAAATCATTGTACATGGAACATATTGTGGCGTATTGAGGCTAAATGGGTGAAGTTTCCCAGTGAGGTTATGGCCTCTAGTTTCGCAGACCGGGAGAGGCGGAGGCGCAGCGCACCTGCGCTTCGCCAATTGGGTGTGGCCAGGCAGATTTTGCAAGTTTGGCACACCGTACGCGCTGGCGCAGCTACTCCTCTTTCCCACCCCTGTCCCTCCTACCTGCGCAAGTCGGAAATAGGGAGGAGAGAAGGCGTGGAGTGGGTTTTACACAGCCAATTCACATCACACCAATCAAATGAGCCCCTCTCCTTGCCCTTAAATGCGCCACGCGAAGGCGTAATGAGAGTTCACTCAATTCGCCATGGCAGAAGAGAGCAGCAGCGTCAGACGGCCAAACTTCTCCCAGGAGGAAACTGATGTTTTAGTCCAGGAGGTCCAAGCTCGCATTGTCCGAATATACGGAACTGTGAGCAGACCTCCACGGGCTGATGGTGCAAAGGTAGCCTGGGAGGAGGTCACCACAATTGTAAATCAATGTTGCATTTCTCTAGTGCGCGTGCGCTCTCTCTTTCTCTCTCGCAGTCTCACTCTGTTTCTTTTCTTTTGACTTTTCTAAGATGACAGATGCTGAATATATACTCCCTATCTGATGCTGTGGCTGTTTGTGGTTGGCTGAGAGGGATGTGAACTCATTAGTTTGCAGCTGTGTTAATCAAATCAGGTTGGGTTTCCATTACGCGTGCCAAACGTGCCAAACGGTGCCAGTCGATATAGAGATACATTTATGTGCTGATTGCAGATAGTTGCATTGAATAGTGTTTTTTTTGGGTATTTATTGCATTGTTAATGCCTGACATTCTGGAAACCTGCCTGTGAGGTTTTGGTGATGTGTGCGCACTGTCTGCCGGTCAGCCAAACTTCGACTTACACCGGCTGCGCTCCGCCTGCGCTGACAGTAGACCTGGTTTCAGCTGGCGAGCTTTTAGCGCACCTTCGGTGAAGCCTTTTGGCACGAAACTGTCACTGTGCTGAGCTGGATCTGTCGACACCTCCCCCTGCTGAGCCGCCACACCCATCTCAGCGCACCTCGGTCTGCCAAACTACCAAACTGAGCGTGCCTTGGAAACTAGCTCTGCGCGGGGTTCGCCACCCTGCGCCACCCTGCGCCACCCGCGCCGCTCTGGGAAACTAGAGGCCTATGTGTTTAAGCAAAGTAGAAAAACCCGACAGCACGCAATACTTTTAATATAGTGGATTGCACAGCAGCAGTCAAATGGATGCGTTGAGGACGGCTATGTGCTGAAATACGTCCGTTCGGACCCAATTACTCTTTGAGACTTTTGAGTGAGCACGCCAAGTCTGCTGATTATGCGTTTAAGGCCATAAGCCGAAGAAAACTGCGTTTAAATGTGTTCCAAATCGCTTGTGTTACCCATTACGCATTGATTAATGTTTATGTATTTTACAATGGTTCTAATGGGTTACAGTTAATATTGTGGTAAAAGATATTTTGCACCATGAGTTAAGTTGCACCATAAATTAGTGATGTTGTAAAATGTGTACTTGTTGTTTTTATGTTCGTGTGGCAGAAATCAATGCTCAAACAACAAAACCAGTGATGTTAAACTGACCTAAAAATCTTGTCAATCAAGGGTCATGTGACACATTTATTTTGTGTCTGGTGGACTCAAAACTTATATGTTACTGTATTGTACTAAACTATAAGTTTGAGTGCAAGCCCTGTCCAGAGAAATTTTAAGTTGAGTAAGTGAATTGGGGTTTACAGCATTGACAATTATACCAAAAACTGTCAAATGTCAAGGATTGGCATTCTGTTGTTCTTTGATCAAATATTTACTAAAAAACAGTATAACCAGAGATATTGGATAAAGGAGTTACCCCACCGTAGGCTTATCCAGTGTTAAGAAAACAGTTACTCTTAAGTGGGCGTGGTTAGCTCCCCCCCCCCTTCCCCCACCCCCACCACCTTGTGTTGAACAGAGGATCTGTGGATGTCTGTGTTTGCGGAACGAGAAACAGGTGGAATGAAAATACTAGGGATGCACCAAAATGAAAATTTGTGGCTGAAGCTGAATAATATTAAATGCTTGGCCGAATACCGAGTACCAAGTACTGAATACCGAATATCATTGTTTAGTTTTTCATTAGTTTTTGCAGATGAACCCCCTCCAGATTAGTGTTGTCACGGTACCAAAATTGGATCCCACTGTACGATACCAATGAAAATATCATGGTTCTGAGTAGTATCACAATACCACAGCGAAAATGAGGCAGATGTGCCTTTTGTCATTTATGAAAAGATAAATCACTTTTCTATCATAGGCTACATCAATGATATTTCAATGGAATAAATTACTTATTGACTTATTCATACTTCAAAAACAGCATCAATGAGTGATGAACATAGGGGGGATCAAAATAAAATGAATAAATAAAATAAGAATCAAACAGCCACCCTCCTCCCCTTCATAAGTAAAGAACAGTCCCTAAAGTGTGGTGAGGTTTGTGGGCCGTGAACGGCTCGTTTCTCCTCTGACACGTCACATACCTGTGTTCGGCTGGCTCGGCTGTTCAGGTACTTCTGGGCAGTCCACACGCCAAGAAGAGGATATTACTGGAGCCGACTTATCCGTCGCCGGTAAGCCGATGGCCGCCGTATTTGACAGGAATACATTACTGTCTGTGTCTGTGACCCCCATTCAACCCACAATCGGTGGGATTCACCTTTTGTTTCTGCTGCTGGTTGAAATCTGTAGGCTGCTCGCACAGCGTGCTGAATGATTTAAGCCTATTTTGCTCACTCAAAACTATTTTTAGTCGCAAATGCAAGTGTGGTGACAGGCGGATTGCCACACTGCTGACATTTTTCTCCGTGCTTCATGGCACGCTGTTTGATTGCGTTATCAAAACACGCTGCTATTATTTGGCCTTGCTTTTAACTTATTCCACTGAATACCGAATGTGTGTTTTTTTTGCAATATTCGGCCGAATATATTCGGTTACCGAATATTCGGTGCATCCCTAGAAAATACATTCTTCCTATTATTGCAGCCTATTGCTGCACAAAGCTTGGGCATTTTTTATTTATTACTAGCGGTAAATAACTGTTTGTAAGCTAACTGTGATTTTACCGCCTGTTTATCAAGATCACGAGATCTCGCAAGAACTTGTTTTCTGAGACGGACAGGGCTCAAACAAAGTTAACTTTCTCTTGATCTGTGCGGATGAAAAATGCAGCTTTAGTGTCAGAATGTTGGTAAGATGTGTGGCTTGTGGAAAATGAACCCAGTATTTACTTTAGTGACTATAGGGCGAAAGAATTGACCATAAATTGTGATCACGTTCATTTTCCTCAGTGACGACAATACATTCAGAGCTGCCGCAAGTCTCCTATGGGGGTGTGGCGCTGACGTCACTGAATCAGGAAGTGAGCTGAGTGGGGTATCTCGCTTTATCCAATATCTCTGGTATAACACAGTATTGTATTTGGGTAAAGTCAATGTGCAGGCGTAGAATAACAATAACCTGCTGGGACCATTCTGTGTTTTGTGTGTATGTTCTGTGTGTGTGTGTGTGTGTGTGTGTGTGTGTGTTTCTCTTCTCTACTCTATGCGTCCTTCTTCCCAAACACATTCAGGTTGTGTGAATCAGAGACTCACAAGACCAGAAACCCAATGAGAGCACTGACTATGTTTGACAATTTCTGGAACTTAAACAGACAATCCAGTAGTCATTCCCACTTTACACTGATGTACCTGATAGTCAGGTGTGGTGTAAAAGTATGTGGGGTTTGAATTCTCTTAAGCAGTGGCATACATTCAGAAGGAGGCTATGGCAGCTATTTTTCTAAATTGGGCCACTCAGAAAAAGTAGAAAAAGTAGAAAATGGTTGATTGTTTATGTGTGTAAACCCATTTAAATGCAGTAATTGATATCAATAGGACCATAAATTCCACTTTTCTTATTGCTGAAGACACTCGCATTTCCACTCACTCATTTTTGGTGTAGTACTCTTAGAACCGGTATGTAATCCGGATGGACATAAACATAAACTGTAGTTCACTGTGCATTCTGGTAGTTGTAGGTTTTGTACCTCTTGAGCAAAAGCGAATGCCACTGTCTTTTTTACCTTGTTTCATTTGGTCATGTAGCACCAATTTCATAACTATTTTCATCTTTCTCCTGCATAGACAACCTAGTTTTATGAAAAGACCATCTCCAGTAGTGAAATACATTCTTAAGCTGCTTTTTCACTAAAAAGTTTCGGTATTGTACCCTTAGAATCTGTGCATAACCTGTACGGACATGTACCTTAACTCTAGATCTGTGTGCATCTCCAATGCAGAGGTACGTCTCCACCTCGCTGATCATTAATGGGATCAGGTGGCCCGCCAACATTTTCAGAACAAAAAAGTACAGGTCGGGATGTCAAGAGTTTTTGTCACAACCGATGGTGCGATACTTAAAAATATAGTTTGTGCTTTGAGTTCTCATCGAGTAAGAGTGACATTTCACTCTTGATCATTCAACAGACTGCAGCAACTTTATCTCCACCTTTAAGTATCGGATCACTGTGCCCAGTACCTCAACAGAGGGGTTACAATGGGACAGAATGGAACACTCTGATGGTATCATCCACAACTTTGACATTGAAAACGTCAAAATAATTGTTGTAATGTGTAACGAACTGAACAGAACTGGACTGGACTGCGTGGCTTTAGGTTGTAGCTTGTTACATCCTTTTTTATTTTCTGTTATGTTTGCCAGCGGCAGCATTGTGTTACTGGTTTGATACATCAATTCTAGCATCCTCTAGCATATCCTTTGAGGAGGGAGATGGGCTGACAATACTTTAAACAGTCTCAAGCTCAGGACCTGGTTTGGGTTTGACTTTTTTCAAAAGTGATTTAATAAGAAATTTCTTTCTGACTTTCTCTTTGCCGTGTTTCATGTGCTGCAAGTAGATACACAAAATTCTACAGCAATCGTATTCAATTAGCTTGGTGAGCTAATGGTCAAATGTATTAAAAAAGCAAAAAAAAGTAACTTTGTGTATTGCGTCGGGCTAAGATCTAAAATTTAGCTGTACTAGTCAGGTTGCTTACCCAGGTCCTAAAGACTGGGGTCTGGGCCTGGTCCAGATAGGCCTGTGTAGAGGTGAATTGCTTGTACATAACTGTGTCAATGTCAGATTTTAGATGATCACTGATCTCACTTGACTCTCAAATGAACAATCACCACAGATGCAGTTACTGTACATTGTTTTAGACTGAACCAAGATAAATTGTGCATTCCACATGAACCCTGTTACATTCTTTTTTCATTTCCAGTTGTATCATGAACCAGTCAGGCCTAAATTTCACGTGACATTTTTGTTAAATGACAGCAAACAACTGTTTTACTTCTTGATGATGATAGCAAGTGGAGAAACAGCACTAACCTCTCTCCTTTGCTCTCTTACAGCCACAGCAAGTCGTCCAGAAAAAGCTTGCTCAGGTAGGATCATAAGGATTGTGCACACACACACACACACGCTACACACTTAAAGGATACATAAATGTGCAATCCTCATTGCACATAATGCTATTTTTTATTTCAACAGATTTCTGTAACCTTTATGCTTTGTATGGACAGTGTCAGCTATAACATACACAATATACACAAATGTTATCGTACATTGCTCGCCCGTCGATTTCAAGTCAAGATAAACTGAGTTTGTAATTCAGTTGCTGGGGTACTGAATGGTTTCCATAGCAAAAAATATCATTTGGTCCCTTAGCTATGGATGTGGTTGTGTGTTTTTTGTAGCCTGGTTCAGCATACTGCAGATTTTACTGGTGTGTTCAACCTGGTTTGCTCATTCACCAAATAAGAGAAATTTGGTTATAATATAGACTTAGTAATGAACATGACCACCGTAATGTCACCCATTGGTTTGTGAACTTGGTTTTGAGGCCTTAGTTTGGCATTTTGGCCATTGCCATCTTGGATTACTGGAACCAAAAGTGAGCATATCAAGACGAGAGAGTGGAGGGTGTTAACCTAATGCTAGATGCTAGCTTGGTTAGCATGGTGCATTTACAACTATGGTTAGCTGTGATAATGCTAATTCAATGCTAATATTTTCTTGCAAAAAACAGGCTTAAAACCGTTACAACAAAACATAATCTACCTTACTGGGAAAATTTGATTATCTGACTCCTTAGAGGGCTTTTAGTACAACTAAATGCTGAACAAGACTTTTTTAGGGGATCATAATGTTATAATTAACTTTCATGAACCGAAAACACACTGTGATAGTGACATCTATGGCTACGCCCATACTCTGTGAATCTGGGTATGTTACCTACCTAACCAGAGTTGTTGCTGTGGTTACAACTTGTTAATGGACAGCACCCATCTGTCAGTCAAAGAGGCCATGCCCTTAATTATGCTTAACTTGTCATGAATGTTGAAATTAGTTATAGAGACCAAAACCATATTTTTTTTTGTTCCTGACTGTAAACATGTTTATATCTGCTGTAAAGTTGTGCATTTTACCATGGAGGTCGATGGACATTTTGAAGCTAGCCTCAAGTGGCCATTAGAGGAACTGCAGTTTTTGGCACTTCTGCATTTGCTTCATTTTTTTCTTCCCTGAGGTTCCCACTGAGGCTAAAAAGGGGAAATATTTTGTATAAAACCTGTCAGGTTGTCTGGTCATAGGAAGTTAATGGCTATCAGTGATGTTTTATCCTAAGATCCAATTGTCAATAAAACATTAAATGGACCGCATTTATATACAGCATTTATCCGAAGTGCTTTACATTTACTTCGCATTCACACACAATGACAGCAAACTACAATGCAAGGTGCTGGCCCACCCATAAAAAGCAATTGGCATTGAGCATCTTGACCAAGGATGATTTAGCATGTAGAATGCTGGAGTTGGGGATCAAACCAACAACTCTGCCATTACTGAAAACTTGCTCTACCTCCTGAGTCACAGCCAACCTTAAATGTACAAATGCCTCAAACTATTGCAATGATCAAAACTATGAAAGTAAAATCCACTGGCCAGAAGAAGTGTTGGCATTGTTGTTCTGCAAACCAAAGCTACATTATATTTTTATGTTATGTAGCAGATACATTGAAACTTTACATTTCAACAACGCTGTGGTTAACATGTAGTTAGGTTTAAGCAGAGATATTGGATAAAGGAGATACCCCACCGTAGGCTTATCCAATGTTAAGAAAACGGTTACTCTTCCTGTCTCCTAAGTGGGCGTGGTTAGCTCTCCCTCCAATCAGAGCCTGTTCTCCCTCGCAGCTTTAGTGTCAGAATGTTGGTAAGATGTGTGGCTTGTGGAAAATGAACCCAGTATTTACTTTAGTGACTATAGGGCAAAAGAATTGACTATAAATTGTGATCAAGTTCATTTTCTTCATTGATGACAATACATTCAGAGCTGCCGCAACAGGGGCGTGGCGCTGACGTCACTGAATCATGAAGTGAGCTGAATGGGGTATCTCGCTTTATCCAATATCGCTGGTTTAAGCACAAAAATCAATGGGTTTTGGTTAGGAAAATTCGGTGTAAATTTGGTGGCACTATCTCCGAAGGAAAAACAGCGATGGGTTGCTGAAAAACAACTGGTTTTGTTGTTTGTTGGTCTCGAACAGTGGTCTGCAGCTTCATGTCTTGCCTTTTTGTCACGCCATCCACCAATCCCTTCCCCTTGCTATGACAAAGCAAGCTGATAAACTACGTCACATTAGAAACATTGATATTATACATATGAAATGTACAGATGGAACACATTCATGGTTTGCAGAAACGTACAATGCCAACATTCCCTTCTGGTGACTGGGCTGGAAAGTTTGACCTAGGTTGTCCTGAGTTAAAGTCTATTCCACATAGTGAAGCTGTGTACTACCACACTGAGCTGAAGGAAGAACATGACCGTGTTTAATCTGATTGTGTTGTCCTCCAAACTGAACGGCAAAGTATGTTTGCAAATATGGTTCATTTACAAAGGATCATTGCAAAAATTAATACTTTGTCATCTGCAAAGTTATGGATTACATTACATAAACATGAGTTTAGACCTGAGAACTACTTGGTTGAAGTAAGAGAAAAACTGACATTGGGAAACAGTAAAAAAAACCAGCAGTCTCCTGTGTCAAAGTTGCATGCTTTGTTGAGGGAACAGCACGGTACTTCCAACTTTGGTCCTGACGGACATGTCAAAATTGACTCGACCACTAGAGTTCCTTGTCAGGAAAACATAGGTTATTGCTTCTATTTCTTTTTGCTTGGGTATCTTGTGTGTACCAGCTTCAAGTAATTAAATGATGGTTCTTGTCAAACTTCTCAGAGGCTTGGAACATTTGTATAGTTGCTATAACAGTAACTTCGCCAGTAGTTAAGGCTTACACTAGTGCTGGTGTTTTTACTTAAGGTTGGGCCTGATTAGAACTGTGGACAAAGTCACATCTGTAAATATGGGAGTGGCTTTTGCAACAATAGTGGTGAGATGAGACGTGAGTTATTCTTAGTGAGTAATTTCAAAGTTAACTGCAGTCCCTCCGTGTCTGACGGTTCATATGTAGCAGATAATTAGATGCTGTTTTGTGTTGTTGGTGTGAGCACCTACATCAGAGGGAGAGTGAAAGCAGAATGGTAATAAGTGAGTGCAACATGACACAGGACCCCCACCCCCAGCATTCCCTCACACTCCAGGAATCCACCAGCCTCCCTCTGTTCACTGGTGCGGGCCACTTCTTGGTGTGAATGCATAACTCGGCTCTGATTTGTGGCTGTGTGGGAACAGGGCTGAGGTAGTTGGGAGGCGCTGTGAGGCCCTAGGAGCTGCAAGCCATAAAAATGTCATTTAGCTCTCCCACTTTGATAGGCTGCTTTATCTCAGCCCCACCACTACTGGCCTGTACAAAACCTCAAACCCCTTTCATTCCAGTGCTCAGGGTGGGGTGGGGTGAATACATGACCCAACAGAAAGCTACAACTTTACACATGCACATAGCACAGTTTCTCATTGAAGTTTCAGCTACTGCTGCCTACCTGGTCTCTTTTTTCCATGCCTCAAGGATCTTTTTTTTTTTTCTTCTCTCAAAGAAAAAACAACAACAACAATTTCAACAGTCTTAATACCTGTCCTCATTAGTTGCTCAGCCAAACTAAGGCTACATCCACAATAGTACATTTTTGTTTTAAAATGCATAAGTATTGCTACGTTTACGCCTAGTGTCCACAATACTTGAAACCCCTAAAACATAGACCTTTGAAAATGCTGCAGACCCTGTTTTTAGTTGGAAAACCCACAGGTTGCATTTTAGGCTGGACGGGTGGAATCGGAGACTCTTGAAAACGATGATGCACACACCAAAGTTCGCTTCACGATTGGGTCTTATCAGTCAAAGCTTGACAAGTCAAGCCATTAAAGCTAGGTCTACACACCTTTTGTGTTTTCATTCACTCTAATATGTCGCCATATTAGCTTTGCAGTGACTCCCAATATGTTTTCTGTCGCCTTGACCACCTTATACTCAGGTGTTACTTTCAGTAACAGTTCCATCTCATTGTCAGTACAAGCAAAGAAATCTCTGATCTTACTTTTGGCCATCTTCAAAGTATCTTTGAAACTGAGCAACCAACTGCAGAGTAGACAATCAGCTTCCTGTTTATATTGGCAGGTACATGCATAGAATGGTTATTATGTGGTATACATTTTTAGGCATATTTATTTTAGGATGTGACCTAGGGCTAACAAACAGTGTAGGGTTGCAAAGGTATGATGGTTTCAAGGTATACTGTGATATTAAAATTGACGGTTATTGTACTGTGTACATTTGCTCATCTATCATACTGAGAAAAAAAAAGCAACTGGACAGAAAATCTCTCAAAATCTTTATTAATTATTTTCAAAATGAAGACTGTTCTCAAAAAAACAGCAATAAATTAGAAAATATATAAATTGGTGGCCTATCCTAGTCTGCTAGTTTACTGATTAGTCAAGATAACTAGCAGACCCCAGGGGTAGTTGATAATAATAGAATAGGTACTGCTAACTGTTGTACTGTTTCTGTAAGTAAAGGGAAAATGCTAAAACGATCGGCGCCAAATAGCTTGAGGTATAGTAACCCAAAAAAAAGAAGAAAAAAAACTCAGATCTTTAGAAACCTGGAAATTGCAATGGGCCAGGAAAATGGCAATTGATGCATCTCTAATATATGCATTCTCAATCCTGTATCATTTTGTGTCACCAAGCAAACCATAGTAATCAAAGCCTTAAATATACATGATAATATTAAAAAGATTTTACATTTTATATACTCTTGGCAGTAAAATAAATAAGCCACCATAAACCTATATAAAGGAAAACCAAAAAACCCTAACCAAACAAACGGTGGGTTTCATTTTAAAACGCTGTTTTTAAATGAATATGTGTCAGTGTGTATGTGGCCTAAGACAGTTATCACATGTGAAAGTTGCAGGGAACACCATTATGTCACCACATCTGTGTAGTCATCAGAAAGAATAATAGCTATGGACCAGGGATCAGTAGACAGCTAGGGAATGATTCAGCCATGAATAGACACAAAATCAATGGAAAGATGCAAATAGATGCGGATATGCTCCAGACGTCACAAGTTGTGGTGAGCTGATTTTGAATTGTATAAGTCTACTTCAAGAGTTTACAGAGACAGAGATAGAGGCAAATAAGAGAAACTGGTAAAGTAAGGAGCAAAGGTGAACTGGAGACTGCAGAGGCAGCCACAAAACATTGTTTGGAAGAGGTAGCGGTAGAAGGATGCACCAAGAAAGTTTGATTTAACAGTAGTGCTGCTTATTTCCTGTTAAATAACAAGAGACTGAAGGGCTCATTCATGCTCACTGTTAGATACGGAGATGGACTGCGGAGTGCTGTCTGCACTCTGCGTTCATTTCATCTATATTTGTGCACGTTTTCTGTTTTCTATATATAATGGACCACAGGCACCTACAACATTGCCTCCGTTTACAGGTACAATATTAAGACCTCCTCCACCATCGCCTCGTTTGTTGTTATGTGAAACTTTTGACTCTGCCGTTTAGTGCTATCCACTAAGCCATCATAAAGGACGCATGGAAGTATGAGGGCAGTGACAACATTTAAAACGGATGTATCTATTTATGTACATAAAGAGAGTGTAGATAAGCCTTAAGTTGGTTTCTTTATCACAAAAGTCTGTCTGTCTTAACCAAGTAGTAGTTGTGTGGGGTTGATAAGTATGTAAGATTTTAGTATGTACAAACAATGGAAACGGAAAAAATGCATATCAGACTGAACTGAACCGGACTGCTTGGTGGAAACAGGGCTTATGAATCTTTATCTAAACACCGGTAGTAAACACCGGCACCAGGTTGAGTAAATTTAAGGCTTTAGTCATGGATATCTTCCGCCTTGTAGGATAATGGTGTGAAACATTGTGGGTGGGGGTGGAGGGCCATTATGATTAAAGCTTCTTTTTTGTCCTCCACCCACCACCTTTCTTCTCTCCTGCTCTCATTTGCCCTTGTCACACATGGTAGCATTTAGCGGGCCTTTCAAGACTGAAGTGTGTGAGCACTAATGAATGGAGTTGGTGCTGCTCCGCCACGGCCTGGGAAAGGAAGAGGGTTATAAATTGTGTCAGTTAGCCTCCCTGAATAAAATGAAGCCATGTGGAAAATGAAATCCATTTCATCTGAGAAGGGAGGAGGAACATGTTTTTTCTTGCCCCCTGCCAGTTGTCACAGTGGTCATCGTGCACTTTGAAAAACCAACTGCCACTTGTTCTGGGAAAAGAGAGGGAGTTTAGGGTTAGGGCGCCATCATTAGCACTGCAGTCCATTTATGTCCATATTCTCAAGTACGATTTGATTTTCTAAAGAAAACACCAAATACACACTTTTTATACTTAAGTGAAGTGAAAAGGTGAAAAAAGAGTGCTGAAGGTTATGCTTTGTTACTTGACTTACACAGTACAATGATGGAACAATTGCCGCTGAAAAGCAGAACAATTTGCATCAGAATTCGCACAGCTTCTTCCTCTTTCAGTCCATCTTGCCCTCTGCTTGGAGCTTAAGGAACTCCTGGACCTCATATTTTTCTCAATTTTTTTCTTCTTTGAGTTATCTGCTAACTGCTACTTTTTAAATCTCCCAAGGTGGGTTGCACACATAAAACACTGTAGGTATGGCGTAACCTCTTAATCCAGAAATATAAATAAAGCTAAACATCTTTTCTTTACTGGCACATCAGCAGTACAGTAGCGGCAGCTTCAGTGGTGTCTACACTGGACCTACACTGTATAAATCTAAAGAAAAACCCCAAACTCATTTTTTTTCTGTATAGAGCTTGAACACATCATAATGTAACACAATGCAACCTGCTAACAGCTAACATCAACTAGCTCCCCTCCTGCCGATTTCAACACAGATTCGTTGTTGACACTGTAACATTATCAGGAAAACGTCAGGGTGTGTCCTCTGAAGTGTCGACAGTGAGTTTACTGCGTCCTTTCTTTCCTGATGGCGTCCCAGGGAAGATCTCTGCTCATCCCAAATATGTTTTCTATTGTCAGGACAAGGGGACACCCTGCTTTTCAATGTTTTTCTCAATAGAAAAACATTGGCCACTGCCATTAGTGAATGTCATCTTATTTGCTGATAGGCTGATGGCAGTCAGCCCATACCGGTGTTCAGCCAATAAATTGATGCATCCCTAATATATAGTACAAACTGTATAGCCTTCTACAACAGGACTGAAGGAGTTTGAATGACACAGAGCATCTTGTTTTTCATTACAGGAAGAAGAGGAAGAAGAAGAGGCTGGAGAGTCCCCGGAGGAGGACTAAGCTACCACATCATCAATTCTCTACCTCATTCAGCTGTCAGGTCTTTCAAAGGGAAAAGACTGCCTTGACCACTTATTTTTGACTTTTTCCACATTGTTTTACTTGGTTTAGTTTCAGTCAGAGAATCTCCATCTTTGCTTTGTCACTGAAGAGGCAGAAATGTTCAGTATATGTCTGCATCTTCTGCATCATTTCCTTTGATACATTTTTACATAGGCCATACAGAATGCAGCAACACAAAAAATAATCTTTTATTAATTGTACTGCTGCCAGCTCTTATTGGTTGAACAGATACAAACAAGCAAAAAGTTTAGGTCCAGACATTCTGCCTATCAAAACAAAGACAAATCAGGCAGACAGACATGTCATCTGCCGTGTACAACACACTTACACTCAATGAGAATCAACTGAAAACAGACAGACAGACATAATGAGTAAGTAAATGTTCGGGTGTTTTTATCCGAAATCCTCAGAGCATCATTATCTTCAAATGAGTGAGAGCATCAGTAGGGGGTGCATCATTCTGAAGACCTCACCATTGTACTGAGGTGCAAATCACATGCACTCATACTGCTTCAGCATCTCTCTCTCATGGACAGACACAGATTCACGCACACACTTTCACACACCCTGTCGTTGACTGATTCTCCAGACACTGATGGCAGAATAGAGACTGGGACAGTCTGCTTTTGTCATACAGACATGTAGAACAACTTCCTGCTGTTCCAACATATCATTGTTGGCTCTAGAACACACCAACCTGCCCACCCCTCACCCAAACTTGTGTCAGGCCACCAAGCACAGGGAGACACAGAGAACTTCCTCAGGGCAGTGGTTTATCTATCATGTTGGCTAAAAGCTATTTAGATTAAAAAAATGTGCTGAGGTTGTAAGTATTGGCTCAGATTTAACTTTAGCATCAGACTGGAGTCCTCATACATCATCATCATCACAAACAAAGGCCATCCTGTGTGTGCTCTCTCTGAACAGCACCCAATGCAGGTTCATTATGAGGGGAACCTACAGTTTGGTCTGGTCTCTTGACATTTTGAACCTGTTTACACCTGGTATAACCATGTATTTCGATGATCTGAGCCAGACTGTTCTCATGCTCTGTATGTATATCTATGAAAAGTAATGCACTACAATTCGTATATAACCCATGAGCCAGTAATTTGCGTAAAACCCCGTAATCTGGAACTGTACTAGCCTAAACCTCATCTACATAACTTTACGTTAAGTATGTAACTTACGTAAGAACGTAACGTGACAATGCCAATTTGTTAGATATCATTTGAACTGCTGTATCAGGATATGTTGTCTGAACACAAGTGGACAGCCAAGCCACATCACTGTTCGCATTAGCGCCTATCAAGCATCTCCAGTTGACCAGCTGTGACTAGATATCTTTAATGCCTGCGGTGTGGTTGCTAGGTTCGGACGTCTCCAGACACCTCTCTGTTGGCTCTGCAAAATGTATGCGAGCCTATGTTACGTACACAAGAAAGTTAGTTATTATGTCCACACAGATATGTGGTCAAATGCATCCCAGACCACTTCTGCAAATGGTTTGCGTGATCGGATCAATACACATCTTGGTCATTTACACTTGTTTTGTGCTGTCCACTTGTGATCTGATCACCCAGGAAACATGTTAATACCAGGTATAAACCGGCTTGTTGAGTCTTATTCCCAAGTCTTAAAATACTGGCGACCTAACTGCCAACCCAAAGCGTCAGTATTTGTCAACTTGGAAATAAGACTCAACAATCAACTACATTCCTCCAGAATTTCGTAGCCTACCGAACCTTAAAATGAAAAGACTAATAATCAACTAATAATCTTCAAAACTTGAGCTATTACTTGTGGCCTTAAAATTTTACATAGCGCAGCTTCAAGTGATCTATTAAATCTAGCGCTAGGTTATGATAGCTGGTTCTTTTTATGGATCTGATCCATAAAGATAAGCATTGTTTGAAAATTACACCCAAATTTTAATGTTTGGGTTGTGTCCAAGGGACAAATGATTTTTTTTATTTAGCTGATTGTCAGAACATCAATAAAATGATAAGAGTAGATGTAGTCCAGCACTGCCTCCGGTATATACTTAAAGCTTTAATTTTGATGACTTGACCCAGGGTGGTGTCAGATTTACTTGAACATCAGAGCACTACATAAACTCTGCTTTGCTCTCCCTGCTGTTGGTGGACTGACACGCCTCTTATACTGCTCTAGAAAAACCATAAAACCTCTTCACATCATGTCGGTACTCCACTACCAAACAGCTTGACAATGCATCATACTACTGTATACCAATTTATTCAGATTTACATTAACACAGCTTCATTCAGTTTGTTCTTTGCGCAGCATAGCTTTAAAACCTTGACTCCATCAATGATGTCACACCGCAAAGAATTTTACGGACTTGCAAAAAAAACAACAACCTCAAGAACAAAAACCACAAGAACAAACCACACATTACCTCATGACACACTTGATACCTGGATTTAGTGGCAGCGTGACATTGGACGACTCATCACGCACTGTAACTCCAGGGAGCCTTACATTTAAGGAAACCTGATGGTATGCCAGCGCTTTCTACTCAGTGATATGCAATATCCTCTCATGATTTCAAACTACCTCTGACTCAGAACAACCAGCTAATGAACGCTGTTGCTCAGTACATTCAAACTAATGCCTGGGAAGGCAGTGTGCGTTCAGATATTTGTGTTGTTAACTTTATACTGTACATTAAAGCGAGGTCATGCCGGTTGGTTGTTGTCTTGTCATGGGGGAATGGCAATTTGTCTGCAACTGTTTTGTTTGATTCAGTCAGGTAAACCCTACGCAATCCAGAAAGAAGCAAACGTCAGATATGACAGAGCCATGTGCATCAACATTAAAGGACAATTCAGCTGTTATACTACAGCTGCCTTATTTTTTCACTTGTTACCATCTTTCCTGTTGGTTATGACCATAGACTGTAAAAAATAATGAACGTCACCTATTCATAGACTCTTGTTTTGAAGCTTTGAGTTTGTCATTTTGGCTGTCATCATCTTGGAATTTTGGGAGCCAGAAGTGACCATTTCACCATTTGAATGAGAAGGTGGAGATAACCCTAACACAAGCTGTGAGCTTAGTTAGCACGGTGCATTTACAGCTTTTACCACTGTGATAATGGTAATGCTGATTTGAGCTAGTGAAAAACAGGCTTAAGACCATTAAAACAAAACATACTTTCCAAAAAACCAAGTATACCTGACTCCATAGAGTCTTCACTACACTACAATGCTAACAAAGACTTTTTTAGGCGACCAAAATGTTACAGTTACTTTCATGAACTGAAAACAAAATGAAATAGCAACAGCTAAAACTGTGCCTAAACTGTTGAATCTGGGGTTATGCCATGGTTACTTTACCTTACCAACCTCATGTTAAGCTGAGAAGCAAAGTCAAGAATTAGTTGTACAAGAATCAAGAGTTGATCACTGATGCAAGGACATTAGTTCTTCACCCTGTAGGTAACATTTGTCACAATTTGTCTAAACATCTTAAGAGAGTTTTATGTGAGGATGTGTTTACTCGATCACTTGCCTCAACTCTTTTGTAAAGCACTGCCAGATCTTAGCAATGCAAGGTCAAAACCTATTGGCTATTGGTCTGATTACGATAAGGCGAGAGGTAATATTTCAGCTGACCCAGTTTACCCAGCAGATATTATAACCAAGACTTTCTCTTCCGTGTGGTGGTCTTTTAAGCTAATCTCTACAAACACAAGATAAAACAAAAATATCTGCATATGAATGCAGATACAATTTTAAAAAAGTTGATATAAAGCTAATTTGTTGTCAGATGATAGCCTTGGTTCCAAGATTACATTTTGGCCAGTGTGCTCTGCCTCTTCATACAGACCATTTACCTGCTACTCAAATGTGATTGGTCAATGCTACTCGGACTACAAACAGAAACAAAAACACTTTTGATACCAAAATCTTGTGCAGTCGCCTACAGATTCTGCATACATATGCAGATATCTGTTAATACAGATTATCAGTAATGTGACTGAATTGTCATCATAACCTTCAGTAATGATGGTCAAAACTTTGAAAATAAGACATAGACTGCTAAAAGAAAACAACAAAATGTTTCTTCCAATTGCAGACTGACTTCAAAGCCTGCAGTCCATCAATTTTTAATGTCCATATGTCCATAATTTAAAGCCAAGCTTAAAATATTACAGTCACACTGAAAGTAATTTCCCCTTGTTTAAACTTGGGTTGTTTAAATATGAAATATTATTGTTATTCTTGTTGAGCAGGGACATGTCATCGTATGTCCTCATCATTATAAATGTAATATTTAATATAAGTCCAATCAACACATTTACAAGTGAAGTTACTGTTTCAATGCAGTCTTTTCAGTTTGTCTCCATCATCACTGGTGCACTTTGCACTGCCTGGCCTGACATTTTCTTCTTCGGCGATTCCTGGAAAAAGCCTCGATTCAGTGGTCTGTTTTTTATACTCTTAAACACAAAAGCAGCTAACATATTAAGTACTGTTTTTCTGATTTACCTTAATGTTAATTTGTATCTAAACATTGTAATGAAACATATTTAGCATTATCTGCAAACTGGGACTTCTGTTTGACAAACCGTTAACTTGAATTTATTTTTTTTCCGATTTACACAATGGTTTAATAAGGATCAAGTGTTTGACACTACATGGGAAACTGGGACTTCTGTTTGACAAACCGTTAACTTGAATTTATTTTTTTTCCGATTTACACAATGGTTTAATAAGGATCAAGTGTTCGACACTACATGATATAACTACAAATGTTTTTTTTTTTTTGGCTTTGAATAGTTAGAGTTGTTTTTCCTGAGTTATGTACTACCTATATATGTACAGTACCTCAAACAGACGTTAAACATGGACTCATCAATTGACAAATACCTACCTCCAGTCTTGAAAAGGAATGATTTTGCTGGTTTACTTTCAGTATGAGTTACATTGACGTATGATATGATCTATATCAGGACTGCAGAAGCTCCTTACTTAAAGTATTGTATCAGATCATTCAAGTTTCCAATCTCAGTACATTTGGATTCTCACCTTTCAAAGTGACTTTCAGGTTTTGAAACAGATATGTTTGGATTTTTGTATATTGTATTCATGAATATGTTTTCTTGTTTTTAATTAGTAGATATCGATATACTTGATTAGCTGTTTTGTGTACTTCACACAAATGTGATTTTCTTTTCTTGTGATATGGTTAAACCAGATGTATATGGAACTGCTTTGTACTTAGTGATGGATTATACCATTTTTCACCTGTCACCATGGCAACCTTTGAAAAGTTAACATGTTTTTTTTTAAACTGGCCTGAGGTAGAGCCTCAGAGGAGCTACAGCCCATCAACCTGTCGTCAGCATCCATGTCAAATATTGTCACTCGATTAAGTGGGCGGTATTAATGGTTATCAGCTTCACAGATATTTTATCACTGATTACACCAATTTGTGGGTTCAGAATGCCATTATCAGCGCAATAATATTGGCAACTGTCATTGGGTTTCACTTTCAGTTTTGTTAGTTTTTGGCGCAAAGACAACATAGTTAGGTTCAGGAAAAAAAATCATGGTATGGCTGAAATAAGTACTTTCTTCGGTGAATGTAACATGACTTAAGTCACATACATCACGTGACATGCCTCACTGGACAAATGTCACATACTTAAACCAAGTCAGCATTGCTATTTGAGTTTGACCCATCCACTACCCTGATCAACCTCCCTACGCAGACTGTCTTGCTCTTTATACTAATGTTACGTCAGCTGACTACCTTCGTTGTTGCATAACAGTAAACCATTTAATCTGCTGATAACTGCATTCTGAACATGCTGCTAGGTTTGGCAGGACCCATTCTAATCCATACCTAGGATGCTGATAACCACCAATAAAGCTGTAGCTGGTAACTTAAAAAAACAAAACAACTTTTTCACATTTGCTGAAATTGTCACTAAATTCTGACACTAGTATAAGAGACAGATAATCTGTAAATCCCATGCCTCTGCCTTCTCCGAGTACTTGTAATGGCATTTGCAAGAATCCATTGCAGCTAAACCCAGCTGCTATGTGGAAAACAGTCATGCCAAAATTAGGTGCCTGCTGCTGGAACAAGCTTTCTCATTTTACAGCTAAATAGTATACTAAAATATGTTTGTGTAAACATTTGAGAAAAAGACAATGCAGTAACAGAGGTTTTTTTTTTTTCATATTTGATCAGCGCAGCCTAGTTTGACAGTTTGACCGCAGTTCACGAGCAGTGATTGACATGATTGATAGCTGCAACAGAGAATCCTTGCCTCTGATTGGTTGTTTTCCTTCAGCCACATTGGTTTCTAGTATTTACCATTAGGAGCACAAGGAGGAGGCCAGGTAATTCTAATGTTTTTTTCCAGGTTATTTGTCTCATGTACTACTGTCTGGATATAGTGACAGTTTCAGCAAATATGACAAAGTTACCAACAGTAACTTTAATCGACTGATAACATTCAAACCAGGTACCTCATCAGCAACACCAGTATGAAACAGTGGCATCATTTTAACAGGGACTGTGGTAAACTCTTACTAACCCATAACCTGCACAGTGTCTTGGACTATAAAGCTGCCTTCAAGCTGCAAAGCAACTTGTCACCTTACTGAGTGGCTAAGGATCAATATCTGAAACTCTAAAAAGCAGTAGTAGCTGAAGTAAGACACTAAGAACAGTCTGAAAGCAATGATTCTGTCAGCGTGCAGGAGTTCACAAAAAAAAAAACAATGGATGCAGGTGTAATTACATGCCACTGCCGTGTCTTTAATTCAAATGGCACCATCCAGGTCAAGTTTGGGTTTGATTGTGTTGACTCATATATCTGATCTTAATTTACAATCGTGCCAGGCTAAAAATTTACTGCACATTTAGTGTGAACACACCTTAGTAGTACCATCGACTTAATGTTCCCACAATAGGCCTTTTCCATGCAAGATATTTTCACACGATAAGAAAGTACAGGTGTAAATAATAAATTAATAATAAATTAATAAACTGAATTGAAAAATGAATTCCATTTAGTTGCTTCAGTTTCATGGCCCTGGTATAGTACATTCTGACTCACTGTCACATGGTTATGGTTTCCTAGGACACATGAATAGAACTTAGTCATTACCTCCACCAAGGAGGATATGTATTTGATTCGGTTTGTCTGTCTAGGGAAGATCTCATTCAATTTTTGAGCGGATCCAAATCATGGGGCAGATACACAAGTTCTTTTTTCAATTTTGTTAACATTGCGAGATAAGGCACTTGGCAATGGCGTAGGTCTTTCCTCCCTGAGTGCTAACTCTCTATTTTCTTTCTACCAAACTACACCCATCAACAGCCCTCTTAAAATAGGAATTGTACAAATTTGCAATTTGTTTATACAGAATGTGCCTTTTTCGGGGCAATGGGGGGCGTGAGCAAGTAACAAAACGTGTAGCTCAGCGTTTGACGTAAACAGTGACATACAGCCGCAGCTGGTCAGTGCTTTGGTGATTCTCTCATAAGTTGGGCAGTCCTTCACCGTTCCTTCATTTGATGGTTAATGGCCTCTCCGTTTGTGAGAGCAAAGAGGGCGCGCAAGTCCCCAGTCTCCCCAGTTGCTCATCTTTACAGTGTCTTTCAGGTTTCTTGCTACTATCTGCTCATTCCTGCCATCAGCTGTTTCCTGTTAGTCCACCCTCAGTGGGTCGCACGTGCGGCATCATCAACAGCTCCTCCCACAAGTCATCAACAGCCCCTCCCGTGGCAGAAGGGCGCCTTGTTCTTTTTAAACCAAAAAGGTTCCGCCAATATGTTTACCCCTATGTGGCAGAAAATTGGGCACCTTGGATCAACTCGCCAATCCGGCTCTGTGTGTCTAAACGCTCGCAGCTTGCCTGCAAAACGTCCCAACATTTGCCAAAAATCTGTCAGTGTAAAAGGGGTGAATGGTATCACTGCACAAGAAGGGTGCATCTACTCATGGACAAGAGGCTGGTGACAGTTGGTGTTTCTCAAAGTCAAGGATGCTTCCTTGGAAGGACGGGTCCTTCAAAGTCGGGTCCTACAGAGGCTAGACTCCTTTACTAGTATTTGGTGAACACACATTGGAACAGGCTAGCGAGGGACTAGCTGTGCATCATTAAAGACGCCTTGCCCTCAATTCTGGCAAATTGTGCACAAAGAATTGTGAGTACTCAGAGTACCACTGAGTAAACGCACATAAATACTTGAAAAATCTCTGAAGGAAGGACTCTGTCCTCAGTAGAATTCAAAGGATCCTTGACATTGGAACAGTCCTTCGGCAGGATTCGATGACAGCCTCCTTGACTTTGAGAAGCACCAAGTGTGGTGTCCTCCTTGTAAATTTGCATTTGCATGGGCAGCCCTACTCTGCCTTACTTTGCCTCTGATTGGCTTAAACTGATATTCTTACCCTAACCCTAAGCAGTCTCACTCCTCTTGCCTAAACCTAACCTATCCAGCCAACAAAGGCAACAAGTACTAGCCTAATAGAAGGAGAGTAGAGTGGGTCATGCCTTCACTGTCCCAGGAAATGCGAATTTGGGTCCTTCTCGTCTGAGCTGTAATGTTAGCTAGCACAGTGGTGCTCGGTAAGCTAGCAGCAGAAGTACACTGCCTTCTGCGCAGCGATGCGATTGGTGGGTGTAGAAGAAAGAAAATAGTTCCTACAAGAACTGGTATTTATCATACGCAGACACTGTGCAGGTAATGCTGTTTCTAATCATCCAGTCAGTCCTAACAGAGAGAATCACAAGCTGCTGTTAAATGAGCTGGCTAAGAAAATACTGTGTGAACCTGTTGACGCAGGCTGATCAGTAGCTTTGAACGAATGGCTTTGAAACAGACAGGCTTCATCATTTAACACCACACCATCCATCAGTCACATAGACCCCATGTAGACCTGGTATTACCACGTGATCTGTATCCATCTGGATAAGGAAAAAGGCTACTGTATCACATGTTAACACCAGGTGTATATGGGATCTAAGTGACACCACTGAGCTCAACAAGCTCCAAGTTTGGAGCTTTTGAAGTTTGTCATTTCCTCCAGTGATGTAGACTTGAGCTCAGTAGAATCTAAAACAGCAGCTAATGTTGTGTGGAGGTGATGTTACCTTGCTGTTGGGCAGAATGATTGTAGAAGCCACTGTTGATGAGCTTTCAGCTCTGGGAGTCTTAATGAAGTTGATCTCTTCATGATATCATGTTCTAGTACAATCGAATACACATCACTACCTCCAGAAAGGCCTACCTTTACCTCATTTTCAAACTTAAATACTGTTTAAAATTCAGGTGTCCGAGAGCATATGGAGAACATTTTAAAATTTTATATATATATAGTTTATTTTTGTGGGGGATGAATTTTATAAGACTGTTTTTCTCTGCCTCTCAGTCACCATTAGGTAAGACTGGATATGTAACCTTTGGAAAAGATTTTTTCTTACTTTATGCAATGTTTTGTAGTTAGCTGTGAGGGAAGTGGAGAGATTTCCCAGCTCTCCCTCTGCCTTGCTCCTTCTGTGTCATTTCAAATGTCTTCTACAGTATCTAACTTTTATTGCTTTCTCTATCCACGTAGTATTACTGTCTTTTATTTCACTACAAATTTTGCTTGCTTGCTAAACAAAGCCTTTATAGATATTCACTGCGTTTTATCCAGCACAATAAAAAGTATGGCATCCATAACATAGACGTGTGTGTTTTTGATTTCTGCTTTTTAATTGTTTTCACAATGTAGATGAATCCTGTAAATCATGTGGTCTCCTAAACACCACTTCTGTGCAACTCAGAGGCTGCAGCTTTTTATGGTATCTTTGTATTTGCAATCTGTTACATACAGTGTTGGGAATGTTACTTTAAAAAAGTAATTTTTTATAGTTACTTGTTACTTTCTCCAAAAAGTAACTGAGTTACTGCACTATAAAAGTAACTAATAACCTGGAAAAGTAACTATAGAGTTAATGGCACTTTTTTATAAAATGCTCAAATATGTCAAATTGCTTGGACACCCCCCCCTTAATGGAACTGTATGTAATGAAACTCAACATTGAATATGTTAAATGAATGAAATTGACACTTAATAGAATAAATCATTATTATAAAGCAAAATAGTTGAAGAACCTCCATTAATCGCACAATTTAAATGTGGAAAGTCTCATTGACTGACCGTCACCTGTGTGTACGTGGAGAAGGAGAGGGGTGGAGGGAGTGGAGCTGTGGAAACATCCTGCAGTCTGACATACGTAGGCGACGTTTAGAGAGCAAGCCCAAATAAGCAACTCCACTTTAGAAACAAGCCCAAAAAACAGCAACCCGCAACTACCAATATTTGTAAGCGACTTTACAAAAAAACAAGCCCAAAGTCGCGGCTAATAAGCAGACCTGGCAACCTTGCTTGTGTGCTTGTTAATACCCGCCCTACTCTGCCTCTGATTGGTTTATGATGAAATTTTACCCTCCCTAAGCCAATCATCATCACTTATGTGGTTGTCTCTCCCACCCTTCCCCCTCACCTGCCCTCACCAAAGAAAAAAAACGTTAGAGTGCCACTGAGAAGGAGCTTGCTTGGGTGAAAGCCGCATCAGTGAACTCAAGTAAAGCTGAGTAAAAGCGCATTTTATTGTGATGGTAACAGCATTATAAAAGGGGAGACAGTCACTTTTTTGATTACTGGTTATTGAAAAAACGCAGCGCTGTTAGTAACGCAGTTTATTTAACGCCGTTATTCCCATTACTGATTACATATTCCATAAGTATAGGAAATTATCCTTCAGTTTCAAGTCCCAAGCACATCATAATGCACTCTTCATCAAGTGTAATGCTATTTTAACAAGGGATGCACCGATGCGGATTGCCAGAGGACCAACAATAGGATAATATCATGATACTTAAGTCACGATATGGTAGTACTGGGATATTGTGATATGCTGAGTATTGCCATACAATTTATTAAGATATAATGCAATTTATTTCCTTTTTCCCAACTGCAAATGATTTCTACAAAGGAAAACTTTGTCAACATCAATTTTACCTCCTATGATAAAGCTTTCAGTCTGTTCATCTGACTTTTATCATTTTTATTGCAGCAAAATGTGATGCAAAGCAAACAGACTGACCAACACCACCATAAAACCTGTCAGGAATGCTGCATACACCTGACAAACTGATCTGTTGGCAGATTTAACACCCTCTGTGAGGTAAGGTTAAGTGTGTGAGTCAAACACTTCCTATGCAGGTATCCTGCGAACTGAATGACAACACCCATATTCTTAACGTTGTCTGTTAGAATCACAATCCCCCATTCTTATGCTGCATTTTGCAGGAGGCCTACAATCTTTGCTCTGGTGTGACTTTCATGTATTGTTCTAGTTTGGAGAACGTGAGACAGCAGTCGCCAGTCCTCTATGAAAGAATAAATCAATAGACCTTGAAGTCCAGACATCACAAGTTAATGCCATCCTTCCTGCTGTACTCAAAGATTCCTCGTCTTCATACTTTACTTCTCTGTAGAGCTTGGGTACAGCTGTGTTGGTGAAAAAACGTCAGGATGGAGTCACATACCTGGGTTCCAGTGTTTTTACCATGTAACAAAAGCCTTCATTCTCAAAACACTATGGACACAGATCTTTGCACATGAAGTAGGTGATGGACTGTGTTATTTTCCTCGCACTCTCAGAGTTGGATGGTCGTTTTGTCAAACGAAGTGTGTCGCGTGTGGGTTGATTTGTCTGCGGAGCAGGTTTAGCGTTAGCTTGGCCTTCAGCAGCTAACACTATCTCTGGATGGTGGAGTGTGAAGTGAGCCCTCATGTTCGAAGTATTTCCAGAGTATTTTACTCTCGTATGACGCTGCTGGCAATTCGCATGCGTCATATGTCTTTTCCTTCAGTGTTAAAAAATCCCAAATAAATCCAGACATTTGATTTGAATGCCAACGCCGCATTTCTGATTTCTTTCTCCTGTGCCTCTATCTTTGTTCTGATGAACTTCCTGCCAAATGCTGCTGACTGAGTTGTATTAAAATGTGGTTTGCAAAAAATGGATCATGTAATGAAAGATCAATACTTTGCGTCCGTGTATTGATACACTATCACCATGCAAAATATTGTGATACTATGCTGTATTGATTTTTCCGTAACCCCTACTCACAACCTGATCTCACAGAAATACTTGAAATGACCACAACCTCTTAACACCGCATTCTGTGGTGGTGGCATGTAATGGGTTAAAATAATGTGTCGGTACCATGGAAACAATGCCAATGTAAAGTCAATTAGGATCCTTTGTCGTGGTGGACACACGAATTCCCTGGTTCAACAATGTCACGCAATGGGAGGTGGTTAATGTTGTTTTCTAGTTTAGAAAACTTTATTTTATCACTATTTTTATCGTCATTTGACTGAATGTATTATAGTGCATTAGTTATGATTGTTTGTTCTCTAAAAACGTTGAATTATGTGTGACATAACTGTCATTTTGATGTAATGAGGTAGTTTGATTATAGTTATTAGAGGATAAATTCTTCCCCTTATGTTATTACAATGGCAAATATATTCTTCTTTTATAATTTCCCATCAATAACAATAATACTAATAACAACATGATAGTTTGGCTGTACTAGATATTTGATATATTCAGTAGATTTACTTTTTTATGACCCTATTCAACAACTCTACAACCAGAAGGACGACCAACCCAAAGTACTAGATAAAATATTTGAAATTAACAAACATCTTTACTTTTTCTGAACATAGCTCACAGTGTAATTACTAGTTCGGCTGTACTAGATATCTGATATATTTATACCTTTTTATGGCCCTATTTTACAGTTCTACTTTACAAGCCGGAAGAACTATCCATCCATCCATTTTCATCTGCTTATCTGGGACTGGGTCGCAGGGGCAGCAGGCCAAGCAAAGCACCCCTGACATCCCCCTCCCCGGCAACACTTTCCAGCTCCTCCTGGGGGACCCCAAAGTGTTCCCAGGCCAGACGAGATATGTAATCCCTCCAGCGTGTTCTGGGTCTGCCCCGGGGCCTTCTACCAGTGGGACATACCCGGAACACCTCCAGCGGGAGGCGCCCAGGAGGCATCCTGATCAGATGCCCGAGCCACCTCAACTGACCCCTTTCGACGAGAAGGAGCAGTGGCTCTAGTCCAAGCTCCCTCCGGATGTCCGAGCTCCTCACCCTATCTCTAAGGCTGAGCCCAGCCACCCCACGGAGGAAACTCATTTCCACCGCTTGTATCCGCAGTCTCATTCTCTCGGTCACTACCCAGAGTTCATGACCATAGGTGAGGGTTGGGACGTAGATGGACCAGTAAATTGAAAGTCTTGCTTTCTGGCTCAGCTCCCTCTTCACCACGACGGACCGGCGTAGCGCCCGCATCACTGCAGAAGCCGCACCAACCCGCCGATCCATCTCACGCTCCATTCTACCCTCACTCGTGAACAAGACCCCAAGATACTTGAACTCCCTCGCTTGAAGCAGTAACTCTCCCCCAACCCGGAGAGGGCAAACCAGAGAACCATGGCCTCAGACTCGGAGGTGCTGACTCTCATCCCAACTGCTTCACACTCGGCTGCAAAACGCTCCAGTACCAAACCAGAACCACATCATCTGCGAAAAGCAGGGATGCAATTCTGAGGTCCTCAAACCGGACCCCTTCCTCCCCCCGGCTGCGCCTGGAGGTCCACTGTTCCACGACCAGGACGGAATCCGCATTGCTCCTCCTGAATCTGAGGTTCGACAATTGGTCGGAGCCTCCTTTCCAGCACCCTGGAGTAAACTTTACCCAGGAGGCTGAGCAGTGTGATACCCCGATAGTTGGAGCACACCCTCCGGTCCCCTTTTTTGAAGATGGGGACCACCACCCCGGTCTGCCACTCTGCAGGCACCGTGCCCAACCTCCACGTGACACTGAATAGGCGTGTCAGCCAAGACAGCCCAACAGTGCCCAGAGCCTTCAGCATCTCAGGGTGGATCTCATCCACGCCAGGCGCCTTGCCCCTGGGGAGCTTTTTAACTACCTCAGTGACCTCCGCCAGGGATATGGGCGAGAGTTCCCCCGAGTCCTCAGGCTCTGCCTCGTTCTCAGTGGACATGATGGCTGGGTTAACCCATCAGGTCCTCAAAGTGCTCCTTCCACCGCCCAACGATGTCCCCAGTTCAGGTCAGCAGTTCTCCCTCTCTGCTGAGCACAGCCTGAGACAAGCCCTGCTTTCCCTTCCTGAGTCGGTTAAAGGTCTGCCAGAACTTCCTTGAGGCCAACCGAAAGTCCTTCTCCATAGCCTCCCAGAACTCCTCCCACACCAGGGTTTTTGCTTCAGCGACCGCCACAGCTGCAGCCCTTCTGGCCAACCAGTACCTGTCTGCTGCTTCAGGAGACCCCTGGGCCAGCCAGACCCAAAAGGCCACCTTCTTCAGCCTGACGGCCTCCCTCACCGCTGGTGTCCACCAGCACCGACAACCTTCTGACCACAGCTCCTAGCAGCTGCCTCCACAATGGAGGCTTTGAACATGGCCCACTCAGACTCCATGTCCCCAACCTCCCCCGGGGTGCACAAGAAATTCTCCCGGAGGTGGGAGTTGAAGACCTGATGGACAGGGTTCTCTGCCAGACATTCCCAGTTCACCCTCACTACACATTTGGGTTTACCAGGTCTGTTCCGGCAGCCTCCCCCGCCATCTGATCCAACTTACCACCAGGTGGTGATCAGTTGACAGCTCTGCTCCTTTCTTACCTGAGCTGATACGACCACAAAGTCGATCATTGATCTTAGGCCTAGGGTGTTCTGGTACCAGGTACACTTATGAACCTCCCTGTGTTCGAACATGGTCTTCGTTATGGCCAGTCCATGGCTGGCACAGAAGTCCAATAACAAAGCACCACTCAGATCATTCAGATCAGATAGGCCATTCCTCCCAATCACCCCCCTCCAGGTTTCTCCATCATTGCCCACGTGAGCACCTGTGTTTTTGTGTATATACAGAAACGTTAAATTTATCATTGAGGAAAACGACGTTGACGTGACGTTGTTGAACCAGGGAATTCGTCAAAGGATCCTAATTGACTTTACATTGGCATTGTTTCCATGGCATTGTTTCCCTAATTTTAACAACAGACTAATAATGTCAGCTAAGCATTAGCTCGCTGTGTTAATATTAGCCTCAACTTACTTTTCTTTGTGCAACTTCAAATGCTGAACAAAGACTTTTTTTGCATCTGCATGTAATTTTCGATACGTTTTACATTGTGCAATTTGTTTTTTGTTGACCACCACATTGTTTTTCTATGCAAACTTTATTATCTTTGGTATCATTTTCCCCGCTGGTGCTCTGTAACATAATGTTAGGTCTTTATGGTTTTCTTCGGCAACTTGATTGGATGCCGTCAGAATTTTTGCTTCTTTTTTTTTTTTCAATTTTTACTTACTCCCACAGCCCCCCAAAAAAGTCTGCGAAATCCTAAAGGGACTGAGGTAGGTGGATTTGGAAGTATACACAGCATGCTTATATTCATATTGACAGTGAGGATATTTACAGGTACAAAGAACGTAAATGTGCAAGTATGAAGTGGATTTGGGGAAAAGTGTGTGTGTGCGTGTGCGTGTGTGTGTGTGTGTGTGTGTGTGTGTGTGTGTGTGTGTGTGTGTATCTGTAACTGGAAAATACAGTATGTCACCATACAGGCCTATTGAGACAGGAACAAAAGCAGGCTGTATGGTGGCCTTTCACATTGTCTTCACTGAATCTGGGGACAACACAGGTTTTGATAGGATTAAATAGACTTTTAAAGATTGGGCCCCCCAGTGCCACGCTGCACCCTCTCCATCAGACCCACTCCCTCCTCTCCATAACATCTCTCTCCTTCCCCTCTCTGAGTATGTGACCACCTTGGAGCCCCGGACCTCTGACCTTAATGGGATTTCTGCGAAAAAAGGGGCTCCCTCCCTCACATCAAAGCTGGCCGACTCGCTGTTGCCTGACAGGCTCCGTCACTCAGCGACTGCCCCCACCTCCACCCCACCTCCCGCTGTTAGTGTCAGCGCCCATCATAAAGCCTTGTACTAATTCCTCCCGATTGACCCATGTAGAGGAGGAGGTGTGTGTGCAAGTGTGTGTATGGCAATTTGGAGCAGCTTAATAGGCCTTGCCCTTTTCTTAAGTTCACTTCTCTGATTCATGATAATGGCGAATAATTTACCGCAAACAAGCATGATAATGGCTCATTTATATCACAGTGAAGTGAATCAGATTACATTTTATGTCTTAATACACATAATAACAACTCTGACATGGTTAGTGTGACAGTAACACTCACAACTTAATAAATGTAAAGGAGCTTTATGTGAAATTATGTTAAGTGTGTGAGTTGTCTGGACACAGTTCCCAGCATGGAGGTGACTGAGCCAGGGACTAGCAGCTAATGGTACTAACTCCATAAAAAGCGCTAAACAATGTCAACAATGCTGACCGAGCTAATGGTGTTAAAAAGTTGGGAACTGGAGGGTGGGCACTACGTTTCCATGTCGACATGGTCCCAATATTAGAAACAACCTCTGTATGAGCCCAGTGCGGCAGCAATGAGCTAGCCAGGGGGATACACCAACACCTCCAGTCAGCTGTTGATGTTCACCACCAACGTCAGGACGTCAACAAATGCACATGGTTAGGTTAAAAAAAAACATCATGGTTTGGCTGTACATTCATCAAGGAAGTGAACGCTGGGTTCTTGGGTGAAAGTGTGGGATCCACCACCCTTCCCACCCACCCTATATGACTTTCCAGCTGCTTATATTACATCATAATGCAGCATTTAAACCTGATGCCATCCAGCAGCATATCATACTGCCACAAAGGATGCTGTCTGGCCGTGTTATTAACTGATGCCACCCGGCCATGTGTCATAATGCCACGACAGGTGCCATCCAGCCGACCAGTGCCGTATAACACAGCGAAAGGTTACATCCAGCTGCATTACAAACTGATGCTGGCAGGTGCAAAAGGTGGCTTATGGCTTCAGGTATTTAACACCGACATCACTGACAAAGCGGCTGTATTCGACAATTTCAGAATGGGAATGGGCTTGATACAAACATGCATTAACATGGTTGTGAAGCCTTCCTGCCTGCCAGAGAATCCGAGGGCCGCAGAGAATGTTGAAATTTTTAAAAACAGGCTCAAGACCCACCTTTTTAATCTGCCTTTTAACAAATGTCCCTTTTATCTTCCTAATTTTACTAATGTACTACTTTTAGTCTACTATTTATTATTGCTTAGATGCTATTTATTATTCTATTTACTTTTAGCATACTCTACTTTCATCTACTGTATATGTTTTAATTTATCTGCTTTTAACATGTAAAACACTTTGTGCTACATTTCATTGTATGAAATTCATTCTGTGATGTCACCCATTGGTTTTTGGACAACATTTTGGCCGTCACCATCTTGGTTTTTTTTAGTCTTAAGTGACCATATGTAGACGAGAAGTAGGAGCTGTGGAGTTTGAGGGATGGATCTGATTTACAGACTGTAGTAATGCCTTCCAGACAACCTATCACTCAGGTGGCCTGCCCTTACATATGCGCAACTTTAAGCCTTAATAAAACATAAATGGGTGAGTTACACAAAAAAACCCAGCCCCTGTGCAGCTGTCATGAATGTTGAAATTATAAGAGACCAAAACCAATTTTTGTACCAGGCTGTAAACATGTTTATGTCTGATGTAAAGTTGAGCATTTTAACATGGGGGTCTATAGGGATTGAATCACTCTTGGAGCCAGCCTCACGTGGCCATTCAAGGAACAGCAGTTTTTTGCACTTCGGCATAGGCTTCATTTTTCAGCCTCAGAGGTTGCCACATGGCTGAATGGTTCACTGCGCCTTCATTGATGTCAAAATGGGGCAAAAAAAGCACAAGATAAATACATAGATAACCAATAGTATGTGTACTGTTGTCACTGGATAGGCTGAACAGTATTTCAAATCTAATGGATAATTTCAAGGGTCAATGACCAAATGCCACACCCCATTAACTCACAGCCTATCTCTCTCCAGCCTATCACATAAACTTTTTACCTACGTACTATTGTTTTAGGAAGCACCCAATTCAGCTGAACATTGCTGAAAATGTGCAGTAAATCCCTTTCACCATACTCTTTCACTAACTCAGTGACATCTTCTAGAGAAATGGGTTCCCCAGAACCTTCCAGCTCTGTCTCTTCTGGGGAAAACGTGAGTTCGGTTCAGGACGTGTTTTCTCTCAAAGTGTTACTTCCACCAAATAACAAATATCCCCAGGCTGGGTCAACAGTCCTACTCCCCTGCTGTAAATAGTCCCTGCCAGTTTGCCAGAACCTCTGGGGATTGCGAGGAGTTCCCCTTTGGGGCCATTAATATCTGTACAAATGTCCATAGCAACTTATTAAATTTAAAAAAAAAAAAATTTCACTTTGGACTAGAATTGTGGACTGAATGGCCAACCAAATGACATTGCGTTTATGAAGTAAAATTTAGGAAACTGATCACCATTGATTAATACAATAGGTACAACAAAGAATGAGTAGTTCAAAGGCTTATATTTGGATTATTTGATCTGATAAAAATGCCATTTTGGGCGTCTTTCAACAAGGTTAGTGTTTCTGGAAATGAATGAAATTATACAATCAAAGCAAATACATTTTAAGCCTTGTTCAGACTAAATATTCAGACTAAGTTTTTTCTCTTTCAATTTGCTTAGGATTTCAACAACAATTGCACTTACAAGCTAAATGAAATATTCCATCAAAATATGTAAAAAAAAATAATAATGCAGTGATGCAATGCTTTAGATGTAAAAATTGTGCTATATATTTGAATTTTGCTGGTAGCAAACTAGTTATTCATATCTGAATATTCTTAAACATGTTAACTAAACAGAACTTGGAGATGTTCTTAGTCCACCACATGCAAAATCCTCTTTGTTATGATCAAGTTAAGTCAAGTTATGTCAAGTTAAGTCAAATTTATTTATATAGCACATTTCATACGATAGGCGTAAACTCAATGTGCTTACAAGCAAGTAAAAATCAAGACAAAATATATAACATTACATTAACATTACAAATGTAAAACAAATATGATAAAACATAAAATAAGATGTTACATATATAGAAACATATAAGACAGCATAAAAAATAAGACGGTGAGAAGGTATTACAATAAGAGAGTAGGGTAAGAACGTATTATTGTTATCATTGTTAAAAGAAATAACAATAATAATACTGTTTCTAAAAAGAAGGTTTTACCCATTAACCTAACTAAAAGCTTGCGAAAAAAGACGTTTTTAGTCTGCTTTTAAAGGAAGACACTGTTGTAACAGACCTGAGTTCATGTGGTAGAGAATTCCAAAGAGTAGGACCACAATGGCTGAAGGCACCATGAGCTGATTTAGTATTTATTCTTGGTATGGTGAGGAGAGCTTTATTATTTATTATTTGTCAGACTAAGTTAATTTCACTTGTAATTTTTAAGTTGCAACAAGTTCACAAATTAACAAAATTTAACACAATTTTCATTAACCATAATTAGATATAAAGTAAAAATAACTTAATACCAGTTGCTGTTTTTTTGAAGATCAACTTGTCAGAGTTTACATTTTAAAGTACAGATGCCCTTTACTGATCACACATTATGATTAAAGGCAAGTGCAGTGGAATCTGTGGGTGGTGTTTGTAATTAAGATGTAAGTTGTGGTGTTTGAAAGAGAAAATCTGTACAGACTGTGAGCCCTATCACAGCCTGACTTTCTGTTTCTAGCAGATGAGCAGAACACTGAGAAGGATTTGCAGTGGCACCCCATGATAAACAAACTTTGTAAAAGTAGGATATATACCACACCACCATCCCATGCACCGCCCCTAACACACACCATTCACTCACTCCAGACAGGCACTTCCCCAGACCTCTTGAGTAAATAACCTAAATACCCCACTTCTTGTGTCAGGAAGTGCTACTTCCGGACATCTCCAGAGAAGAGGCAGTAAGACAATCACTCCCCCGGCTTTTCTCTTCCTCTTATCTCCCACATTCACAACCACCAAACTACTGACCGATACTGTATATTTCATGGCTATACATAATTGCAGTAGGCAGTCATAAGCTGTATATTTAACACCTCCAGCAATTCTCTAATTATCTAAATTCATAATAAAGTACTGGCTGTTTTAATCACTATGTAACTGATCTCTGATGGTATGTCAGTTGGGTATGCATATGCAACACAGCTTAGCTTGGTAGCCTGTCCAAAGACTAACACTTTGGATGTGCAATGAGCTGTCCTGCTGTCATCTGTCAAACTGTTTAATTTATAAGACAAAAACATCCCAGACTCATGACCAGAACATGAAATGATAAATAACATGAAATGCTGTGGACATTCATGGTCCTGAGAGGATGAACCTGTAATGTTTTTGTGATCCTATGGCTTTGCATTTACTACATCATTTGATTCTTGTGCACAAAAACAAACAAACAAATACAATGGACTGTCTGAAGAGATCAAAATGCTTAATACATCTTAATAAGCTAAAAGGTAAAATGCTTTGAAAAGCAAATTTATGTCCTAAAGGAACAACCCTGTCTTCTGAAAATTATGATTAGTTATATATCATATACAGTCAATGTGCAGGAGTAAATATGTTTTATACATTAAATAACATATTTGCAAAAACTTCAAAATTACTTTCCTACCATATGCACTTTTGAATATAGGCTGGATAAAGATGTTGTCCAGGCAACTCAGAGCATTTGGTAAAGTGTAAGAGAAAGTGTCAACATATCTGAAGACCAAAACAACAACAATATCTTTCCTCAAATTTAACCAAAGAGTTTTTCTACCTCAAGCAAACCCATTTGACACAGATTAGGTTGTGTATTCCATTATCCCGTGTCAAGGTTCTGCTCTTTGTACGTCCAACCAACCATCCCAACCACCCGCCACTATACCTGTGGCTCATAAAAGTGTTTGTACTATTTGATGTTTGATGTGTATATTAACTAGGGGTCTACTCTTTGGACCCCATCCCAAACAGACCAATGGAAAATCTATTTTTTTTAAAGACTTAATCAAAAAAGGGACCTGTTAAACCTCAGACCCTATCCAAGTGGATCAAGGATTAAATCCTTTTCAGAATGCGGTCAACCTGAACAGACCCAAAGACAGAGAGAACACCATCACCAGTATGATGCTCCACTAACGAGCAGCTGCAGTGGAAAAGTGCAGCAGTACACCATCTTTTACTTCACAGTGAGTCCTCCCAGATCCATTTGGGTAATAAACATACTGACATGCAGACCAAAGATTGTTGATGATACATTGGGACCATGCAATGGGTTAATCTTGGGGTTTGCAGGAATACACATCCAACCTATTTCCCATTTCCCAGGAAATAAAGGAAAATGGGAAAAAAATATTAATTTTAAAAAATATACGTATCACTACAGAACTACATTAGTTCTTTACATAAGTCCTTTATGTCCTCCTCTGTTGATGCAATGTTCTGAGTCAGCAGGCATGCAAAACTCAGCAGCACAACAGTAACTTCCTTTTGGCCCACCAAGTTCATTTACTTTAATTTGATATTTATTCATTTTGAAAATGTAAAAAGAAAATGACATGAACATACAACAAGCAGACAGACAGAAAGAGAATAATATTTACAAATAACAAAAAGCATAATATGAACTCATTAAATACCACTGAATGAAAAGAAACAGACAGCTTCCTAATATAGATAAACCTATACCTTAGACTTTTCTAATTATACAGTTTTTATTACCATTTAACTGTCTCACACAAAAATAACCTATGTAAATATATAATATTAATAACCCAATATCTATCTCATGTTGGTCATTTTGGGAACCCATAGGTTTATGCATATTTTCTCCCTGCTGCTTGAAATATGAGCAACGCATTTTGACTGTAGCTGAAGTTACCATAAAAGCAAGTCATTTTACTGGGATTCCTGGAATAGTGTGCTTCTGAAAAAGCTTAAACCCCCCACTCTACCTTACCCGTCTACATTGAATATAATTTCGATGCAGCTTGCAAAAGCTCGACTCAGGTCCCAATATTAGGAATTTAGGAAAGTGAAAACCTTCAGTACTGTAGCCCCTTGGGAACAGTCATGGGTAATTCCACTTTTGGTGTTGTTGAAATGTTTCAGTAATTTAATAATAATAATTAATAAATTACACACGGCTTATTATTAATAAAGTTAGTGCTATAATGGCTTCAAAGTATTTGTCACTGTTGGCAATGTTTTCTGCTTCTAAATAAAGTGTGATTTTAAGTTTCCGGAGCTTTCATGTCTGGTACCCTTGCTGTACACTTCACATCCTAACCTAAGATCCAAAACATTTTTGCTTAGAGCAAGAAGCTGTTAATTCTATTAACCCTTCTGGACTCAGAGGAGTGTGTGTTATGGATGTTTTTTGTCCTAGGAGGTGTCTGGGTCTCTAAGAAAGCCCAGGATCATTGGAAAGAGGTTAAGGTTACATGTCTGTCCATTTAAGTGCCTTATCACCAGGCTGCACATGCAGTTAGCCAGAAAGCATTTCATTGACCAGCCCAAATGAATATGTCATTTTTACATCACATTATACATGTATAATATATATATATATATATACCCGTACATGTCCAAGCTTGATATGAGGGTATTCACAGTGTAAACGTTTGCTGGGCACTGATTAGTTTCCTTTCACCGTGAGAGGATATAACTGCTTCCTTCTTCATCTCCTGTCATCAGTCACAGACTGCCTATCTATGCATTCTTACTTCCTAGAGGAAGTACAAATGATGGAAAAAGGATGTCTGAAAGCAAAAGGTACCATAATGGGATATATTTTTTCCAAAGATTTACCAATGGCCTGGAGGATGGAGAAGGGTGGAGGGAGGCTGTAAAAAGACTAATAAAGGTTGATAGAATATTACATTTGTGAATATCACATTGTACACATTACTCAAAAATTTTATTCTGCCCAAGAATTAGTAACGACACTAACATTCAGGGGTTAGCAGCAAGTTGATCCACATAAAAAACCTTTTTGTAATCTTACAGGGTTAAAAGAACAGAGTTGTTATTGTTACCTGTTGTAATTATTAGTATGAACATAATCTCTGCACCATTACTACCATATTTCTCAGCCCAGTCACTGGAAGTATATATTAGCGTTGTATGTTTCTGCAAACCACGGATATGTTACATTTTGTACATTTCATGTATCATATCAATGTTTCTAAAGTGACATAGTATATGAGCTGACCTTGTCATCAGGGGTGGAGGGGATGGTATATGGTTTGTCACCTAGAGACACCTGCAAAGCTGCAGACCACTATTTGAAACCAACAAACAAGAAAAATTGTTGTTTTTTAGAGGGTCATTGCTGTGTTTTCAGCATCTTTTTATCCACCAAACGGGAGTTTTTAGCAACCTGTTGCTGTGTTTAGTGGGATATTACCACCAGAAGGTGTTTTAAAGTAGTTGCTTTTTACCAAGATATGATAAACAGGAGAGATAATGGATTACAGGTGAGGGGCACCCCAAGAAGGATAGCGACGCCCATTTTGTGCATTTTTTTTGTCCAGTAAATTGAACTCCAAAAGTAAAATCTGAATGTCTTTACAAACTGTTTGTTATATATCCATCAGTTATCCTGCTGATTGGGGTGGATCCAACTGAAAACGTATTGTAGCTCATTTACCAGAAAGTAAGTAAAAATTCTGGGATTCTTGAGTTTTTGGTTTTTGTAGTAAATTTAGTTCCCTGTCCTTTTTGTTTTTCAGCAGAATTTGGGAATGATTGAACTTAGAGATTTAAACCAGGTGAAGGTGGATTGAGTAGTTTTTTTTTGTTCCTGTATTAGAATTATTATTATTTATTTTTTGTGGTGATGAGTAAGGGTTTTGTAGGAACAGCAATATATCATCTGCGTAGAGACTGATCTTATGACGTGTGTTGGGTGCTTGGATTGCTTATATATAGATGTTTTGACAAACCACTGCTGCTAAGGGTTCAGTGAAATCACAAAAAATAAAACACAAAACACAGGACTTATCCCTGGGACTTGCCCCAGAGACTGGTGTTTGGAACCATGTGAACTTTGAATCATTTTAGGGTATGTCATCACTATATTTCTTGCTTCTAAACCTAAGCACAGTAATTTTACTAGCCTAAACAGATGCCCAACCATGTTTCTTTTCCTAAACCTAACCATAATAACTTTACTAGCTTAAACCTAACCTTAAACTTAACTTATGTTGAGTGCGTACTTTTACGTCAAACGCATAACATCATTTATTGGGCACTAATTTGTTGGTCTATCATAGGGACTATTGTGTGTGCATTTTTGTAGGATATTATACAAGCTGTACAAGGATGCGCTGTTCTACGGTACAGGCAACTTTGGATCCCAACCCAGGGTGAGTCTGAGTGAATTGGAGGAAGTTGTCCAGCAGAAGAGAGGCTATGTCCGGCTCTGAGACAACGTTATCTCCTGCTTAGAAGTGGTACATTTACAGCTAACAACAACTTAATATGATACAGTTTCTGGCTTTTGCGTTCAGCACAGCAGAGCCATCAAATCCTCATTAGCAGGTTGTGTGATGCGTTGGCATACACAGCACATTATTAAACCGGTTTTCTTCATATCTCTCTGACAGGAGTTTCTTCATCTCTATTGGTGACTGTAAGGTTGGTCGAGCGGTGAAGGCAAAAGGAAGAGGACTTTAAACTGTTCAACAGTCCAATTTTTTTATTTCCCTTTTCTTTTCCAGCAGTGGGTTAGGTACAGCAATATGTACAGTGCAGTTCAGCTGGCCAAAACTGAAGAAAAACTAAAACAAAAATCAACTCTGCACCGGGCTATGCCCCCTTTAAGTTTGGGCCCCTGGCAGTAACAGCCGCTGTGGCCGGCTTGCTAGACAGATCTCAGAAACTCGAGAGAAGCTTCCAACTCCTGCATATATAGACCGTAGCTCCTCCTACACATGGGAAATACAATTAATAAATCAATCAACAATCAGCAGTGATTGATTCATACTCTTCAGACTACTTTTTATAAGCCAACAGTGAAAAACATTGCTACACACTCCAAAAGAGTAAAAATGTTCTTAAACTGCTCAAAATCAACACTTGCACAAATATCTCCCCAAAACTCCCCCTCATCCATACTACACTTGGCACATTCCCCCAGGAACTTGACTATAAAAGGAATCCAGATGGGTGGGGTCTGGTTTGGCAGTTCCTGAGTCCAAACCAGAGGTTGGCCAAGTGCAGTCTAGAGGAGAGGTGAGACACACAAAAGAATTAGTCAAATAAAGAGATTTAAAACCACAATATTGTCAGACTTTTCTTCCTGACTTCATGTAAATGTGCCTGTGACACTGAAGCACCAAAACAACTACACACCTACAACTACCAGGTTTCAACCTTAATTGTGCTAATTACCAACCCCAGACACCTGCCGGCTAGATGGTGTGTGAAAGTGCCTGGAGGTGGACAAGCATTGTGTGTGTTTGTCTTTTACCATTAGAGGTCACAGGGCATCCCCGTGACAGTGACCTTGTATCTGATACCTCTCCACTGTTCTGTGGTGTCCAGCAGGGCTTGGTTCTTGGGCCTCTGTTATTCTCTCTTGCTGCCCTTCCGGAGTAAGTAAGTAAGTAAAATTTATTTATATAGCACTTTTCATAGACATAGGTCATAAAGTGCTTTACAAGGGCATTATACACCAAGAAAGAAAACAAATTATAAACAGATACAACATTGCATATCATTTATATGCAGATGATATCCAGCTTCACTTTTAGTTCAAACCTAATGCGCCTTTCAGGTTATCAAGGCTCCTTGACTGCCTTAATGTGATTAGGGTCTGGACTGTTCAAATTTGGATGGAGGTTCTAATTGTTGCTCCAGAAAAGGTCATTCCCCCTCCTTCTGCAAACTATTGGGCCTCTTTCCTCAACTGCTCACTCAAACCTGCGTAATTTAGTGGTAATATTTGATCAATTGATGTCATTTGATACCCATGTGAAGCACCTGACCAAATCTTGTTTTTTCCACTTGAGAAATATTAGTAGACTGAGATCTGTTGTTTCACCTGCTGATCTGGAAATGATTGTACATACCTTAATTTAAACTCCCACTGACTACTGTAAAGCACTTTTCTCCTTACTGAGTATGACTGCTCTTGCTCGACCACAAGTAATCCAGAATGCTACAGCAAGACTACTAACTAGATCAAATAGACTGTCTCATAGTACCTCTATACAAAAATCCCTTCACTGGCTCCCTGTTGGGTATAGGTACCAAATCTACTACTTCATCAGTATTCTTCAGTTCGCTCTCTTCAATCAAATATGCTAAATTTGTTGTCAGTCCCTTGCACGTTCCTTAAGACCCATAGTAATCAAGCTTTTTCGGCTGTAACACCTACATTTTGGAATGCTCTATCTGCTCCCTTATGGTCTACTGAGTCTGTGGTTTCTTTTAAAAGCCAGCTGAAGATGCACCTGTTTAGACATGCGTTTGGTACCCTGTATGCACCAGATCTGTATTTTATTCATAGTTTGTGTACTGCTGTATATTGTGAATTATTTTTTCTGTGCAAATAGTGTTGCTAGTTGTGCACTTCTAACTACTAGGCTCATGTAGCCACTTTGTCTTCTATATTTTCTTTCTTGTTGTGAAGCACTATGTCTATGAAGAGCGCTTTATGAATAAATTTTACTTATTTAGTTACTTTTGTATGACATCTGAAGTCAACAAAAAATGTTGTTGCACATTTCCACTCCATTGTTAGCATAGTTAACACACATTAGCCTGTAGGGCTAACTTGTATTTTTTACTATATTACAGGAATGTCAGTGTCACACTGACTGTCCTGACAGACTCATATGATATATGCCCTGTGATTTGGGACCTGGTTAAGGTGTACCTCACCTATTGCCTAATGTCAGCTGGGATTGGCTCCAGGTCTGCACGACTGATACATACATATGGGACGGCTAATTTCAATATTATGATATGCTGAGGGAGCCCTGGCTTGCATGTTTTTTTCTCTTTTTCTCCTTTTCTTTTGTTTTCCAAAAAAGAAAATTCCCAGTTCTTCCCAGGTCCTCAGAGCTTTCAGTTAACGCCACTGACAGCAGTCTTCATTAAGACAACTTTTTAATGGAGAAATAGTCCAAATGAAATCTGAGCATTAAAGGAACTTTTACCTTCCTTGCATTTCACACAGCACTTAATTTGAACATCCACAACTCCCGCCTCCCTCCAAAGGTTACAGTGCTAATGTTAGATAGTAGCGTTAACGTAACTAGTAAGTGTAAACGCACAAGGAAGATAACGTTAATGTTTCAGAGGCTACATTACAGTAGACTAATGTTAGCCATTAGCAACTGGATGCTGTGTTGTCATATATAACGTTATGAACTGAACTGAACTTCTTTATTTGTCACTTTTATGCGCAGCACAAAAATGAAATGACATTTCACATACCCCAAGCAAAAAGAAACATAACATAACATTTAAAAACAATTTGTGCAACATATAAGAAAGAACATATAGTGCAATAGTAAGATGAAAAGGGTCGACATTTCACAGTCAAAAACTTCACATCCTGAGAGCAGAACTGGGAGATCCTCTTCACATCACAGCACCATGAATTGTGTATATTGCCAGACTGTCACCACGGAGCTTACCAGATGATGCAGTCTCCCTGTCTGCTCTATGTAGTGTTAGCCCCGTTAGCTCAACACCAGAGTCTGATATGTTACCATTCATCCATGTCTCAGTGAACACAAGGATGCCGCAGTCCCTCGCTCCTCGGTGAGTGCATCTCCACAGTCGGATGTAATCCATTTTCGTGTCCAGTGAGCAGACGTTCACCAGAAGGTGATGGGCTAACCTCTTAGCCTAGAGCTAACCTCTCCGTGCTTCCCCCGCTCCTGCTCCCGCGTCCCGTCACAGCGCTGCTGGCGTCTCCCCCGTTGGGACAGCTCCAGTCGAAACCACGGTCATCTCAGGGCTAGCTCGATGTAGCAGGCCGAGTTTGCTACACATCCTGACCTCTCTCGGTTGTAGCGTTAGATCTCTGCAGCGGTTTCTAATGTCTGTTAGAAACTTGCGACTGTATTGCACTGAAGAATTTACTTCTTGTTGCACTGTGTTTATAGTTTATATCCACAAGCGTCCCTGTTACTAGCGTATTTGTTGTCTCACAGACTATGGCGTGAGGTGGGGTGGTTGATGTTAATGAGCGGTTACGTCAGTCGGAGGCCTCCACGTGGGGAGACCGACAGGACAGGAGAAAACTCCCACCAATCATTGCATTCGGTCCGAACACAGTGATTGGTCGGAGTTCTCTTAGAACCATATGAGAATGGTATAATGATGAATTTTTATTTCTGGTGGAATTCACTTTCATTTTAGTGTGCCATCAGCTTGTTAATATCATTTTAACCTAAACAAAGAAAAGTGTAAAATTTCCAGAAAGGTAAGCGTTGCTTTAATGCAGAAAACAAACGCAATCTCAAATGGACATGGACTGCAACAGCAGCACGACAAATAAAACGTATTGGTAATGAACAAGATGCCGTGCCTTCTGCCAGTATGCCATTGTCCACTGCAGTAACTGGATCCAGTGTGATTGCTGGGAGTAGCTGTTTAAAGGTTTGAGTCAGGTGTCATGAAAGAGTCTCCTGCCTGTTTCCTTCCTACACACCCTGAAACTGGGTGGATGTTCTCATCTCTGGTTTCCACAGTCAGAACTGACCAAAGCAACATTTCTCTGCTCAGTGTGGGTGGCTGCAAGGTGTGTGTGTGTGTGTGTGTGTGTGTGTGTGTGTGTGTGAGTGTGTGCGAAAGCACTGAGGCTACACTGGTGGGAGGATTTGTGGTGTCTTAAGTACGTGTTGGTTTGAGCTTAAAATGTCTTTCCAGAGGTCTTTGTGTGAGAGTGAGCCGAGAGCGGGAGACAAACACAGTTGTGTTTAAATTAAAACAACCTTTTGTTTTAGTTCAGCAGGTTTGTATATTAGGTCCTCCAATGTTTTTTTAAATCACATCAACGTAAATTCACCCAAATAATGCACAAACATACTTTCTGTCTCCCGTATTGTGATATCTGTCCATGCAGACACATGGATACACACTGTGAACACGTCTGGTTCTATTTCTGTAGGTGTTTATTAAGGGGGCTAACAGTTGACTCCATTGAAACCTTGCAGTTACACTCCATCACGATCCTGCTTCAAAATCCAGCTGATATTGGTCACTCATAGCTCTTTTGATTATACAGGCATCTTGGTGGTCACAAGTTTAGGTTATTTTCAGTACAATGCACATCAACATTAGTGATCTCATTCATCATCTTAACCAGCAGGGCCGGATGTAGCCTGTCTGTCTTGGTGGTGCAGTAGAAAATGTCAGGGGTCTTAATGTTACAGCCAATACACACTATAGTGTCCTTGTGGTTTAATGTGCATGCACCTTTGATGTTTTTAAACGCTATGTTTGTCACTGATAGCTCTATGTCACTACCTGTGTAGATTTATCGAAGTGCAATAGCAGGAACTTGAACATACTGGAACAAAACACTAGCCTATGTATGATTTAACTGAATGTGAGTTTAATTTATTCCCTTACTGACACTGAGAATAGTGTTTTTTATTTTCATTTTTTAACAGAGAATGGTAAAAACAAAGTGACTTAGCCACCCCAGACTACATGTGAACTTTTTTCAGTTTGACTTTTTAACACCACACTCAATATACCATGAACTTTAAACCCTCCACAATAAGCTTTTATGATTTTTTTTTTTTTATTACATCACATCAACAGTCATTTCTTCTCGATCTGGTTTTGTCCTAGCAGGTGGGTTACAAATTTATCAGTTCACTCTCTTGCAGCAAACACATGCATGCTAGCAAAACCTCATGTTGTAAACATACGGCACATTCTCATCCCAAGTTGTCACATATCACTGCTTTGTCAGTGGCCTTTCACGTCTACATATTACCAGCTAGGTATCTTCCTGCGGCTGCTGTTAATGTTACAGGATGCCGCAACCAATGCCAGGATGTCAACAAAAGCACATAGTTAGGTAACAAAGCACGTGGTTAGATTTAGAAATAAACATCATGGTTAGGCTCTTCATTCACACAGGACACTGGGCTCCCAGGTGAAAGTCTGCTGGGCTGGTGCACAAGAGCACCGATGTTTTCTCCAACTTCAGAAGAACCATCAGGGAGAGTACTGGTTTTAGCAGTTGCTAATTAAAACATGATTCATAACAAAAAGCTAGCTTTACTAAAGACACTGTGGTAACGTTAGCCAAATGGAACTTACTCTAGCACTACATCATGCACACTATATATTACACCCAGATTAGCCTGCCCTTTTTTTACTATTGAAACTGTTTGGCATTTAAGACAGCTGCCGCAAGAGGGGCAGCCTGCACCTCCTTTGATCCAGCCCATAAACCAGCATCCACAGACTGTATCAAAATAATGGATGTAGCCACCGTGATGACACCCATTGGTTTTTGGACTGCTGTTTTGAAGCCTCAAATTTGGCGTGTTGACCGTCACCCCCTTGGATCTTTGGAGCCATAAGTGACCATATTTGGATGAGGGTTGAGCTAACCCTAATGCTACCTGGTAGCTTGGTTAGCACGGTGTATTTACAGTCTGTGGTTAAATGTGATAATGATAATGCTAACTTTTTCTTGTAAAAAACAGGCAAAAAAAGACCCTCCTTAGACAGTCTTTTAGTTCAACCAAATGCTGAAAAAAACTTTTTTAGGCAACCAAAATGTTACAATTAAGATAACTCTCATGAAATGAGAACACACTGAATTAGCAAAAGCAATGGCTAAACCTTTACTCTGTGAAATCAAGTTATGCCATGGTTACATTACCTAACCAAAGTTACTTTTGAAATCTTATAGGTTACAAATTACTAGTTACCTTGTTAAAAATGTAATAATAATAGTTTAGTAATGTAGTAATAAATAGTAGTAGTGATACCAATATAATAAAAATGTTATAATAATAATGTAATAATAATATAACTATTTTAATGAAAGTAATATATTTTATTACATTTTATTCGTTTTGAAAACTTTTCTAAGAAATGTTTTAAACTGGGAAATATAGCTGAAAAATATCCAAAAATATGCTATGCTAAATAAAGCATTCTGGTATGACAAAGGATGCAAAGCAACAATTCAATTCAATTAATTTCAGTTTAATTAATTTAATTTCAATTCAGTTCAATTTAATTCAGTTCAGTTCAGTTAAATTCAATTCAATTCAATTCAATTCAGTTCAGGTCAATTCAATTCAGTTCCATTCAGTTCATGTTAATTGACCTTTTTATCAAAGAGAGTGTCTTCCGCTGTAACCCCTTTTTAAATCACCAATCACCAATTTTGATTGGCAACAGTTATTTTTCTCAGTAACTGTTACTGATTACAATTACATTTATTTAATAATTTACTAACATGTAACTAGTTACATGTAGCCAGTTTTTCCCCAACACTTGTTGTCAGACAGCACCCACCTGTTTGTTTGTTTGTTTGTTTGTTTATTTGGATCTCTTTTAGCCCACTTGGGCTATTCTTCCAAGAGTCCATAGCATAAAAACATTACAAAATAAACACAATACAGTATAACTGAAACACAATACAATATAGAACAGACACAAACCAAAAAACATACATATAGCACATGGATGGTATTATACACACACAACAAAGCCTATACAGATATTACATAGAAGCTATACCCTCAATCACAGTCATGCAATTACAATAAAACTTCAAATACTCCTTAAAAAATACCCCTAATGTTTTGTTTAAAATATTTTTCTGGTAAATTCCTAATGAGATCAAGTAAACCATTCCATAACTTCACAGCATGAAAACAAAACATCCTTTTACCAGTTACAAACCTAGTCCTGGGTAAAACATAATCACTTGTGCTAGCTCCTCTTGTGCAGACTAAATGTCTGTCTTTCACCTGGTGGAACCTGCTTATCAACAGTCGTGGCTTCTTTTTAACATGTAAGTTATGAAATAATTGAAGAACATTTCTAGCTATTATGTCCCTGATATACGACCACTCTAGTATTTTGTATCGCTCTTCAATAGGAGTATCATTTGGACATCTAAGAATAATTCTTGCAGCCTTATTTTGTGCAGCTTGGAGTCTACTTATTTCTCCCACTCCAGCATTACCCCAAACCGCAGCACAATAATTCACCTGACTCGCAATTAAAGCGTGGGTCACTTGTCTTAATATTTTTGTGGATAAATATTTGGCTATTCTACCATAACAGCAGTCTGAACCAGCTTCTTACATAGATTAGATATACAGTCAGGTCCATAATTATTTGGACAATGTTACAGTTGTCATCATTTTGCCTCTGTACACCACCACAATGGGTTTTAAATGAAACAATGAATACCTGCTTAAAGTGCAGACTCTCAGCTTTCATTTAAGCCTTTTTTCAAAAATGTAGTATGAACCGTGTAGGAATGACAACCATTTCTTCACACAGTCCCCCAACTTTAAGGGCTCATAAGTATTTGGACAAACTAACATAATCATCAATTAAACAGTCAGTTTTAATACTTGGTTGCAAATCCTTTACAGTCAATGACTGCCTGAAGTGTTGGACACATAGGCATCATCAGATGCTGGGTTTCTTCCCTGGTGAAGCTCTACCAGCCCTTTACTGTAGCCGTCTGCACTTCCTGCTTGTGTTTTGGGTGTTTTGCCCTCAGTTTTGGCTTCAGCAAGAGAAACGCATGCTCAATTGGATTCAGGTCAGATGATATGACTTGGCCATTGCAGAACATTCCACTTCTTTGCCTTAAAAATGTCTTTGGTTGCTTTTGCAGTATGCTTCAAGTCATTGTCCATCTGCACTGTGAAGCATCGTCCAATGAGTTTTGAAGCATTTGGTTGAATCTGAGCAGATAATGTAGCCCCAAACACTTCAGCTTTCATCCTGCTGCTCTTGTAAGCAAGACAAGACTTCACTAGAATAAATACAGAGGGTTTATCACAAGATGCAAACCATTGGTTAGCCTTAAAAATGGAAGGCCAGATTAGAGTTTGTCAAAAACCATCTAAAAAGCCTGTACAGTTGTGGAACAGCATACTATGGACAGATAAAACAAAGATCAACTACCAGAATGATGGGAAGACAAGAGAAGGAAGAAGGGAAGGAACTGCTCATGATCCAAAGCACACCACCTCATCAGTGAAGCATGGTGGAGGTACTGTTATGTCATGGCCATGTATGGCTGCCAGTGGAACTGGTTCTCTTGTATTTATTGATGATGTGACTGCTGACAAGAGCAGCAGGATGAAAGCTGAAGTGTTTGGGGCTACATTATCTGCTCAGATTCAACCAAATGCTTCAAAACTCATTGGACGATGCTTCACAGTGCAGATGGACAATGACTTGAAGCATACTGCAAAAGCAACCAAAGACATTTTTAAGGCAAAGAAGTGGAATGTTCTGCAATGGCCAAGTCATATCATCTGACCTGAATCCAATTGAGCATGCGTTTCTCTTGCTGAAGCCAAAACTGAGGGCAAAACACCCAAAACACAAGCAGGAAGTGCAGACGGCTACAGTAAAGGGCTGGTAGAGCTTCACCAGGGAAGAAACCCAGCATCTGGTGATGTCTATGTGTCCAACACTTCAGGCAGTCATTGACTGTAAAGGATTTGCAACCAAGTATTAAAACTGACTGTTTAATTGATGATTATGTTAGTTTGTCCAAATACTTATGAGCCCTTAAAGTTGGGGGACTGTGTGAAGAAATGGTTGTCATTCCTACACGGTTCATACTACATTTTTGAAAAAAGGCTTAAATGAAAGCTGAGAGTCTGCACTTTAAGCAGGTATTCATTGTTTCATTTAAAACCCATTGTGGTGGTGTACAGAGCCAAAATGACGACAACTGTATCATTGTCCAAATAATTATGGACCTGACTGTATGTGGTGTCCAAGACAGATGACTATCAAGTTGAACACCTAACAGTCTAGTCTCATCTATTTGTTCGATCATTGTACCATTTGTCATGAGCTGTAAACAGGGCAGTGTTTGCTTCTTCCTCACAGAACCTATAAGCATTACTTTTGTTTTCTTTATATTCAGTACGAGTTTGTTCATATCAACCCAATCCTTAATCGTCTCTAGATCTTGCTGCAGTGATGTCTGTATGTCTGCACATGAATACCCTGGTACATACACAGTCGTATCATCCGCAAAAATTGTCATTTTTGATCAGACTAGAACATATGAAATATCATTTGTATACAGCAGATAAAGGAGAGGCCCAAGACAACTGCCTTGAGGCACGCCACACTGTATATTCAGAGGAAAAGAATAAGATCCGTTTATAAAAAATCATTGTGTTCTCTCAAATAAATAAGCATGAATCCAGTCAAGAGCGGTTTGTTGGAACCCATAATGAAGGAGCTTTTTCAATAATATACTATGATCTACCAAATCAAATGCTGCACTAAAATCCAAAAATAGTACACCAACATATTTTCCCAAATCAATTTGTTCTAGCCATTGATCAGTCATCTCAATGAGAGCAGTCACCGTGGAATGGTCCTTAAGGTATGCATGTTGATTGGCAGAGAATAAATCATTAGTTTCCATATATGACCAAATCTGAGCACTGATTATGCTTTCCAGTATTTTACTCAGTGCAGGTAAAAGACTAATGGGCCGACTGTTCTCAGGTGAGAGAGGTTCTTTACTATTCTTTGGAATTGGACATAGCTTAGCTTCCTTCCATACTCTAGGGAAGTGACCAGTGTCAATTGACCAATTATACAAATACCTCAAGGGGGCAGCAATCTGAGGTGCAGCATACCTCAATAACCTGTTGTCCATTAAATCATAACCTGCAGCTTTCCCATCAGGAAGTGACTCTAGCAATTTCATAACCTCCTCAGTTGTTACAGAGGATAGGGAAAAAGAGCACATTTTATTTAACATGATATTGTTATCAATCAGATCATTGAGAGTTTCTTTAGAACTGGAAGAATCAATCATTTTTCTTAGTCTGTTAATTTTGTTTTCAAAATAAGCAGCATAATGATTGGCAATATCAACAGGCTTTGTGCTCACTCTTCCATTCTCCTCATCAAATGATGGATACTGTGCAACATTTGTTCCCAACAATCCTCTGACTGTATTTCATGTTTTTTAGAGTCATTTCCACACCCCATGAACGCTTTTTTATAAAAAGAGCCTTTTTACTGCGATTTAATTTCAATGCATAGTTGCGTAATTTTCTATAGATCTGCTGGTCAGATTCTAAATTTGATTTTAAAAATGTAGCTTTTGCCTCATTTCTTTCCATAAATGCTTTGTTAAGTTCATCATCTATCCATGGAGCAGAACAAGCCTTAACAGTCCGTTTCCTAACTGGAGCATGCCGGTTCATCACTTCAGTTAAGAGTTCAGTTAAACATTCAGTGGCATGATCTAAATTATCCTCTAAATATATTAATTCCCGGGACATGCAGTTAAATCCCTCTTAAATTCCTCACAATTAAATCTTTTAAAACTTCTCTTTACTATTATTCTAGGTGGTCTCCTTGGAATCTTAGATATTTTAGTTATGGATACAATATTGTGGTCTGACCAGCTAACAGGAAACACACACGCACTTGAACACTGTTGTGGTACACTAGTAAAAATCAGATCAATGCATGTCTCAGTATGTATGCCATTCCTTATGGAACATCTTGTTGCATTCCTAACCATCTGTTTCATATTGCACCCCTCTGTAAATCTCAATAATTTAGTTTTGTTGCTATTCTTGTTATCACACCAATTTATATTCAGATCTCCCATAAAAAACACTTCCTTATTGTCATTAGTTGCATTATCTAGACTAGTACATAATTCATCTAAATAGTTCACATTTGAGCAAGGGGGTTGATATGCACATCCAATTATTAGAGGTTTTTGATAAGGTAGATGTATCTGTACCCATACAGCCTCAAGGTGATTCATTGTTAGATCATCTCTCTTTTTAAAAGGCACATGATTTTGAATATACATTGCCACACCTCTGCCATTCCGATTCCTATCCTTTCTTATAAAATTATACCCATCCACATGGACTTGCCCATCAGTGATAGAACTGTCTAGATGTGACTCAGTAATAGCTAGAACATGAATATCATTGATTTTCAACATGTTACAAATCTCATTCATTTTATTTGGTAAACTACAAACATTTATGTGCGCAATATGTAATCCCTTCTTAGATAGTTTTAAATTCACAGAACCAATTTGAATCATTGAATTTGCCATAGTTTAAAGACCTGCATCAGATATCCATTCACATCAGAATAACCAGGGAGTTGTTTTGGAGTCACGATACAGTTGATTATTTATGTACAATTTGTCTGTCACTAAAGTGACACGATCATTTCGAAGTTTGTGTTCTTTCATTATGGGATAGAGTACCTTCCTCCTGTTGATGACTTCATGGGGAAATTGGTCATTTACTCCAAACTTTGTGCCTTTAAGTTGTTTTCCTTGACTTTTCACAAGCTCCTTATGTTTAAAATGTTCAAAATTGGCAACAATGGCTCTTGGTCTGTCTTTCAATACTTTACCCAGTCTGTGGACTCGGGAGAAGATGACATCATTTACCACTTCACTTGGCAGTTTCAGCTGTTCAGTCATGAAGGTCTTCACAACAGTTTCACAATCAACACTGTCCTCCTCAGCAATTCCTGAGAAAACCAAATTGTTCCTCATAGAACGACACTGTTGATCAAGCAGGGTTTCTGACAGGCGCTTGTTCTCCTTTTCAAGCACGTTCACCCTACTCTCCATATCCTGCACAGATTTCTTGAGGTTCCTATTGTCACTCAACAGTTCATCAATTTGCCACTGACTGTATTCAAGGCTAGCTTTAAGTTGATTCAAGTCTTTCATCATGACCTCCAACACATTCAGTTTAGCAAGTCTATCATTAATTGATTTCAGGAGCCCGATCTCAACCTCCATGACCGCATCAGCTTCATCCTCATCACTTACTTCTTCTTCAGAGCGTGGTCTTTTAGGAGTTGATTTGGTGGCATCACCTGCAACAGCTTGCCACTTTTTCTTAGCCTTCTTCTTCTTCTCTCCATTAAGATTACTTGGTGAGCTTGCTTGTGGCATTTCCATCTGGGCAAGCTGATATTTCTCCTCAATAAATTGCTCAAGGGATTCAATTGTTTCAGTTGAATCCAGCCTGTCACAGCAAGGAGTATTCACAGGTCTTGCTCAGGACTAGGCCTGACTAGGCCTCACCACACACCATCAGCCCAGGCTTCATGCAATCGATCAAAAATCTCCAAGTGCAAAACTCATCCACGGCAATTGGTCTTCTGAGCGCACTGTACAACTTTTAAAAAATGGTTTGACTTAATATTAACTAAAAAATCCTTAAAATATTCACCAAAATACAAAACAATCCAGAGAGCTCACACAGAGTGCTCACAGTCAATGGTATGTGCACTCAAAGCGGCCTGCCCTTAAGTGGCCTGCATAACTTCAAGCTTTAATAACATTTAACAGGGTACATTACATAAAAATGAATCCCCCATACAGTTGTCATGAATGGGGAAATAAGCCATAGAGACCAACACTGTTTTTTGTTCCAGGCTGTTATTTTTGCTGTAAAGTTGGGCATTTTAAAATGGGGGTCTATGGGGATTGACTCGTTCCTGGAACCAGTCTCAAGTGGCCATTAGGGTAACTGCAGTTTTTGGCACTTACACGTTAGCTTCATTTATCAGCTCGGAGCTTGCCACATACCAGTATCAGGTCATTTCTGTCCAACTAAGACAAGCAAAACAGGTCTTTTTTAATATGCACGGCTCCAATATGCTCACAGAATATACTTTTAGTCCACTTGACATTCAGAGTAAACCCGGAGTAATAAAGGAATCAAAGCTGTGATATTTTTAGCTCTGCTGCAGGTAACACGTGGTTACAAGGCTCTTGGTGAGTAACTGTTTATGTACAGTAGAAAGGCGACTGTCTCCAGTCTCAGAGGAGTGAGTGGACTCTAGGCATAAAACAAGGATGGCATGCAACTCAGTGACAGGAGCCCACTGACTCACTTCCAGTCCGCTCTGTCCCTCAGTGACTCAGTGCCCTGTCACTTTCACCAGAGCCCAGTCATCGAGGAACAATTTCCCCCGTATCCTCCTCTCCTCTTACTCTTTCTGTGATTCATTTGGGCCTCAGCTTGCCCCCTCTTTCACTTCTTATAGTGGCCCCCCCTCTCCTCCTCGGCCTTGAGCATGATCTCAGTTTAATGAAGCACAGACTTGGAAGGCTGACCGAACCACAACGGCAAGGAGCCTCCCTTTCCACTTGCTCGAAACCACTCCTAAGTGGCATAACTGTGCACCATTCACATTTCCGCAAGGATCAAAGACATACGCTGCTATTTAGAGATGCATCTGCAAATTCTTTGGCAGCTGAACAGTAAGATGAGTCAACAAGACTTGGAGGGAAAACACATCCTTTGTGGATTTGTGAAAAATGAGATCACTATGCACCTAGAAGACCAAGATGTTTAGAGGTGGCAGAGAAAGAGTTTTGTTGGCAAAAAACTGCAGTGGTAACCTGAAGCTGGGTTTAGGGGAATTCCACCTCGTGTGTCTCATGACAATACACATGGGACACCAGAGTTCGAGAATGCAGCTCACCCAGGAGCCAGGCATACTGAGGTGTTTAGCATTTGGCACAGGGTGATCACTGTCTGCATGGTGAAATTGTTTATGTGCAAGGCACTCACATTTGAACCAATTTTTTTTTCAAATGCCAAGGAATTGTGATTACTGGATGAGAAGAGTTAACTCATTCCCAAAGCTTGTTGCAAAGTTTTCTAGGAATTCCCAGTGCCTGGAAACACAACAGAACAAAGCACAAAAGTATCACAAGTATGAAACATAAATGTACAGCAAGAGTTTGACATAGTAAAATATGTGGAAATATTTTTGGGCTTCATTTTGAACACATTTTCCCAAGATTCAGACCGACATACTTGCTATATTTGTTTATGTTTCCACTGGAATTTAAAATATGGTTTTGAGGGTTTGAATAAGGCTGTATGATTCGAATATGTAAAGACAAAAATATTATGTTTGTATCTCCTTTGCTAGAGTTCAAACAGCAATGAAAGGTGCAGTTTTTGCTGAACTTTTGCACTGTACTGACATCTAGTGGAAGCTCAGAGACATCAAGAATTCTCCCACAGCTTCTTGTTTACCTCATTGCAAAAAAGGTGACATGATTATGAAGTCACCATCACTTAGTACAACAGTAAACAATGCAAATAAAGCAATTGAAGCAACCAAAATCCGTCACCTTGCGTCAGTGCTGTATTATAAAAAAGTCTACAGAGTGTTGGGTATCTTTAGTTTTTGAAGGCAATATCTAAAGCAGCTAATGTAGCTCTGTAGAAAGAATAATGACACCAGAATCCATAGGCTAAGGGAACGCAGGGTCACCCCCCACCGAAAAGACAAAATAAATAGCAGAAAACTTTTATTTTAATGAAATTAAAGACATTTCCACCACAAATTGATACGTACAAGGCAAAAATTGATGAATAGAAATTTCCCAGAATGCAGTAATTTAAGTGTTTGATGCTCAAAGGTCACTGGGGGAGAACCTCCAGTTATTCTTCCTGGGGTGGACTCTAGGAAGAATAGCTGTGGCTTTAGTCACAGCTAATGGAGATCCGAATAAATGAAATAAATGAAATAAATGAAATGAAACCCCAAACCCTCATTTTCATACATGTCCCCACCAATGCTGAAAGAAAACCTTGTCAGAATCAAAATCTTGTTTATTGCCAAGGAGGTTTTCACATACAAGGAATTTGCTTTGGAGTATTGGTGCATAACGCAAACTTATGAGGAAAAAATGGCATTAATGATAAAGCAAATTTCGCAAAAATCAAGAGACATAAATATAGAATAGTCTTACATCATTTTTTAGAATACGCCTTCCATACCATGTATGGATGTTTAAAATGTTGAAAAAACAGTTAGGACAGTGCCTTTTTAGAAAGTTAGAGGGCAACTACAGTTAACGTCATTCACCATGATTATACTCAACCACACCTTTTTCACTTTCATCCTCTGACTCTTCCTCACATGCCGTGTGAGTAAATTTTTGGTCCTTTTGTAACTTTTCTTCTACCATACTGGTTTTACTTATGCCACATGCAAAAAAACATATTCTTGGTTAACTTATTTTCTGGCCTGTCAGTTCAAGCTAACGTTAGCTATCTAAATTTTGTGGAAGTTAGGACAGGAGTCCAGTATTACAGTATTGCTTATAGTTTCTTCTTTGTTACAACAAAAGTAGTCAAAAACAAGATAAAGGCTTTGCCTAACCAAATAATTTCAATAAATTGGCTAACCTCCTATTTTATGCTTGAGTCATGTTTAGCCTGAGATGTAGTTTGCTGAAATGTTTTTAATAAACTAGATTTAGGTCATAGTCCATGGCCTCTGTTTTACGGTATGTTCAGCCTAAAAGAGATTTACTCTGCTAAGATTAATTAATATATTTATTAAATGTTTTTAATAAACTTGCTTTATTTATTTATTTCTTTTTTTATACAAACTTGCTTCTGGTTATAGCCAGTGCTCTCTGTTTTAAACTATGTTTTGCCTATTAAGAGATTTATACTGCCAAGCTAAATTTATTGGCCATGTATAAAAATCCATAACCTTCATATAGGCCCATGTCAACCGTATTGAATATGTGGAGTTCAACTATTTTAATTTTTTTTTAGCCTACATAAACAGGTAGGCTACATGTAGCCTATAATAACCACATTTACCTGATAGGTGCAGCTAATATGAAGAAATTTCTCAGTAATCTATGAAAATATAATGAGTTTACAAATGTTTTCTTTTTCTATAAAAAATGTGTAAACAAGTGATGTTTTAAATGTAGAGTGTTGTACATGTAGGAAATTTATTTTAAGCCAACCCAAACCTGAAAGGCACAATTTTCCTAAGTTGTGCCTTTCAGGTTTGGGTTGGCTCTAAAAAAAATTGATGAATTGTATCTGTATCTGTTCAGGGATCAAAATGTCTTCATTAGTGTTCAAGTAATCTATGAGTAATGGAAGATTATTTCGTGTCAATACATGTGTCCCAACAGACCCCACTCACCCTTATATAGGATTTTTGCACTGTAATTGTATGATGTATTTTTGCAGTGCACCAGCTGGTTAGATGTCTGGTGTTGGACCACACACAAACAGGTTGTTTCTGTATGTCACACCGCCTTTCCTGTACAACTGATGTTCACCACCAGGCAAAGCTGAAACTGAATATTGTATTGAGGTTCTTTTCACAAGGTCTATATACTGTAACAATACAAGGCCTCACTAACATATGTTTCCATAATATTATGCAGCAGCTCCATGGTAACCAGGCAGGGTTTGGCTCAGGCCTGGGCTCTCCCTATAACAGATCCTATATGTGCCTCTGCATACATCTGGTATGTAACAATTACTCAAGCATGTAAAACTTGCAGGCTTGGTAACTGCTTGCAGGGTGAGAGCAAGTCTTGACCCTTTAACTTAAATGTGTGGCCTTTCCTCTTCCTATTGGTCCTTGGATTTAATGCAAAAAACAAACTAATATAATTTTGGATAGTACTAAAACACTGATTTAGCTGAGACTTCCTTGACATTGGTGACAGTAGTTACTGCTTTCACGACTTTCTGTATGACAGCAAACCTAAATCAACATCCGATTATTATCTGGTTATATTTTAATCTGTCCAGATGTTGCCCATTGCTTCTGGGTAAGAGATGAAGGGCCCAAAGAATGGTCCTGGGTGGGTAATGGAAAAGTCTACTGTGCACTTCTCTGTGTGGTAGTCTGTGGTTTTGGCCAAAGCCACAATTGAGTCAGGAATCACGCCAACTGCTGTGCTTGTGCAGCTCAAAGCATTCAGGGACTAACCAGTGTTTCTGCATGTTTTAGCTCATTTATTACATAATGCTGTAGAACTGACTAAACCACCAAACATTCACCAGAGCATACCATACTAATACCATACTTTTTTTATTTTGATTTATGTAGCCTACATTTGTTTTTATTCATCTCATTACACTATGAAAACAAAGTGAATCCACAAAATAATTTTTTATTGTATTTAACATTACTGTTGTACATGCCATGTCCAGGCTTCCTTAGACTTTCTCAGCTATATGAGCTCAAAATGGACATATACTGTGTCCAGATGATAAAACAAAAGACACTCAAATAAAACCATGCTGTCCTTTGTATTCACCCGGTTTTGAATGATTCTAATGTAGAAATTAGTTTCTAAGAGCCTCTGAGTAGAAGTGACCTGTTAACCCCCTATAGTTGGACAAAAAACTCAGCTCAAAGCTCAAAGTGCACATATGCTATTTCTAGGGATAATATTGATTAAAACTCAAATAAAATTATACTATGGGGTCAGATCAGTCTCATACTGAATGAACACACGCAGGGTTTTTCACGAATGCACATGCTCTGGTTCACAGTTGTATTTCGGACTCACTAATGCACACAATCTGTTTCGCAAATGCACACGCTCTGGTTCACAAATATAATGTTTATGCAAACTTGTAATATAAATTCGGAAATGCACACGATCTGTTTCGCAAATGCACACGCTCTAACACATGCTGACAACTGGATGATGATTTTTTTGGGGGACGTCCCTGCTTATTCCAGCAAGCCAATGAGACACAGTCTGCATGTGTTAGACCAGCATGGCTTCGAAGTAAAGGAGTGCAGGTAACAGCCTGGCCTACCTGAAGTCCAGACCTTTCTCCCAATGAAAATGTGTGACGCATTATAAAGTGCAAAATAGGCAAGGGACTGTTGAGACACTGATGTTGAACATCAAGCAAGAATGGGAAAGTATTTCACTTTCAAACCTTGAACTCTTTGTGTCCTCAGTTCCCAAACACTTACTGAGTGTTATCAGTAGAAAAGGTGATGTCACACAGTGGTAAACATGCTCCTATCCCAGTTTTTTTGGAATGTGTTGTAGGCATCAAATTTAGAATGAGTGTAGCTTATCAGTTTGAACATTAAATATCTTTTCTTTGTACTGTATTCAATTGCATATAGGTTACAAACAATTTACAAATCATAGCATTCTCTTTTTATTCAAGGTTTACACAGCTTCCCAGTTTTTTTGGAATTGGAGTTGTATAATCCATTAACAAACAATATTCTGAGCCAGTGGCTTTGATACTTTGTTATAAGTGAAATTCCTGCATTCAAAATTTTACTGAAGTAAAATAAAAGTATTATCATCAGAGTATTTCTATACTGTGGTAGGCTACTAGTTTTACTCCAGTTAACCATCTGAGAAGGCTACTTATTCCACTGCTGGGAGTTTATTACATGTCTGACCAGTGGCATGAGGTGCATTGTGCCCCAGTGCACGCTATCATAATAAGCCTGATTGTGTACTCTATCATGCACATTTCATCTCGTCACATGATCAGAGACTTGACATTGGATAACATTAACGTAGCTACATATTACCCAGCAATCATCATCATCTGTATATCACAAAAAAAATCCCAAAGAAAATTAGAAATGATGAATTTAACAGCTCAAATACTTTATTATAGTCTATTTGGAATAAGCAAATAATTTTGTTAAAGATGTTTTTGACTATTTTACAAAAAAGAAAACATAAACATGATGAAGATGGGTTTGCCTTCTTAAAGGACAAATGGTACTGTTTTTTATTTAATGAGAGTTCTTTGAAAATATATTCTAAAGGCTGCATTCCCTCATAAGGGCCTATTCTCCACCCAACACCTTCCTGGAGGTCCCACACTCTCGATGAGCCCCTCCACATCACAGATCCCAGTGCAATCACACTGCCTGCACGGTCTATATTTATGGCCCTGTGTCTGGCACAGTAAGGTAAAGCAGTTCCTACCAGTATAGTCTTATTTATACTATTTATGTATAGTCTTATTCAAAGGCTACTTATGTTTTTTCTTTTTTTTTTTTTTTTTAGAAATGAGAATGACTGAATACAACACAAGGTATCCCGGAAGTAGTAAACTCGAGCATTTTTTTTTGATTGTGTTTTATTGCGGAGGGATTCCCCTTCCTGTACACGCCAAAGGTCTTCGCTGTAGACAGGAAGTGGAGTACTGACAGGTCACTTCGGCTAAAGCTGGCTTCTGCTGTCTCTTTCAATATCTGCACTTGAATAAATATTAGCTGTCCATCGACATGTCGGACAGAAACCCGGGGATGGAGCTCGGTGAGTAGAGGCTGAAAGCTAAATCTAGCCCCGCTAAATTGTAGCGTTAACGTTAGTTAGCTGTAATAATGTCAGGTACTTATGAACACACATGTGCTCGTCTACTTTTTACAGTGTCTAACTTTTCATTTTACTAGCATTATTTAACGTTAAATTGATAATTCATAAAATAAATAAAACCTTGCCCTGCTTTGTAGAAATGTACCGTTTTATCAAAATCAGAGCAGTCAAGAAAATTAGCTTCAGCTTTAGCTCCTGGCAGCTTAATAAGTAACACTGTGGAGGTAAGTGACCTGCTGAACATGGAAATGTTACTGTGTAACTCACTGTAACAAACATATTGTAACACACGTAAGTTACTGTAACAAAGACACGTCGTCAGTAGAAAGTGGAAGTTACAAATCATTTATATCGATTTCACTTGTTAAGTTCTCTTTTTCCTTCTATAACATACATTGAGACAACATAAACTGCTGTTCAGTATTGTGTGATATGGCTGCTGTGACTACAGTGCTGCCAGTAGCGTTGTAATTAAGAACTCCTGACAGCCTAGCTCTTCCTGCTCAGCTGACCAAAAACCCTCCTGTACTTCAGTCCGGCTTGTCTTTACGCTTATTTAACTTCAAAATCCTGTTTGCCTTTGAGTAACCCAGAGTCACATGAGAAATTCAACGTAATTCGTGTTTGTGTGTCCACCAGAGAGATATGTCTGGATCATTATTAGGGACTGTTCTGTACTTATTAGAGGAGGGGTTGGCAGAGGTGTGACTTTTGTTTTCTTCTTTTCTTAACAATTTTTTTCCTTGAGCCTTCCTGGGTGACTGGCAGAAAATGCATATATTTTAAAAACTTACCCTTCCTTGTTCGAAAAATAAAAGTTGAAGATGAAATCCTGGAGTCAAAAAATAGCCTTGGTTTTTCATTCTTAGTTAGTACAAGTGGTTTATTTTTGACAAAACTTTAAATAAGATATGTTGATTATAGTGATTTTGATGAACTATCACTATTTTAAACTCAGATTTAGTTTTTTTCCGATGGATGCGTTTGCCCCATATAATGGCTATTAGGGATGAGTATCGTTAAGATTTTATTGATACTGCTACTCCCGTCGATACTCCTTATCAATATGGCACTTTATTGATACTCTTATCGGTTCTTTTACATTACTAAATAATTGCCTTTTAGAAAATATATAATTCAACAGCTAGGAGCTTAGATTAAAAGCATTTGCCCAGTTTTAATCTACGTAGCAAACTAAGCTAAACTGTTAGACTCCATACAGACAGCTCTTTTTAGCTTATTTGTAATAATTCACTATTAGCCAACCTAATGTGCTGTCCTTGTGTGAGACATAATGTTAGTGTCGGTGGGTGAGAGACTACTGGCAGAGCATATTAAATTATCTATGTCTACATGTTTAAATGTTTATGCTTGCTGAATATGTGTATTGATAAAGTATTGCTTTTTACTCACAAAGGTTTAACAGCACTTGCAGTAACAAGCATAGTTGTCATTAACCCGAATACATTTTTGAGTTATCTTCACTTTGTCTCCATCAAGGCCTCTCTTCTGTTCACTGACTTTACTCCTGTCCTGTGTGTGTGTGTGTGTCTGTGTGTGTGTCTGTGTGTGTGTTCATGTGTGTCTGTGTGTGTTTTTGTGTGTGTATGTGGAGAAGGTCAGCCCCCGCAGAGAGAACAGGTGAGAGGCTGCAGGATGATAATGAATTAAACCAAAATGTTTAAAAGTATTGATAAAAGAACCGATTACGTCAGAGCTTATCAAAACTACGAACTTTGATAATTTAGCCCTGGGGCTCATTTAATACCAGGTTTTGGTACCCGTCCCTACTGGGCTAAGATAAATGTTGTAATTTTGGCGATTTTAAAAGAAAACATGCCTTACAAATCTGCCTGCTGGTTGGTTTCTTTAAAAATCGGCTTTTAAAGTTGTATGCCACTCCCCTAAGCCACAATAAAAAAAATATAAGACCCTTCCTAGTGCTTAAAAAATTATGTAACATTCCTTCCCCTTTCTGCAGCACCCACTCCCCACTCATAAATAATGAACAGTCCCTTAGATTAGCTTAGCACAGACTGGAAGCAAAACTGAACTCAAGTTCCAACTGCTCCTAAACTCTTTCATTTACATGTCAAGCGTTGTATATTTGTACTAGGTTAGGCCAAACACACTGTGGGTGTGTCTGTATCAGATGCACCAAAGTAAAAATAATAAAATTTTCTCATTGCACTACATTTTCCATAATGTTGGACAGCTGTTTTAAAAGGGTGCTTACTATAAAGTAGTTTAGTAATTGTAATGAGTCAGTGGAAAGTTCTAGAGCGTCATAAATGTGAAAAAAAGGGCAAAAATAGTTTAATGTAAAACAGTGACTCATTTTATTTCTTCTACGTTCCCTGTTCATGGACGTCAGACCTTGAGCGGATATCAAAAGTGAGGGTGAATACACAGGCCATCCTGAAGAGAGCTCAGCACATCCAAGGACTGAAGACCCCCAAGAAGCAGTGGCAGGTAATAAACTCTTTCCCTCATGGATAGAGACAAAATCTCTAATGCTTTATCATTTGATATTGTCTCACCATGTATGTTATTTAAGCACCCAACTCTACAGATAGTTGAAGAAAACCAATGTCACACAACTGTCCATAATGAGATTGAGCTCTGAAGATGCAGACAGTGTAAAAGTATTTTCTGTGATGTTTGGTGCCATGTCTGTGTGTTTGTCCTGCAGGCTGCCTGGCTGCTGAAGGCTGTCACATGTATCGACCTGACAACTCTTGCTGGAGATGATACACCGTCCAATGTCCATCGGCTGTGTCTGAAAGCCATCCAGCCGGTCCGTTACGACCTGCTCAAAGAGATGGATATGCACAACAAAGGTCTGCTGCGAGACACACCACATATAGACCAGGGTTCACTCTACTCTAAGGCTGATGATTGGCTGCGATGTTCAGAATTCTTAAATTTATCGGAAGTCTGTCTGTTGTCACCACTCTCAGGAAGTAAACCTAAAAACAATATGTTTTTACCTACATTGTAAGCTTATTGAGAAAAAGACTGTATGAATTTAACAAGCAGAAACTGGATATTTCCTGTAAAAAGGGAAGTGTTTTTGAAAAGACACAATGCATGTAACAAGCGTAAATGTGATACACTGTCCCTGAACGTCCAAAACTGCCACAGGAGGTTACCTGGCATGTCATATCGTATAGGTCTACTGACAAAGCAGCCATCAACATTAGATACGGAGACAGAGACAGCCTGAGCCTTCTGTTCGTGTTCTATGTTCACTAGCGTAGTTAAAGCGTGAGACGACTGTAGGAGACAACAAATATCTGTAAATAATAGCGGAATGGAATGACTCGCTAATGTAGTGAAAAGAATTCCCTGTCCACGTCATGGTGTATTTAATGGCCTCACAGACCACCACTGTCTACAACGATGCCTCAGTTTAAAGGTGCAATATTATGACCTCCTCCCCTGCGCCTCGTTTGTTGTTGTGTGAAACTTTGACTCCACCTTCTCATGCCATCTACTGGCTGTATCTATGCTGTCATTAATAACGCATGGAATTATGAGGGCAGTGACGTTTACTTCAATTGAAACTGACATATCTATTTACATATGTAAAGAAAGTATAAATGTGACCTAAGACTGAGCCTGGACGCGGGCAGGAGATGTGACAAGTTTTTCAAACACTTGATCACTGACATTGCAGACATTTCATACACCAGACTGCCAATGCAGACCTGCCAATGCTTATTTAACCTGTTGGGGGCCCTATTCCATTAACTTCACTAATAAACCAGATAATTATACAGTTACACAGAAAGATTTTGTATTACGTCAAAACTTCAGTCCATACTCTTACTTCTCCCTCTCAATTCAATTTCAAATTTCAATTCAAGGTGCTTTATTGGCATGAGTGTAACAAAGCTGATATTGCCAAAGCGTCAAGTAATAATAACATTAAAAACAAAAAGGTACAGTTGATATGGATGCACTAAATCAAAGGTCCTAATGTGCACTAGGCTTATTGGAGTATTACACGAACCAGCACCAGGAAAGGCAGGCTGCCATACATGCAAAGATGGTGAAAGAGCAAGGATTTTTTCTTTTAAATAATGTTGAAAACTTCTCTTTGCGCTATTTAATTTAATATATGTTTAAAGGCATTAGGGTTGCACCAGTATGAGATTTTCATGATACGATAACCATCTCAGAAAATATCCTGGTTTTACGATATCACGGTATTACAGAATCTATAGTATTATCAGTCAGAATGACCCTTAAAGGAATGAAAACAGAAGGGTTTCATGTTGGTTGAACAAATGTTTTATTACTGTGATTGAAACTTGAAACTGTTTTGTTAATGGAAGTATGTGTAAAAAGTCTCCCCTTTGAAAATAACTAAAGTAAACAGGAGTTGTAACAGCCAGTTGCAGTTCTTTTGAATATGGTAGATAAGCCAATGTACATGGTATAATTGTCAACTTGTCAACTATATCACGGTATCCCTTAAAATCAGTATATCTCTGGAAATTTTTGTTATTTGCAATTTCAACACTAAGATTTTCATTTTTACTGCAAATGTAGTTTAACTATAATCAGTTATCGGTCTCCTTTATTACTAATAATCCAGGGTGTCCGCAGGGTCTTAAAAAGTATTAAAAGTTGATAAATAAAACGTCGGAAAATTAAGGCCCTTAAAATGTATTAAAAAGTCTTAATCGTGATTTTATGAAGTATTAAATTTTCTTGGCATTCAAGCTTTGAAAAAAAGTATCCATGAATGTATAATTTATTTTCCTCCTCGCGACTATGTCAAACAACGATGTGTAGCTAGGCACACTTGGACTGCCACTCAGGGCCGTGCGCGTACCTGTGCGTCATCACGCAACGGCACACGTCCAGGCGCCAAACAGAGGAGCAAAAGACAATAAAAAATCTTTCTCAACTTATCTGAGTTTTGTTGTATGTTTGTGCTCCATAGATTTAATTGCAAACTACAACTGTTTAGTAAGTTAAAGATGCGTTGCTGCTAACGACAGCTTGAAGTGGCGATGAGGTCTTAAGGTTTTTTTGGAAGGTCTTAAAAAAGTCTTAAAAAGGTATTGAAATTAACCTCAGGATTCCTGCATATGCCCTGTAATTGGAACTGGCTCTGAAAACCATATCAGCTGATCCTTATTTCACTACAAACATACTGTTTATTATTGATTAATCATCTAATTGTTGTTGTTGTTTTTTTTTTTTTGTTTTTTTTTTTTTGATTAATCAGTAAATATTTTGGTGTGGGAGATACTCAGATGCTGATCCCACTTTCCTCCAAAATGCCACATTTTATTCCACCATCAGTTCAAAACCTAATTCATATCTATTCAAATATATTTGGTTTACTAGAATTTTAAACAAAGGAAAGCATAAAAATAGTTTAGAAATTAAACTAACAATTGATCAATTATCAAAAAGATTGCCATGTAATCTTCTGATAAACTGACGGACTGTTTCAGCTGTACATAAAACACAAAGGCATAATACAGGTTTATTTGAGTCTTATTTTTACAGCCTTGTCCAACCACTTCTATCAGTAATAATAACACTGGACTCACCGTGTTAAAAGCTCTGGGAATGTGGTGACATCACTAAAGTGAAGGCAGGCAGCTCAGGAAACACGAGCCTTTAGACGATCAGTTACCTGTCAGATGATCACACATGTTGTGGTTTTTCATGGTTAATCAAACTTATTTAGATGTGACAATGAAGATTAACAGTAAACTTTGACCTTCAGCAGCTCTGGAGTCTGATCAGCATGTTTGACTGTATGTTTAGACTTAATTCAACCTGCAGAGGGCGACACAGACCAGTTTATCACCTTGTTTCCTCTTCACTGCTTTGCTTCCTGTATTGTGTTGTGTGCGTCAGGAGTGACAACAGCAGCAGTGTGCGTGTATCCATCTCGTGTGGCCGATGCCGTCAAAACACTAAAAGCAGCCAACTCCAGCCTTCCTGTTGCTTCAGGTGAGTCACCTGAAACTGAGTTACCCTGAGAGTAACTGTTTGACATGAATGGTGAGCTCAGTACTGTATGACTGTGTGTGTGGAGTGTACCTGTAGAGAAAGAACAAGACTTGTATTGTCCCTCTTTTTCCAGTGGCCACTGGTTTCCCAGCAGGCCAGACACCATTGGAGACCCGCCTGCAGGAAGTCCGCTTGGCAGTGGCTGATGGTGCCACTGAGATCGACATCGTTATCAACAGGACACTTGCCCTCACAGGAAAGTGGGAAGGTACGCTGTGATTCCATGGTGAGAAAGGTCCACAATGAAGGTCCTCTCGAATCCATCTGTTTTAAATTCAAAACTTACTTTTGATTTATTTCCGTCTGTGCTTTGCTGTTGGAATTTCTGTCTTTTCATATGAATGGTCCATCATTACAGAGGACAGTGAAAACTGACAAATTCATTTTTGTTCAAGGTCCATTCACTGCTTTTCTTGTGGCTTCTAATTGTATCACACAGTCCTCATCAGCAGATGGCGTTGCCCAGTTGTCATGGAACTGTGGATGTTCAAACTATTGACTTTTTGTACATGGTGGATAAAAGTTTAAAGTTTAGCTTGACTGTGTCTATTCATGCTTGACCTTATAAATGGTAGTTAACAAAGCGATATACACTCGACAGGGTTGGCACAAGGTTCTTGTAGTGCTTGAAATAATTGAATTAGGAGGAAAAAAAATGAAGTACTGAAATACTTTGGAAGTCGCCCCATTTTTTAACAAAGTGCTTAAAAAGTCCTAGAAATTCAAAGAAGAAGACAACATACTTTGTCAATCCCTGAGGGAAAATTCAATTTTTTTACTCTGTTTTTAATTATGTTACATACACAGAGGCCCAAAACAAACACATGCACCAACAGGACCTATGCACATGTATTAAATGGAGAGATGTCAGAGTGAGGAAGCTGCACATGGGCAGCTACCCAGAGCAGGTGGGGGCTCAGTACCTTGCTCAAAGGCAGGAGCATGGACTGACACCTCTCCACCAGTCCACAGTCTATACTTGGTCCGCACAGGGACTTGAACTGGCGACCCCCCGGTTCCCAAGCCAAGTCTCTATGGGCTGAGGTACTGCTATGTTTTAGGGTTGTCTGTTGTCCATCGGTCCCATTCTGGTGAATGCGATATCTCATGAACCCCTTGAGGTAATTTATTCAAATTTGGCACAAACATCCACTTGGTAGCAACAATGAACTGATTTTGATTTTGGTGGTCAAAGGTCAAGGTCACTGTGACCTTGCCTCAACCTTATTCTCATGACCATGATATCTCAAGAACACCTTGAGGAAGTTTCTTAAACTTTGGCAAGAAAGTTCACTTGGACTCAACAATGAATTGTTGAGAGGTTGGTGGTCGAGGGTCAAGGTCACTGTGACCTTGTCTGTCTAATTCTTGTAAACACAATATCTCATGAACACCTTGAGGGAAGTTCTTCAAATTTAGCACAAACATCCACCTGTACTCAGTGATGAAATGATAACATTTTTATGGTCAAGGTCACTGTGACCTTGCCTCAGCCACATTCTCGTGAGTGTGATACTTCAAGAACACCTTAAGGGCATTTCTTCAAATTTGGCATAAATGTTTACTTGGACTTAACAATAAACTGATTAGAATTTTATTGTCAAAGGTCAAGGCCAGTGTGACCTTACAAAACATGTTTTTGGCCGTAATTTAAGAATACATACAGTTGTTATAACAAAATCTCACACAAATGTCTAATAGGGTAAAACAATGAAGTGATGACATTTTATATCCAACAGGCCAAAGGTCAGATTCACTGTGACAACATTATGTCCTGCATAAAACGCTTTTCTGGCCAATATTTAATGTCATATCTCAGGAACAGAAGGGGAGACATTTGGTCAGATACTGAATTGGTGACATGAATCTTGGGTGCCCACCTTGAAACTGTGCTGATTGTGTAGGTCTTCTGTGCTGTCGGGGGGAAGATGTGTGTGAAGCATCCATGTTTTCACAGACATGGATATAAACTGTAGAGAAATTTGACTGGTGCGCAGAGGCATACAACGGCCGGGCAGTAATTCAGTCTTTTATTTTTTATTCTTATGCACGGTAACAAGTTGACAATTGTCAGGTAGGCGTGACGGGGTCTCTCCCTGTCTTCCTGTCACGTGCAGGCAGTCAGATTGTGATTTAAAAAAAATAGTGTGACAAGCAACTCTTCACTCAAAATATGAGCATTGATCACGTTATTTATTTCTGTTTGATAAAAATTCTATTTGAAAATTAATTAATTGTTTTGAGTAAAGTCCTTGAAAATGACAAAATAATGCTTGAAAAAAGGACTTGAAAGTCCTTACATTAGTCCTTAGAGTTTTCGATCACACCATATGGTCTTCATCAGCAGATGAAATAAACACAAGATAGTGGTGGACCTTAAGTAGAGATCCTGTTGGCAGCTGCCGTTTCCAAGGTCAAGAGAATTGTCAAGATCAGACTGTGAAAAGGTTTGAGCTGTAAAAGTGAATCGTTTTCTCCCAGATAGCTTCAAACATAAAAACATGAAAACAATTTCTCTCACTTAAAAGAAAAAATATATTTTTTTAAGTTTTGTGATTTTTAACCAAATATGTAGTGCAGTGTACAGTGTATTGTGTAGCTCTAGGTGAAATTATAGAATAAAAACTAATCTCCACTTTACTTTTTTTTTGTATTTCTCAACTGATCACAACTAAAAAAATTTTTTGTATTCTGTGTATTGAAACACTTGACAATCATTTTAGGAATTATAGCAGGTTTAGTCCTGTGTTTTGACTTTTGCTGATGGGGTAACCTTTTGTTGATGTGGATAAAGCATGTTTAGTAAGTGTTTCCTCTCTCCCCCTACAGCCATGTATGATGAGATCCGTCAGTTTCGGGAGGCCTGCGGAGACGCCCACATGAAGACCATCCTGGCTATTGGAGAGCTAGGCACCTTCACCAACGTCTACAAGGCCAGCCTGGTGGCCATGATGGCTGGTAAGTCAGCACCCTGTTCTGACAGCTTTCAGTGTCTGTCATTGTGACAGTGTGTCTCTTGAAAGAAAATGTTCAGTTAAAGAAACATTTGGCATTCTTCAGTGAATGTTAAGTCAAGACTTTGGGAAATAGGCTCATCCTCTCTTACAAGAGTAAGATGTCTGTGTGAAATACAGATTATTTGTTGGTGCGCTGTGTAGAGATATTTTGATGCAACAATAAATATTTATAGAAAAAATAGTAATAATTATAGCTGCTGCGCAGCGATGGGTCGGGTCCGGGCATTTTTAGGCAATTCTGAGCAACCTCTGGAACCTAAGACGGTCATCTACCACTCTGAGCTAATTGGCAAGTAGCAACTCAACAGTGGCGTCACAAATTGAGTAAGCCATTCACTGTTGTGTAGGAAAGCAGCCATCCGTGCATGGAACAGCAGATTTCAAACCACTGTAAAAAATTCAGTTATTAAGACAAAAATCTCAAAATACACATATTACATCTAGACAGCATGGAGATGTTGGTAATTTGTTTGTAACAATGATTGATTTGCTCCATAAGTGAAAAATTTAAATTGCCATTTTTACATTGACTCCAATTGTTCACATTAGAGCAAAATTCGAAATGCTGTCAAAAATTCAGTTTTTGAGATAAAATTCTGAAATTTGCCACACATCATCTACCATGACTTTAGAATTTTGTCATTTTTTTCATGAACATTGAAGATTTATTTAGCAAGAATGTGCATGTATATGTTTAAAGTACCGTTTACAGTCAAACATTTTGATGCACTGTAGGCTCAATTTCTGATAAATCAAAAATCTGAGACACACAGTTTTTGTAGGACAGTCTGAAGATGCTCTGTAGCAAGTTTGGTGTCAATTGAGCAAAAATTTTGGGAGGAGATAGGTTTAAGAAGTTTTACAGTTTTTGAAAAAAACAGAGTGATGAACTTCATAATTTTTAATAGGTTTAAGTGTACAAAAGTTTCTTCAGTATTGGGGCTACAGTTTGATGAAAGTTGTGAAGTTGTAGCACGTATGGTTGATTTGTTATGAATTTTCAAAGTTTTGGACTTTAGACGCTTGCTGTAGCGCCACCATCAGGACTATTGGCTTGAGTTTACAGCTGAGGATATCTGGCATGAGACTGGACCTTTGTGCAAAGTTTGGTGAGTTTTCACCCATGGGAAGTCTGATTTCCTCGGAAGAAGAAAGAAGAAGAATACCTAGGATTACAATAGTGTCCTGGCAGCTTAGCTGCCCAGACCCTAATAACAAGGCCAGTCACACATTGGTCTGGTGTGTGTGGCTGTGAGCCATCTCATGGTGACATGCTGCAGATGTGCGAGTGGCACCTGAATGTGTGTGTTAACTGTAGAATGAGGGAGTGAGGAGAGCAGAGAGAGGCTGGAGAACACCTGCTGTGACTGTACCTCTGGGTAACAGCAGGGTGTCTGCAAGTCCTGACAAGTCCCAACAGTTCTGAATTTATCTTACGTAAGTTCAAGTCTTTAAATGAAACCAATAATGCCAAATGTTCTCTGATAGGTCGGTTGGAAATACTTTACTGGGTCCTATTGCTGAGTGGTCTGCTGGAAAACCTCTAGTTTCACGGCAGTAAACTGGCAGTAAAGACCTATACCACTGCAGCAGTAGCTCCTGTCATACAAATGTAAATAACAGAACACATCTTCTGCTGCCTTTATGAAATATATTTGTATATGTGTATAATCTTAACAAATTTCATATTCAGGCTTGTTATATATATGTGCACAAAATAAGAATTTAAAAGCTATTTATGCCTACCATAGACTAGAAGACTCACATTGAAAGACGATGTGAGTTTTTAGTCACACACTACAAGATTCTGCAAAGACTATTACACCAAAACTCACTTTAAGAAATATGACATATTAACAATACAACACAAGACTCTACAAATACAAGATAAAAGGCGTCATATGTTGACAGTATTTTTTTCCAATACAGCATCAATATAATCCATAAACGTAAAATGTATTTGTGGAAAAACTTGACATTTTGGATTTTGTAGCCTCAACTCACTACCTGCCTCCGTTGGTTAGCGGCGCTATTGTAGTAGGAGGAGAATGTGGGAATGGGAGGCAAACAGTTTCAAAGATTAAGACTTCTCTAGGGCTGGGTTAAAATAATCAATTTATCAGATTCAAATCAATCTGCATTTGAATGACCCGATAGCAATTCATAAAATCAGAGACCGATCTTTTAATATATGCTCTTTCCCACAGATGTGTGAAGCTTTAACCTTGTTAATCTTGCTGGAAGTAAACGGGCCACAGTGCTAAATTATCAATGACCGTACTGTTGAGAAGCTGTGACTTTACTGGTTCTTTTACCTGAAAGTGTTAGCTTACTGTTTTTATGTTTGGGTGTAATTCATTATCATGCTGCATCAGCCTCTCCTGCTGTCTGTGCATCAGGGCTGCTGTGTCCACATTTATGCACACACACAGACACACAATTACCGAGTAGAGATGCCGCGTTGGAGACAGAGGTGAAGATAACGTGAGGTGATGACAGCTAAGCTTGTTACTGTGAGTGCAATAAAACCTCCATAAGAAAAGGTCAATACTTATCAATACACCTGATTAGCAACATGTAAACATGTAGAAAAGTGATATTGTAATTTGCTCTGTTCACAGTCTCTCATCCACTACCACTAATATGTTATAAACAAGACACACAGCGCTATAAACACACAGCGCTTTCCAGCTAATAGCAAATTGTTATTAACAAGCTAAAACAACAACACCTGGTTATGTCAGTTTGCCATGTGTCTTAAAATTTAGCAGCCGTAATTTTACCAGCAGGCAGTGAATTTCCTCAGCAGCAGAGGGAGGAGCAGAGAGGACAGGGGGACTGATATTGACTGATGTCTGTGTTCTTAATTCTTTCTAATTTTCACTCAGTATTGTGATGTCGGGAATATGATTTATTTTAGACATTTTGGATTTGTTTCCAGTGAGGTATTGCGTTTGTATTGTGACTTTGCTGTTTTAATATAACTGTTATAAATCCTGTTATGAATTTATTATTTTTTTTAAATAATGCCTTGTAAAATTTACAGTATTAGTTGTCTGAGAATTCTCTTTCAAGGTTTAGCAGAAATTGATGTTGTAACGTAAATATCCCAATCAAATCATTATCAAATTGAATCGAAAATTGAATCAAACTGGGACCTTGTGAATCGAAATTGATAGGGCTGTAGTCAACCAAAAAAAATTTTTTGTCGACTGAAGTCATACATACTCTTCAACTAAGCAATTAGTTGTGAGCATTTTTACTTCTGCGGTGGTGTGTCTGTGTCACTCTGCAGTTACACCTCCAAAACACTAGTTGGCGGTGGAGGACTCTGTTAAGTGCTTTAAGTTTAGTTGATTCAAAACACACATTAAACATGGCTTAATAGAGACCATTTCAAACACAAGTACGCAAATTGGCTTCACTATAAATCGCAGCATTGGCAGACACAGAAACACTACAACATGCTAACGTTATTAGCACAAGTCTATGGCATTTTATATTGTATAAACTAGCCTGGTGGCTAGTGATCTTTTCCTCTTCTCATATAAAACCAGGGACAACAGCAACATTTTACAAAGGTAACGGCACATAATTTGGCTCCATTACAATTCACAAGATTCACCGACATAACAACTGTCACACTAAACACGTTTTCCAAACAAATACAACATGCTAACGTTATTAGCAAAAGGCTGTGGCATTTTACGTTGTATAACAGGGTACCCGCGAATCCTTGAAAAGTCTTAAAAAGTCTTAAATTCACGTATATAAAAGTAAGGCCTGAAAATGTCTTAAATTCATTAGAAATGTCTTAAATTGGTCTTAAATTCATTACTCAAAGGTCTTAAAATTGTTGCAGAAGGAATATTTAATCTGACTTTCTTTCTTTTCTTTTTTTTTATTCTCGCGGCACTTTTCTGTGAGTGTCTATGCGCCGTCCAGTAACGGCGCGCGCTGGCGTTAGCACATACACAATGAATGGGTTCGTCGGCGGAGGTTTGCGCTTTGGGCGCTCCGTGTGAAAAGGGCTTAACGGCGCGCTCTGGCCACCTGGCACTCAATATGCTGCTGTAGTGGTTTGTTTTCCAGACATGTGAGTATCTTTGAGCAGTGAAAGTTATTATTTATGACTTTTTACTTGTCGACAGTGATTTGTTTTCCACAGAGCTCTACGTGTGAGCATTTTATTCGCATTTGCGACTAAAAATAGTTTTGTGCCAGCAAAATAAATCATTCAGCACGCTGTGTGAGTACAGATTTCAACCAGCAGCAGAAACGAAAGGCGAATCCTGCTGGTTGTGGGTTGAACGGGGGTCACAGACAGGAATACGGTGGTCAAATAGCCTACGGCGGCTCTGCGGCGCAAAATAACAACTTACCGGCGGCGACAGAGAAATCCGATCCCAGGTCCAGTAGCCTAATTTCCTCTTTTGTTGGCGTCATGACTGCCGTTCACATTTCTCTCTGTGGCAGGTAACGGTCCACAAACCTCACCGCACTTTAGGGACTGTTCTTAACTTATGAAGGGACTGTACTTTACTTGTCAGGGGAGGAGGGTGGCTGGTTGATTTTTATTTTATTTATTTATTTTATTTCAATCCCCCCATGTTAATTACATATTGATGCTGTTTTTCTATGAATAAGTCAATAAGTAATTTATTCCACTGAAATATCGTTGATGTATTATAGAAAAGTGATTTATCTTTTTATAAATGACAAAAGGCACATCTGCCTCATTTTTGCTGTGGTATCACAACTGTGATACTTTCACTGGTATCGTACCGTGGGTCCCAATTTTGGTACCGTGACAACACTAGATGTCACAACCATTCCATTCGGAGTTGCGCAGTGAGGGGGCTCTGGTGCCGCTTAAAAAAGTGTTCCCCCACTTCTAATTTTACAAATTAAGCACTGGTTATAGTACAGCGGGATCCCCCAACCATCAACCATATTTACAGTTTTTTGGGTCTTAAATTCCATTCAAGGTGGCATTAAAAGGTCTTAAAAAGTTTTAAATTTAACTTACTGAAACCTGCAGATACCCTGTATAAATTAGCCTAACGACGAGCGGAGATTTGCTTTACTCATATGAAGCCAGGATAAATCACACACAAGACTTAAAATGCTATTTTAGTGGAGGCTTTACTGTCTTCACAATTTATTGTTTCTTCTCTGTGAAATACAAGTAAATACAAGCTTAATTTCCACTGAGGGAAAAGGTGTCAGTATACAGAAGCAGATAGGAGGTCTGCGTCACCGTGACGCTGCACGTTAGGGGGGGCGAGTTCAACGTTGTGTAAACAAAGGGGGTGTTTTGAAAACACCCCCATTTTTACAGGTAACTTAGGCTGTCCCTCCCACCGCAGGAAATTATAGATTAGAGCTATTGATGTAGCACTTTTCTCCTTATGAAAGTAACACAGCGATGATTCGACCAATGAGAATTTGGTCGGATGAGAGCGTATTGACCAAATAATCGTCCAGTCGACTACAGCCATAGAAATTTAATCGATTCAGGAAATCAGTGGTGATACCCAGCCCTATATTCGCAGTAAAATAAGTGCTGGTTGGTGGAATCAGAAAAACAGACTCTTGTTTCCTCCACAGCTCCACCAGTTTCTCCTTCTTTTCCACAGTCTGAGACAACTGAGACCCTGGAGTCCCCTCCATGTTTACTGTCTACCTGGTTTGCTGCTTCCTGTTTGGTGCTGGAGAGAGCTCACCAACTGGTTGTTTGCAATGTTCACATCACTGAACTTCAGTGTTTGCGTGAGCCAAGACTAAAAACATAGGCTAATATTAAACATGTTTGATTTTGTTGGATTGTCAAAATCAGAAAAAGACTGACTTAAGACAGCTCAGGCTTTATGACCACCTTACACTAAACGGATGAGCTTGCAACAACTAAGATAAAACTCTCATGATTTTAGTGCAACATTGAAAATTTGTCAGGGTATTTGGTTGAAGGCCGGCATTAGTGAATGAGATGCTACACATCAGACATTATCCAGTCATCTGTGTTCTGTGTACAGGCTCACGTTTTAATCATACCATATGTGTGTAAATGCAACCTGAAGTGTAATTTTACACTTTAAGTTTCTTCTCTTTTACTTGTGTAACTACAGTGATTGTGAATTGGGTTCTGATTGCTGCCAAAACACGGGCAACCTACACTCAAAGCTGTGCCTGAACGCATCCTGAGTAGACACAGACGGAGGATGTAAGCTGCAGCTGCTGCTCACCCTACGCCTCCTTTGTAGACACAGTGTAAAACTGTACAGTTCTTGTTCTCAGCTGATGGTGCTCCTCAATCAGCAGCTGGAGGGAAATGTTAGTTTGTCTTCAGGCTGATGGATCCCTGAGGTGAACTGAAATAGCACAAATAAACTTGTGCTAAACTGTAATGAGGTTCATGACATCAGTCAGTGGCTGGGATGGCTCATAGAGCGACAACCCTCACAGCTCACTATTTTCAAATAACTCCACCTTTTCAGTCTTGTTACCGTTGGCTCTGAGCATTGAACTGTATCACACCACTGCGAATAAAGATGCTGCAGTCTTGAAGAAGCCACTCTGCATGTGTTTCAGCTGTAAAAGGGTAACTTTGGTATTTTTCAACCTGGACCCCATTTTCCCGTGTTTTTGTGTCTACATGACTGATGCAGACAACAGTTTTTGAAATTGTAGCTGGCAGCTGTGAAACAGTCTGCAGTGTAACCTGAGTGACAGTGTGTGACAAAGTGACGTTTGTTCCCAGCTTACAGTGAATAAATCATCACATTTGAAGGCTCCACAGTTTAACAATAGTGTGAGCAGACGAATTGTGTGTTTTTGTATCTGCACGGCTTTAGACCATGACTATTTAGTCATATTTTGTGACCATGGAGCACCAGTGCAACTTGCCAATACTATTAATATATGAACTGGAGAGCCATTAGTTTGTTTCCAGCTCACAGTAAAGAAACCCTCACGTTTAAAGACACAGCAACAATTTAACTTTGTGCTATCTGCTCACAGCTAACTGTTGACCCAGAGGCTTCAAGTTCTCAGCGAAAACATCAGCACTTGTATGTGATGCAGGTGCTTCAAAATAAAAGCACCAGTGGTTCCGCTTTGATTTATTTAATTGTGGCAATACTTCAACTTTATTATAACAGTACTTGATTTAACTTTGTTATAACACTACTTTATTTAGCTTAAGTATGTTAGTAGCTTCTTTATGTAACTTTATTAAAACAGTATTTTATTTAACTTAATTGTAACTGTAGTTCATTTTTTTGTATTTTAGTAGTTCACAGTAGTTTAGAGAAGATTTCAGAATATCGAGATATATATCCTTTATCGCGATATAGCCTAAAAATATTGTGATATTATTTTAAACCATATTGCCCAGCCCTACCAACAGGGTTAGAATTATTATGAGTGTCTGACAACTTTATGGAAAGGATCCTTACAGAGATAGACCTTTTTGTTAAAGCGTAAGATGCTTTTTGTTTAACTAGAAACAGCCCGCAAATTGCTATCGCCAAACCCACCAGACTCCATTAAAATAAACAGTCAGTCCAACATCATAAAACACCCTTCATTCACAGTCGGCATAAACAAAGTAAGACTCACAAGACTCACACTCATCATTCTAGTGTTCCAGTGATTACAACTCTGGTTAGTTAAATTAAACCTTTAATTCACCCAATTAAATCTGAAAATTCGCAGCGGTGCCTGGACAGCGTGACGTGTGTGGTTGTGCTGCTGCCGTGGTCCTGCCAGATGCCTCCTGCTGCTACTGACATCATTAGTCATTAGTCATACTTCTACTGTTATTATACACATATGACTATTGTCACACATGTATACTGCCAGATATTAATACATACTTTCAACATATTGTACCACAGTAGCCAGAACTATAACTACAATATTATTACTTTCAATAATGTTGTTGTAATGCGGATTACTGTTAATTTATTATGCTGATCTGTTCGGTACGACATCTATTGCACGTCTGTCCGTCCTGGAAGAGGGATCCCTCCTCAGTTGCTCTTCCTGAGGTTTCTACCGGTTTTTTTCCCCGGTAAAGGGTTTTTTTTGGGGAGTTTTTCCTTATCCGCTGCGAGGGTCATAAGGACAGAGGGATGTTGTATGCTGTAAAGCCCTGTGAGGCAAATTGTGATTTGTGATATTGGGCTTTATAAATAAAATTGATTGATTGATTGAATTGAAAATAGACTGGCTCCATACATGCTAGAATTACTGTTTATTTAAATGGAGTCTGGTGTGGTTGGCAAAAGCAATTTCAGGGCTGTTTCTGCCTTAACAAAAAGGATCTTAGTTTTTATCAAAAAGGTCTATCACTGTAGGGATCCTTTCCATTATGTTACATTATATGACACTTACAATAACAATCTGAGCTTGTCAGTTGCAGAAACCACACTTTTACAGCCCATTATAGCCTTTTTAGCGTCTTGCTCAATACTGGAGCAATTTCAAAAATTGTTGTTCCCATTCTTCTCTCAGACACAAAAACATGGGAAAATACAGTCCACGCTGAAAGTTGAAACTTAAGTTACTGAAAGTCTTTTTTTTTTTTTTCATTTCATGTGATGACATGATTTTTATGTGGCACTAAAGAGGTTTTAAAAAGTTGAAGGCCTGGTGTAATTCCTGTGGTCATCCGGCTTGTGGCACTGTTGCTTAGCTTTTTCTTTTGCCTTTTGAAAAGGCGAACCTGATGAGTGGAGCTCTCCATCTCTCTAATACCCACACACACACACACACACACACACACACAATATGCTTAACTAGCCATCACATAATAAGCCGATTACAGAACCAAATTGTCAGGGGCTCTGATAGAGATCATTATTAAAATGCATTGCTTTTGTCGCCACACTCGCTCCTTAATCTCCCCTTGTTCCTATGAATTGCGTATGAGATTCCTGAAATTGAATGATAATTTCACCTATTAATCTCTGATGCAGGCTATTTTACTCTGCTGTTCCCCGCTAGTATCCCCCTGCCCACACAAATGAATAGAGCTTCATTACCGCCACCCGCATTTAATAACCGTTATCCATTATCTGGTAATTAAGACTCCCCATAACGAATCTTAAGGATTATGCCAGTTTGAGGAAGAGGGGAGAGAGGCTGAAAGAAAGACCTGACTGGAAAAATACATAGAACATGTCTTTAATGAACTGGAAAATGTTCATCTTGTTCTGTTCAGTAATGAACCGTCATTATACACCAGGGAGGCAGAAGGGATGATTTTTTTTTTCTTTCCTGCAGCCCGCAGTTTGTGGGTAATCTATTAAAGAGTGTCATTTCATCTTCTATTTTTATCAGGAAAGCTGATAAAACATAATTGGCTGTGAAGGAAGGGAAGGAAAAATGAAGGCTTTTATTGATGAGTGTGCAGCTGCCCTCTGTTAACCATCATCAGCAGCATATGTTCTTGTCTGGCCAGGCCAGACTGTCAGAGTAATGCCCTGTCCATCCTCTCTGTGCACCCTCACACCTACACTATGTTGCTTCACTACTTTAGCAGCTCATCTTATGTTGAATCTTCCTGCACAGGGCTGAATGTGGAGCAGCTGAATAGAAACACACTGGTAGATAAATGATGACAGTATCTGCTGGACCGTGCTCCATGCTCCACTCTGTGTTGAAGACTACATGTCACCTGTTTATACCCGACAGGTTCGGACTTCATCAAGACATCCACAGGAAAAGAGTCTGTCAACGCCACTTACCCTGTTGCCATAGTGATGGTGAGGGCCATCCGTGACTACTACTTGTGTACAGGCCACAAGGTACAGTATCTACTTTTGCTTTGCTGTTGGTTTAAATATTTTCTTGTGAAGTTATGCTGTAGATCAGCTGCATGGAGGTCGTCCTCTTTACAAGCAGAATTTTCTTATTTATCAGTGCCACAATTAGCCAAATGATTTTAAAGGGCAGGAACTTGTAAAAAAGATTCACCAATGTCTGTGGAGATCAACACTATGGGCTCTAGTTTCCCCGCGCAGCGCAGGGTCGCGCAGGGTGGCGAACCCCGCGCAGAGCTAGTTTCGAGCAGCGCAACCCGAGGCGCACTCAGTTTGGTAGTTTGGCAGACCGAGGTGCGCTGAGATGGGTGTGGCGGCGCAGCAGGGGGAGGTGTCGACAGATCCAGCTTGGCGCAGTGACAGTTTCGTGCCAAAAGGCTTCGCCGAAGGTGCGCTAAAAGCTCGCCAGCTGAAACCAGGTCTGCTGTCACATCTGATGTCAGATCAAAGGGGATTGGCACCGTATGGCACATTCGGCACGCGTAATGGAAACCCAACCTGATTTAATTAACACAGCTGCAAACTAATGAGTTCACATCCCCCTCAGCCAACCACAAACAGCCACAGCATCAGATAGGGAGTATATATTCAGCATCTGTCATCTTAGAAAAGTCAAAAGAAAAGAAACAAGAGTGACTGTGAGAGCGCGCGCACGAGAGAAACGCAACATTGATTTACAGTTGTGGTGACCTCCTCCCAGGCTACCTTTGCGTCATCAGCCCGTGGAGGTCTGCTCACAGTTCCGCATTTGATTGGTGTGATGTGTGTAAAACCCACTCCACGCCTTCTCTCCTCCCTCTTTCCGACTTGCGCAGGTAGGAGGGACGGAGGTGGGAAAGAGGAGTAGCTGCGCCAGGCGCACGGTGTGCCAAACTTGCAAAATCCGCCTGGCCACACCCAGTTGGCGAAGCGCAGGTGCACTTTGCCCCTGCCTTGCCCGGTCTGCGAAACTAGAGCCCTATAAGTCTGCACAAACCTGAAAACAAGCGTATACACTGTTGTCTACACATTTCACATACTGTAGGGCCTCGTGCAGGAAGCAATATTTAGGGTTGGGTACTATTAACATTTGAAACATTTCTGGTACCTGTGGTTGGGTACTGGTATCCAAGGGTGATGGAGTAGACTAAAATGCAGTTCTACCCCTCTGCTTTTTTCTAATCATACACAGAGCTAATCTTCTATCAGTTTTGTTTTTGTGCTCATTTAGAAGTTATACAATTTCTAAAATAATGTAGTAAAGAGAACAGACCAGAAGCCAAAACTATCACAGCGGATTGGTGCTGTTGGCGGCCTCTGAGCTCTGTGGCTGGGCTCCAGGCTTCAGGATGCTCACTCAGATACACTCTCAGGTCCCGAATTTGGGTATCGTTAAGATTTTAACGATACTACTACACTTACCGATACTGCTTATGAATCCGGTGCTTTAACCATACTCTTACCAGTTCTTTTGGGGGTTTTTTTGAGAGAAGAACTTAAACAGTTAACAATGCTTTCCATATGTAAGCACAGTGTATAAATTAACATTCTTCTGAATTGAATTTCAGTTTTCAATTTTATTTATAAAGCCCGATATCACAAATCACAATTTGCCTCAGAGGGCTTCACAACATACGACATCCCTCTGTCCTATAAGCCTGTAAGAAAAAAACTCCCCCCAAAAAAACCTTTTTAAAGGGCCAGTGTGTAATATTTGGAATGGTTTATTGTCAATCTGAATCTGAATCTGAATATTCTACCCATTAATATGTTTATACAAGTGTATAATCGCTATAAAATAAAATTCGTTAGGTTTTAGTAGCCTTATAATTATGCTTTTATACATACATATATATAGCAAGGGCCTTGCTTTAGAGAGGTCGCCATCTTGCACCGCCATGTATGTAAGGCAGCCCGAGCGGACAATCCAGCCAGCCAGAGAACGCCTTTCGCGTGTATAAATGAACCAACGAAGACAGCGGAAGGAAGGAAGAAGGAGGAGGAAACAGCAGAGAGTGTTAGTAGTTCGTCGATAGAGAGTAGTGAAAAGTTTTTTTAGTTATAAAGTTTGCGAATGGACCACACTTACCACGCAACAGGAGAGAATGAACCCGAACTGTCATCTGCGAGGAAAAGAAGACACAACTTCACTCCTTGTGATGCACTCTCTGCAGCACTTTTCCTCCTGATGATATATCTCCCCAACGATGGCAGCAGTAGCACCGAATCCCATTCTGTGCATTCAGCCTCTCTTCTCGCCCGCTCAGCATCAAACACATGGAGTTCCTCATCTGTATGCTCCGGCTCAAACAGGTATGGCTCTGGGTCTGCGTCCGCTACAAGAAACTCTTCAAAATCGCGTTCAAAGTTGTCCATTGCAGCTACTATAATCCGGAGACATGGCTAGGCTAAATAAACAGCTGAGCTCTGTTTACCGGCTACGCTGTCAGTCAGTGTGTGGGCTGGAGCTTGGTGAAGCAGAGAGGGGAGGGGGGTCCCCACTCGGTATGTTAAATGAGTATGTGTGTATTGAGTGTGTCTGTTACGCTAGAAGAGTCAGAGTTTGGGACGGAGTCTTTTACCCCCTGGAGTGTTACCAGAGTTTCTGGAGTGTTCAAATAAACTGGCCTTTTTCCCGAACGCTACTCTGGTCTCCTGCGCGTGAGGGATTCATTACAATATCGTAACATGGCTTAGATTTCTAAATAAACATTCACCTCGTCGCTAGATAGACCTACTCCTGAAAAACTTGTGCGCAAGGCTTTTTGTCCCTACGAGGCCACCGTCATTTACGGGAGGGGTGAGTGAGTGAGCCCTGCAATCTAGAATTTGACCACTGATGTCACTGTTTTCAACCCATTTTACACACTGGCCCTTTAAGGGAAACAATGGTAGAAACCTCAGAAACCTGAATAAAGTACTGTTATAGACTGTTACATACCTCAGGTGGACTACGATTTGCTGAACTTGTGGCAACAAGCAGTGTCGGCATCAACAAATTTTGCTCTCTCTGCCCTTGTCACTAAGAGAAGGGCCTGTGTGTGTGTGTGTGTGTGTGTGTGTGTGTGTGTCTGTGTGTCACAGAGTGGCAGAGCTGGCCCCACCCCTCACACATGCAGCAGGCTCCGACACAGAGAGCTCTCCTCTGCATTAAATAGCAAAATAAATCAGTGACGAACGTCTTAATCTTATTGCAAATTAGAAATGGAGTTATGAGATAAAAAAAATATACAAGATAATGTTTATGTAACCTAAATAAATATGTCTTTTGAATTTTTCCAATCCCAATAGCAGAACCATTGACATAGGAGCTTACTAATACTACGGTCTTTAATGATTTGGCCCTGGGGCCCGTTTAACATCAGGTTTTGTTCAGTACCCAGCCCTAGTGATGTACGAACGCATTTTCCTTATTTTTGTCTGTATCCACTATTGGTTCTTATTTTGATTTCTGGGATTCACCAATGTTTTCTTATTTTCTCTCTTTTCTCAGGTAAGAGAACATTTTATGAGTGGCCAAGAACACTCTCACCAAGATAAGAGAAATAATAACTAAATTATTATTATGACAGTCACCTAATTGTTTGTCCACCAGGAGGAAACACAGTTTAATGTTTGAGGAACATTAACAAAATGAATAAATATCATATAATCAATTTTAGATTATTATATGTTTTAGCTAAATTATAATGATTTGTGAGCTAGAGAAATATCACTATATAAAAGCATTGATCCCAATTACTGTGCATCCCTCTGCTGACTAGAGCTGAAATGTAACTAAGTACATTTACTCACGACTGTACTGCAGTACAATTTAAGGAACTTTTACTTGAGTATTTTATCTCATGCCACTTTCTACTTCTGGTCCATTAGTCTTCAATGGGAATATTGTACTTTTTACTCCACTACAATTATTTGATAACTTAAATCACTGGTTACTTCATATATTAAGATTTTTACACAAAGCATACACAAACACACAAGCTGAACTGATTAGTTGTTTGATTAGAAAAACTATTGGCAACTGTTTTTGCTGTTTTTTTCATGCAAAAACATTTCATGGACAAGAACTTGAGCTTTTTGTTTTAAGTATTTTATTATAGTTACTTTACATTTTTCTGCATTGAGTACTTTTACTTTTAATACTTCAATACATTTTCCTGATTGTATTGATACTTTACTTAGGTAACATTTTCAGTGCGGTGCTTTTAATAGCAATATAGTATTTTTACAGTGGCATATTCATACTTGTACTTAAGGGAGGTATGTGAATACTTCCTCCAGTACTTCTGCTGAGGTATACACAGTCAGTCAGTCAGTCAGTCAGTCAATCAAATTTATTTATAAATCCCAATATCACAAATCACAATTTGCCTCAGGGCTTTACAGCATATGACATCCCTCTGTTGTTTGGAATCTCACAGCGGATAAGGAAAAACTCCCCCCAAAAAAACCCTTTAAAGGGGAAAACAGGATCACAAATGCAATGCCACTGCTGGATTTTCGATTTTTCCAGTAACAGCAATATTTACACTCCAATGAAAAGCAAGTTTATTTAACAGTACATCGATTTCACTACTGCTGAACATCTTCTTACAGCCTTTTTGGAGACATCTCTCCAATTCTTGGCCATGTGCACACGGCACAACACCTGCCCATATAATGTTCAGAAGGCGTTATCTATGCTAATAGGTTACTTATGATGAAGTGGGATACATCATTAAGTACACCTGGGTAAGAACAGATTTGGATTCAAGAATGTTTAATGTAGCTGGAGTTAAGTTCTCTCATTTTTCTCTCAACAGAAAATTAAAAGATAATATAAAAGAAATATAAGAGTATGTTGCTGCATGAGGCCCAATGATCTGTAAATATGTAAAAGTGTTTTCCACAGTTAGCTTTTACTGGATGGAGGCTGTGAATTGGACAATGTTCTACATTATATAGCCACATACATCCTAATAAAAAGTGTTCGTCTTGTTTTTTTATATTTATTTATGTGTTTTCTATTTCATTATTACAATAAGTGACAACAAACACAAGAGCGACTCCCCTCTGCTCCCCACACTGCAGACAGTGGCACGCTGCTCCACACATTTATCATGACAGGAGGTGGATGAAAGGAGTTTTTTGTTGGCAGACACAGAAAGAGTCAACACTAGTTTTTCCTTTATTAAAGAGGAGAATCTGAAATCTGTTGATAGTGTAGACCAGCAGCCAAATGCAAAGACACATCAGGATGACTGTCACACATTAGACAATGAGGCCTTTTAGTAGCCTGTCGTGTTTCTGTCATGTGCATTTTATTTTAGTATATAATGTTTATCATAGCAACTCAAGATAATTCTTGCCCAACATGGACATGCTCTTATTAAACCTGATTTAAGCACAAATGTCAATCATCACCAATTTTCTCTGAAATTGATTTAATGATCCTGTAATCTGTGCACATGGTTAGACAGTTAACTGTTTGATCACACCGGTAGTGTAAAACACAGCCAGGCCAGCTGAACACATGCTGTAAAGCATCCATGGAGGTGTACCTTACCATGTTATATAAAAAAGATTACCTTATTTCTTTTTTGCTTGCACATCATTTATACATTTGGCAAAAACTTGACTTGTGCATACATATACATATGAAGATTTTTTTAGGCCTACTGCGTAGGCTATTATGATACTAAACTACTAAAGAGACTACTGTTACAATGACGCTAAATAAAGAACTGTTATCATGAAGTGTAATAAAACACTGCTATTATACAGCACTGTTACAATCAAATTTCTAAATAAAATTAACGTATTGATGAAATAAGTGAAATAAGTTAAATAACAGGCTGTTATAATAAAGTTAAATAACATACAGTTATAATAAAGTTACATAACGTATGGTTACATTAAAGTTAAATAACCTGCTGATATAATAAAGTTAAATAACATACTGTTATTACAAAGTTAGAAAACATTGTTACAATGAATAAATAATGCATTGTTACATTAAAGTTGAATAACGTACTGTTATAAAGCTAAATAACATACTTTCATAATAAAGTTAAATAATGTACTGTATAATTAAGTCAAATAAGGTGCTTGTGTAATAAAGTTAAATAACGTACTGTCAGTAAAGTTAAAAAACATACTTCTATAATAAGGTTAAATAAGGTACCATAGTAAAGTTAAACAAACTACTGTTATAATAAAGTTAAATAAAGAACTACATGATAAAATTAAACAATGCACTTTTATAATAAAGTTAAGTATTGTAATAATGAAATAAATCAAATAACAACTACTGGTGCTTTTATTCTGAAGCACCCGGCTCATCTCGGCCGATAATGTTGATGTTTTTGAAGTGAACTTGAAGCCTCTGGTCAACAGTTAGCTGTTAGGAGTTAGCAGCAACTTAAACCATGCTTTCAGTGAGGTGTGTGTCCTGTTGATAGAGGTGTATGTGTTCCCTTAGGTGGGCTTTAAGCCAGCAGGGGGCATCCGGACGGCTCAGGAGTCTCTGGTGTGGCTCACTCTGATCAAAGAGGAACTGGGCAACGACTGGCTCTGCCCGCTCCTGTTCCGCCTGGGAGCCAGCAGCCTGTTGGCTGACATCGAGAGGCAGGTGGGGACTCAACACACACACTCTCTCTCTCTCTCTCACACACACACACACACACACACACACACACACACACACACACACACATTTTTTTTTTTACTTTTCTACATGTAAGTGAGAGTTTTTTCTTTTGTTGTCATTTGTACAGATCTACCATCATGTGACTGGACAGTATGCAGCCTATCATGAGCTGCCTCTGGCCTGAAGCTGTGGACTTCCTGTTTTAATGATCTATCAGAAACTCACCACAAGAGCCTTTCAGTGCTCATCCAGGCAGCACTTACCTCTTCTATTAGCCATACTCAACGTTCAGTGCTTTGACTGAAGACTGGGACCAATGAGTTTTACTGTACTTGTACTCTAATGTGCTCATACACACTGTGTACCTATGAAGAAACAGGTGAATAAACCTTGTCACAGTATTTTGTAACAGACATTAAAAACTGCATATCGTGCCCGGCAGTCATTGTTTCATGTGAAGCAGGAAGTGATTTACAGTTAAGAAAATCAATCTTTTACAAATGAAAATATTAATGTGGAAAGATAAATGATCCCTGCTTTTACCACTTCTACCCAGTGTTACAGTCTTTAACATAGAATTATATTGCAGAGCAGATACACTCATATACTCACTCACAGTGCTTAATTTGTAAAATAGAAGTAGGGGAACACTTTGGGCCTCTGAGAGAGCAGTGTTCCCCCACTCCTGAAAGTGGGGGAACACTTTTTTAAGCGGCACCCGAGCCGCCTCACTGCGCAACTCCGAATGGAATGGTTGTGACATCTAGTGTTGTCACAGTACCAAAATTGGGACCCACTGTACGATACCAGTGAAAGTATCACGGTTCTGAGTAGTATCACGATACCACAGCGAAAATGAGGCAGATGTGCCTTTTGTCATTTATAAAAAGATAAATCACTTTTGTATAATACATCAATGATATTTAAATGGAATAAATTACTTATTGACTTATTCATACTTCAAAAACAGCATCAATAAGTGATTAACATAGGGGGGATCAAAATAAAAAAAAAAAAAAAAAATCAACCCTCCTCCCCTGACAAGTAAAGAACAGTCCCTCCATAAGTAAAGAACAGTCCCTAAAGTGCGGTGAGGTTTGTGGGCTGTTACCTGCCACAAAGAGAACGGCTCGTTTCTCGTTTCTCCTCTGACACGCCACATACCTGTGTGCCGCCACGGCTCGGTTGTCCAGGTACTACTGGGCAGTCATGACACCAACGAAAGAGGAAATTAGGCTACTGGACCTGGAGTCGGACTTCTCTGTTGCCGGTAAGCTGTTATCTTGCGCTGCCGTAGGCTATTTGACCGCCGTATTCCTGTCTGTGACCCCCGTTCAACCCGCAACCAGCAGGATTTGCCTTTTGTTTCTGCTGCTGGTTGAAATCTGTACTCATACAGCGTGCTGAATGATTTATTTTGCTGGCACAAAACTATTTTTAGTCGCAAATGCGAGTAAAATGCTCGCACATAGAGCTCTGTGGAAAACAAATCACTGCCGACAAGTAAAAAGAAATAAATAATAACTTTCACTGCTCAAAGATACTCACATGTCTGGAAAACAAACCACTACAGCAGCATATTGAGTGCCAGGTGGCCAGTGTGCGCATGGACATTCACCCTCTTGCGATTGGACTTTGAACTTATCCCACAGTAGTGGTACGTGAGGCACCGTAGTACTATGGTACACCCTGCAACACTAGTGACATCAGCCAATACTGTATGTAGTTTTTAGATGTGAAAAGTTCTAGACCCATGCAAATTAGTTCCGGAACGCACCAGGGCCTTTTCTGAAAAGATCCTGGAATGCGTTCCAGTACGTTCCAGCTCAAATTAATTTTTTATTACAGTATGTTACATTCAGAAATATAAAATATGTATTATGCTATAATGGTCACTACAATATATACATCAATATAACAAAAACAATGACAATAAACAACAAACATGCACAGTTATGTGGATTATATGTTTAATGTACTTTCAAGAGGTGTTGGTGAGAATAAATGAGTTTACTGACTAATACGAATACAGTCGACCCCATGCATTATTATAGATACGTTGTACATAAAGCAACTCACCAACAGCTGCATCTCTACTCCAAAGCTGGAGTAGAGATGCATGCCAGAAAAGAAAAACCCACATTTCTGGTCTAAAGGAGAAACACACCTACTTTTTAACATTATGGAAGACTTGTATATCAACAGGTATTTGGATGCGCGCACATATAACACCATGCCCGACCAACTCTGCCAATAGTAGGAAACTGAAGAAATCCTGGCAAAGGGTACGTCTATTCCACTTTTCCACATTTTGACGTGTTTGGAGTGTGCTGCGTGTAAACAGGAAGTGGAATATTCATTTTCATCAGCCATGTAAACAACTGAGACAGAATATTGCTTTTTTGTAATAACGGCCAAAACTAGAATATTTTGTGAACGTAAACATTGTCACTGTTGGCTTCTACATGTTTTAACTGGTATAATGGTATAACTGTCAGTTATTCAGGCATACTTTAATGACTGTATAAAACCTATCCCAGCTGGCCACTAATGTCATTAGACATTGATATTTGGTTGAATTTAGGTTAAGACATTGGTGATCAAAATTCAATGTCAAGACAACATTTGATGCCAGCGTTAATTTGATTTAGAATACTGGTGACAGATGATGTTGATGTTATGTTGACTGTAAGTTGGTGTTGTTGTACCCCAAATCCAACGTCTTCCAAATGTCTCATATCATCATCATCTTGATGTAGAATACCAGCATTTAGTCGTAAGGTATAGAGAACAAAACCCAACGTTTGCAAAATGTCATATTGTTACACAATGTGAAATTTTGACATCAGACATTTAAATACAGCCAACCCAATTTTCATGTCAGCTAAAATTTAACATCTGTGCGATGTAAAAATCCAACATCTTTCTGTCATTTTACCAGTGCCCACTGGGATTAGTAGCAAGTGCTTTAAATGAAATCTTGTGATTGTGAGGCTATTAATGTATTTACTCTTCATGTTGTCAGTTTGCCCATTTGTTCCATGACATCAGTCTTTCTTTTAATTGGTTGATGGTGGCTCAAATTGACACACTTTAATTTTTCTAGTTATGAGAACCAGTATATAAACTGGGATAGTACAAATGGTCTCCTTTTCTGTTCCTGTTCAGTGTTGGTAAATGAGGACCCTTGAAAGACAGTAGCACAGATAGACATCCTGAGAACCGTGGAGCTTCCATCACATCCATGGACCCTCTGCTTCATGCTGCCTGTGTGATTCCACAGATGCTTGTCAAGTATGTCCCAGCGATGTGCGCTGAATCTGTTATGGGGGCTTCCTTTGCTCTTAATTTCATTAGCGGGAAGCTTGGCCAACTGAAGAGCACTGGGGATTAATCAGGGGTTAAGTGAGTTTAAAAGATCTGATTGAACAGCTCACAAATTTGAGGCTTCATTTGAAGACAGAAAACTTTCTTCTTCCTTTTCTTCTTTAATTAAGATATCACAGGCATTGACCTTGACTGGCACAGAGGATAAATGAGTGAATTAATTGTGGAGGGAAGGGGATGTGAGCTTTTGGGGGAAAATGTGGGATTTGATGGAAAACTCGTGAGAGAGGGTTGGCTTCAGGACACTGGTGGAAGGGCTGGGAATGAGGCCATGCTCTGTTAGGAATGGTAGGTAGTGGTTTGACAAGGTCAAATACAGAACTTTGATATTTTGATTTGGCATTCTGTGTGGTCAACAGGCTTATAGCTTACCGCTTATAGGACAAATATACTGAAACTCAGAAATAAATTTACAGAAGAGTATGATTTCTTTTTGATGATATTTTATTCAACTACTGGCCAGATTGCCCTAAAATTTGCAATGGATATTTATAACCCCCAAGATGATTGTAATGATTTTAATGACACCTTTAGTGCCATTGCCAAGTCAAATTATCTCTTGACATTTTTGTCTGACAAAGTACATCAAACTGGTTGGAACACGTCAGTAGCATTGAACAAAAACCTTATAAGCTACTGCATTTTTAGCGAGTTAGGTTGCTAACTAGGTTGGCTATGTTAATGAGCAAACTTGCCAATACACAGGAATATTAGCGAGCTAGCTTGCTAAGTCGAAGGCTATGCTAATAAATAAGCTGTCCACTCACAAAGAGTAAGGATCATAGCATTTTTCTGTCACAAATTCCTGCTTTGAATCCATTTTCCCTCCTTTTTTCCATGTCGATCCTGGATAGATTTGGTTAGGTTTTTCCAGTACCGTTGTTGTGCCAACAGTTTCCCCCCGATGCTGCTGGTTGCCGTTAAACAATAACGGCAACCAACAAAAAATTGCTTTTTTGACAATGCCTGATGCCAGAAGTCTCTGACCAAGCACTCAGACCAAGCTGGTTTTGGATGACTTTGATGTGAGACTGGGTTTGGTGGGCAGTCGGGGCTGTCCGGTCCTCTGGAGTTGAGGTTGCCGCTGGCTGGATTTGGGTTGCTGCTGCCACTGAATGGATGTTCCTCTCTGGAGCTGCTGCCCACTCTGCTCATGGTGAAGTGGTCTGTAGGAGCGGGGAGCAAGGTGGAGGACATATTGTCATTCAAGACTCTAGCTAACGCTGGCTACATAAACCTGGACTTGAGGCTGCAGCTGTGAGCCTTTAGCTCCTGTTAGTAAAGGGCTAAACTATTAGCAACATTTTCTCTTTATCTCTGAAAGGCTCTGCAGATTTTGACACGTTTTGTTTCATTTATTGTCAGATTCTCTTTTAGACTCTCCTTTTTGCTAAGTCCGTCTTCCTCTTTGGGTCCAAGTAAGCAGTAGTTGCCATTGCTAGAAAAGCAACTTTCTCTGCAGAATTCTCTGCCATTGAATCAGGCTTTCACTGAAGGGATGTGCACATGCATCTGCATTTGTAGAACAGTGAATAGGAACGCCCTCTCTCTGTGACTGGCCAAAGTGTCCCATCACAGACTAGATTTTATAAAGCCTGAAAACAGATCCAAGAGGAAGTGCAGAAGTCTATTTTTTCTTTCAGTATATTGAATTACAGTATACTCAAAGGTTATTAAGAGGTTTTTGCCCAATGATGCTAAAATGAAACAGTCTGCCCCAGCTTTAATTAGCCCTTTGTCACTGCTGGTAGAGCAGCCTCAAAGAGCTAAAAGCTTGTTGCCTCTTGTTTTAATTTGTGCTGCCGGAACTTTTTCCGATGTTACTTTAGTGGCAGGTGTCAGATATAATTCATATCTGTAAGCCGCACAAATGTTTGGCCCACAGGTGTGTGATTTATTGAGAGGGAAACAGTTCATGATGCCATCTCTGATGTTAAAAAATGATGCAAACTGGTCGATGACTTTGCAGCAAAATAGTTTTTGTTTCCACCTGGGAGATAAAAAACTCCCCCTCTGTGTGAGGTGTGTAAGCAGGAATGATGGAGTGAGCATCTGTTGTCTGCTCTTGATGGATTAGCTCCACTTACGTAAAGGCATGTAGATCATCTCAAATCTGGACCATCGGTCAGCATGCTGCCACTTGATAAGACGGAGGCACGGAGGCTGGAACTTGATTCTGCTTGATTGATTCCCTGGGCCATCCATAAAGATCCCTATCACGCACATGCGTGCACGTGCGCGCACATACACACACACACACACACACACACACACACACACACACACGGAGCTGAGAAGTAGACTGCTGTAGGATCATTAAACGTCTAGTAGGTATGCTTTAAACAAACTAGCTGTGTGCCTGCCTGTTCTGAATGTCCACATAAGGCAGGGTGGAAAGCCTGCTGTCAGAATGTCCTCCTGTGTGTCTGTCCAATAACTCTGTGTTCAATGTGTCTGTTAAACTTATTAATATGAAAAGTGGAACTTTTTTTTTAATGAATACAGACAATATGTGTAATGATCATGAAATGATATGAGATTTGTCAAACACAGCATATTAAAGACATATTTACATATATTAGGTGGTATTATCTGTCACACAGGGAACTTGCACACATCTCACCTACATTTAACTGCCGAGTTGTCCACCAAAATCGCAAACATCAGCACTATCGTTGATGACAGAAGGTGATTCCTGCACTCTCGTGAGGTGCCACTCCCTGCAACCAGTAGCTTTCTAGAAGAAGTCCTACCTAACCTGACAGATGCATATTTGACACAGTAGCTGAGTGGTTTATTATCAGTCAATCAATCAAACATTTATTTGTCACGTGGAATTATACAAGGTACAACTCCAGGGAAATTTGGTCCCATCAGCTACTTTTACTTGCACAGTGATTTAATCCTATTGTGCGTCTTCTTTCATGTTGGCTGCTGCAATTGTCCATGTTTCCAGATGGTTCTGGTAATCCATGGTTTCTGGTTGTGGAATGATTTATCTATTGACACATCCCAACCTCAACAAGACAGCAGCTTGGCCGCTTATCCCAAACATGGGAAGTGTAGCACTGCAGCCGCCTCTGAATGGCCAATAGCTGTGATGCACAGCAGTAACAGGACAGCACCTCACGATCCCGCTGTCACACCACCATATTATTCACCATAAAGCACACTCCTCTCATTCTCTCTACTTAGTCCTCTGCTCTGTTGGATCGGCATATGGAAAAAGAGCCTCCTGGTTGAATGGTGCTGTCCAGGATTTAGACAAGTTTAGGTGAATCAAAGGATAATTCAGTTCCTGGCATCCTGTTGGAAACTGATGCAGAGGTCGTCCAGTTTATTAACCAACGCCTGAACAATGGCTAGCAGGATGCTAGTTAAGCTGGTGCATTCTTCTCCATCTTTTCTCCATGTTTATTGATGTTTACATTTGAAACCCTCAAGCTGGCTAGCTGGCTAGCTGGCTAGCGAGAGTATGCAGACTGGTGAGTTGATGTCCTCATCTGATGAGTGACTCGCAGCCACATGTCACTACCATCAAACGCCATCCACAGAAACCATCAACAAGATTTGCGTCCACTCCTATATTATCAAATGTAGCTGCTGAAGTATTGAAGTATTAAAATAAACCCTGAATGACTCAAATGTAATGCTTGCATTTCATGTAACATTCGGGGGTCGCACAAAATGTTTCTGAGGGCCACCACTGGCCTGTGAGCTGCATTTTGAGCAACAGTGATTATGACTGAGGAAACTGCCAATCACAACACCCTCTGGCCTGATTGTCATGACTGACAGAAACAGGAGGATGCTATTGTAGAATATTAAAAACACACATTGAAAAAGTGACTTTGAAATAAAACCTGCCGGAAATAAATCAGCTGCAGTAAACTCTAGTAAAAACATTAGATTGATTCAATATTTCTGGGAAACAGATTTCTTTCTGCAGTTATTCTTATGATTTATAATTATGTCTTTTTATTGATTTAGTATTGCACTATATACATGGATAGGATGAGTTTTGTTTCTAATGCTCAGCACTGATAATATTTTCATCTCAATCTTTTATTATAGCAAAATGAAAAATAAAAAACTGTGAAAATTGACACAGGCTGGGGAGAGGACTGTCTGGGCTTCTTTGCTGAGGCTGCTGCCCCCGTGACCCGGACCCAGATAAGCGGAGGACGACAAGTACGAGTACGAGTACGAAAATTGAAATAGCTTGTGAGACCTGTGTTATTTGTTAAAATTAAAATGACAAAACAAAATTGATGTTTAGGTATAGATATATATTTTGCTATTACCCAACACAGAGCTTACTACATTTTAGAATCTGAGACATGATTTTTTAGTTACATTTTTAGATCATCAGAACTCCTCTGACTAGTGGTGGATCTTCCAAATCAACCAAAATGTTTATTTACACTGAGCCTCACGTTATGTACATGAAATCAAACAACACTGACCAAATGCTGCTTTATTTGGTTGTTTTTTAGCCACCTTAAAAAAAGGCCCACCAAAAACATTAATATCACTTTAAGCGTATGCTATATTTAGAATATTTTCACCACTTTACCCTGCTGTCAGACAGCCTTTTCCGATGGGGAAATGAAGCCATTTTGCTGCAGCCCCGTACACAGCAGTACATTGTTCAGCTTCTGTGCTGGTACATTTGGTTTATCAAAGATAATGGCAAAGCAAGAAAGTATATAAAATAAGCACAGTAGAAACACTAGATGGGTCGGACCACAGTGTTTAACTATTAACTCAACACGTTACAGTTACGGCTTAAAATGACAACAGATAAAAAGCAAGTTTGCCTATTTCACATATCTCCGCAATTGAAATCAATTGCCACTTGTCTACCCAGAAGTGATTGTTGTTGTTATGATGATGTTCTGATCTAGACACGACATAGGTGGCTGTTTAGGGTGCTGCTGAGAGTGGTGTGCCAAAATCGTGACTCCATTTTTTCAACCTGATCTCACTCAGAAGTCGTGGAAAACCAATGCTTGGTCAGTGACTTCCAGCGTCAGACACCAATGAACAAAGACGTCCTTTCATGTCAGCATGATACAGCCCAGTTGCTGTTATTGTTTAATGGGGGCATCAGGGGCAAAGGCGGTGAGACAACAACTAAAGTTAAGGCAGCAGAAGTTTGACTAGGGCAGGTAGGAGAGGTGGTGGATGGGTCCAACAATCACCAACTTTCATCCGGGAGGCCGGTGTTTGCCTCCCACCTGAGTGTGAAGCCAAACCCTGTTCTTTTGTCCTAAACCCAACCACATGTGTTGTTGAAGGAAAAAAACATCAATTTGCAGTGTTGTACCAACATAGTGCATTTAATGTGAAAGAGACTGTATGCAAAGTGTACATTTCCTGTGAAAGCAGAAGTGTATTTTGACAACAGACAATGCATGTAACAGGCTGAAGGTGACATGGTGTCCCACAACGTCAACAGCCAACACACCTAGGGTACACTGTGCGTCATATTTCGACATGAAAAGTCCATGACCAAATGATAATATGTGACAAGGTTGGAGTGAAAATGTGTTGATAAGGACAGCATTATAGCAAGAGATCATATTAAATTAAACTAAATTAAATTAAAAGGAAAAGCCACTTAGGATGAGGAAAAGCCACTGAGGATGAAGAAAAAAAAGTATAGCAGAGGAAGAGGACAAAATTATGCTACATTCTGTCATTATTTGTTTCCACATTATTGTTTGTTATCTAAGTTGTTTATTTGTGTTGGTTTCTCATTAGGGTCTTGTTCTAGTTTGTAATGAAAAAAAAAAAGCCTAATAATAACAGGGGAAGTTTGCCTATGGTGCTGAATTTGCTAGTTACGGCACTGTCTCTGACTTTCCGACGGCCAAACACATTAAGAGCCGCTGCAGTGGACAACTTGAGGTTGATGTTTGATGTGAATTGGACAGTGTGTTATTCAACAGTGTGAAGGTCTTTTTTCAGAGGTTCCCATTGGTTTGGATAAACCCCCAGCAGCAGCTGGGACTGAATTTGTCACCGGGCGGTGATCCAGTCGCTCACACCTGACAAATCGGCTTGCTCAGATTGATTGGTTTCCTGTTGTTTAATTCATCAGTGTTTCTTTAGCCTGAAGCAGGTATAAGAAACAACACTTTCTGAGCCACCAACGGCCCACACGCAGTTTATGATGAAGAAAAAATGGCCTGGCAGGGGACAGTGTCAGTAATGGCCGGACTATCCATTATGAGTCACAGTTCTAATTTGTCATGCTGTTTGTGGCTGCAGAAGACACACCATGTGCATGCTTTTATTAATATCCCAGGATGCAGCTCTGCTATTGACCAATATTTATCATGTCCAGTGGGTGAAGTATCATTTTACATTTAGTCAAACACAATAAGAAAAATATATCATGACATGAATGTTATTTGTAGATGCTGTTACAAATAGCATCTAAAAACATGCTAATCAGAGATGATGCAGAATACACTGACTAGCTGGTGAAACTTTTCTGCAAGTGCCATGTTTGAGACTAGCATAGGAAACTGTGTTGAAAATACTTAAAAGGAGGGCATTCATTTTTAGAATTTGAATTTAACCTCCTGACAGCCCAGATGTTATTTGGTGGGCTATACAAATATAGGCCCTATAATTTCTCCTGACTGTATGGGATTAGTAGGACCTGATAAGTATAAGAAACTAAGCATTGTCTTTGAACAATAAGAAGTTTAAAACAAATGATGTCCTGATATGAGGACAATAGGTTTACTTTTAATGGTTACATGAGGTGACTACAAGTGTGTAATTAAGTATAAAACAGTTTATTTCAATGCCTAAACATGCCTGTGCAAAAACAAAATTACAAAATAATACAAAATGTGTTCAGTGTTTTGTGTTGGGTTCACTGTTCAAGTCTAAAACTGTTCAAAACTGTTCATTTCACTGCCCCCCAATAATTGTTCAGCTTCAGCTCAACAGTCAAAATAATGCCCGTTTATTACCAAAATGCAAATAAACAACCTAGCTAACAATAAGAAATAAGATTAAAATATCTGCTAATTTTCTTTCAGTAACATGTTGTATGTGTTAAAATAATCATATAAATCAATAATCAATAAAAAAAAATTACAAATTAACTTGTTCAGAAGAATAAACAATAAAATGATATATGACATTATAAAATAATAATACAATATATCAATTAACTTTCAAATCGAACTAAGAATGCACCACTTTTAAAGTTCTGGGCCAATACTGATACCAATGTTTAAAATGACAATTTGGTGAAAAGCTGACAATGATGTTTTTCTATTGGTATTTCTTTTGTTTTTTGTAATTTATTTTTTCTTTTGTACCAGGGAAACACAGAAATGAACACTTTTAAAGTCATTCAGTCCTTCATCACACTACCTTTGACTACCTATTACTCAGCATTAATAGAAGAAAACAAGAACAACCCCAGGTTTCTTTTCAGCACTGTAGCCAGGCTGACTGAGAGTCAAAGCTCTATTGAGCCTTGTATTCCTTTAGCCCTTAGCAGTAATGATTTTACGAGCTTTTTTAATGACAAAATTCTAACTATTAGAGGCAAAATTCATGACCTCCTGTCCTCAGATAGTACCTATCTAACCTCAAACACAGCTGTAAGACCTAATATATATTTAGATTGCTTTCCCCAATTTCTCTTCAAGAACTGACCGCAGTGATTTCTTCATCTAAATCATCAACGTGTCTCTTAGACCCCATCCCAACTAGGCTACTTAAGGAGGTCTTTCCTTTAGTTAACACTCATATATTAGATATGATCAATATATCCTTATTAACATGCTATGTACCACAGTCTTTTAAGGTAGCTGTAATTAAACCTCTACTAAAAAAGCCCACCCTGGATCCAGAGGTGTTAGCCAACTATAGACCAATATCTAATCTTCCCTTTCTTTCAAAGATTTTCCCTCATTTCCCTCTCCTCTCCATTTGGTCACACCCGCATAACGTTAATGTATGTATATCTACTCCCAAATAATGCAGTGCATCTATGCCAGTGAATCCACCATGGTGGATGAATGATTCAGTTGAATTCGACTTCCAAGACGATCCTCACCTAGCTGTCAATTCGATTGAGACTGGCCAATAGGCACGTGGCCCCGCCATGACATTATTTTCACAGCGAAACTCAAATATTATTATTTTTGGCTATCAGTGTGAAAACTTTTTCTCTCAAATATTTTTTTTTCTCTCATATCATTTATTTTCTCGCATGTAATAAAGACACAAATATAGCTCCATAAAACCCCACATGTTTACTTAAGGTTTCTGTTTTATCTACCATATTTTATTATCAGATCTTACTATTCTACTTACAAGTAGACACTTGTTTCACGGTACCTGGCATTCCAACACAACACCACATTATCCTGTTAAAGCAATATTCATAACTTGGATTACTTTTAGAAAAACACTTTTGATTGTCTTGATTGGTGGACCCTTACAGACTAAAGGAATATGAATAACATACTGGGTAATCGAGGAATGGACACATATTCTGACTTGATGACAGCTTCAGAAGAAGGAAGTCACCACTTTATTTCATCATGCCGGTAAATCTGAATGAGTTACACTCTTCTCTGGTGCTCATGAATTCAGTAAAACCAAATTAATTAAACAAACGATGTGTAGCATCTCCATATTGACAAAAGTTTAAACATTTATATTTGTATGCATGTTCTAAATCGCTAACTCATTCGTGATCAAGGATCAGGAAAAATTGCAGTGCTACCTTTCAAATAAGGCCATGCATGTCCATGTACTAAAAATGGAACAAGAACAGCTTTCATTTTACTTTAGGTTTGCCTTGGATAGGTGTTTTAGGTGAATTAAGTTTAACTGTACAGGACCATAACTTAAGCAAAATTAAGTATGAGGTGCAGGAAAGCCAAAATATAATGTCTTAAGATGAGGATGCAGGGTCTCAGGAGCTTAAAAATTAAACTAAGTTTGGGAGTTTTAGCAAACCAATTTGATATAATGAAGTCATGGTGCATGTGAGCACCCGATTGCAGATAGAGGTCAGCATGTGCATGTACATCATTAGATACTGTACACCACACTGCATTGTTTCCTTATTAGAAGCCATTTGAGGCATGTTGTGTGTTGAACTTGGTTGCGTCTTCAGGCCAGCATCCATACAGCTTTGATCACAGATGACTGGAAAGCTCCTCTATCACTAACACAGCCAGTCTGTGCTCATATATCCTAGCAGAGCCTGATTCAAGGTTGGGGCAGGTGAAACTCAAAGAGAGAATAATTGGCCCTCAGACTGCAATGATATTAATGATACAATTAGAGCAGGCCTTTGGTTTCCTCTGTGGCAGAAACAGGTAGTGATAGGTGATACCGGGAGACTTCACTAGTGTCAGTCCGATCCTTCTGATGCCGTGCTGATCCCACAAAAGCGGGAGGCTGGCACACACTCGCTCAGGCTCATTTCCCATGGTGCACCCTGCCTTTGAGCGCTGACCTTGGATGGAGGCTCCCTTGTGGTGAGAGAAGAGATGGAATACATGTTTGAAAGATCAAAACAGTCCAGGCTCACCTGTCTCCACAAACACTGGCACAGGGTTTTCACAGCCCACGTTCATTATAGAAGTTGATCAGCATTGATTCAGCCCGGCTCTGAGACACAGCTGTGCACTCTGGAAAAATGACACCGTTTACTAGCAGCTGATATCCACTGTACACACACTAACTCTGTCTGTCTACATTTCTTTGATGATATTAAGTGCATAAAATGTAAAAAGGAAAAAAGATAATAGATGCAAATGAGCTGTTCCCAATGTCTGATGCCATATTTGTCAAATTGCTCATTTAGTCTGATAGGTAGATTCAACATTGGATTCAACAACAAGATGTGAAACAGAAAAAACAACGCATCCTCAAATTTAAGTAGCTGTAATATACTCTGTGTGACCTCTTAAAGAAAAGTTATTGGAAATATTCATCTTCTTACTTATCGATTAATTAGGTTTCTTTAGACATATAAACATGTTTTTAACATGTCGATAAAGTCGATAAACACTATAGACACTTAAAACAGTAACCGCAAGTATTTCACATACACCATACCCAGTGTTGGGCAAGTTACTCTCAAAATATAATATGTTACATATTACTGGTTACCTTCATTTGAAAGTAATTAGTTACAGTACATTACAGTAACATTGTAAATGTAATAATATCATGTCTTGTTATATCATAATATCATGTTTTAAGTACATGTGATTTTTAGATTTCAAAACTGAAAACAACGGCTACATGTGAGGCTGTTTATAAAACAGTGAAACACAGTTCATAAACACATTTTATAATGTGTAAAACGGTATTTGTCCTGTAATTAATTCTCATAAGCACAAGCAGTTTTTACCATATTTTAAGAATAATATCTCATTTTCATTTCATTTCATTACATTATGTTAAATCCATCCTAAAATGACTTTTATCCGTTAATAGTACAGACCTGAGTGTACACACAATAAATTGAAGGACTTATTGGTTCTTTTGCAGTCCAATTTTTCATCAATATCTACAAGACTTTCTGATGTGTAAAATTTCAACACATGAAAACATGAATTTCACATGTTCTGTTTTTTTTTGTAAGAGACAAATCATACTTAATCATAAATTAATTCATTAATCGATGATGATAAGAAATGTGTTTGAGCTCAGGTTTTCTACTTAAAGGGATAGTTGAGCTTTTTTGAGGTGGGGTTGTATGGGGTACTGATCCATAGACAGTATGGTAGGGTAGGGTACAATATGCTTCAATACAGCACGACTGATACGATACAGTATACTTTATTGTCTCTGTAGGGAAATTCGTCTTAGACTCAGGAGCTGCACAAGTGTTGCTGCCTTACAATTATAGTCCAGAGAAAATGAAAAGTATACAACATAAAAACAAACAAACAAACAAAAACTCCACATACTTAACATAACAGTATTGCACATCAGCCATTCATGTATTGCACATAACACCAGCACACACTAGTCGGCGTGCTCACAACTGGACAAACAGGCTGGAGCCCAACATGGAAACTAACCAATATCAGTTAAAGTGCACACTGTATTGACAGTATTTTCACTGATTTACCTTAATGTGAGACAGTGAAAAATGGAAAATGAAGCCATTATATAACTCTCTTCAAAGCCAGACTCCAATCAGAAAAACAGTGACTTAATATTGTTGAACACAGGAACCACTGCCTCCATCAGTTAGTGTACTTGTGTTATTGTGTGACTCTGGTGTTCAGTTCAAGATTCATTAAAGTCACACAATAACACAAACTAACTAACTGACTGAAGCAGCAATAGACCAGCAGCTACTGTGTTCAGGAAGCTAAAATTATTGTTTGGAGTCGGGTGGCTTTGACGACAACATAAATGGGAACTGAAGCCGTCAACGGCTCCCCCGTCGGAACAGATTATCTAAAGGAAAGGTAAAGTGCTGAAATTACTCTTAATATAGCGCACACTTAAACTTTTTTTAGGTGGCTAAAATACGTTTTGTTGCTGACCCCATCCACAGCAGTACATTGCTTAAGTCACATGTCGGCACTCCAACCTGCTTCTCCAAACTAGGGGCATGCTGACTAACATTTACTGTATGTAACACACTAACAATGGATAAGTACCCTGTACAACTCCACTTAAAAAAAATCCTCCTTTAAGGAGCAGTGTTTCTGGATGCTTTAGTCCAATTATTACAAATCTCAAAAAACATCCATTTCTCACATAACTTTTCAGATTGATTTACCTTCCAGGCTGGTTTCACTTCATTTAAATGGACTGTAAAAATTAACTTGCAAAGGAACTTGCTTGAGTTCGGTAATCATTCACAGCAGACATCACGACTGCCTGCTGTCAGAACGTTGTTATGACTGCGTGGTAACATGATGCAGATTTTCCAAATCAATCTACCCTTAGAACTATATCGCCACATGATAAAAATGATGTGTTTTTGACGACAATAAAAGCAGATATGATGTTCACTGTGATGGATCACTGAAGTCAAGCAAGTTTAAAATCTCTGCAAGTTGATTTTCATTGTGTGCTAAAAAGAAAAGCATCGGCTGGAGGGTATAAAACACACCTCAGATATTTAAAACAATACTGCATCCTTTGACAAATGTTCAGCAGTAAAAACAAGTATGATCATAACAATATGATATAATGCTGGTATAAGATTTACTTAATACAGAAACAAACAGCAGTAAGATGTGTTTGGATTTATAAGCTTTGCTTGCCCGTATAACAACAGTTGCCTGTAATGCAACATATCTCAGGTGGGTTTGGTTTCAAACTTCACCCGAGAGTCCTCCAGCAATAATCTGAAATTCAGAATAAAGACAGTTGATGCATTTATTTATTCAGCCATGTTTACTCAGATTCATTTTTCCTCCAGGACATGGCTGTGTCTGTGAGTCTCCTCAGTGTGGGTGGTTACCTGAGGGAGGTGTGCCGTGTTGTAGTGAAGCTTCTTTTAAAGCACCAGCTCTTGTTCTCATTGGCAGCCTGTGTGGGGCCTTTGCTGGGACCACTGCTGGGGAGACTTCACAACGTCTTCCTGTGGCAAAGAGAAGCTTTCTTATCTATTTTGGATGATACAGCCGCACATCATGAAAGACCCCCCCCAGCCCAGGTGGATATCCCAGGTACACAGGCCAGAGAGGCTGTTGGATTTCAGGGAGCAAGGGGAAAGGTGGGAGGAGGACTGAGTTACAAGTTGAACTTCAACAACCCAAAAAACTCTGAATGTGAAGACGCCTACATCTAAACTCTACTTTCCCCTAAATCTGCTCTCCAAATCTCACTCCTGACTGAGCTGTTTTGAATTAAATCAGTTCCTAGATCCCTCCACAGAGAATAATCTACATTCAGCTCAAGGTTTTGGTCAATAGCATAACCACTGTGAAGCACGAGGCACCACTGAGACAGAGAGATATTTGATTCATGGCCTAGTAATATAAATCTAAAGAAATCTCTGTCAAAGAACCATGGACAGAATAATTGTTTGCAATGGGAAATCTCAATGGAGTCCTCAGAACTCATTCTGAGGCTTTTGAAGTGAGCGCTGACATTGGAGAAACTCAAGGGCGGGGAGGGGATGAGGGGCCTCTCAAATGAAGAAAGATGGAGGTGCATTCACCTCAGAAATTATAAGCAGCGCTTTCAAGATGCCGTCAAGTTTGTGAGAATAAATCGAGGTGCGTGTGCATGTGTGTGCGTGCATGTGCGTGCACATGGGTAAGGGGGGTCTTTAAGCAAAGGAAGACCTGAATATATGCACTTGAGGAGATCATTAAAAATGAAACGAGTTGTGTTTGCAAAGCGGGAAGTGAGGTGGTCTGAACTGCATGGATTCAGCAGAGAACCTTGTCATTCGCTTCAATACAGCACAGTGGCATAACAAAACAGAGCTGGGAGCTGAAGAGAGAAACATTCCTCCATTAGAAACCACAATAAAAAAACTGAAAGGTTCTGGAAGACATTAAAAACCTTGAATTTGTTATCAAATGCTTTGATGCCCGGGGTCTCCCCCACAGCATGCAACACCTAATGTGTGATGCTGATTGCCTTGTTGTGGTCAGGAGCCTGCTCAGGCTCCCTGTGCATGCTGGGAGAAACAGTTGGGAGGCTGATTAGGACCGGACTGGCCTTAAGCAGCACGTTAAGCAGTTCTCTCCTGTTTCTCTCTATTATATAGCTACGGCCCAGGATTCAACAAGGCCTTGATGCACTGACAAACCTCTCTCTATTCATCCTGTGAAACTAAATTTGTTTTAGAAATGCTTTATGCACTACAAGGATGTTGCTCTTATATGGCGGTACACTGCAAAATAAAATATTAACCAGTCGGTCAATAATTAAGTCTTAAAATGTCCCTAGTTCAAATACAATACAAATACAACCCTTTTCAAAAATAAAGTGTTATTTTAAGATGTATTATGTCCTCTACATGACTGAATGAATGAATAATAAAATTAGTCTTTGGTGCCTCAAGTGTGGCAATCTATCTTATTATGTCTTGTTTCAAGATACTGACATTTACATCTGAAAAATTAGAATACAAAAAAGGGTTCCTGAAGAGCTGCAGTGGGAGCATTTTTTAGATCCTCTGGGTTCCCTTGCAGTAGTCTTTTGTTCCCTCATAAAACTTTTTTTTTTAAGAATTTAGAATAGCTTCGTATTAAATCGCTTTGAACCCCTTTGATACCATTCCAATTAAATATTAGTACAAGCATACATGTTTAAGGAATTGAGCATTTTGGAAAATATGTTTTGTTGCTTTCTGTGAGTGAGAAGAGAAGATGGATGTCAGTCTGTGTGTTAAGTACAGAGCTGGGGTCAGGCTGTGGTAGCTTAGCTCAGCATAAAGACTGGAAAAGCTGCAGCTCCTTGAATGGCCACTTGAGGCTGAATTCCCATAATGCCAGCTTTACAGCAGAAATAAACATGTTTGCAACCTGGTACAAAACCAGTTGTGGTCTCTAAAGCTAATTTCAACATTCATGGAAACTGTACAGGGGTTGAATTTTTATATAACTCTCTTGCTTAAATGTTTTTTAAGGCTTAAATGTATGCACAATTAACAGCGTAGCCACTTTGAGTGACAGGTGGATGCTGTTTGTTGACAAGTCACTACCATGGCAACAGTGTTAGTTAATATACCGATGGCGTAACCCCAGATTCACTAAAGGTGTAGCTGGTACTATTTCAGTGTTTTCACTGAATGAATGTTTCACTGTAACATTTTGGTCAGCTAAAAAAAGTCTTGCTCAGTGATTGGTCGTACTAAAACATTCTGAGGAGTCAGATAGCAGTTTTTCCGGCAAGTATATTTTGTTTTAATGGTTTTAACACTGTTTTTCACCAGTGAAAAATTGCATTAGCATTAGTATTATCACAGTTAAGCATAGCAGTAAATGCACCATGCTAACTTAGCTATCAGCTAGCATTGCACTGTGGCCTAACTGGATGCGAGCATCAGATTTTTGTGCTGCATCGTATTACATCAAACGCTCTCTGTCCACACTGGATCCGTTAAATAAGGAGCTCAGTCATGTCATGTAAACAAACCAAAGCTGTGGTCTCAGAGTAACCACTGAAAAGATGGGTAAGTACATCCTTCCTTATTATTTATACTCACAATACTACTATCACAGGTAACTTATAGATATCACTGTTGTAGCTTTCATACTATATCATACCACCATCTCCACTTTGTAAAACAAGCTAGCTTGCTAGCGCCTTACACAATACCAGAAACATTCATCTTTCTGGCGGTTTTCCTCCAGCCAGATGCTAACTTATTCAGGCTTCTGTAGTGAAATAAGGAGGTACCCTGTAGGTAGCTCCTCATTTCAACATCAGTGTTGCGTCACTCGTGGGCAGTTAGGACAGCCCAATAGAAAACAGTGCAATCAAACAGATTTAGTCGCTGATGCTTGCTCGCATTGCATCCGGTAAGGACACTGGGCCCTATTTAGATGGTCTAAAGTGGACAGCGGAGGGTGCATAATCCATGTCGCAAGTGTCATTGCTATTTAGATGCAGATGCAGTTGTCATTTTCACGCCCTGCGCCCTCTTCGTCTAACTAGCAAATGAACTTGCGCTTCTCTGGGTGTGTTGGTCTAAAAATGAGGAGTGGTCAGGCGCAGTCATGGCGCGTTGCTAGTTAGATGACGTAAAAAGCAAATGCGCCAGTGACCAACAAAACCTGGTCTAACGTCAACGGCGCAGTATTTCACTGTTAAACAAGTTAGTAATATGCGTCTCTAGGCGGGTGCACAATGCGCGTGCACTCTGCTCAGACACACACGGAGCAGCCACACATATGCAAAAGATAACAAATAAAAATATGAAAGGTTATTACTGTGCACATTAAAATATTTATCAGAAACACGTCTTAATGGTCAGTCATTAATCAGAATGAGCTAATCGCAGTAATAATGATCATCATAATCTGTAATAATGACAAATGAAATTGTGAAATTATCTGACCAATCAGTCATTTTTTTGATTGAAAACCAAAGCCCGCACATTACATTTATTTTAACATGTTATACTAGGCCACATTATATTATATTATTATATTGTTATCTGAGTGTAGAGAGGACACACATGCAAATAAGAGGCAGAACACAGCTCTGGGAAACATGAAAACAATTAACAAACATGGGTGGGGGAGAAAACGCTGAACAGGTCCTAGCTGCAGGATCAGAACCTTGGGGAGCTCCGCGGCAGTCCTGACAGCTGTGCTCTTTTATATGATGAAAACAGGTTTGAATAATATTCCACAGATATTTAGTAGGATCTTTCTCGTATTAGTGATCCCACGCCTGCTTTACCTCGGGGAGCTTGGGTGCCTGTCTTCTGTCCCCGTAGATCTGGTTCTGACGGGCCTTCACCTCCCGCACGAGGAGATCCGTCTCCTCAGCTGTAAAACGCTCACTCTTTCCAGTTGGTAGGTCCTCCATCTAACTAGCTCCCGCCATGCGCTCCAATCGCGCCTCTTTTAAAGGGAATGAGAGGTGACACTCTGATTGGCTTATTGAATGATACGCCCAAAACACACCCATGACTAATTCACAGAGTAAGTCCAACCCTTCACGTCTGGCACTTTGCGTTTTAGACCATCTAAATAGGGCCCACTGTGTTAGGGTAATCTCCACCCCCTCGTCCAAATAGGTGGTTTAGCTAATGAGTTTTTTGAATGGGTTTTTGGTGAGATGCCTGAAATAAGGTCTGTGGTTAACACAAGCTAAAGACACTTTCAGAAAATATGTCATTAAATAACCCACTCGTGAATTTTGAAGCTTTTATGTGTCTTAATAAAGAAGGTTGCTAACAAGTGGCTAAATGAGACTACAGAAGGTCATCACATCGAACACTGCTTTATGGCTTCGTTTTGGTAGGGTTGTTAAGTTGTGACCGTGGTGTAGTTTCTTTTTATTTTCTAACATTATGTTTTTGCTTCTAGTGATTACATTTAGGCTTTAAAAATTAGAAAAGTGGTGTTCATATGTGAAGATTATCTTGCTAAACAAAATGTTTAAGTCTAAACATTTGTTTGCCACAGAGCGTATTTTCTGCAATGATCCAAAATCCTATGGAATCCCATGGACTTTTTTTTATGAGGGAACCTGGGTGATGCTAACTTCCGTGTTGGCCCACAGAAAAACATCACCCAACTCTGTAGGCTCTTTTATGGCTTCAAAAATCCAAGGTGGCAATGGCCAAAATACCAAACTTGAGGCTTCTGGGACACCGTGCAACTTCAGCCTGTTACATTGTTTGTTTTCAAAACACACTTCCATTTTCACAGGAAATGTACAGTTAGCATACATTCTGACTAAAATAAATGCACTACGTCAGTACAATACTGCAAATTGACATTTTTCTCCTTCAGCAACAAACACACGTGGTTGGATATAGGAAAAAAGAACAAGGTTTGGCTTTACAATCTTGAAGGAAGCAAATACTGAGCTCCCGGGCGAAAATCAGTGGTTGTTGGACCCATCCACCACCCCTTCCGATCACCCTGTGTGGTCTTCCGCCACCTTAACTTTTGTTGTTGTCCTGCCTGGTTTCTGCCTGATGCCACCTGGTGCCAGTAAACAATAGCGGTGCCTGGCTGTGCGTCATGCCAACATGAAAGGACTTTTTTTTCCTATCCGTGTCTAACAGCAGAAGTCACTGGCCAAGTGCCTGTATTCAACGACTTCGGAGTGAGACTGTGGTTGATATGGCAAGATTAATCTCAAGTTTAAGGAGACATTATTTTAAGTATGCAAATTAAAGGAGTATTACATGCAAAGTACAAATAGGAAATGTAAAATAATTTCTCACTTACCTCCGTGTATGCAGGCATTTCAGCAGCAGCAATGTGTTTTTCCTGACAGTTTTTTATGGTTTACTTTTATTGTAGCATAGCCCATAAATGCTATCATATAAGATATTACTGAGTGAACATTGTATGCTTATGTAGCTCCAGATATAAACCACCAGCATAGTAATAAATAAGTTAAAAGGAAATGCTATCAAATGAATAATGTTTTTGTAGCTGTATGGAGCACACAAAACAGCACGTATTAAAAACAGACAATGCAGAGACGAAGGAACTCCGGCACGAAGGAAAAACAACTCTTTCTTCCAGAGAATTATTAACAAAAAGCAAACTGCTTACGATTAAACAAACCCATGCTGCCTAATGAATCTGTGAGGCAAATATGAGGGAAACTTTTCCTGTCAATCACAGCCATGACAGAATTGTCACAGTCTGTTTGAAGTCTGCAGCAGGAGTCAACGAGGGACCCTGAACGAGTAAATAAAACATGCCGCTTTACTTTGCCTCCGCCGGTTAATAGGGCGGCAGCACTGATCAAAAGAACATTAGCTTTGATTAATCAATCAATACCCCGGTGGCCTCCGTCCTGTCCATTGATCTGCCGGCTGTATGGAGGTCAGCGTTGGGTTCGGCAGCATGTGAAATGCTCGGCTGCATTTTTCACACTGGCCTGCTCAAACAAAAATCCACCCTCATTGATTTTTCTTTCATTTCCCTTCTTTAAAATGTTCTTCTGTTCAAAGGTTACCCATGCTAAGGAAAGTTCTGCAGCTCTGCCACAGATGTGTGATTTTAAGGACATAACAATGTACGTTGTAAGGAAACAAAGATGGACCCTAAAGACAACAGGTTACTGAGACAAAACTGCCTTATTTTGGAACCATAGCCAATGAAAAGCTCTGTGAGAAAACAAAATGTAATGAGTCAAATCTTCAGCTGGAGAAACAAACATATTTGCAATTATAGAGGCTTCTGTGCTCTTAGTTTTAGCTTATGTCAGACTTTGAATTAAAATTAGGATGCACTGATATATGTTATGTTTTTTTTTTCTGTACATCTATGTTATACAGTGGCACCCCCAGAAATTTTTTGTAAGGGTGGCTAGATGGGGCCACTGAAAATCTTAGAGTGGCACCAAAACCACTTGCCATAACTGAATTTCAGGAATTCTATTATGCTGTTGCAGTATAAGTTGAAAACTATGGCAAAATGGAGAGTTAGGGAATCACATAATATCACTAATTATCTGATGTCTTAATATAATGACGAAAACTCTGTCTGTCTGTGGATGGGTGTGTGTCTGTTCCACGTTTTTCTCCTCACTGACTTGGTCAATCTATGTGAAATTTGGCACAGTGGTAGAAGGTCATGGGAGGATGCGAATGAAGCAATATTACATCAACTGGCCAAAGGGGGGCGCTATAGCAACCGATTGAAATTGCAAACTTTGAATGGGCATATCTCATGCCCTGTATGTTGTAGCGACATGAAACTTTGCACAGAGATGCCTCTCCTCATGAGGAACAAATTTGCTTCAAGAACCCATAACTTCCGGTTATATAGATTTTCCACCATTTTGAATTTTTTGAAAAACACTTAAAATCGATCTCTTCCTAGGAAGTTTGACCGATCTGCATGAAACTCGGTGAACATCTAGGGACCAATATCTAAAGTTCCCTCTTGGCAAAAGTTGGAAAACTTACTAAAACTGAGCTTCTATAAGGCAATGAATATTGCAGAGGACGTGGCTCATCACATAAAGGTGTATAACATCTCAAGGGTTTCATCAATCACCACGCAATGTAGGCATATGACCACACATAATCTGAGGGGACCCCTCCATTGTTGACCCGATCGGACAAAATTGGGGCGCTAGAGAGCTTATTTCTTATTTAGGCCTAACCGCCATATCGATTTTTACTAAACTTGGTAGATATGTAGGACAGGACGCCTCAAGGTGACTGGAGAAATTTAACTCTAATTGGCAACTGGATGAAAAATGCTTAAAACTGGCTAAAATGTGACTGATCGCTCCCCCTGTGGCTGAATGTTGTTGTTTTTTTCTAATTTTTGGTATGACTAAGTCATGGTACTGTATGCTGTACTCAATGGATATGGACTAGTTTATATTAAATATAATTCATTTTATTTTTGGTTTAATCTTGTTTTGATTTGTTTGGTACATCCCCCCACATACACAAGGAATCCTTCAAACCCAAGATTGCAGAGAGCTTTTTTGCTATCTTAAACCAGAAGTGCTGGATGGTGGACAGAGCCATAAAGAGTGAAGGTAGTTATCTGTGGTGCCCACAGTACAGTGTGAACATTTATCTGTGTTGGAGAGACCCTACACAGTGCAGTTTGTATTGAGTACAAAGTACAAGTATTTTTGCAGGCCTGAATCCAAAGGCAGTCCAGTTGGTGTCTCTTTCCCATATAGCAGGGATGCTGTCATCTGTACTGGACATTAATTTCTATAAGTTAAAAAGGTAGTTTTCTCATGATCTCCCTCTCTCTCTCTCTCTCTCTCTCTCTCTCTCTTGGGCCTACACTATATTGACTTTTTTTTAACCGAATTTAAATTCCCCACTTTGACCCTATTCCATTGGATCGGGTCTTTAGATGATTTAACTTGAAATAGGTGGTGGAGATGTGTGATTTCTCTTCTGTTCCCATATGCTGAAGTGAAAAGCAGGTCTGTTGGACTGAAAGTCAGGGTTGTGCCAGAGAGGTGCAAGGAGTCATTTGTGATTTGCTCACTTTAAGGGTTTTCCACATTTTTTAACCAATAAAGGTAAAATTACAAATTTTGATACTGATGCATTCTGTCCCAGCTGGCACTGGATGATCAATCAATCAATCAATCAATTTTATTTATAAAGCCCAATATCACAAATCACAATTTGCCTCACAGGGCTTTACAGCATACGACATCCCTCTGTCCTGATGATGATGTCAGAAAGATGTTGAACTCTTAGGTCAGACAGACTTTGAATGTTGGTTGGAATGAAAATCAGGTTCACAATATTTAAATGACTTTAGAATTTCATGTTGTGTGGACAACACTCCAGGAAACTGTGCACAGTCATTGTGTTCCAAGAGTTCCAACACATAGCTCCGTGTAAAATCACAAATGGGAGTTTTAATCAATCCAGTCTTACTCTGAGGTCATTGAAAACCAGCACTTGGTGAGTGACTTTCAGCAGATGAAATTAGCCATCCTTTCACGTCAACATGATACGTGGCTGGTCATGGTTATTATTTAATAGCACCACATCATTGGGAAACACGACGGGACGGCAACGAAAGTTAAGGATGCAAAAGTCGGAATAGGGCAGATGGGAGTGGTGTCGGATGGGTCCAATAGTCACTGACTTTCACCCAGGAGGCCCGTGTTCACTTTCTGTAAGATTGTAAAGCCAAACCCTGTTCTTTGTTCTCTTTATTGGCAAAACATAACCACGTCCGTCTATTGGTGAAGAAAAAAAACCCACAATCTGTGGTGTTGTACCAACGTACTGCATTTATTTCAAAAGAGACTGTATGCAAATTGTGAATGTATAACAGAAATGTAGTTTGAAAACAGACAATGCATGTAACAGGCTGAAGTTGACATGGTGTGTTGCAATGTCATCAATCAACGCACCCAGGACACCTTGCACATCATATTTCAGTGTGGAAAGTCCATGACCAAACATCAATATGTGACAAGGTCAGAGTGAAAATGTGTTGTTTTTATATAATTAATTAATTAATTTTATTTATATACTTTATTAATCTCCCAAGGGGAATATGTATGTTTGTGTTCAAAAGAAACAAACCACATACAACATATTAATCAGTGAGCTTTAGAGGTGTTGGTAGGTATAATTTTGAATTTTGGATGGAGCTAGGGTAGCCATTTCCCCCTGCTTCCTGTCTTTATGCTAAGCTAAGCTAACCTAACCAAGTCTTGACTCTGGCTCCTGCTTAACATACAGACATGGAACAGATATCCAGTTCATCTCAGGAAGAAGAATGTTTTACATTTCACAAAATGCTGATGAACATGGAGTGTACCTAGATGCTGGAGGTAGACGCAGAGAACATTATCCAATGGTCACACTCCACACTGGTGATAGTACAGCAGTGGAGGAAGGCAGAACTGTAGACGCCATCTGGAGAAGTTTCTTCTTCTCCTGAATTACAGATTCTTTAAAACCCTGCAGGGGTGATCACCAGACAGCTCATCCCATTGAAGTGCTCCGAGGTTCCATTTCAAAGATGCGTTGCATCTCTTCATGCCCCGCTTGGTGGCATCGTTGTTTTTCATGTGGCCCCATTCTCCCGGAAAATGCAAATGAGCGTAATTTCAAATGACAACGAAAGTAAACTTCTTTTGTGAGTTGTGTGAGCCAGGTTCCCTGTGGGGGACAGGGAGCCGAGAAAAACCCTGCTCTAATTCTGTCATTGTCAAACTTTGACATAAGCGATTGTTCAGTCGCCTTTGTTGAGTGATACAACGGGTAACAGGGTCCCAATTCCTCCACGTTAATTTTTTAAAAGAAAGCACAAGACATGTATTCCTTGAAGAAATGTTTGGCGCTGCTTATGCTAAATATTATAACATTCAGGCAGTGATGTCTTTTGTTTTTCCCTTTTATCTCCTCTTATCCACAGGAGGCCTTTACCTTTGCCACTGAGCCTCATAACAGCATCTCAGAAATAATTTAAGTAGCCCTTTTTTAAAAAACACTAAGACAAGTCAGAAGAATTCAGATTCAAGATCAAGGTGTACCGTTTCTCCGCAGCAAGGGCAAGGGCTGACTTCCTCTCCGACAGTACATGATGATCAAGTACGCTGTTTTGTTAAAAGGCCTGTCCTGGATTCCCAAGATCTGCCCACAACACACATGTCTGCATATTTACCAGCATGTGTGTGAACAGCAAATTAAGTGTCAAGTTGAATGATGTTCTCTGATGACAGAAGCCACACAATGAGTACATTATGTTCTGCCACAGCACTACAGCTGGTTTGTCATTGTGAATAATGTAAATACCACAATGACCGTTTGCTTGCCTGCAACCTTTGTTTTAAATTGATGTGAGCTTGACTCCTGGCTTGAGGCCAGGTAAGGAATGTGCACGCCGTTCACACCGCGGGGATTTATGGAGTCAGCCTATTATAGACGGAAAAGTTTCTCAGACTTTCAGTTTCTCTTTTCCTTTTCTTCTTCCCCTGACACATAAATCTGGGGATAAATCTGGGGGAGAAATTTCACAGAGAAGAAGTTCTTTAATTTCATCAGCACTCCTGACTGACAAGCATCATTATGGATAAAATTATCTTGGTAATTATCCTGCTCAAAGGAGATTTATATCCCTTTGTGAGGGCTGAGAGGGAAAGCATGGGATGTCGGGCCGCGGTTACATGCCTCTCTGCAGCACGGAGAGAAAGTGCTTTGTTAAAATAGCGCCCTAATGAGGCGCAGCCGCCCCTCCCGCTGCGCAGGATCTTGCCTGGCCTGATCACCCAGAGTGCATTGCTTTTATTCTGCCAAACACTGGCGAGGAAAGAAGAGCGGCTGCCGAGCAAACACAATCTGACCGCTCAGTATGGCACGGCGTCCACCATTATCTCTGTTTGTGAAGGAAACCTGGTCAAATGATATCAGATATCTACATTACTCTTTTATCTCTTTGTTTTAAAGGAATTTTAAGATGATGAAAGGATGATTTAACGTCACTGAAAATGTTGTAGGCCTTTTGTGGTTTCTAAAGTGTGATCTTACCTCCTTTGACTTCATCTTGACTCCAACTACAATATTTCACAAAGAAAAAGGAACTTTATTTTTAATACATACAGATATTTTCTTTTTGAGAATATGTTCATTATTATTTATGTTAGGAGGCCAATGAGGAAACACAGTAACTGTCAGATGAAAGTCATTCAAACCAGTTTTTTGCATATTTTAATTCTACAAATCTCATATTTCTCAGTGTCTTAAAATAGATTGCAAGATGAGTTGCTTTTCTGCTCGTTTCAGTTTTCCTAGACTGCTCAGTTTCCTTGATGTGCTAATTTTGTAGTACATATATTTTATGTTTACTCATCAAAAGACGTCTTCCATAAAAACCTTTCACCCTCTTATGTTCAGTCTGTAACACTGTATTTGCAATATAAGAAAATGTTGCTAAGAAGGCATGACCCATGGCCAAAATTTTGTTTGCTGTGAATAGTTAAGCAAGTAGAAGATAAAATGATCTCCAAAAGGCATGAAGTTAAAGATGGACAAGGCAAGATTACTTGGTAATTTTAACCTTTTCTAGTGTCAAAATAACAAAGAAAGGAAAAAGGGCCTGAAGCAAAGGTTTGGGCACCCTGCATGGTCAGTACTTAGTAGCACCCCCTTTTGCAAGTACCAGAATTTTGTGGTAAAGATTTTCTTTTGATGACTCTTCCATGAAGGTCATATTTGTACAGGTGTCACTGCACAGTAGAACAGTGCACCACCACTCCAGAGTGTGCTAAATTTTGCTGCAGTCAAACAATGGTTTTGATTTGCCTTCCTAACAATCCTACGAGCAGCTCTCTTGGAAAGTTTTCTTGGTCCTCCAGACCTTAACTTGACCTCCACAGTTCCTGTTAACTGCCATTTCTAAATTACATTATGAACAGAGGAAACAGCGACCTGAAAACACATTGGTATCATCTAATAGCCTTCTCCTGCTTTGTGGCCATCAATTATTTTGATTTTGATTTGATATTTTTATTATTTTGTCTGAGCGCTCAAATGTCTTGGGGTGCCCAAACGTTTGCATGATGCTCCTTTCCCTTTTTTCACTCTAAATAATACACTAATATTACTTAAAATGTATGTTGAAAAACATTTTTTATTTACAACTTCATTCTTGGAGATCACTTCATCGTCTACTCAATTTACTATTCACAGTAAACGAAATTTTGACCAATGTTCAAAATAAAATATGTTGGGATCGTGACCGAGGGGGACCATTTGTTGTGAATGATAACAATAGTATGCTGCGGCGACACCATTTGTTGGGAGTAAGCCTCACCAAGGTGGCCTGACTTTGTAATAGATCTCCAATTCAGGTATCATATTGTCTATCGGAATGATACTGATGATAATGATTAAATTAATAACCAGCAAAATTAATAGTAAAGCCTGAAGGATTTCGGAGGTCTTTACATAGCAGAGGTTGACTAGTAATTCACTCTTGTGCAATAACGAACAGAGAGCGGGTATGACTCCAAATACATTTATTCATAATAGCACCTTTTCCACCGCAGGAACTTTTGTCATTTACCCGGGCTTTTGAAAAACCTTGGCGCATTTCCACTGAAATTACCTGAGGAAAAAAATTTCCTTCAACCCCAAACTTTCCCTGAAAAAAGTACCTAGTAGGGGGGTAGGACTTTTCAGATTACCCGGAATTCTTGAGGGTTGGGGCTGTGTGCTGAAGAACACTGATTGGTGAACTCACACTCGTAGTGTTCCGCACTTGCTGGCACGGGCAGCTGCTGCAAACTTTATTTCATTTCTACAAGCTTCACTTCGTTTGTGTTTGTGTTTTGATTAAGGATGGGCACCGAAACCCAGTACTAAATTAGCACCAAATTATCAACGTATTGATAAGAGCTAACGGTATCGGCTCTTTTGTGCCGGCACTGAACTCCTCCACACACACACATGTCTATACAACACGGTAACCGGCGAACAGCTGAGCGGCCGCGGTGGAAACAAAATTAAGATAACTCGAAAATGACTCGAGTTGACGGCAGCTACGCTCGTTACTGTAAGTGACATTAAACCTTAGCGAGTAAGAAGCCGATAATTTATCAATACATGTGTTCAACAAGCTTGAACATGTAAACATGTAGACAGTAATATTCAAGATGCTCCATCCACAGTCTCTCATCCACCGACACTAAAGTTATGTCTTACACAAGGACAACATGCTAGTTCGGCTGATAGCGAATTGTTACAAATAAGCTCAAATGACAGCATGTAGACTGACTTAATTTGACACTTATCTTAAAATACTTTTAGCCTTTAGCTGCTGGCTGAGACAAACAGCCCCAACCCTCTACACCAGCATGTAACCAGCCAAGCTGGGGGAGCCAAATTCAGGGCACACTCCGAATCATCTGTCAGTCATGCAATTTGAATACATTTTCCGGAACTTTGAGGTGCAGTGGAAACGCAAACCACACAGATTACCAGGAATTATTTTACCCCAATAAATAAATTCCTGATAATAAAAGTTCCTGAAAATGTTGGTGAAACAGGGGCTAATGAAAGCAAACCAAACACACAAATCCTAACTAACTAACTAACTAACTAACTAACTCTATACAGGCATGGGTGTGTACAAGAATCAAGGCTGGCTTTACATCGGGGGAGGTCTGCCTGACCGGAGGACAAAGGACAAAGGACAAAGACAAAGGAAAAGAAGCAGGAACTTTGAGTTGCCTCTTTCTGGCATCTGGATTAGTGCAGATGATGTTTGGTTGCATGCAAGACTCTGTGAAAAGCATTAGCAAACTAACTATCACTTAACTTTGCCAAAGCCAAATAACCAATAACGTGACTGCAGATAATCACAACATAACTCAGTAAACAGCATTAAATCAAAATTGGCAAAGTTAAACAGTCTTGCTTAGCCTGTATAGCTATGATAAAGCTATGCCCAGTTGTTACGTTACCAATCCTTGCTAATTCTTCTTGTTGCTGGAAAGTTAGTTGCAAACCTTGTGTTTGGCATACTAATTTCTCTGGTCTCTGGTCTCTTGTCAGAGTGAAGACAGCAGAACTTCTCCTGAAGTTTGCTTGGTGACATCACAGAGTGACATGTCACTGTGTCAGTAGCGCACAATCAGGTTTGAAGACTGGTCTCTCACTTAGGTGTGAGAATGGGGCACCCTGTGGAGATGAGTCCCAAATAACTATCCTTTGTCTGAAGAACAAAGTATGTGCAGTCTCTACTACCATTTCAAATGACAAGATGCAGAGGAAAACCTTTCACATGTCCAGTTTAGACTTAACAAATGACAAATCATCTGTGGTCCAGTAAATCCCAACAAATATATTCAATTAAATTCAATTTAATACCTACCAACTACCAATTAGTCAAATACAACTAACTTGTCAGTGATGTCAGCATCAGACACCGACACACAGAGGCACCTTCGTCAGTGGTATGATACACATTGAGCGCATCAGTTATAGAGGCAGCGGGCGACAGCCCAACTCATCTAATACTGCTGTTATGTCAGTGGATGTCAGTGTTGGACTTGGACACAAAGAGAAAATCATTTGCGGCGGTATAATACAAACTGGGTGGCAGCAGTTTATAACACCATCGGCAACTACTGTAATGTAAAGAGCGAGAAAGTCTCTTTTGGGAGGGTGGAAGAGGTGGTAGATTGGTCAAACAAATTTTGCACTGTGACCCGAGAGCCTGCTCTTCGGTTTCCGTGTGAATTTAAAGCCGAAGAGTAATATATTTCTCATTCTTATGACGTGCTTTTGTTGCCTAACCTAAGGGAATCAACCAAAAATAATAATAAAGTGTTCTACCTACATTGAAAGTTTATTTTGAAAAAGACTGCATGTAGCGAGCAGAAACTGTACATTTCCTGTGAAAAAGGAAGCGCATTTTGAAAAAACACAATGCATATAACAAGTGTAAATTGACATGCCCTCCCTGAACGTCAAAAACTGACTCAGGAGGGTAGCTAGTGCATCATATTTTGAAGTACAGGTCCACTGACAAAGCAGCAGTATTTGAAGGGTTGGGTGAGAATGTGTTGTACATATACATACAGATAAAAAATATAATACAGACACATAGAAAAAGTGATACCTAACATGATTGTATCTGCATAAACCTCAAGTGGCATAATGGCCAACTCAGTGGGTCAGGCATCAAATAACCTGCTCCAACCTGCTTGGTAAAGGGGCATCTGCACGACAAGTCAAGGTTAAGTTAAGGTCATCAGTGCATGATATAAATAAGGAGATCTTTAGATGAAAGGATCACTCAATGGGACTACTGTCTGCCATGCATTAGCGTTAGCCTGACCACAGTAACAGTGTGCTAATCAGCTCTGAAACACAATCAGTCAACAGATTCATCCATAGGCATGTCCTTCTGCTCACTCACACAGCAGACATATTCTCACAGCATGCAGCAGAGCTATTAATGCCGAGTGAGATCTCCTTATTATTCACTAAACTCAGCCGGCTGGCCAGATGAAGTGAACAAAGTGAACGAGAGATAAGGAAGGCTTGATGACAAACCCAAAATCACTTAGAACCTAAAGCAGGCAAGACTCATTTAGATTCTTTATCCACATCTGCCTGTCAACCTTCTTTAAAGGCACTGCTGAGGAGAACACTGTACTTCCCTTACAATATATGTTGGAGTAGAAATATTTTATCTCAGGGTTTAACAATGAAGCAAGTGACTGTTTTCAGACTGTAGACAACTAAGTTGTTATTAAGGCATCATCATAATAACATCTGGGGATTGCTGTCATTGTGAGACTGATTACAGGTGCTGTGCCCTTTGCCAACACATTCACAGGAACCACTTCATGTGTATCAAGGTTGTAAGTGATTGTCTTTGGTACCAGTAAGGCAACCTGGTCTCACAGAAATACATAAAATGACCACAACCTCCTTACACCACAATACATGGTGGTGGCATGTATTGTTTTGACGTTACATGATGGCACCACCAAAACAGTACCAATGGAGAGTCAATAAGGATCCTTTGTCGCAACGTTAATTTTGACAGCTAGTCTTAGTCTTGAGACAAAATAGCTCATTAGTTAGTTAGTTAGCTCATTAATTTTAGTCATTTTTATCCTTCAAAGTTTTAGTTTCATTTTAGTCGACAAAAATGTATGACATTTTAGTCAACTTTTAGTCATTATGTTTTCTATATATTTTTTTTTATCTTTAAACTAATCCAGTGAGGCTAGGAGTGAGGTTGTATAGAAATTTGATTTGGACATTTCTACAAATACAAAATTTCTACAAACTTACAAACTATAATTTTTCCAGTTCCAGTCCCTTTTTGAAGGGTGATATACGAGCACACACTTAATGATCAACATCTCTCTTTTTATGCTCTCAAAAACTTTTACACTACAAATAACTAATCTGAGACAACTAGGATTTGTACCCAGGTTCATTGTAAACTCTGACTTATCCATCTCACTCTTAAGAAGCAGATAAATAACTTCATTAAAGCCTGAATTCTTTCTTAATCTGCAACATGTTAGTCTGGAGATTTAAACTCGTGTCCTCTCACAGAGTTGGTGATTAAAACTAAACTTTCATCTCTGTCAGAGAAAACTGATCTGAGTTCAGACTGTTTACTTACAGCACAGCTGCACTCACAGATAACTGAGCCTCCTACCTGCCTGTCAGAAAGCATCAACCCATTAACCTCCTCAAGTCCAGACTGAGTGAAGTCCGGCAGCTGGTGGCTGCTTACTCTGCTGCCGTTTAGCAAGTGGAGTTAACTGCTAACAGCCACCGCTGCAACTAACAAACTCCACAAAGCCACTCACTCCGTGGCTCATGTTGCATTTTTGTTTATTCTCGTCTCGTCAGCGAAAATTTAACATAGACTTTGTCACAGTTTTTATTATCAAGATCTATTTTTAGCTTGTCATTGTCTCATTTTCGTTATGGAAAAAAAGGTAGTTTTTGAAAAACTTTCATCATAGTTTTCGTCAACGAAATGAACACTGCTTTGTCGTAGTGGACAACAAATTCCCTGGTTCAATGCCATCACAAAGTGGATGGTGGTTAATGCTACAAGCCAGTTGTAACAACTCGATAGTGTAGAGAGCGAAAAAGTGTGTGCATAGAGAAGGTCGGGATAGTTCATAGGTGAAAAAACACTGGACTTTCACCCCATAGACTGCTGTTCAAGTCCCCTGTGAATGTAAAAGTCAATGTTGACTTCTTTTAACTTGACATACTAATGATCTTAACGTACTTACGTAACATTATTTGTTGTACTTACATCACTTTACAATGTTCTTACGTCTCCTATATAGCAAATGTAGTTATTTTAACTGAAAACACAGTCTTTTTCTAACCTTATCAAGTGGTTTTCATACCTGATCCCAACCAAGCTTCCATCACAGTTCATGATGTTGAGAGGTTGTGGTCATTTCATGTATTTCTGTGAGATCACATTGCAGTAAGGAGTTGATATAGTTGATATATCAGCCAAAATAAGAAAATATTTGAGTTTTTGGAGGCTGATGTTTGGTCTTGCAGCTAGTAGTAATGCTTACAGGAAAACATTTTATTACAACTTGGATTTCAGTTTTGTAGGTTTGTCCTTTAGTTCTATTGGTTGTTATAACACTGTGATCACGCAAGTAACAAAGGGTAGTGACATTGTAAAAACACAGGTCCCCCCAAACACGAGCAGTCAGATGATCAGGCAAGTCAGAAACAAGACAACAGTTCAGACTATCTAGATTATCTAAAGCATGTTAATACGATGTCAAACTGAAAGTGAGCTCATTTGAAAGGTCAATAATGATCCATCATTGGCCATGAAAATTGTCTGCACACAACTAAGTAGCTGTGGCAGGACAACCCCATCTCGTGTTAGTCAAGTTTAGGCTGTATACTACAGTGCTAAATAGCTTTGTCAAATACATTTTGAAGAAAACATAGCAGTTGCCTGAATTAGATTAAGTGCGCGTTGTGGGAAGGTGGTCAGGGAAAATGTGTAGGACTTTGACAGCACAGAGCTGGATTCAAATCCATGGAGTCCCATATGTGATTGGATTAAGACAACAAAAACACATTAAACTAGAACTGCAAGCAGTTATGAACGGGGTCCAAGCCTCCATGCACAACTCGGCCCCCGTGCCCCACGGAACCCACGGAAGTCGGCCCCGAAGCACGATGGGGTCAGGGCGAGCGCAGGGACGCGGGCCAACGTCTGAGCCGTGGTATTTGCTGTAATGGGAAATGCGCCAGAAGTGTGAAAGGCTGAATGTGTGGCAATTTGGATTTATTGTAATAAATCACGCCCACATTGACCAGTCATGACCACCTTCAATATATGGCCTCAGGAATAGCCCTACATCATACTAACCGAATTTCGTAGAAATGGGTGTAGCCGTTTAAGAGATATAAACTTCCCATATTTGTAGCGCCTCCTAGTGGCCAACATTCGCCAAATTCGGCTCATACCTTCACAGTGTCATGCCAACTAAGGATCTGAGATTTGGTGTTGATAGCATTAAGTTTGACTGAGATATGCAACAGTTTCATTAATAATTTGCGGAATTTTTGATGGAACAAAATTCTTTGATAATTTTTTGATACCTTTAGATCAGGTCCAGGTGAAGAGTGTACGTGCCAAGTTTCACGCAGATCGGACAAAATCCCAAGGAGGAGTTCAAAAAAGTAGGTTTTCCAGTTTTTGCGATTTTGCAGAAAAAAAATTATAGGCAGAAGTGGGTGTGGCCAATTGCAAAGTGATTCAGCTCTATTCAGGAAATCTGGGGATATAACGTTTTTGAATGTACGACATACGGTGTGGGACTTATAGGCCAAAACGCGTTGGCCTTGGTTATAGGGCCCCCTGCAGACGGACATATGTAGTTTTTTGCGTCTGAGGTACGTGCAGGGGTCTGGACCAACTCTCCAAATTGCACCACCCTCCCTTGCACGGTTTAGCCTGCAGCACCACTTTTATCAACGGAAGAATAAAAATAGAGAAAAACTATAAAAATCTTTACAAAAACAATAGGGTTCCTAGCATCGCTAGTCCTAGGAAACGCATCTGCTTGCATACACGTTCCCCGAGGCCCCTCGGGCTTGGCCCCCTAATTAATGGAAAGATAGTGGGAAAGTTTATTCAAGGGTGCTGGAAAAGAGTCTCTGACATACTGTCGAAAGGAAAAGCAATGTGGATTCTGTCCTAGTGGTAGAGCGGTAGACCAGCTCTTTACTCTTGCAGATCTTCTGAAAGGTAATGGGTGTTTGCCCATCCAGTATTTATGTGCTTTGCCAACTTGGAAAAGGCTTATGATCGTGTCCCCTGGGGTGTCCTATGGTGGGCACTGTATGACTATGGGGTACCAGGACCGGTCATTGTGTAACAAAAGTGAGAGCTGCGTCGGTATACTCGTCACAGTCAAACACCTTGATCTCCAGCGTATACTGGGCAGTTTACAGCACAGTGTGAGGTGGTTGGGATGAAAGTCAGCAACTTGAAGTCTGAGTCCATGGTTCTCCGCCAGAAGACAGTGCATTGCCCCCTCTGGTTTGGGAGTGAGTTACTCCCAAAGTGAAGGAGTAAGTACATTGGGGTGAGGATAAAATAGAGCAGAAGATGGACAGGCGGATTGGTACAGTAAGCGCTCTGCCAGTCCCTTGTGGTGAATAAGGAGGTCAAAACTCCTGATTTACCACTACATTCCCACCCTTACCTATGGTCATGAACTCTTGGTATAGACCAATATAATAAGATTGCAAATACAAGTGGCTGAAATGAATTTTTATTTCTTTGTAGGGGGCCTGGGCTCAGCCTTAGAGATAGGATGAGGAGCTCAGACATCTACAGGTGGTTTGGGAATTGGATCAGGATGCCTCCTGGGTGCCTCCTGTTAGTGAATTTGCGTTTCCTAAGATTTGCATTTCCTAAGTTTCCTGGAGGTCAAAAATCTTGATTTACCACTATGTTCCTACCTGTACCCGTAGAGGTTTTCCAGGCACATCCAAGTGGTAGGAGGCCCCAGGGTAGACCCAGAACATGCTGGAGGGATTATAAATGAAAGATGATGGATGGATGGAGGGATGGATGGATGGTGGATGGTGGATGGGTAGATGGAAGGAAGAAAAGACTGCCATTTTGGTTAAATGTGGATTCCTATGAATGTCTTTGGACTTTTTAAAAATGTTTTATTATAATGTTCTTAAACAACAAAAAAGCAAGTTGGCATTAAATTACTCTAAATGTATTAGCTGTTGAAAATTAGTAACGCTTGAGTTCCATGTACCGAATGAATGAATGAATGAATGAAATTTTATTTTCGTGTCTGGCTGCCAAGACAGCCCATCCCTAATGGGATTGTGCAGACACATTTTAAACAAAACATTTTCCAGTGCCATCACGCCAACACAGAGCAGTAAACATGACATACGCAAGCTGCAAATAACGATCAATAAAAATAAGTAAAACAAAATAAAAAGGACAATCTATAGAGCCACGATCTATCTGTGTGCATAAATTGCTTGCTTTCTTCTGTTCCACGTGTTATGGATATAATTGGATATTGCAAATATATGATTATCAAATAACCATTTAATTATTTGGTTATCCTGGGACAGACCTACATGTATTGATACTTTGTCAAAGAGTATTTCTCTTAGGTCATTGTAGAATGGACAATACAGCAAAAAGTGAGTTTCATTCTCTACTTCACCGAGCTCACAGTGGTGACATAATCTTTGATCTTCCTCAGTTCTACTGTAGCGTCCTGTCTCAATATGTAGTGGTAATATTCCAAAGCGAAACTGAGCACACAGAGATCTTTGGCTCTTAGATAAATCATACATAACATATCTTTCACATTCATACACTTCTTTAAACAAACACTATGTGCGTAATTTTGGTTTATGATTAATTTCATCCAGCCAATTACTTTTATATTTTGTCAAAGCAAATTCTTTAAACACCCCCACATCCACTCTCTGTCTGTGGCTATAGAGATGTTGAAGCCCATGCTCCTGAAGCAGATCATACATCTCTAACGCCTATTCTCCTTCCACTGAGAGATCCCACATGAAAATCTTCCTCGCCATATTATCATCCGGTAGATCAAGCATTCTATTCCACAAGTTTATCATATTTACCTTCCACCTGACTTCACACGGTACCCATCCCATGTCACCGTAAGTGTGCCCTATTGTGCACACTTACACTTTTATTATAGTATCTAAACCCCCACACTCCAGAGGAGTAGTCCAGAATAGGACAGACACATGCCTGATACAGTTGGCTATATGTAGCATAACCCATATTTCTTAAAGTCTTAGTTTTCCCAATGATACCTCCTAAAGCTCTACTGGCAGAGTCTGCTAACACTGATGTCCCATGTAAAAATGACATGTGTTCATCCAGGAAAAGGCCCAAATATTTGTACTTATCGGTATATTCGAGTTTATTATCACCAAAACAGAATTGAAATTCACTTCTTTTCCAGCCAGCTTTTCTAAACTCCATAATCTCTGTCTTTTTTGGATTGATAGAAAGGCGCCATCTTTTGCACCATTTTTCGGCACATGTTAACATTTTTTGCAAATCTATTTCATTTTCTGCCATCAATATTATATCATCTGCATAAAGCAGGGTACTCAGTTTCACTTCCCCACATGTTATCCCCAACTCCAGCTGTTTTATTTCTTTCGCTAAATCATTAATAAATACCACTTTTACATTACAGAGTGTAGTGAACATTACAGGCTCTATCATTTCAGGGCTGTTTGACCTACATTCTTGTTGTAAACATGTCTGAACCTTTAACAGCCAGTGACAAGGATTTTAAATGCTGCCAGATGTGCTAACCTGCTTGGTCACCCACCTCGACAGAATAGCTTTCTAAAAAAAGTGGATGTAAAGAAGGTGCTGAGCTGCTATCAGTGGCTGGTGAAAAGACAAAGCCTCAAGGCCTGAGCCTAATGAGCAGCTGTGTGGCCCTCATTAAGCAACCGCTGATCCTTAATGAGCTTCTTCATTAAGAGCCATTTGGAAGAGAAAGGTCTGTAAGGCAGCCAGGTTCAGCACCCCAAGCACCAGGGCAGGCTACCCCCATCAGGGAAAACCATTACAAATACACTAAGTCACTGGATGACAAGGTGTATATTGGGTAGATGTGTGTGCACGTGTTAGACTCAACAGATTAGTCCCTAATTCAAGGGTTACTCCTTACTTATATCACTCACACCTAATTTTAAATGTCAGTTGTTCAGCGTGATCCTGTCAGACCACATACACTGTCAGTTTGTAATTTTTCTTTTTTTATTAAATTGGATGTATTTTCAAGAGAGGATGAGTGGCTTAAAGAGCTGGGGCCTCATTTATAAAACCTGGCGTAGGATCCATACTAAAAGTTTACCTACGCTGAAAAGCTGAAAAGTGCGTAAGCAAAAAAGAAGTCGGATTTATAAAACCATGCCTACGCACACCTGCAAGCACTTTCCCTTTATAAATCACAGTCCAACCGGAAAGTTGCGCAGCAGGATTTGATTCATGTCCCTCCCTCTCCACACCCACAATTCACCATGTATGGTCATGCAAATTACCTCATGAATGTGTTTTGCATATAAATAGGCATGATGGATCCACGGCATTTCACGCTGAATCATGGCAGCAACCAGAAGAAAGAGGAACTTTTCTGAGACAGAGATCGAGGTGCTTGTGGATGAGGTGTCAGCGAGACGGGAAACTTTATTCGGCGGCCATTCAAGTGGCATTACCAACAAACGAAAAGCCACTGAATGGCACGCTGTGGCCACGGCAGTAAGCGCGGCTGGCACAGAGCGCAGTGTTGCCGAAATAAAAAAGAAGTGGTCGGATTTAAAGGTGGAGGCAAAAAAAAAAGTGGCTTTGCACCGCCGGAGCGTGGCGGCTACAGGTGGGTCCAGAAAACACATGAAACATGCACATGTGGTGAAAGTTCTGAAGCAGCATTGTAAAAACACAAAAAGGATTTAGGCACATTTATCTTTAAACAAAATCTGATAAATGCATGTGGAATTTGTTCTCTTGCACATGTAGTCTACATTTGTAAACTAGGCAATAAAAAAATCGGAATCTGCTAAATCAAAATATTCAAAGTGAAAACTGTTGGTCACATTTCAGATTAAATGTTGTGAATAAGTCCTAAATATAGCTACATCGAAATGTTAAATCTAACGGCACCCAATAGCTGCAATGTGGTTTTATGAATGAAAAATGTAACACTACTTAATCATGCTTGCAAGGTTCATTTTCTGTGATGTTGCCGCCACCCCTTTGTGACTCTTGACTGAGCAGAAAAAGTAGTTTTACACAGGTGGCGGCCGTACCATGGAAGAACCTACACCACTTCACACCAAAGTGGCTTCCATTCTCGGACCAGCCAGCATGTCTGGTGTTGTGTCAGAGAGGGAGGGGGACACAGATTTTGCTCAAGAGGAGAGTGGTAGGTTACAATTTCATATGTTTATTCAATCAAATGTTTGTACAGACATGTGGCAATAAATGTGACTTGTGTCCTCAGTCACGTTACAGGTGGTAGCAGTGGGCGAGGAGGAGGAGGAACAGGTGGTGGAGGAGATTCCCAGCACGTCTGGCACGGACCCGTCTGTACCCAGCGCGCCCAGCGGATCCAGAGTGCGCGGAGGTGGCCGGGTTCTCACCGATCGCGTCCTGGAAACACAGCGGGAAACCATCAGTGCCATCCGTGAAGTCAGGGATGAACTAACACAAATACGCATGGTCATGCAGAATATGTGTGAACTGATTTCATCTGCAACTGACGCAATAAAACAGTTACAAAAGTGAAGCGCACTTGCCTTTATACACACGACGCATCACTTCCTCACGTAGCCTTGCTCCATGCTGATGTTCCTCATGTCGGGGAGGTGGCTGTGGGTCGGGGTCTACGTGTTGCGAGGGGGGGGAGGTCAGGTGGGAGAGGGATTGCATCCCTCAGTGCCAAATTGTGCAGTACTCCACACGCTCTTATAATTTTGCACACTTTTCTGGGGTGGTAGAGCAGCCTGCCACCTGAGGCATCTAAGCACCTCCATCTATTTTTTAGCAGGCCGATGGCGCGCTCCACAACGGAACGTGCACGGCCATGCGCTATGTTGAAGCGCCGTTCCTCCGCACTCTGCGGGTTTGGAAATGGTGTGAGGAGCCACCGCCTCAGTGGGTAGCCGCTGTCACCTGCAAGGTATAACCAGAGTAATTAAGAAGCAGACTCGAATTACAAAACATTCCACGAGCGCCACTCAGTGACAGTGGCAGCAACAGAATGGGCCAAATAGAGAAAAGAATTTACCCAACAGAACAAGTACAGTTGCATTATGTGAGAATGTAATACTTACCGAGGAGCCAACCATCACGACCAGCACCTGCCTGCAGTCTGTTCCCTACACCGCTGTGCGCCAAAATGAATGAATCGTGTTGAACCAGGCCACCGTGCCACTAAATTTGTCAACACCATTGAGGGGTCACAAATTATTTGTACATTTATGGTGTGCACATTTTTTCGGTTCACATATACAAATTCGTTCTCGCTGGGGGCTCTTATAGCAATGTGGATGCAGTCAATTGCGCCGATTACATTAGGGAAACCGGACATTGCTGCAAATTGCCTTTTGCTGTTGGCCTGTTCAACAACAGTGTAGGGAAACCTGATGTAGCGACTGGTCATTTGGATTATCCCATCCAAAACAGCTGGCAGTGCAGCACTGAGGGATGGCTGTGATATCCCAGACCTATTCGCACAGGATTTATTATTAATTTCTATTTCCTGAATAGAACAGAAATCTATAAATTGAATTTATATCAATAGACAATAAAAGAAATAGGCATACCTGTCGGATAATTCCCTCTGGAACGAGCCCGTTGCTAGGAAACCCAACGCTGTCAGCACTTTAATGTGTGCCGGTATGGCGCGGTTCCGGTGGGTTGGTCGCTCTAAAATTGGACTCAATTCAGCAATCAGATCCAAGAGCAAGGCTCTAGGTAGTCTGAAACGGCTTATTAGCCAGTCATCATCATGAGCCAGGAAATCTTCCCGATCTCGGAATACCCTCTCCAGTCGGATCCGTCCATTGGCATGGTCTTCGAGAAGTGCAAGTGCATCCATTGTGCCTTATTGCGCACGGCTGGCACTGAATGGCTATTTATATGCGCTCTTTCCATTAACCAATCGTTCTCACCTTGTCACAATTGTCTCCAAAATGTGCTTAAGCAAGGTCTGTAGTTTGCTTAAAGTTACGCACATTCCTACGCTAGTCTTTTTTTTATAAATCCCAATTCTTGCGTAAGAAGTTGCGTACGCACTTCCAAGCCCGGTTTTGTGCGTAAGCAAGCTTTATAAATGAGGCCCCTGATTACTTGAAACACATGGGCTTAGTTCAGTGAAGTTTTAAGATTCATGCTGGAGTAAACACTCAATATGAAATATGATGGCATTGACTTTTAAAGCACACACCAGCAGGGCAGGCATTATTAATATCATGTACAAATCAATAATAAACAAACATTTGATAACATTAAATATTAACTGTAAGTGTTGAGGCAGATAACTCTTGGTGTTGGTTAGCTTCATAACTTCATAACTTAAAAACTTTGTAAATGTTCTCATGTTTTATTTGATATAATGTTTTGAATATCAATAATAATGCATAATAACAGTAGCGCTGCTTTGTGACTTTTATCCAGGAGCCAGCTGTTTGCTTCCCATTTGAATGTTGAGTCAGTCTATGACATTTTTTTAACCTAACCACAAGCTTTTATGGCATGAGAGCCTGTGTCCACATAGAGTGGTTTACTCAACAGCAGCGTCTTTTTTCAAATGTTCCCAATGAGGAGAGAGCATATGAGGCTGCTTGCGGCCGCCTAGAGAGAAGGGCGCTTTGCATTTTTTCTGCAGTCACTTTGCGTGCTTGAAGTTGAAAATTTCTTAAGTTTTCAGATGTCATCCGTGATGTCACTGCTGCTTCAGCAGATCGGCTGGTGGACACTGTGTAAGGGGGGGTTAAAAACTTTTAAATAAAAAGATTGTTTTAAACTGGTGGACAGCAAACTGGATAACCAAAGGAGGAAAAGCATACAGTAATTTATTAATGAATGACAATAAAACTCAGGCTAAAAACAATAGAGACTTAAAAAAAATTGAAATTTCCTAAGAAGGGCTCTGTTACCTGTGACAGACAATAAAGGTTTATCTTATCTACAGTATAAAATCAATCCTTTAAAAAGTCTTATATGGCATGCAATTTACAGTATCTTAATTAGGGGGAGCAGATTCACTGGTGCTGGGGGACGCTGTCCTCGTAGCAGGGCCTCGCTGACCACCTGGCTCTGTAAGCTTGATGTTGACTGTGTTGTCAACCCTCTGTTCATCTAACGTTTCATTATCTACCTAGCTAATGTGAAGATATTGTTGTCATAGAAACATATCCATGTGGAGCTCGTTATAAAAAAAAAGCTGTGGGGGCATTGTTTTTACGAAGCGCTGGGATTAAGTGCTCCCCAGTGCCCTGCCACCATTTTTTAGACACAGGTACTGAGCAAATAACATACAAACTAGATGTTTTACTCATGTTGTAAGTCTATTTTGAAAAACACTGTATGAATATTACGTGCAGAAACTGTACATTTCCTGTGAAAGCAGAAGTGTTTTGAAAAGATGTAGCAAGTGGTAAGTGTAAATTGGCAAGGTGTCCTGGAACATCAACAGCAGACGCTGGAGGATACCTAGTGCGTCATTTGTAGACATTAATATCCACTGACCTAGCGACAATATTTGATGAGTTGAGATAAGAATGCATTGGGATATACAGTTTTACAGGGAGAGTTCAACCCCAAATCAAAAAGTAGTGCTATTTGTCAATCCAGATTGTTTTGGTGGGAGTTTCCCAGTGTTGGAGATAGGAGCCGTAGAGATGTCTGCCTTCTCTCCAGTGTAACTGAACCAGATGACACTCACTTGTGGTGCTCAAAGTGCTGAAAAAATATTCAAGATAATCCACAGACCTCATTGTGAGTAGTTTTATATAGAAACTATTTCTACCAAAGCTCACCTAGCATCACTGAGCTAGCTATTGTTACAGCTCACCAGCCAAGGACGAGCCACTCATCCATGAGTAGATGCATGCTTCCTTCAGCATGGTGACACCAGTGTAGTTCAGAGGAGAGAAAATAGTTCCTACATGAAATTATTTTGAGCAACTGGGTCATGATTTTCAGAAAGAGACATTGCTGTTGAGTTTTTTGAATATATCTTTTGGCACTTTGAACACCACAAGCTGAGTGCCATCTAGTTCGCTAAAGCTGTGAGTGCAAAGTCTTGTGAATACAACTCTGATTTCTACGACTACGAAGTCCTTACTGTGAACACGAATTCAAGTTTGTGGGTACGAGTTGAAAAGTGTTGAAATTACATCACTGAGGTCACAGGCAGGTCACAGGGGAATTTAATTGAACCGTGATTCCTCCAAACGCGCATGCCCCAAAGGCGAAGTTGACAGCGGACCGGGTGGAGCTATTTCTGCAGTCCTGTAAATCATTCTTTAGACCAAACAGCCTACATCAAGACATTTCTTATGTAAGCCGCTAACAGCAGAGTTGGTACAGAAGGACATACAGGTCTGACTCTGAGCTGAGAGTAAATGATGAAGGTATAGTGTACAGGTGGTGCTGTGACTGGCTGCTAACTGAAGCCTGATCCATTGAATCGTGTAAGATAAGAACAACCCAAATGTGTCTTTATTTTTCGCTAATTTTTCATTTTAATTTCTGCCTCACTATCAACACATGCTCATTCTTCCATACAGGTAGGCCTACATGTGGTTCTGAAATGAAAAGTAAATACATGCTATCTATAACTAGGTTGTAAATAAACCATAAACATCAAATATCAAATTAAATGAATAGTATTAAATACATCCTGCATCACTGACCTGGAAAACAAGCCAACAGTTCACAAAGAGACAAACCAGACATACATTTAAGTACTCATACTGCCATCTACTGGTGGAGAGTCAGCTTAACCTACTTCCACTCTGTTTCGCTCAGGCAACAGCGCATTACGGTGGAAACCCAGTTAAATACCACTGCTAACAGTAACAACTCTGCACACACAGTAATTGCTGGTAATTGCTGGTTAAACTATATTGCAAACTGTATTGCACCAAAAAATGCAAATCATTAATCTAAGACTTTACTCATGCTGTGTAGATGAATCATATGCACAATATTAATCTACATGTAATCAATCCCTGTTTCCATCGGTCAATTCTTTGGTGTATTTATCTACTTATTAATTTGTCTGATTGATTCATTTATATTAATGTACTTTTCCTCAGATGTTACCCTGGTATGTGCTCGCATAACGTTAATGTTATAGAACATCACACACGTCGTGAAAGACGATCAGAGATAATTGGTGTGAACCATCGTGTAGTGTGACATGTCTGTCGGCCAAGTCACGGCGCGATGTTATGACTCCACAATTGCGTAATGAAAAGTTGTGTAGTGTGTACCAGGCATTAGACATTTGTGTGAAGTTTTGTCATAATGAACGTGAATTTTTGAGTTATTGCCAAAAATATATTTAGTGATGTCACACTGACCTTGACCTTTGACTGTCAACCACAAAATTGTATTCAGTTTATTCTTCAGCCCAGGAGGACGTTTGTGTGAAATTTAATGATTTAATTTGAAGAAATTCCCCCAAGGTGTTCTATAGTGTTCTAGATATCCGTTCACAAAAATGAGACACATGACTTGACCTTTGACCACCAAAATCTAATCTGTTTATCAGTGGGTCCAAGTGAATGTTTGTGTCAAAATTGAAGAAATTCTCTCAAAGCGATACTGCGCTCATGAGAATAAGATGGATGCAAGTTCAGAGCAACCTTGACCTCTGACCCTTGATCACCAAAATCTTATCAATTGTCCTCAATTTGAATGATATGTAGACAGGTGGCATTAATTCATAAAGCAGCTGGATGGCACCTGTTGTGGCAGTATTACACGCCAATGGACAGCGTCAGTTTGAAATGCTGCCGGTGGCAACGTGATATAAGGAGCTGGAAAATTCCTTTGAGGTGGGTGGGAGGGTTGGTTGATGGGTAAAACAAATGCTGGACTTTCATCCAGGACCCCAATGTTCACTTCCTGTATGAATGTAGAGCCAAATCATGATGTTTTTTTTCAAACCTAACTACATGCTTTTATTGATGTCCTGCCATTGGTTGCAGCATCCTGGAATGACAACAGCAGATGCAGGAGGACACCTAGCACGTAATATGTAGACGTGAAAGTCCACATACAAAGTGGCAATATGTAATGTCTTGGAATGAGAAAATGCTGTGTATTTGCACCTGTAGAGAACATGTGACCTAATCTGTAACTTTGCTTTTATGAGGAGTTCAGTATGACTAATTTCGTAGTTGATGAGGTATGTTTGTGTTTATCTTGAAATCTTAAACTAACCCCTCCTCCTGTTTACTTCCTTCAGAGTCCATGAAGGTTGACTGGTTGTGACTATGTCATCATGTTCCAGTTCAACAAAAAAAAAAAATCAACCAATTACTGGTATTGTGGCTACAACCATTATTTTGCTGTCTGCCTATCCAGTTGATATGATTCCTCTATTTTGTGGTTAAGGCTGAACAAATTACTCCCAACCTATCATCAATACAGTCTTATCTGAGCAGTTTCTCCTGCCGGGGTGCTGGTCTGATTTCTTATTTTCTTGCTGCCCTTGGGCCACAGAGTTGTGAATAGGGTCAAATGAAACCCAATTGGACAAGTTAATCACACAATATCTGCGGTTTATCCCACAGGTTGCAGTGAAAATGCTCACACTTATCAATTCTGTCAGCCGGGGTCACCTTCCAAACCCTGATTATATGCTGCCAAATTCATTGCACCCCACTGTACCTATGCAATTCCATGCACTCAGCATTCCGCTGTCATTGATTGGCTGCATGTGACAGTGCTGAAAGTAATGTGGACATTGCTGCTGATCAATAAAAAAATGTATGTGCCTAGAAGCTAGGAGGCATTCTGTAATGAAATCAATAGCTGTGCTTGGCTTGTGGCATTAAGATCATTGGCCAGGCTGTTATTTAGTCATTGTTGTCCTACACCAGCAGCATAACCTGGCTACCATAAGAAATCAATGGCAGCATATCGCAGCCAGCATCCCAATTACTGGCAGGGCTGGCGACGAATCAATGCAGCTCGCTGCCATTACTACTCCTTGTGGGAAATCACAGGACATTATTTTTCTTGTGGAATCTGCTGCACAAAAGATGACGCCCGGCTGCTGATATTTAAGATCCATCTGAGGCGCTTAGCTTCCATTTCATTTGGGCAGGGCTCAGGTTGGCTTCCTGCAGCAGAGTGTGAGTAAAGCGCGAAAAACTCATATTTTGATGCTTGCCAGCCATTGACATGATATGTGATCATAATGTATTGATCACTGGCTGCTCCTGACAAGGAAAAAGAATCAATTTCAAATAGTAAACTGGTTACTGCAGAGAAATTAAATGTTACTGCTAAAAATCCTTACATCTCTTCAACCGACAGACCCACTGCAGGCTCCTGCAAACACATGCTCTGCAGGCAGACTCTGTTCAAACCTTTAGAACCAGATATTAAATACGATTCTAAAGACATCCATTATGTCAAGCATAATATTTGTAGGAATGTGTTTGAAATGATGCATAAAATGTATTTTAAGACATTCTTAAATCTTATAATAATAATAATCATGGTAATAATAATCATATTAAAGAGATTTGTTATTTGTTGTAAGTTGCATCATGCAAGAAATATAAATAATACGTTATATTTTGTGGTTCAACTTTTTATTGGATAAACAAGATACACAACTATCCCAAAACTAACAAACTTATAATAAATGTAATTTGATTAAATATAACACTTAATAATAGACAGAATCACCATGATGTAGCTCTAACAATGACAGTCACCTGTAGGGAGACAACTGGCAATTGATCTCGATTGCAGAGATTTGTAAAATCGGCAAACTTGTTTATTTCTGTTTTCATTTTCAGCAATAGCTGTAACATTTAAAGATATAGTTAAACACAGAGGTGGGAGAAAGTCACACGTGTGCAAGTCATAAGCAGCTCACAAGTCATAACCTTCAAGTCTTAAGCAAGTCCCAAGTCACTGCAGTGAAAATCAAGCAAGTCAAGTTGAGTCCTTGCTTTAAGTCAAGCAAATCGAATCAAGCCATTGGCCAGGACAAGCAGGTCACAAGTCAAGTCATACTCACAAACTCACATAGGCTGGAAGCCAGGGCCAGCCCTTAAGATGTTTTCTTCACTACTCGTCAATGCAAATATTAGGGCACTACGATGGCATAAATAGTCATACAAGTATGAAATCTGGCAAGGAGTATCCTATCCCACAAAGAGAAAAGTAGAGGGCTTGCTTTTATTTCATTTCAACATATCACACACAAAGCCCCCCCCCCCCCCCCCCCCCCCCCCCGAAAAAACAAACAAACAAAAAAAAACAATGACTGAGCATTAAACAAATTCTCATCAAAAATGATTATTTTTTCATCACTCTGTGTTTAATATCACTGCTTTACTTGTATATAGAAAACTTCACAAGTTGACCTCACTTGGTTTGGCGAAAAAATTTGTCATTACACTTCAAATCAGAGAAAACAGAATTTTCAGTCACCAGCTTTCCAGAGAGTCTTTTTGCCAGCAATGTGAATAAAGATAATATAACATAAACTGCAGCCAGTGGTGGAATGTAACTAAAACACATTCACGCAGGTACTGTAAGTACAAATCTGGGTCTTTTCTTCTCATGCCACTGTCTACCTCTACTCCACTGCACTTATCTGACAGCTTCAGTTACTCGTTTACTACTTTACAAATTAAGATTTTGCACTTGAAACATGAAAATATTCAAGTGGTTGGTGGTTTTCTGCCCCCAAGTTATTAGTGTGAATGCTATTGTTATTGTATGCTGCATTAATATTCAAATTTTATTATTATTCATATGTACGTTTTCCGGTCAGCTTCTCCTCTTGCAAAAAGTGTTAATATGTCATTAAAAAAGTTACAGTGTGTGCACTTTTTCTGTGCAGCCCTCATAATATTCTGGCTTCCAAAAATGGCAGTCAGTCATTAAAACTTTGACAACCCCTGATCAAAGATTTCTGTTTAAAAATGCTTTAAAATGGTCAGTTTTTCTGTCGAGTTTACCTCAGACCCCCCTGGAGGATTTGATTACAGAAGGTGTAGATTAGCTTTAGCATGTTAGCATGCCAAAGCCAGAAGTGCACTCATTCCGTCAGATGGGCGTCAGACAGACAACTGAAAAGAGGTGGCTGAAGCAGGTCCTGTTCAGACAAGCCTTTGCAGCACAGAGCAGAGCAGAAGTGGGAAGAATTGAGAAAACTAACATCATCTGTGAGTGTGTCACCTGTCATTAGCATCAGGCTTTCACATGTATCAGTATGTCAAATCATGGAAAACATGCCTTGGGCCAAATAGACACATTATCAACACTGTTTTTTTCTAAGGCAGACGCTGCTCACTCACAACTCCCCATAACAGACTGTGACTCCCCTCCCAAACTGGTGTATACCCTCCCAGCAAAGTGACTGCATTGGGCTTACTGGGATGTGACAGGGAGAGGGGCTGGTGAACGGGGAGAAGTAACAAGCTTGGTCTCTTTATCAGGTGTTTTGCGCACTTTTCAAAGCACCTCATGCTGGTAAGATATGGCTCTTTGTTCCAGCTCAGACTGAGTGTTTCAAGCATCTGGCTCTCAAAACAATGTGACACACGTTTGATTAAAGAGAAATGACAGCAATGTTTGAGACAAAAGTCATCGTGACTTCACGCAGCTGAAGTCGAGCCTCAGTCTGGAGACAGGAGTTCACTGAGCTTTGATGGAAGGATGAAGAATAGGGAGGAGAGAGACTGGCTGCATTCAAAATAGCAGTGGAATTCACTGGGGGGAAAATTAGGGGGCACTGTTGTTTTCATGATTATAAATTTATTTTGTTATATCCCTCCCTATTTTTTCACTCAAAATGGGAATGATCTCTTATAAAGTGTATTTAAAAGGATTTTGTGTTATATTTCATTGAGGATGTATTCCAGCTGCTTCTCAGCCCCTAAAAGTGGGTGTTTTTTCAGGGACCCATGGCTCTGTTTACAGTGGCTTTTTAGCCCCCAAACATGGGAGTTTTTATATTTTTTTGAGCTTTTTTTAAATGGGACTTATTGCTTTTATTTGATAGGACAGCTTAAAGGGATAGTGCACCCAAAAATGAAAATTCAGCCATTATCTACTCACCCATATGCCGACGGAGGCCCTGGTGAAGTTTTAGAGTCCTCACATCCCTTGCGGAGATCGGCAGGGGGAGCGGCTAGCACACCTAATGGCAGACGACGCCCCAGACTAACGTCCAAGAACACAAAATTGAATCCACAAAGTATCTCCATACTGCTCATCCATAGTGATCCAAGTGTGCTGCAGCCCCGACATAAAAAGTTGTTTTGAAAAACATCATATGAACTCTGTTTTTAGCCTCACTGTAGCCTGTAGCTCTGACTGCTTCTCTGTGCTCCGTACTCACGTGTGTGCGCTCAGGGTGATGGGTGATGCACAGTCTCTGAAGAGCATCAGTCTTGTCAGTACTGATGTCCAGATTCTCAAGTGCATGCATTGCCAATTCCCAGTCTGAGCAGCAAAGACTTCCCTTGCTTTGCATTTGAAACAACTACACCACCAGGTTTCCAGTGCTCGACTCCGGTATTCTGCGGCTGGCTGAGGCTCATGAGCTGCGGCGGCTGCTTCGTCCAGTAGCCTGAGTTCCGTCCGTATACTCGGGCTCAAACAAATACGGCTTAACAAAGAAATGCTGTTCCTCCTCAATTTCAAAGTCTTCAGATATGTTGGGCTGTCCTTTGCTAAAAGACCATAGTGCAAATTATCTTTTAGCTACTGTGGTCACTGCTGTCTCCCTGTGCGGTGCACGTGTCACGTGATTTTTTCGCTGGTTGCACGCAAGCACGCAAGCACACATGCGTGAGTGCGGAGCACAAAGAAGCAGTCAGAGCTCAATTTTGTGTTCTTGGACGTTAGTCTGGGGTGCAGTCTGCCATTAGGTGTGCTAGCCGCTGCCCCCGCCGATCTCCACAACAGATGTGAGGACTCTAAAACTTCACCAGGGCCTCCGTCGGCATATGGGTGAGTAGATAATGGCTGAATTTTCATTTTTGGGTGCACTATCCCTTTAAGCTGTCCTATCAAATAAAAGCAATAAGTCCCATTAAAAAAATGTTTGGGGGCTAAAAAGCCACTGTAAACAGAGCCATGGGTCCCTGAAAAAACACCCACTTTTAGGGAGAGGGATGACACTTACCTGGCATTTTGATCAGAAAAAAAAAAAAAAAGTTAGTATAATTTTTTAAAAAAATGAATTGGGTAATGATCATATTGATTATGATTGTATTTATATGAATCACAAATTTGACCCTCTGTCATGTTTTACGTTGGAGTAAATTGATGCATATCTCACACAGATTACCTGTAAAAGGATACTCGGTGATTCTCGCAAAATGTGCCCCCAAATAAGCTGTGAACTGCTTTGGGTGCTATGGCAAAATCCCCTCTCAGAGGAAGGTATACACCCACAGCTGCAATCAGTCTAAATTGGTCATTTCAGGATATCTGACCTGTGTTAACAACAGATCTGACTGGAGTTGAATGATGGTCTGACGCTGTCTACTGGGGATGGTTATTTCATTTAAATCTATTAACATCTGTGTTATATTTAACAGAATACATGGCCAGTCTACTGTAGCTTTAGGTATAGCCATATACTGTTGTATGCAGAGTAATAAAATATAACCTTGTAATGTAAAGTCTGAGGTGGCACAGGTCAGAGGCATAGTGCAGCATGGTTCGCATTACCTGCTCCTTCATTCGCAGTTATATAACCTACTTCAATTTAGTCTGAAATAGACATTTTAAATTAATGAAATTAAAAATGCATTGAACTTAACACACTCATCATATGCACTAGTTGTACACACTCTTGATCCCTAGTCTCTGTTGAATAATTCACATCATTCGAAGTCCTTAGGAAAAGCAATGATCCAAAATGATTTTAAATAAATCCATTAATAGCAATCCTCAAATACTGAACTAATTATCTCTTTTGGCATTGGAAGTGCAAAAAGATGTGTCAGGTGTAGTGTTATTTTAACCGTGTATTTAAGTCATAATGAAAAAATATTGCTGACATAACCGAGAATGGCTTCAGGCATGAGGAAACTAAATAGTTGGTTTGAGGCTACATGACAGTCAGGGAGGGCCCCAAAGAACCCATTATATGTTGCTTTGCTTCCTTTACAAAGTTTTTCCCATTTAAATTTCTTACCATTTTAAGACCAACAACCCCCACGTCAGGTCCAAAGTCCAAACAAACAAGCCCTGTCAGGTCCCAGGTTCAGAAAAACAAGTCCAAAGTCAGGTCCCAGGTCTAGACCAACAAGTTCCAAGTCAGTTCAAAAGTCCAGACAAATAAGCCCTTGTTTGGATCCCAAGTACAGACAAACAAGCCCCAGTTCTGGTCCCATGTCTAGACAAACAAGCCCCAATTCAGGTCACAAGTTCAGACAAACAAGTTCCAAGTCAGGTCCAAAGTCCAGACAAATAAGCCCAAGTTCAGGTCCCATGTCCAGACAAACAAGCCCCAAGTCAGGCCATTTAAGGTCACTTAAACATTTATTTACACACACACACACACACACACACAAAAAGAAACTTTGTATTTTTGTCATCATTGCCCTTTTCAGCAGGCTGAGGAATAACTAAATGCGCCCAGTCCCAGCGTCTTCAATAAACATTGTGCATCTTAACCTCTACTGGCCATGTGAAATTAAAAATGCATCAAACTTTACACACTCTTCATATGCGCTGGTTTGTACACATCCCTTATCCCTACTCTCTTTGAATAATTCACAGCATTCCAAGTCCTTGGGAAAAGCAAAGATCCAGTGCTGACATATCCAAGTGCCTGTAAATGGCTTAAGGCATAAGGAAACTATTTAGCTAGGTTAAGGCTACACGACAATCAAGGGGACCCCAAAGAACATATTATGTGCTGCTTTTGCTTCCTTTGTTCATTTTGTTTTTCAGAATTTAAGAGCATGTCAAGACCATTAAGTCCCAAGTCAGGTACTAAGGCCAGACAAAAAAGTCCGAAGTCAGGTCCAAAATCCAGCCAAAAAAAGTCCCAAGTCAAGTCACATGTTCAGAAAAATGTGTCCCAAGTCAACTTCCAAGTCCAGACAAACAAATCCCAGTTCAGGTCTCAAGTCCAAACAAATAAGTCCCAAGTCAGGTCAAAAGTCCAGGCAAATAAGCCCCATTTAAAGGCCTAAGTCTAGACAAACAAGTCCCAAGACAGGTCCCATGTCCAGACAAACAATCCCCAAGTCAGGTCACAAGTTTAGACAAACAAGTCCCAAGTTAGGTCCAGACAAATTAACCCTAATTAACCCATAATTTGGACATTAATTAACTTAAAATGCTTTTGATTGACAAAAGCAAATGCATTCACACTTGGTGCCCTTAATGCAACATAAGTACAGTCATACTGTCAGTAGCACCTATTACATTTGGTTAATCGTTGCTGTAAATTGCTTTCTCTTATAGGCCTGTTCACCCACTGGAAAAGGAAACCTTGTGTAGAGATGCGTCAAACCAGTTATACCTAAGCACAAAAGTCATTCATCATCATAGGCCAGAAAACCTTGTTGGTCTTGTTGGTTTGCCAAATCATTTGATTGTATCTGAAAAGCTTTTCTTTGTATGTTTTTCAAGCTGAGCCTGATTGGGCCTAATGGCCCAAGGCTCAGCCACCAGATGCTCATCAGCAAGCTTCACCCCCGAGGTCTGGTTCCAGAGGGATCCATACCAGGTGAGGTCCTCGAAGTCTAATTGCACTGTAATGTCAGGGTCTTCTTGAATTGCTCTTAGTCTGGCCCCTCCCCTGGCACCACTTTCCCATGGGACACCCTACCAGGCCACATGTTGGCCAAATGTAACCATGTGCATCTGTTGTCGCAGGGAAAAATGCCAATTGGCGGTGTTGTACCGATGAACTGCGTGCAAACTGTACATTTCCTGTAAAAACGGAAGTGTATTTTGGAAAGACACAATGCATGTAACAGGCTGAAGTTGACACAGTATCCCAGAACATCAACAGCCAACACACCCAGGCTACCTTGCACGTCATATGTCGATGTGGAAAGTCCATGACCAAGCAGCGACATGTGATAAGGTCAGAGTGAGAATGTGCTGGATTCCTGATTAAACCGTGAAAACTGTTCAAATACCTTAGAGGCAATATTATGATTTATTTTAAACAATCACATCAATTGCAAACAGTTTCTCAAGTTTCATCCTTCTGCCATAAGTTACAGTTTCTCATTTCTCAAGTTTATGTGTGTATGCATTGGTCAGGCACATTCTCATGTCAATTTAGATTTTTTTAATCCCAAAGTTTGCTGAAAATACAGTAAACAAGATCAATAAAAACTCACTGTTTACACACTTCTAAAGCCTGATGTACTTTTACTCTTTAATCTAAATGAAAGTTATTACCATAGACAGTATGCTGTGCATTGGGAGTGTTGTTAAGGGTATCAATGGATGTGGTCCTCATAAGTGGAGAAAAACACTGACAGGAAGTTGTGTGTTGTGCTGCAGTTGTAGTGGTCCCGCCTCCTGAGTTTCTGGGTGATGGGTCAGTTTGTTTTTCTGCAACAGATCGAGACTTGCTTCACTTCTGCAGAGTCACCACAGGAGGTAAGTTGAGCTGCTGAACCGTGCTGCATATTTTTAACAATATTCCAATAATTAGTTCCTACTGTGGGCTTACTGAGAGTGTTGCATGCAGACAGGACCTGCTTTGAAACCCACATGCACGTTAACACACTGCTACTTGTTTGTTCAGTGTTTAACAAAGTAGCAGGGGTGTGTCTGGTTTGTCACTTGATCTGTATACACATTCATTTAGAATCTTACAGACAATATTGCATTCTCCATGCTAGATATAAGACACAAAAACACTCTGGTCACATTTCTAGAATAATACTAGACTTATGTAATGTTTCTTACGACTTTTTTTGGCAGTGGAAATACATTTTAAGTTCTGATATGTGTTATTTGTATTATTTCTTATCTTTGCTGCTGAAACGGAATGTTAAACTACATTCTGTCGCTTCCTTGTTGTCATTCAGTTGCAGACCAGCAGAGATGGCAAAGCTCATGGAAGATGAGGTATTTATGGCTTTCACCACCTATGCAACTATTGTCATTCTGAAGATGATGCTGATGGCGCCTATGACTGCATACCACCGCATAACCAAAGGGGTAGGTACCAATAGTAAAGATTTCTACATCTGTTATTAAGATGAATCTGTTTTATATTAGTTTTCATGACTTTATGTACATTGTATTTAAGGTTGTGTTTAGCTCTGCCTTGCCTCCTTACTTTAAAGCCTATAAGAGTTGTGCTGGTTTTCATCCTGGTTTTTTAGATGCAAGAAATGAAGGACTCCACTGCGTAACTGCTCCTCAAAGCCAAAATGTCCACAGTCTACAGTACTACGTTATGAAAGGTCATTAACACAGCCTAACTGATAACTCAGGTTGTAAAAGAGAATAGCCTGGAAAAAAAACATGTTAGAAAGGCAACAACTTAAAAAGGAAGCACTTAATTAGACTCAAGTCACACATACTATGCAAGTCATGTCCCCTCAGGGGGATTAATAAAATATATAAAATAAATAAGAAATAAAATATCCAACTCTCAATTCGTAACTGTCACGTGGCAAACAAGTCCCAAGCTATTGTGGTGAGAATCAGGGAAGTAAAGCCACAAGCAGGTCTCAAATCATGCCCTTTAAGTTTTGAGAGGAACAAGCTGAGATTCAAGTCCCTGCTGTAAGTCAAGGAAGACAAGTCAAGTCATACATAATTCTGATGATCTGGTTAAATGTTAGCTTACTAGCTAACGTAAGGTTTTTAGCTAGCGCTTGACCAGCCAATAAGCTATGAAATTAACTAAACAGACATAGTCATGTGCCATCCTTTGTGGGCTTTGTAGTGATGGGTGAAATTTTTTAACTAGAGACCATACCGCTCTTCTCTTCTTACGATCGTCATCGACAACATAATCTTTGAATCCAAATTTTATTGTTTTTGGACTCGCTCCCTCCATGATAGCTGCCCTGGGCGTTGGCCTCTGCTGGTCTGCTGTGTCCTAGTGGGCTACCAGGTTTGTGCACATTGCACTAGAAAGAAGCTCCTGATACTGATTTCAATACCTGAACTTGCACACAAAAATATATTAAAAAAAAAAAAAAATATTTAAGCAATATCACACGAGAGGGAGTGATGTTGTATTGTGATATCGTCACGGCTGTGATTCGGTCGTAGGCACGAGGCCGCAGGCCTATCACAGTACAACATCACAAGCTTGAGTGTGATATTGCTTTTATACAACAGTTCAACAGTTAAATAAGCAAGGCTGATTAAGAAATGTTGAAAAATGAGGACAAAATAGATAATTTAAGCATTTTATTTGTCTTCCGCCATCAAAAATAGTTCTCTCAGGACTCCGCTGTCACCGTTGCTATGTAACGCAGACATGGTGCTCCAGGCACTTACTCTTTATACACATTTATCTGCACGTTTCCATTAATTGTGCAGCCGGTGAAATAAGTCTCTGGTGACTGCATGGTGGACTGTCGCTTCACAGGCACAGCTGACTCTGCCTTCTGATCTGACAGTATGTTGCTTTTCTACAAGTCATTGAGCTCTGCTGATGAAACACTGACAAACCTGGATGTGTGCTCAGATGGATTCAGCTTCTCCTCTCCCTCATCTTCCTCTGATGACCATTCATAGTTCAATTCAAAACTTATTTTAGGAAATAAATCCATATTTTTGGTTGTTTGACAGTGGATAATTAATTAGCCTACAATGCGACCGCTGACCTAACTGACACTAACCGTCAGTTTTGATTTGATTGTTGATTGCAATCAGCTGTGAGGCGGAGTGATACATACACAGTGAAATAACCGTGATGTTGTACTCCAATATCATCACGGTTTTACTGTCTCTCGACCAATCACATTGCAGGGCCGGAACTAACTGTTGTATAATAAATAATATAAAACCAACATGGCTCAGGTCAAAATTTTGTTTCAAAACAAAATTCTTCATCTCTTCTCTACTACTAGTATACTAGTAGCCTAGTTGGCACCACTAGTGCAACCCCTTGAAATTAAAACCTTACATACTGTGCGTGTTGCCTTTTTATGGATTTGACTTTCAAACATAAATATATTGCCAAATTGCTGACATGTTGCTAAAGGCTAACATAACACTATTCACCAGTAAACAGGTCTTCCTTGCTGCTCGAAAACAGTAGTTGCCGGTGACTGTACAGTGCAACTTGCTGTGTAGGCTACTGTTTGGCAAATGGCAATGAAGAATTGATTTTTGGGAAAACTACTAATTTACCCAGGTTTTCAACGACTTTGAGGTTCATAAATAAATTAGGAGGTGCATAGATATTGCATTGACATGCATACTCGCCAATGCCCGATCCAGCATTTGAGGCACTTCAAATACTGGTATCAGCATCAGAACAACTCTTAAAAAGAAAAATCAAGTCCTTTTAAGTCATCTGCCACAAATCTAAGTCAAGTCTCAGATCATAAATACCAAGTCAAAGTCAAGTCTGTTATCAGTATTTGTTAAGCAGGTATCAAGTTCTCAAATTTGCGACTCCAGTCAGACTCAAGTCGTGTGACTCTAGTCCCCCACCTCTGCTTAACACTTTTTGCATATTTTCTTAATGTCTTTGCATTTCTACATTACAATATGGAACCTTTTAACCAAACTTCTGAGTAGACTTTGAGTCAAATAAAAAAAACAGTAAAAATGACATGCACATCCCAGTGTCCAATGGTGTAGGTGCTGGACCAAAAGAAACATCTGGCAAAGTAGAAACAACAAGATCTGCACACTTAGTAACTCCTGTTGGTTTTAATGCTATGAATCTATTCGTGCCTACCTTACAAGACTTTGAGTCAATGCATATTATTGTCTCTCTCATTTAGGCTTTCGCAAATGAGGAAGATGTAGCTATGAAGTCTGCAGAGGAGAGGAAGAAGCTGCTGAGAACCGATTCAAATGTAGAGCGAGTCCGAAGGTGAGATGATCAATCACTTTCACCTCAACGTATAATTGACACGCTGGTGTTTCACTAGAAAACAGAATACATGAAACAGAGAATTAGGCAAATACATGAAAACGTAATTTTTTGGACCTAAAAACAGAGTGGCATTTTAGAAAATGCTGAGAAATCTCGATTTAATTTATCATGGGAGGCTAAATAATAACTTGATATAATAAAAAAAGGTATATTATCCAGTATATGCTTGGCCCCAGTACTCCTTAAACAAACACTGGATAAGCAGATTTAGAAAATGGATGAAAGGAAGGATGATATCATAATTGTTTGCAGGGTACAATCACTGTAAAAAAAAATCCTTATCAGACAGATTATAAATGGTCAGATTAAATACTTTCCCTGAACAATATGGCATGTTGTAAACTATCTTATTTATGGACAACTATTTGTAATAGCAGATACATTGGTTGTTCATAATGTTATCCAGGTGTCATCTGAATGACCTGGAGAACGTTGTTCCCTTCGTGTTGGTTGGCCTGCTCTACGCTCTGACTGGACCCGACCTCTCAACTGCTCTGCTTCACTTCCGCGTCTTTGCTGGCTCTCGGATCTTCCACACCATCTCCTATGTCTACGCCTTCCCTCAGCCCTGCAGGGGTCTGTCCTTTATGGTGGGCATGCTGGTCAACATGTCCATGGTTTACAGGGTGCTTAACACAGTTCTCTTGCTTTAGAGACAATTCTGGACGGGAAGACCTTGACCTCTTAATCACAAGCTCATCATTCTAACATGAAACCTGAATCTGTGTTTTACTTTACTCTTGCTGCAGCTATCTGTGAGCTTGACTATGAAATGTCCATTGCACTTACTCTTTGCATTTCCCAGAACCACTGTCATGGATGGAGGAGGTGTTTTGAATAAAGCTTTCTATCAACTTTGTGTCTGTAATTACTTCTCAAGGTCATGGTGCAGATACTAAAACTCAATCTTGTAATGCAAAAGCCATTCATATAAAATGTTTTGAAAGTTAAATCCACTTAGTTACCTCAAACATAATAGCGTGTTTTATACAACATTCAAGCATTAATGTCTACATTTACTTTTAAATGGCTAAAATTTGTGAGTCCCAGTGTATAATATACCTGAGGCTAAATTGTTACTTCCGTCATTGCCAATAAGACTAACACTGAACGGTTAGTGTTATTTCAGGTCAGGGCTGTTCCCACAGATAACACAACCACAGGACACATTCCAGGCATTCTGATCTTTGGACTTGTTTTTGCTGTTCATGGTGACTTTGCAAAAACCAAGGGAAGATGCACATGCTGCATATTGTAAACTCTTTACAGCACACCTCACAATGTACCTCATGCAAGATATACGGACACATTTCCTCTTATTTTTGTTTCTATCCACAGTTTTGTTGCTATATAAGTTAAGTTTTTTTTTTACCCAAATGATATGATAATATAAACAAGGGCTGGAAAATATTTTTTTTTACAGTGTGGTATTAGTACTGAATCTAATGTGGTCTCCTTCTTCTTCTTAGAGCTTTTTCTGGTGGCATCTCTCCAGTTCTTGGGCATGGCACAGCACCTGCCCTTATATAGTGTTTAGGGGGTGTTACATATGTTGATAGGTTAATTATGATCAAGTGAGATTCATCATACAGCACACCTGGGTAAGCGCAGATTTAGAAAAGTTGTGTGCACCTGGAGTTGACTTCTGCTATTTTTTTCTTTTGACAAAAAAATCAAGAGAAAATGTGAAAGAAATTTAGAGGATGTTGCTGCATGTGGCCCATTGTTCTGAACCTATTTTGCTGTTAGGGGATTACTCTTCATTTTAGCTTGATCTACTTTGTTGTCCTGGTCCTTGTTTAAAGATCTATGTGAAATAGTGGGCAAAAATTTTCAGCTTTTATCCCCGTGCTAAAACAAATAGGGAATACATAATGTGAGTACAATAAGGTTTTAAGCATCTAAAGACTGATTTTGACACAGGACTCCTCTAATGCAATAATGATGAAGGACCTATGTGAAGGACATGCTTTAGTTTATATTGTACTATGGTGAAGCAGCTCACATTTAAATTTATCAAATTACCAAAAACCAGGTTGGTGGTTTTGGAGGCTGTGGGGTCCTGGGGGGCCTAAACATTGATCACAATATTTTATACTTATGAGCAGAAATACATGAAATGATTACAACCCCTCAACACTGCATCAGCGGTGGTGGCACACAGGGGTGTAGCATCAAATTCTGGGCCCTGTGAATAAGCAGTCTCTGTGGGCCCCCTGCTCTTCATCTCTTGATCCATTTCCAAGTCAGTTTGCTTTCTTTTCTTCTTCTTTGTAACTCTGCTTTCTCTGTCTTGGGTACAGTGGTGCTCAGCAGCATAAGCAGTTACTCAGCTCTAGCTTAGAGTTTAGAGAGCTTCCACTATTTTTTTTAATACAAAGTTCAGTCTTTCTACCGCTTTATTCAGCCAATTTAAATTTTGTTATAGTACACTAATTATTTCGGAAGAAATAATTACAAACAAAACCAAACTTTTCATTCCAGGCTTTTCAAGGGCCCTTCTCCCACTATAGCCCTGGGTAATCAGTCCAACTTCCCCTTTGATGCTGTTAGTGGCACATATTGTGTTAAAATTACATGCCACAGTGGAAACAGTATCAACATAAAGTCAGTTAGGATCCTTTGTCATGGTAGATGCATGAATCCACTCGTTAAATGATGTTGTTGGTTTTTGTTATGACCCCACAGGTAGTGGACAGAGTGAGAAATTCCATGTTGAGAGCAGGTGGAGGTGGTGGATGGGTCGAACAAACACAAGACTTTCACTGCTGTTTTTGTCCTGTGTGAAATTAGAAGTCGGCACTGACGTCTTTTAACTTTATGTGGTTACGTAACATTACATTACTTACACCGTTTTTCTAAGTACTTCTATCCTGTGTGTAACAAACATAGTTATTTTGACTGGAACCACAATCATTTTCTCAACTTGAACAAGCAGTTTTGGTGCATAAACCCAACAGTGCTCCAACCACTCAATGGGGTGTTTAGGGGTTGTGGTCATTTCACTTTCTGTGAGATCACATATTAAAAATATATCTTAAGAATAGACAATATGAACATGTACAATGTGCTTTAGATTAATGTTGCTCTGCAGACCATAGGTCAGCTTTTTCTGTCAGGTTTGTTATTGAAATATTTACAGTACTTTCTAACAAAGATGATGTAATGTTATACTGATATGATGATGTTCTGACATGATAGCAGAAAGTGTAGCAGCATTAAATGTGTATTTCTAGTATCAGCATTGCTTCTGCCTGGAGCTCGCATGTATGGAGTCTGGGTTTGGTTGAAGATGGCAGTGCTGTTTGGGCTGAGAAAGCCATGTGTAAGTAAGAAGGAAATCCAGGAAGAGGAAGGTTATTTAAGTGTGGGAGTGGCCTATTTGAATCCATTTTGTTTGAGACCATGCTGCAAAGTGAGTGTGTTTGCTGATCCTGTGAGTTCATTTATCTCCTTTAACTTTAGCTTACATTGTAGTTATGCTATGTAGCGTGTGAAATAGAGTATGGTGAATGTGCTAGTAAAGGTAGTATCAGCATTGCTTCTGCCTGGAGCTCGCATAAACGGAGCCTGGGCTTGGTTGAAGTTGGCAGTGCTGTTTGGGCTGAGATCACTGTCCAGCCTCCTGGAGGTGTCATTGTTGTGAGGGCTCGTCCTGGGGAGGTAGACTGTACAGCCTAACCCGGCGGGGGAGTGTGATAGCCTAACAAGGCTTCCTTCCCTGGGTCTACCTCCTCTGTGGTAGTATAGGTAAGGTAAAGGAGATTGTTCGGTTAGTGTGGGGAGCAGTGAGACCTGGCATTAGGGGAGTGTCTCTGGGACGCCAGAGATCACTGTCTAGCCTCCTGGAGGTGTCGTGGGACTAACTAGACGAAACACCGGTGAAAGGAGGTTCCCACCCGATGACCCCAAAGACATGTTAGTTATCACTGCTCACGGGTCTGTATAGTTAAGCCTTGCCATAATAGCTTATCATAGGGCTTAGGAGGATTATTCACTGAGTGCTGATCCCTTTTTTTTTTTTTATTAGAGCACAAACTTCTTGTGTTTATTTGAATTCTGTTGTTCTCCAGGGATTGCCAATAGACAGACTGTCATCACAGAGCAGTGATCCTGAAGATGATGCTCACGTCACCTTTGACCTCTTACTTTCGCTTGACAAGAAAGCTGCTTTTCTCTAACCTAACTGCTGTATAACACTGTGGAATGCATTCAAGACAAACAGTATGAGGGAGGTATGAATGTGACCTGTACTCTGATGTCTCTTAGACAAATGTAGAAGACACCAAATTTGCTTTCAAATTCCTCCTCGCATCCTGCTAGCCATTGTACAGGCCTTGGACCAACACATTCTCACTTTGACCTTGTTGCACATCGACATTTGGTCATGGACTTTCCACATTGAGGTATGATGTGCAGGGTACCCTGGGTGCATTGGTTGTTGATGCTCTGGGATGCTATGTGAACTTCAGCCTGTTACATACATTGTCTGTTTGCAAAAAACATTGTACACTTTGCATACATCCTCTTTCAAAATAAATGCAATACATCAGTATAACACTGCAAATTGACAGTTTTTCCTTCAACAACAAATGTACATAGTTATGTTTTGCCTATACATGCACATGGTTGGGTTTAGGTAACAAAAGCACATGGTTGGGTTAAGGAAAAAAAAACAGGGTTTGGCTCTACAATCACAGAAAGTGAACACTGGCCTCCTGGGTGAAAGTTGGTGGTTGTTGGACCCATCCAACACCCCTCCAACCCACCTGACTTTCGGCCCCTTAACTTTAATTGTTGCCCCGCAGCGTTTCCCCCCTCCGCTGATGGGCACTGTTAAACAATAATGCTGGAAATCACTAACCAAGCTCCAGCTTCCGATGACTTTGGAGTGAGACCAGGTTAGTTGGACATAAACTGGATGGCCTCTGTGTCACATCAGTTTCTCATAGCTATCAGGAGCTGTAATATCCTTTGATTCACAGAAACATGGCTAAATAATCTTAGCATCATTTTACCAGCTGACTCTTTCTTTATATGCCGATCTGACAGAGCACAGGACCATGGCAAAATAAGGAGAGCAGGCGTGTGCTTTACAGTGAATAAGGACTGGAACGACTGTGTGAGTGTAAGATGTTCTCCTGTTCCTGCTGGATCACTGCTATATGCCGTTTAGAGGTGGTTGTAGACTGGCGCTGCCCGTGTTCATGAAAAGCTACCATGCAGCCATCTTGCTGAGGTCAGGATGTGTGGACAGTTAAGTCCTTACACAAACAAAACACCATGGATTACCAGAACAATCTGGAAACATGGACAATTATAAGGCAGCAGCCAAAAATGTAAGGACACATTCACACTGGTGCTATTTAGTCCACTTTAAACGAACCCTGGTTTGCTTCCACTGATAGTTCCGTACGTTTGGAGTGGTATGAACGCTCATTCGAACTCTGGTGCGGACCAAATAAGCGAACCCTGGTCCGCTTGAAAACTGGGAGTCTCGCTTCATTTGCAAGTGAACCCTGGTGGGGTTCGCTTACAGTGTGAAATGCAAACGGACTATCCAGCGAACCAAAGAGAGGAAGTGAACCAAAGAGCCAGCTGGTAGAGCGCAGTACATTTTGGGTAGAAAAACAAAAAACAAAGCCAACAGCGCGAACCGCTCCCTGCCTCGCCTGCTGCTCATACTGGGCAGCTTCTTGTGATAAAATCAATTAGGTTTGAACACCAAAGTGAAATCAGAAACCCCAAGACTGCATAAATTTGGTGTTGCTCCATTGTTTCTGTGGTGACCAAGTTGGCTGAAGGGGATGGATTTCTGTTTTCGGTCCTGGCCAATTGATGAGAGGGGTTTTCTTCTTCCTCATGCTTTTTTTTTTCCTGGTCAGCGGTTGTTTCGGGCAATACCGCCCCCTAATGAACAGCTGTTGTAACTGCGTGACGTTGTCCAGGCGTTTTTTTTACAGTTTAAAAGTGCAGTGTGAAAGTGAACCAAACAAAATGAAGGTGTGAATATTTTTGGAATCCCCTGCCCAATCAAACGGAGTCCCCCGGACTATCCTAGTGTGAATGCACCCTAAGAGAACAAAAAAAGGACCAAACTATTATGCACAAGTTAAGGGAGCTGATGGGATTATGTTTCACTGGAGTTGTAACTTGCATAATTCCATGTGACAAATAAATAACTGTATTCATTTAAACTTTGAATTGAAATAAAAAATATCAAATTGATACAAGAATTCAGACTCTTCACTCAGTATTTAGTTAAAGCACCTTTGGCAGTGATTACAGCCTTGAATCCTCTTGGGTATGATGCCACAAGTTTTGACACTTGGATATGAGAACTTTCTGCCATTCTTCTCTGCAGCGCCTCACAAGCTCCATCGGCTTAGATGGGGACAGGTGGTTGACAGCATTTTCAGGTCTCTCCAGAGGTGTTTCATTGGGTTCAAGTCAGGGCTCTGAGTGGGAAACTCGTGGACATTCACAGAGCTGTTCCTAAGCCACTCCTGCGTTGTCTTGGCTTTGCACCATAGAGTGAGGCTCGGGCCACAAATTTCTCATTTCTATTCCAAACCCAACCCAAGCTCAGGACACTTTCTGTATTCTGTGTCAGAACCTGAGTTGACCCAAGCCTGATGCAAAATATTATGTTGTTACTGGCAGCGTTTCCAACTGACACCATCCAGCGGCGTATCATACCAACGCAACCGGTGCCATCTTGCTGCATTATGAACTGACGACATCCGTCCATGTATCGTGTTGGGCCCAGTCTGAAGGGCAGGGTTTCATTAGGAATCTCTCTGTACTTTGCTCCATTCTGTTTTCCTTCAACCCTGACCAACCCTGATTATGGAGGCAAGTGCGCTCTTGGGAACTTTCAGTGCAGCAGAATTTTTTTGTAGCCTTCTTCAGATCTGTGCCTCGACACTGTCCTGTCTCTGAGCTCTGCAGATAGTTCCTCCCACCTGGCTCCTCCAGTCCGCATGTCAAAGTAACCTTGGATACTGTGCCATCTGTGTGTGAGTGTGCAACGTATCCTCATAGAACGGTTTGTATGATATCCTACAAAAACGTAGACACAACAGTTCATATGATGTCCCACAAATCAGTGCCCCACAAATGACATTACATCATAATCTTACAGTTACATAATTAATGTAAAGTTATGGAGGTTAGCTTTAGGCAAGTAAAGTTATTGTAGTTAGGTTTAGGAAAAGAAACATGGTAAGGACATGTCTTAAAATGACTCAGAGTTCACACGGTTCCAAACATGCATCTCCAGGGGAAACTTCCAGGTAAAAGTCTGCATTTTTCTGACCCATCCACTACCCCAACCTGCCTTCTTACAAGATTACTTGGGACTGTTTACCGTTTACTCCTGTCAGCACATTGTTCATGTGACCGCAACCTTTCATATTTGGGGGAATTTGGGTGCATTACATTTTGTAGGAAAACACACAAACAGTTTACGGAAACAGCCTGGGTAGTGTGTGCATGTCTAAACTGAGTAGCAGGTGGCACCTTGTACGGTAGCCTCAGCCGCCAATGTGTGAGTGGGTGATTGTGACTCTGTAGTGTAAAAGCTTAGGTTGGTCGGAACACTAGAAATGTGCAAAACAAGTGCAAGTCCATTTACCACTTATCAGAACTACTTGCACACTGAGTGTATGCTGTACTTGTTCTCCTATTAAATGCATGAACTCAATCATTTAATTTGAAGGCAGCATTATACAGTAAATCAGTCACGATGTACGTTCAGTCAGAGACACTTTAATATAGGAGCAAATGGTAATAGAGTTAGATTTGGCAGAAAAGCCTCCGCAGATTAGTATGTCAGCAGTAATGAGTCATTTTTTCCTGTTAATGCTTGTAGAGATGAACAAACTATCAGCTGAATTATTTACTGTCATTCACTGGTGAAGAAATTATTGCTCACATTTTATGGAAGGAAATATAAATCATAACAAGGCTGTAATCATTTAATACACCCTCTGTGACCCAACCTTCCAGGTGTCTGGGGGCAGTTTCGCAATTTTTTTCGGAGACCTAAAAGCTAAACGGAACATTTAAGAGCATGGAAAGGCCCTATATGGCGGGAGGGGTGGTGGGTGGATCCAACAAACACCAGACTTTCACCTGGGAGCCCACTGTTTGCTTCCTGTGTGAATGTTGAGCTAAACCATGATGTGTTTTTTAATTTATTTTTTTTTAACCTAACCACATGGTTTTGTTGCACAGGGACATAAACGTAAATACAAGGTGTTTTACCAGTGTTGTAAGTTTACTTTGTAAGAGACTGCATGCATCTACTGAGCAGAAATTGTACTGTATTTTGAAAGGCATAATGCACGTAACAAGCATACATTGATACGCCCGTATCACTGCAAATTCCGCACCAAACCACCAATCCATCGATCCATCAATCCATCTCACGATCCATTCTGCCTTTATTTGTGAACAAGACCCCAAGATACTTAAACTCTTTCGCTCGGGGGCAGTATATCATTTTGGTTAGATAGGATAAAATAACACATTTCCACTTCATTGACTGCACAGCAGTTTTTCTCATTTGTTTGAACACATTTGTCCATTCATTTACACTTTCAAAAGAGTTGACACATGGGCTGTGAAATGTTTCTCGTGCCACTGGCTGCAACATAAGCCCAAAGCATGATCGACCCACCTCTGTGTTTAACAGTTGGACAGGTGTTTTTTTAAATTCTGCACCCTTTTCTCTCTGAACATTCCTTTGCTCACTGCATCCAAAAAATTTTGTTCTAACTTCATCAGACCATGGGACTTGTTTCCAAAAAGCATCAGGCATGTTTAGATGTTCCTTTGAAAACTCCTGACGCTGAATTTTGTGATGAGGACACAGGAAAGGTTTTCTTCTGATGACTTTTCCATGAAGGTCATATGTGTACAGGGGTCATTGCACAGTACAACAGTGCACCACCACTCCACCAGTCTGCTAAATCTTCCTGCGGGTCTTTTGCAGTTCAGCACGGGTGTTGATTTGCCTTATTAACAATCCTACAAGCAGGGTTCGAACTATGTGGGAGCCAGTGGGAGCTGAGCTCCCATAAAGAGGGCATTAGCTCCCATGAAAGCTGTAAAACCACTATTTTATCGCAAATTATGTATTTTTCAATGTAATGAGTATTATTTACGTTAGCAAGATAAATAACTAGTCCAAAATAAGGACATGTTTTCCAAAAGAACGACGATATTCTCCCGTGAATGACAAGCCTTTGTCTGCAATTACGGCGCCAAGATACCATGGGGCGCTGTAGGCCTATAGCCTATCTGTGTTGTTTTATGGGCTGTAGATGTGGCGAAATAGAGCTCCGATAGCTGACATCACGCAATCCCGGCATGCAACAGTCAAAATCAAAACAATGCCATATTGGCAGGAAAGTGCACTGTTCAACTGACTGCCAAGCACAGGACAGTTAACAGTTAACTCATCTCTTCTTCGGGCTGTATTCATATGAAAGTGAGCATGGTGGACAGTTATTGTGTCCTTGGATGTCAGAACAGTCGATACGTGAAGGGGAGAGCGTTTTATCGAATCCTGAAACATCCCGAAAGACGGCGGAAGTGGATTACTGCCATAAAACGTGCACGAAGTGAGCAGAAGAAAACTGAGCGGTGGGAGCCCACAGGCAACGGATTCTGCTCCGTGGCATCTGAAGATACTGATGCGTTGAACAGGTGACAGTCTGCGGTCGTTCTCCAAACGCACTTCTGTCACGCACTTCAAAAGCAACTTTCAATAATTTATTAAATTAAATATATTTATTTATTTATTTATTTTATTTCACACTGTTAAGTGAAAAAAAAATAACGTCTTCAGAAAGCTGGTGCTAACAGAAGGTATTTAAGGGTGTTTTGAGGAATGGGTTCGCACCTCCTCGGTCAGGACCTCAAGCTCACATTCAGAAAATTTCATCTTTCTCTTCCTAGCTGCCATTGTTCTGCCACGGTGTTCTTGGCGCAAAGCCAGCATTTATACTTTGCCATGTGGCTAATTGCAATTAGGGGCAAATCAGGGGCAAACTGCACTCAGCTGCCAAACTTTGTGGGCGTGTTTGCGCTGGTATATCATTAGCGCAATATCCTTTGTGAATAGGACGTTAAGACGGAGCAAACTGCGGGTGCAAGTGAAGTAGGGTGACCATATTTTGAATTCCAAAAAAGAGGACACTCGGCCGGCCACGACATAGCCTACTTAAATGATACTCGCAGTTTACTCAAAGATGCCTTATAATTTTAATATATTTAAAATTTATATGTATGGATTGAAAATTCAGTTATATTACAAAATAATATCTCTCAAAGACAGAAATTCAGATTGGCCCCAATAGGGGACACATACACACACTAGAGTGTGGCGATCTGAGCCCGACGGCCGGGTTTGGTCAAAAATGTAGCTATAAATTGTATGTGGACTCGGGTCGGATTCGGTCAGTTTTCAGTGAAAATTTAGTGTAAAAATACATAAAATCCTATTGTCTGTCCTGTTTATTGCTTGGGCACTGTTATTTACGTGACAACACCTGAACATAACACACACAGACACACATTGGCTGTTTGTTTCTACGTCTCTCCTCCCTGGAAGTCTCGGACCTTCCGCTGCCGGCCTCCGCCTTGATTAAACGCTGAAAATAAAATAAAAGAGGGAGACAGGTTTTTCCTATTTTATCTTATTTTGTTTTATTTCTCCCTCTCCTCTCGCTAGAAGCCGGACCTCCCGCCTCCCGCTCCCGTCTCAAACACGTAGGTCTCCCTCTCCGCAGCTGAGCACCCACGGCGCACGCCCGGCCTGTTAAATAGCCTGTAACCACTGTGTGACACAAACTCAGTGCTTTGGTCATTAAATAATGTCGCGCTCGGTTCGGGTTCGGACAGAAATATGCGGCCCGTGCCGCACTCTAACACACACACACACACACAAACACACGAAAAACCGGACATTATCATCAGTTTATAAAAGACCCCCGGACGCCCGGACGCCCCGGACGGGACGTGAAAAGTGGACATGTCCGGGCAAAAGAGGATGTTTGGTCAGCCTAAGTGAAGTGCAATTCGAGGTGCTATCAGCGGCCGCAGTTCATTTTTTGTGAATTCGGCCCTCAGTGTGTAAAAATGGTGAGTAACAGTGACATCAGCGGTCAAATTCTAGATTGCAGCGCTCATTTGCGCTCACTCACTCACCCCTCCCATCGGGTAAGTGACGGTGGCCTCGTAGGACAAAAAGCCTTGCGTAGACAGCAGAGTTTTTCGAGTTTTTCAGGAGTATCTAGCCACGAGGTGAATATTTATTTAGGAATCTAAACCATGTTACGATATGTTATAGCTTACCAGTGAGATATAGGTTATCTGTGAGATATACGTTAGGAGTGTTTTATTTCTAATTGTTTTGGTAACACGAGCAAACATTAGCACAGTAATGCTAAAATAACACGTTTTATGTGATAGTCACGGCACAGTGCGACAAATATAGGTTGGTATGATTATAATATATGCGTTTCCAGTGTTATTCCACATGACACAGGGAGATGAGGAAGAGGGAGAGGGAGAGGAGGAAGACCAGGGAGAGGAAGGGGGTGAGGTGGTAGAAGTGGTGCAGGAACGGCCAGGCAAAGAGGTGTGTCTCTGCTACCCAGAGGGAAGAGGAGGAGGAGAGGGTGGCAGCCTTCGCAGCAGGGCGAGAGGAATCAACAGATTAGGCTGTAGGCTAGGCTAACCATTTAGCTGTAACTCTGGGATAACGTTAGCCAAGGCTAGGATAATGTTAGCATGTAAACATAGTTGTCACTCGAACTTAGACGAGAGGGGAAAAGTAGTTGCAAACATGAAGCCAAAATGATTTTAAAATATCAGATTGAATTACCTGTCTAGCAGAAAGCAGGCAACCTCCGCATCCCTTGTGAAATCCTTCTCCTTCAGGAGTTCTTTCCACCTGGAATAAGCAATGCAGATATTCACTCGCGTTTTGTCCTGTCCTCGCTTATCTGATCTTTTTCTTTTATTTGTTGGCGTGGTTTCCCTCTTACGGGGCAAAACATATGTGTGGTCCTCCATTTAAAGTGCAACAGAATCATAAAAGTACAAAGCAGGTTCACGCAGAAGCGCGCCGGATTGATCTTCACCTTCTCCAGTCACGGCAAGTTCTAGGTAAACGCGAAGCGTGCGTATCCCTTTCGGCCACTGTATTCAAATACGGCGACGCAAGAAGGCAGCCTCCAGCAGACCGTGCCCTGCCTGTGTATATAGAGAAATCATTCTAAGCCTATGAGAAAGCTTCCATTTGTATGTGAATTGCATCACACTTTAGTAAATCTATATTTATGAAAGCAATAGTTGATATTTGCTAATAAACAACCCGCAAAAATACACATTGTAACTTTAACTGTTTTGAAAAATGTGTGAAACCAATGAAAACATGATAATGATTTACATGATAATGATAGAAAATGTTCAAACATTTGTAAGAGAAGGCCTCTGTTGTGCTAAGAAGGTGATGGTGAAGATCAAATGATTTCTAGTTTCACAAAGTGTGTCCTAGCAGTCGAGAAGAACTGTAAATATATAACAAGAATGAGTCAGACATAGTAAGTTGAAACAAAAAACACTAATTCCTGAATTTCCAGGGCTACAGTAATAATTAAAAAAAATCAACAGCATGTACAATACAATCACTCATACTGTACAGTACTGTGAGGGTTCTAGTCCTCCCTCTCTCCTGCATTTGACCAAAAATTCTCATCATTATCACATTTAATGTCCCCTCTGGCGAGGATATCTTCTGGAATGTCTGATCCATTCTACTGTAAGTATCCTGTCAAGATTGTCTATGTATTTTTTCAAAATGTTAGCATTTAAAAAAAAAAAGTTCTTTAGAGCAGCTGTGCTGAACTTTATGTTTTCGTTGATTGTAGTGCCCCCTTTGGTCAAAGCGGTATGACACCCGCAACCTGGTGTCGTAAAATTCTGACTGCAACCAGCATTCGGCTTCATTTGTAAAATCTCGACTGCAACCGGCAATTTTCCGCATGCATTTGTTTTGGAGAGCGAGAGAAAAATCATAAATGTTCTAGTGTAGCTCTGAATTTCTTATGAACTGAGGACAACTGCCTGCTGTATAGATTGATAAGGTTCATACTGTCTTCTTATTTAGAATATTTTAAGGTTTTCTTATATTCAGACAGACAAGATGTAAGGAGATGTGTTTTACCTGCTTGACAGATAAATAATAAATAAATTCAAACGGTGGATAAAAGAGGCCATTGAGATCAGGAAGCGGGCAAGTGGCACCATCAACCGGGACGAGGGGCGTACACTCTCTCGCATACCTGGGATTCTCTACTCCAGAGAACGAAGAACAACGCGGGAGCCGGGGTTGGCCTGATAGACTCTGATTGGTCTGTCAGGCCTGCCAGCTGATATATGACACATCAGCAGCACGTCGGATGATGCTTCTGAGGAAGACTGAAGTCTCAATCGAAACTGTCAAGCAGGTAAAACACATCTCCTTACATCTTGTCTGTCTGAATATAAGAAAACCTTAAAATATGCCTGCTGTATATTTGTGTTCATGGTCACAGTCACAGATAATTTTGTGGCGTTTGTTGTAACGTTACTAGACAAAAGCAGTTCACATCAGCTAACGTTACATTTAGCTTGCTTATTACTTCCATGTCGTCATATATTGAAGTGAAACAACGTCTAACAAGTTGCGATATATTCTCTAAATAAAAACAAAAATTACATACCTGTCGATTAGGAAAAGGGCCAACTCTGGATCAGTTTTAAAACCTTTCAAATCTCTCAGCTCTCTCCACTTGGTGAATGCCCGACCGAGGTTTACACACGTTTGGGCTCGAGCCCTATCACTGTCCTGTTTAGCCTTCTTCTGTTCTTCTGTTCTCTTTCTTTTAGATGGTGCTAAATCCGCCATGACATCGAAAGTACAACCGAGTCCTTACAGATTCATCTGGTAAAACTCTTATGTGTTCAGAAATGCCCGTTGCGTACCGCTTACTCGAAGAACGACTCTTCTTCTTCTCTCAATTTATTGGCAGATCGCAAACAACTTCCAGGTGCATACCGCTACCTACTGTAAGAGTGTGCAACATCATGTCATTTAGGCTGTTTCTTAAATCCTACTCGTAAACATGGTTTCTTCTTCTGTGGTTTAATGGCTGTGGGCGGCTACAGGCGTGCAGACTTACTTCCGCCTCCGGGTGCCGTATTCTGGTTTGCTGACTTCCGCTGTTACCGACCCGACTAAGGCTACGCTAAATAGCCATATAGAGAAAAGCTTTTTTGTCGCTGTTGGGTTCAAATAAATATGTGGATCTTCAAGGGGATGATATGAACTAGGGACAGTTTTATTAATGGTAAAAAGTTCCGCACAGCTGCTTTAAATATAGTGTTTGCAGATAGTGGAGTATGAATGACAAAAGAGTTCATGGGTTTTGGAAAATGTGGTCATTTAATGCATTTTGTGTGAAATCAATGAAAAATAAGTCACAGTCCACATAGACTTCCGTTTCTCTGTTTCCATTCCCCTTTTTCTCTCTTTCTCTTTTGGAACCCTAATTTCCCTTTCTTGGGAAAAGACATGACAGTGTACAGTGGTGCTCAAACATCATAAGCAGTCACTCTAGAGACAAATCCTAGTGCAGGGGCGGACTAAACCTCTTTGCACCTTTTAAGGGGTGAGAGGGGCCTCAGAGAGCTTCCACAACTTTTTACACAAATTTCAGTCTTTCAATTGTTTTTGGCCAGTTTTGATGTAGTTATAGCATCAATTACGTAGAAATTTATCGTGTAAAACCATGTGAATCATTTTGCTAAAGATTAGCCTGAATTGCTAAACTGGGCATTTTTTTCCCAAAATGGTGGTTATGGGTCAAAGTGAGCCAAATGCTTGGTGGTAAACCACAACCAATGTACTCTCATAGAACAGTTGATATGATATCCTATGAAAAATGCATGCGCAACAGTTCATATGAAATCCTACGAATTAGCGCCCCATGAATGATATTAGTTATATAAGTCAAGTCAAGTTCAGCTTTGTTGTCATTTCCACATACAGTGTACATGGGAAAGAAATTGTGCTTTCTCACAACCCCATGGTGCCATCAGACATGTTGTGGTTGTGGGAAAGCGCAATTTCGTTCCCATGTAATTAACGTTAAGTTAGAGCTTAGGTGTAGGTAAGTAAAGTTACTGTGGTTAGGTTTAGAAGACAGGAGAAGTCCTAGGGAATGTCTGGTGTTTTGTTCCTGACCCATCCACACCCCTTGCCTGCCTCCTTACAAGACTGCTCGGCATTGCTTCCTCATCTACTCCCATCAGTGCATTGGTCATGTGATCACAGCCTTTCAAAACATGTGGGATATGTATGAAATTAGGTGCATTATATTTTGTAGGAAAACATACAAACAGTTTTGAGGACAACCTGACTGAGCCAGTGCTCTAACCTACTCTACCATAAGGCACTGGACTCAAATAAATTCTCTGAGGTATAAAATGGTATTTCAAAGTCATAGTACACAACTGGTGGTTTATCATATATTAAGCATTGCAGAAAAGCTTTCATGCCAAGAGCCTACCAGATAGCAACCAATTGGGGCTCAACACACCTTATGAAGACGGAGAGAGCAGCCATTTATACCAAGGGTGGAATATCATACCAGTGGCAAAAGACAAAAATATTGACAGGTCACCCCTGTGGAGGCACTTGAAGAAAAGGAGGTTAAGGAAATAAAAGAGAAGAGAATCTACACAGAAGAGGTACTTTAAAGAAGGAGCTTGCAGACCACATCTATTGGGCTGGCTTTTTTCTTTGCCTTACTTCACAGAAATGCTATAAACTGGATTCAAAATATAAAATACAACATTCCTGTTCTCAGCCTCTAGAAAAATACAGTTTTATTAGGTAGGGTGTGCAGGACATTGTGGGATTCAGCAGGTCTGCAAGGGCTAACTTATCTCAAATACAGAATGAATTATATTCTCATAGGTCAAGGTTTATTCAAGAATTTTATGGCACACCACCCTATCTCTCTGTTATTTTTCTTGTTTGGTTTTATCATATCTTCATTCATATCAATCTTTCATTAACAATTTTGTTACTATTAATTTTTGCCCTAAAACGACCCTGGCTGTCCTTTTATTTGCATGACTACCCTAATTTGACAGAAATTCTTTCAATGGTTTCACTGAAGGCAAACGTTAAAAGATGAGAAATATTAAACTATATGGTTGAATTTATCAGTGGTGGTCTTAGCACATTTGGTGCCCTAGGCGAGGCTCTGCCCACACCCTTGTTATAACATGCATATCAATCAATAATAATTTAAAAAAAAAAACAAAATTACAAATTCACTAGTTTTAAAGAATAAACCATAAAATAATATATGGGATTATAAAGTGATAATAAAATGTATAAATTAACTTTCTAATTGAACTAGGGATGCTCCAAGTTTGAAATTAGTTATACCAATGTTTAAAATACCAATGTTTTTATATTGGTGTTTCTTTTGTTTTTTTGTTGTTATTTATTACTCTTTTTTGCCAGGAAAACACATAAATCTACACTATAAAAAATAAATGTAAAAACAAACAGTTTTAAAGTTTTTCAGTCCTTCATTACACTACCTGTGAATGAGCACAGATTCAAAGGTAGTGTACATGAAAGATGTTTTCATGTACACATGATAAAAATAAGCAAAAAGCCTTTTTACTATATATGACACATCAGAATTCCCTCTCTAATATCTATTTTATAGTGTTGTAAAAACATCAACACATTTCTCCTTCAAACCTCTGGATTTAATTAAGATTGTTACTAAGAGCTACATTTTACAAAATGACACTGAACACATCTTGAGAACTTTAATTTACCTTCACGTAGTTCTAATTTTTACTGAGCTTTAACGCTTCACAGTGTAAATCAATGCAGCCTCTGTGAGCTGTTGGTTGCAGCCACCAGCTGCTGAGAGGTAACAATAACTTACTCTCCTTCTGACGATTTCAACACGGATTTGTTGCTTTTTCTTCATGTTCTTTCTCTCCACATACACTCCTCAGTCGTGTAGTGGTAGTTGAGTGGGCACCAGAGAGCTTTTGTCATTTTGACATGGTAATGATAAAGTGCGTTTCGGGGTTCATGTGACGTCAGATAACTTGCCCATCTCCCCCAGACAGCAGATAAAGTGTAAAGAGCTGGGGAGGAGGGCCGGTGGGTGGCAGGTACCCATTTAGTAGGCTTTGTTATGTGGTTACAATATGTTGTTGTGGCTTTATGTCATATTTCAAAATAACAGTAGTAATAGTATTATTAAAAAATAATAAAAGATTAGATTTGTTTTTTCTGCCCCCATTTGTGGTGCCCCCTATGGTCGACGGCACACTTAGCATTGGCCTATATTGCCTTGCCACGGCCGGCACTGGGTTTTATGTTGTTTAAGTTAGCTTTAAATAGAAAATAAGACTATTTGAAAAAGAAAATGTATATTGAATTACATTTTTTTTAAAAAGAGGACCATTTTTTGAGTTATGCTTAAAAAGTCAGATCAACTTCCCCCTAACCTGGAGCAAGTTGAGTCTCAAGAGCACTTTTTCAGGGCCTGTTGTCATAGATGTTTTCTTATCATTTCAACTGATAGGAGACATATTGAAACAGGGGTAGATGTTTTATTGTTGTTCTGTCTTATTTTACCTTGCCAAGAGGACAACCTAAGAAAAAACTTCTTAATCTTACCCCACTCTCCCCTACATGTTTATGATGTTTTGTTTTTAGAATTGATGTCGTTCTTGTCTTATCCTCTTATGAAAGATTACGTATTTTTTAAGAAGCTATTGGTACTTTTATTAGCATTATACTATTATTGAAAATTGCAAAACACATCCGCAGTATCATTTATTTTACATCCTGCCATCTGTAATTTAAATGTGATGAGGATGCCTCACTGTATATTGGTACTGTAATAGCCTCATGTTTCCATTAAGAGTAATTCCCCACATTTGATTTAGACTTTTTAATTATAGCAGACTGAAAATCAATGTATGAGTTTTATTTTATCTGTATGTTTTTATGATATTATAATACATTTTTTGGCTCATTATTCATTTCCTTTATTGACTGAAACACAGATAAAATGAATCATATTTTGATTACCTCAGCAGCTGATGTCAGAATGAATAATGTGTAATAATGTGCTGCCAACTGATAAAACAAACAAAGACTGAAGCCACGTGAGAAGGAGCTAAACTGGAGAGATATTAAGGAGCTGTTCCTAAAATTCACGATTTATTTTTTTGCTCTCTACATGTGTTAATTACTACGTATTTTTATCCACTCCTACATTCAGAGGAGCGTTTAAATTTAGACATGTTCCTGTTCTATTTGTGGGAGACTCAGAACAGAGAGGACCTGGCTGTGATGCTTTGGAAAGCGTGCCTCTCTTCCACTAGAGGGAGGCATTTTAAAAGTCAACTGAGTTGCTCCTCATTAGGAATCATTTATGGACCAGGTGCAGCTCATAAACGCACTCCAGCTCAAACAATTAGTTTCATTTGCTTTGCTGAAAACATTCCCCTGCATATCCCACAATGCAGCTTTTATTTCATTTCCAACCCAGCACAAACACTCTCACATATTTATGCAAAGACTAAATGCAAAGAACAACAGCTTCACTTTCATTTAACCCAATTTGCTAACATTTGTATACAGAATAATTGTCATCACCGGATTCCCACTTGCTGTTAGGAAGTAAAGTGTGCTGACTTGTTTAGATGTGTCAGCTGCTGATATGATGAATGCCTCGCTCTTCACATGAAGGTGACTGGCTCCAACACGGAGCAGTGAAACCCATGGGTGGGCACTGTAAATAGTAGAGTGAAATTACCATGAAGGCTGCTTTGGGCGGTTGCTCGTCTGCATTGTGTCCTGTCCCTGTATAAGTAGAAGAGTTTTATGGGAGCTCATTTGTTCGGGACCCTTGGCCCTCCAGGGTCTCTCATTCCTCAGACAAGCCAGGCATTTCACAGCTCGGGTGGAGGGGGAGGAACACCCGGACCACCTTCTATAACTAACAACCATAGACACACCCAGGACGCCTTACTCATGCTGAATGCGGTGTACGCTGGACTCTGTCTGCTACATCTCCAATGGATTACACTGGCTCATATGCAACTGTTTTGCATTAGCACAATGTGTTTCAGCAGTTCTGCCTGGATTATGTTTGTCCATAAAATGTCAGAATATTAATGTTGACTGTATCTGCAAAATGTTGCTGGGTGTAGTTTTCAGTTGGATACTCAATATCCATTTGTAGCTTCTTACTGTAAGTATGATGAAGGCCATATTCACACCTGGCATGCATCTCGAGTTACCTCTTTTATTGGATCTCACTTCCCTGCTCTATGCAAATAAAGACACTGTACAAAATAATGGATGTAGCTACCATGATGTTTCCCGTAGGTTTGGGGACTCGCATTTTTTGTTGTCACTGTTATTTAAATTTTTGGAGCCAGAAGTGACTATATTTGGACAAGAGGGTGGAGATAACCCTAAAGCGGTTGCTTTGGAATAGGTACGCTGTTGCCTGATGTGTACCTCCCCAGAAATGTACCTACATGTCCTGGCGACGCAGACTCCCTGTCCATTTTTGTAAGCTGAGAACCATTTCCCTCAAACAAAGCCTTTTTTTTAAAAAAAAAAAAAACCCTTTTATTTTACAAAGAAACATTAAATTGTGAGAACAATAAAGCCCCCACAAAATAGCATTTTAGGTCTTAAAGTGTGTGATTTATCCTGGGTTCATGTGAATAGAGTAACCCTCCGCTAGTTGCTGGGCTAATTTTTACAGTGTAAAATGCCATAGGCTTGTGCTAATAACGTTAGCATGTTGTATTTGTTTGGAAAGTGTGTAGTATAAGACAGTTGTTTTGTTGGTGAACCATGTGACCCTGTGAGCTGTAATGGTAATGCTACCTTTTTTAAATGTTGCTGTTGTCCCTGGCTTCTTATGAGTAGAGGAAAACTCTGGTAGCCATAAGGCTAATTTCCATCCCGTCGTACCGAATAGGCCTACGCGCTGCTACGGCGTCGCTTTGGGTTGTGAGTGCGCATGATGCGCACCTACATTGAAAGTAATGGGTTTGTGCGTGCAAGAGACGCTACATCTGGACGCCCCCCATGCACACACACACGCTTTAACCAAGGCAGTGGCCAAAATCACCCAGGCGGCTCGCCTTTGTCTTAGATAGGCAGGGAAAACCATGTGTTTGGGTACAAGCTGCTCAAGTTCATTTGTTGGTTCGGTGTTTGTGCTCGTCTCCTCCATGTAGGCAGCGTCAGTCTTGCTTTGAGTGAATGCAGACTAGATGGAGGGAGCGGAGTCACATGACTTACATGGCGTTTTGTTTTTTGTTTTTTTCCAAGGGGACAGCATGGGGAAAGTGCCAAAATCACCAGTCCTGAAATCACCGACATGAGTAAGATTACGTCAGTTAGAGGGTCTGAATATTGGTTTCGGTATATTTCGGTTAATTGCCCAGCCCTAATTTCAGTACATAAAACTTAAACTGAGGGGTGCAGAAAACGATGGTAAAAGTGGATGGGTCCAATATTAAGTTAACTAACTCTTTCTGTCTCATTGTGTCATACGGATTACTGTTTTACTGTTAATTTATTATGCTGATCTGTTCTGTACGACATCTATCTATTATTGGACCTACAAAGTGACTGGGACTTGTCCCACCCACTTACAATGGCTCCAACGCCCATGGCTAATTGTAGCCATGGGCTTTTACAATGTAAAATGCCACGCGCTTGTGCTAAAATCATTAGCATGTTGTATTTGTGGGAAAATGTGTCCAACAAAAGACAGATGCTTTGTCTGTGAATCCTGTGAGTTATAATGAAGCTGATTTGTGTACTTGTGTTTGAAATTGTCTCTATTAAGCCATGTTTAATGTGTGTTTTGCGTGTGTTTTGAATCTAAATTTTACAGCCCTTCACAGAAACCCAGCCACCAACTCATGTTTTGGAGGTGTAACTGCAAGAGTGACACAGACACACCACCGCACAAGTATAAATGCTTACAACGGCATAGACCACGTGTGTAGGCTACGGCATAGGCTCTGCATAAAGCTGACACACTGTATAAATCCTCCTTAACACTAGTTGCTGTCTTGTTTCGGACGATTCATAGAGTACTCCAGATATGATGTTTTTCTGTAGGCCGATGCAGAAGTTAGTGTTGCCTGGTTCCCTTTTAAATGAGCCTATGGGATTTTTCCATTGGATTTTGGATTATTGTATTGTTCAGCAAAATAATCTATACAAATGAACAACACTTCCATGATTTTAGAAGCCTTAATACTACAATTGCCCAAAGTAAAAAGGTAACGTTAGGCTATAAATGAACTACACCATGGTTAGATGACTTAACATCAGCACCACAACAAGACTGCAAAGTTGTGTTGGCATGATGATGCTCTGTAGTCTCATTTATCAACTTGTTAGCATGGCACCCACCTGTCACTCAAAGTGGCCACGCCCTTAATTATGCATAACTTTAAGCCTAAATATCATTAAAATAGGTGAGTTCTATAAAAATTCACACCCTGTACGGTTGTTGTGAATGTTAGAATTACATATAGAGACCAAAACAGTTTTTTGGAATTTCTGCTATAAAGTTGGGCATTTTAACATGGAGGTCTATGGGGATTGACTCACTCTTGGAGCCAGCCTCAAGTGGCCAGTAGAGGAAAAGCCAGTTTTGGCACCTCTGCATTGGCTTAATTTTTTAGCCCTTGAGGTTACCACCTAAAGGTCCAGTGAGTACAATTCAGGGTGATTAAGTGGTATCTAGTGGTGAGTATTACAGATTGCAACCAGCTGAAACCAGTGAAATTTTTTACCAGCCAGGCAGATATTTTACCAGCCAACCAAATAAAAATTGTTTTTAAGTGTTTGGGTCTTGTATGCGATTCTCAATCAATATTTTAATAGTTTGCACTAATATTAGTAATAATGTATGCTAAAATATGAATAACTGTTTCAACAGTTAAGTGTAATATTTGGGTTAATAAATTCTGTAGTATTCTTACTACAGTGCAAAAAAAATCTTTCATTAAGGAATTTTACATGAATTACTGATTTCAGTCCCCTTTGGACAGTTCAGACATAAGATTTTAGCTCGACCAGACTGCAACAGCAGGGCCTGCCCTATATAAACATGAATGTCTGACCAGTGGTGGACAAAGTATTCAACGACATGACTTGAGTGAAAGTAAAGATACTCTTGGTCTAATATTACTCCAATACAAGTGAAAGTTGTTCAGTCTTTTTTTTTTTACTTAAGTGAAACTGCACCAACTGATTAACATACAAGTAAAGAACAGTCCCTTCATAAGTAAGGAACAGTCCCTAAAGTGCGGTGAGGTTTGTGGATGGTTACCTGCCACAAAGACAGAAATGTGAACGGCTCGTTTCTCCTCTGACACAACACATAGAATACCTGTGTGCTCAGCTGTTTAGGTAGGTTTGGGCAGCGATCGCAGCGCACCGAAATTCTTGCGCAAGCCCGTTCACATCAAACGCGCATTTCTCCACGCCGGTCGACAAGCGGTTCTGCTCCTAGCTGTTGTCTCCGTCACATGTGGGGCCTTTTTTTCCATCATGGGTAACTGCCCGGCTTGACACATTCGCTCACGGCTCGCACAGAAAATAGACCAGACGCCGAAACGATCACTGCAGGGCAGCTCCGCGGCTGGTGTGGATGACACAATCGGATAACATGGGCGCCGAAAGGAAACTGGCTTCGCTTCTCAGCGCTTCGAGGCTATTCACAGTGCTTCCGCGGGCGGTGTGGCCCTGGCGTTACATGACCAAAGATTGTCTCTGCCTGAAATACACATTACTCTGCCAGGAAACCAGCCGATACCAGCACCGTTCTACAGTAACAAAAAATGCCAGAGTGGCGAGTGGTCTTAAAAATTTATCAGACAGAGACAAAATCTACCCGTAACTGGCGAGTGGCGAGTGTTAGTTTTGGACCCTGACGATGCCTAATGCAAAAACCTGAAAACGGGAATCGCCCCATTTAGAGCCAGTGTTGCGTTTGTCTTTTCTGGGCTATTATAGTACATATATGTTTGCAAAGACCAAATGCATTGTTTTTAACCAGCAGAACACAGTAATACACGTCTTGTGTCTAATCTGCCAGAAATTAAAAGAAGAAGAAGCAGAAGCAGTCAAAACATTACAGATTGGTAATGTCTTGGGATGTTTCAGGCAAACCAAATCGTTCAAGATGTCTGCCTGTTGTTGTTGCATATTGAGTGTTGAGTACATACTTCTGCTCAGGCAGAGGAAATCAGCTGAGCAGGTGGTCCCTTTATGTGGCCCAGGACACATTCATGTACACGCTGCTAAAAGAATGTTGCCATATGCGACCCAGACCACCTCCAAAGTGAGCGACTGGATCTCAATATGTCCACAAAATGGCTTGGTATCAGTCACACCTGTAGTTAGAGCTGTCCACTTGTGATCAGATCGCCCAAGATTAAGATTAGGTGTGAACAGGGCTCAATGTTTGGCTAAGGACACATAATCAAACCATTTGGTTAAGATTAGGGGGAGATGGAAGTTTGAAGAAATAACTGATATGTCAACACAGACTGGTAGGAGATCGCTGTAAATCAGCGATGACAGTTTTGAGACGGTTAAGGGAAAATTGGGTAACACTTTACGATAATGTACACAAAAAAAGGAGTAGTTCCCTTAGTCATTATCAGTTAACTAATTATAAACTAATGATTAGCTACTCTGACACATTTGATTGGGAGTTACTTCAGAACTGACCATTAACTAATGGTTAGTTACTCATTCATTCCTCATCAGTTACCTTGGTCATTAATAGTTCACTAATTATTAACTTATAATTAACTACTGTATGACATTTGATTGGGAGTTACTCAAGAACTGACCATTAAGTTATGATTTGTAACTCATTATTTCCTCATTAGTAAGTCCTTAGCAAGTACTTGTTTTTTGTGTACCTTATTGTAAAGTGTTACTGAAAATTTTGCTCAGGTACCACAAGAGCTCATGTTACATTTTAATCAGCCGTTTATGCTCACTAGTGTTCCATGACTGCCTACACAAGGAGTGCACAAACTGCCAAAAAATGACTTGATTTTATCACCATATTTACATTATTGCCAGCTACATGGAGCACACCAAATGCAGTATCTACAGAACTGCATGTGCACCCGCTGTTCATGCTGCTACTCACAGTGAGAGTGACAGCTGACTATTGGTTCCAAATAATAATAATTCCAATAACAGTCCCATGGGGGAATCTGACCAACTGGAGTGAGTGAGAGATGCTCTGCTAAAGCAACGGCGCAAAACACAATGTTAGATATCTTTCATGCTATTACGTGAAGTGTAAAAATATTTTCTGGGTCGCCTTAGTTCAGGTATATAATGGGAAACATGGGGTACTTTTATGCTCATCACCTCCTTGCCTCCACACCCTTCCTAAAGCTGCTCAGTATGAAAACCACACTATTTCCTGTATTGGCCCCGAATGCTGCCACTGAACATATTTTGCTAGTTGACTGTAATTTAAGGGAGACAGGGTTGCTTTCTGTGTATGTATGGATCAACCCTGTATGCTAATTTGCAATGCCAACACAAAATGTTTATACTGAGATAGCCTGTAAAATGTTCCCTGCCAAAGGATGTACTTAGTTTTCCTACAGTATCCACTCTTGGCAACCAAAGCATGATTGGTGTGTGTTTAGGAAAGCATTTGGTCAAGGTTGGGCTATTATTGAAAGTCAACAGTGACTTCAAGCAGGAAACATGAAGTCTTGTTGTCCAATTATTCAGTGATTCAAATATGTCTGGTATTGTGCTCATTGACTGCAGTTCCACTGGGGAACAATCTACCAGTCAGCTCAGGATTATAGGATTGCAGGCTGGACTAAAAATGGGAACATCAGGCTTTGCATGGTTTGGTTCCAGGTTTGGATCTTGAAAAATAATGAATGTGAACAAGAATGAATGTGAGTGAAAAGTGACACAGATTGTTATTTCAGTATGAATTTCAGGCTGAAATTATTATGCCCAGATTGTGTTTTTAACAGCATAAGAGGACATTTCTATTGACTGTACATACTAGCACAAGATTGTAGTCTCAGTGTTCACACTGTATGTGAAGCAAATTTTCACCCTGCGTTACTTAAAAAAAATGGCCACTGGAGGTTGTTTTTTTTTTTTGAGTATTTCACAATGGGAAAATATTTGCTCTTATTAGCGGTGCTAACAGTTGTGCTAACTAACTGGGGAACATAGCTAATGGCTATCTTGGTTTGTAGTAAAGTACAACCAGTTGCTTGAATCACACGATGTGAACACAGTGAACACAAAGGCTTCGAGCTCTTAACCTTGTCCTCCATTTTTGATTCATGGTAACATCAGCAAAATCTTATCCAGATTTCAGTGCTGAAAGGCTTTTGCGACACAGCATCATGTAAATTTCTTGCCCAAGATGAAAAATGTTTAACTTGTGTGAACAGAGGGAATTTGCATCACCCTACGTTGCACTATGGGAAACGCTTGATAACGACACATGGTATACAAGGCACAAACCCGATGTCAGAGTGCTGAGGTCTGTACACATTGGCTGTGTAAAAATAATGTATGTAGCTACTGTGACATCACCCATTTGTTTGTGGACTCTGATTTCAAAGGAACTGCGGGGTAGCAGCGCTGCACACTGCAGACTGCTGCACAGCAATTTCCCTTTCGCAATAAATAAAGTTTTATTTTATCTTATACTCCGACCTGTGAAAGGTAGCAATGTGCCACAAGGCATCCAGACCACAGGAGAAGAAATACTTAGGTTTGCTGCAGACTGACAGACAGTACGTCCAATCGCAACAAGGAATCATTGTCCAATAGTACCTACCTCTTCTGCTTTAACTTTTCTGAACTGTTGTTTTGTTTTGTGCCCTGTGATAGTCTGGCGACCTGTCCAGGGTGTACCACTCCTCTCACCCAATGTAAGCTGGGATAGGCCCCAGCCCCCCAGCAACCCCTAACATAGTCTTTATATACAGACTCTACATTCAGTGAATGTAGAGTCCATAGGCAAACCCCGGAGATCTTGCCTCCAGAAGAAGAGCGGAAGAGCCCTGGTTTCCTGTTGTAGGCTGTTTGTAGTCCGCGTGATATTGACCAATCACGTTTGAGCCGGCTGCAGTTGTTGCCAGGTTAAACGGTCTGTGAGGTGAACTAACGAGGCGGAACATAATTGGCATCACTGCAAACTCTGAATCCATCGCAATGGTTCAGCATATTTACTTACTATATATAAACCTAAGTCGGAAACGGGAATTTGCCTCCTCCGCCCAAATCAAACTGGAATGCCAAAAAATCGGGGGTCTGCCCCCAGAGGGTCAGAGGCCAAATACAGCCGATGGGTTCTGACTAGGGTTCAACTTAACCTTCGACCACCAAAATCCAATCAGTTCTTTCTTGAGCCCAAGTTTGTGCCAAATTTGAGAAATTTCTAATCAGTCCACCTAACTTCTGAAATGCTGGCTACGCCCCTGTATATTTAGAGGGCCAAACTGTGGAGGATCGGTAGGTATGCTGTAAACAACCAGAAAAAGAGGTGGGTATAACCCAGTATACTTGTATACCCTAATTATGTGTAACATTAGGTCTTAATAACATTTAAATTAAATCAACCATAGAGGCCAAAACTGTTTTCTGTACCGGGTTGTAAACATGTTTATTTCTGTTGTAAAGTTGGGCATTTTATCATGAGGGTCTTGGGGGATTGACTCGCTTTTGGAGCCAGCCTCAAGTGGCCATTAGAGGAACTGCACTTTCTGGCAATTCCATGTTGGTTTCATTTTCCAGCCCCAGAGGGTGTTGCTTGTTTGTGCACTCAACCATCCACCACAACCTCTTTCCTACAATCTCTGTGCAAGACTATCACACATACCGGACTGAAGAAAAAGTGACAGTGAACATACTGAAGCACTTATGTTTCCTCTAAAATACATTTGAGAAAGCTAATTTATATAGCATATTTTGCTGGAGACGGGTGAGTGTGGATTTACATACAAGCATGCAGCAGCTTACACAGGATTTGCATGTTGCGTGTCTCTGTCCTACTGTACTCACTGTGTGCCTGCTGTACTGAAGAGCCTTATGTGTGACAGCCTGATTAGATACGGTAGTGTCTCCAGTTGTAGATGTTACCTCTGTGCGCCTGTTCACTTTGCTTTGTGTCTGTGTTTCATTAGCTGTCATCCACATGCCTAAGATCTGCCCTGTGCGTTATTGTTCAGCTGGTTAACTGTACAGCCGCTTCATTAGGCACAACTTCAAAGTCACACTCCACACCGGTGCTGAGGTGAGCCAGATATTTATATCATACAATGGCACCCAAGGTCCTGAAAAATTAATGAATAGTTAGAATGAATCCAACTCAACGGCTGGCAGAGAGAATTATGAATCAATTGTGTAACACCAGCTGGACACTTTGAGACCACCTTTTCTTTACTCTCTTTCTTCTCACCATGGAAAGACATACAGTGTGCTATCTGAATGTTTTCAGTATCAAAGGAGCTCTAAACGACATTCAGAGCATATCCATGATTCAGGGTCTGGTTTGGGTTGTTTGCTCGTGGTTCTCAACATAAAGGTGGCTGAGCCACTGGTTAGCAGCAACCGCTAACAGCACAAATAATGCTAACAGCCAACCCGGTCTCACTCCTAAGTTGTTGGAAAATGGTGCTTGGTCAGTGATTTCCGGCATCTGAATAAAAAAAGCTGTCCTTTCCCATCGGCATGATACACGGTCAGCTGCAGCTACTGAGTAACGGTGCCCGACCGCATCAGGAGGAAACGTGGCAGGACAACAACAAAGTTAAGGTGGCAGAAGTCCGAGTAGGGTGGGCGGTAGGGGTGGTGTATGAGTCCAACAACCAATAACTGTTACTCGGGAGGCCTGTGTTTGCTTCACATAAGATAAAAAGCCAAACCCTGTTCTTTTTTCCTAAACCCAGCCACATGCGTGTTGGCAGCACATAACCATATGTGTTTGTTGTTGAAGAACAAAAACATCAATTTGCGGTGTTGTACTGACGTAGTGCATTTATTTTTAAAGAGACTGTATGCAAAGTGTGTACATTTCCTATGAAAACAGAAGTGTATTTTTAAAACAGACAATGCATCTAACAGTTGACACAGCGCCCCAGAACCTTTGCAAATCATATCTTGACGTAGAAATTCGATGACCAAACCTTGATATGTGACAAATGAAAATGAGTTGAACTAGTGCAAACAGTGCTAACAACGGAAACAGCACTGACAGAGCTAAAAGTGTGAACAAAGCCTGTTCCCATCACAAGGTCATCAAATAGTGATGCTTTATCAGGCCCCCTTGGGCCAGATATCAATGCTGAAAGTACCCTTAGGCATCACTGTGATACGCACTGGGCTTTCAGCTAATTCTAATGTAAATCCATTCAGGTAAATATTTGAAACTGAGAGCAACAATGGTTGGGTGGGTTGGGGGAAGGGTGGTTTTATAAATAAAATTGAATTGAATTGAATTAACATGGACTCTGATCCAGAGTCCTGCACTGGGTCGGGTACCCGCTGATTTGCGGGTGGTTTTTTAAAAAACATTTTTTCCCGGGTTTGGATCTGGGTGGAAAAAATAACATGCGGGTCGGATCGCGGGTTTTAGATAAACACATCAGTCAACCCCAGGTTTCTTTTCAGCACTGCAGCCAGGCTGACTGAGAGTCAAAGCTCTATTGAGCCTTGTATTCCTTTAGCCCTTAGCAGTAATGATTTTATGAGCTTTTTTAATGACAAAATTCTAACTATTAGAGGCAAAATTTATGACCTCCTGTCCTCAGATAGTACCTATCTAACCTCAAACACAGCTGTAAAACCTAATATATATTTAGATTGCTTCTCCCCAATTTCTCTTCAAGAATTGACCACAGTGATTTCTTCATCTAAATCATTAACGTGTCTCTTAGACCCCATCCCAACTAGGCTACTTAAGGAGGTCTTTCCTTTAGTTAACACTCATATATTAGATATGATCAATATATCCTTATTAACAGGCTATGTACCACAGTCTTTTAAGGTAGCTGTAATTAAACCTCTACTAAAAAAGCCCACCCTGGATCCAGAGGTGTTAGCCAACTATAGACCAATATCTAATCTTCCCTTTATGTCAAAGATCCTTGAGAAAGTAGTCGCAGACCAGCTGTGTGATTTTCTCCATGATAATAATTTATTTGAGGAATTTCAGTCAGGATTTAGAGTGCATCATAGCACTGAGACAGTTTTATTAGATCTTAGTGCGGTGTTTGACACAATTGACCATCAAATTCTACTGCAGAGACTGGATCACTTAATTGGCCTAAAAGGTTCTGCACTGAGCTGGTTTAAATCTTATTTACCTGATCGTTTTCAGTTTGTTGACGTTCATAATGAATCGTCCTTACGTACCAAAGTTTGTTTTGGAGTTCCGCAAGGTTCTGTGCTCGGACCAATCCTATTTACTCTATATATGCTTCCTTTAGGTAACATCATTAGAAAGCACTCTATAAATTTCCATTGTTATGCGGATGATACTCAGTTGTATTTATCTATGAAGCCAGAAGAAAGTAATCAATTAACTAAACTCCATAACTGCCTTAAAGACATAAAAACTTGGATGAGCACCAATTTCCTGATGTTAAATTCAGACAAAACTGAAGTTATTGTTCTTGGCCCGAAACAACTCAGAGACTCTTTATCTGATGACATAGTTTCTCTAGATGGCATTGCTCTGGCCTCTAGCACTACCGTAAGAAACCTCGGAGTAATATTTGATCAAGATTTGTCTTTTAATTCTCATTTAAAACAAACCTCACGGACTGCATTTTTTTATCTGCGTAATATTGCAAAAATTAGGCCTATCCTGACCCGAAAAGATGCAGAAAAATTGGTCCACGCTTTTGTTACCTCTAGGCTGGATTACTGTAACTCTCTATTATCAGGATGCTCTAGTAAGTCCTTAAAAACTCTCCAGCTAATTCAGAATGCAGCAGCACGTGTACTAACAGGAACTAAGAAACGAGATCATATTTCTCCTGTTTTAGCTTCGCTGCACTGGCTCCCTGTAAAATCCAGAATTGAATTTAAAATCCTACTGTTAACTTATAAAGCTCTAAATGGTCAAGCTCCGTCATATCTTAGAGAGCTCATAGTGCCATATTATCCCACCAGAACACTGCGCTCTGAGAACGCAGGGTTACTCGTGGTCCCTAAAGTCTCCAAAAGTAGATCAGGAGCCAGAGCCTTCAGCTATCAGGCTCCTCTCCTGTGGAATCATCTTCCTGTTACAGTCCGGGAGGCAGACACCGTCTCCACATTTAAGACTAGACTTAAGACTTTACTCTTTGATAAAGCTTATAGTTAGGGCTGGCTCAGGCTTGCCCTGTACCAGCCCCTAGTTAGGCTGACTTAGGCCTAGTCTGCCGGAGGACCCCCCTATAATACACCGGGCACCTTCTCTCCTCCTCTTTCTCTATCTCTCTCTCTCTCTCCCTCTCTCTCTCGTATTCTATTACTGCATCTTGCTAACTTGCTAACCATTCTGGATGTCACTAACTCGGCTTCTTCTCCGGAGCCTTTGTGCTCCACTGTCTCTCAGATTAACTCATATCGCAGCAGTGCCTGGACAGCGTGACGTGTGTGGTTGTGCTGCTGCCGTGGTCCTGCCAGATGCCTCCTGCTGCTGCTGCCATCATTAGTCATTAGTCATACTTCTACTGTTATTATACACATATGACTATTGTCACACATGTATATTGCCGGATATTAATACATACTTTCAACATATTGTACCACAGTAGCCAGAACTATAACTATAATATTATTACTTTCAATAATGTTGTTGTAAGCTACTGTCATTACCTGCATCTCTCTCTCTCTCTCTCTCTCTCTCTCTCTCTCTCTCTCTCTCTCTTTCTGTCTCATTGTGTCATACGGATTACTGTTAATTTATTATGCTGATCTGTTCTGTACGACATCTATTGCATGTCTGTCCGTCCTGGAAGAGGGATCCCTCCTCAGTTGCTCTTCCTGAGGTTTCTACCGTTTTTTTTCCCCCGTTAAAGGGGTTTTTTGGGGGAGTTTTTCCTTATCCGCTGTGAGGGTCCAAAGGACAGAGGGATGTTGTATGCTGTAAAGCCCTGTGAGGCAAATTGTGATTTGTGATATTGGGCTTTATAAATAAAATTGATTGATTGATTGACTGATTGATTGAATTGGAACACAAGGACGGACATGACATTCAAAATCCTTTTGAAAATGCATAGTGAAACTCTTTTAGGGTGAGCTTGGTTAAGTTTAAAAAATAAAAAATAAAAACACACCTCAGCCACTCTGACCTCAAAACCTTTACTTTCCATTGCCACATTTCAATGTCCCAAGACAGTCTGTTTCCAGGTCTCCTGCTCTTCATTACTTCCTGGTGGGGAAACTGATTTTTCTCACTTTTATTGCACAGAGCAGTATTTGCATTTTAAGACATCTTAGTAATTTAAAAAAATGTCATGAGACCAGGCTGCTGGATGTGTGTTTGTGTGTCACACACATACACACACACACACACACACACACACACACACATACACACACACACACACACACACACACACACACACAATGGTGGAAGTTTGACCCTCCCAGCCAGCTGACTCCTCTTCATATGTTTCAATCTGTGGCTGAGCAGGGCTGGGGTCAGCAGATTGCTTATGCTGATCCCAGTGATTGGAGGTGCATTGCAGGTGATTACCATAAGCAATTTAAATGTTATTGATTTAACCTTCCGCATGCTGTAATTGAACACCGTGGCCAAGCACCCGGCGTTACTCCCTCCTCCTCCTGATTCTTCTTTTCACTCCATTTCCAAGGTTTTTCTTTCTCTCTCTCCCAGCATTTTTCACTCTTTTATTCTTTCAGTGTTTTTCCCCTCCTTCTGTTCTTTCTCTGCTCACAACAGTCTCTGTGCTAAAAAGTAGGCCCCTGTGTCAGTCTGTATCCTCAGGCCAAAGGAAGTTGTGGGAGCACCAATAGCCAATCAATAGGTAGTCTGTCATGGTAACAATGGAAATGTTCAATTAACAGCCAGCAGTGGATAATTTACAGTCTCACCATCATTACTTTCCATTGTGTGTGTGTGTGTGTGTGTGTGTGTGTGTGTGTGTGTGTGTGTGTGTGTGTGTGTGAGGACTGGTGAGAGGCGAGGTGGCACACGAAACAGTGTTTTTTTGTATTCGTAAGAATCATTTTCTGATAATTCCACCCTTCAATAGACCGTCATTACTAATCACCAAACTTAACACAAAAGCCCAATTTCTTACTTAATTACAATTCTGCTGTTTTTAGATAACAATGTGATTGTAAATTACACAGTGGAATTGACGAAAAAAAAGGCAATTCTTTCATTAAAATATTCCCAAATCTGTTTAATATCTTCTTCATTATACAGAGCCATAATGGAGGACTAGATTCAGCACTCAGATCAATTAATAAATGGAGAAAACTCCACCTGGGAGACACACTTGTGCATTCTCCATTTTTCATCACGCTCTGTCATTCCTCATGAGGGATCACAATTTCTTGTTTTAATATTTTAGTGTTCTAACTTAAGCTTCAGAATTCTCTCCAGGTAGCATACTAGATCATCTTGACATTTCAAAGTACTGAAACCTTTGGAATAAAGTGTTTTTTATTAAATTCTATTAACATAATTTATGCTTGTCAGGCGCCCCACCTCAGTGGCAGCTGAGTTGGGGCTGCGGAGAGACTCAGCCGCCATATTTCATCCACTGGTCCTCTCAGATGGAAGACTGGGCTGCTAAGACACATGTGACACAGTGGTGATGATTAGTGCAGGAGACAAACTGCCCAGCACTCAGTGTCATCATTCACTTCCTGCTTCAGCATGGCATAAACCACAGGGAGTGTCTGAGGAGGATTAATACGTAGCTCTTAATTTAGCTATCACTTCAACAAAGAACTCAACAAAGACATTGTGTTCACCAGTCAGTCATCAACATCTCTGCTCAAATTAACAAGTTACATTAACCATGGTTCTAGTATTTTAAACACTCAAACCCTTCTCATTCGGAGGTCATTAAATACCGATGGTTTATCACGCCCTTAGTGTCTTATAGCGATGCACAAGGCACCCTTTAGCGTCTCTATGTAACGCACAGCTGAAAAACATTGTAATGCATGAATAATGTGAAATGGTTGCAGTTAGGTGTAGGCAACAAAACTACTTGGTTAGGTTTAGAAAAAAGATCATGTTTTTGGTTAAATTAAGTGTGTTATGTAACCATAACATGATGTAAATACATCACCAACCCACTCCAAAGCTGTCGAAAAACTGACGCTTGCTCAGTGACTTCCAGTGTCAGACACCAGCAGAAAAAGCCGTCCTTTTTCATCTGCAAGATACATGGTTGGTTGCTGTTTTTGTTTAACACTGATAGTCGGCACCAGGGCGGATGGGTCCAACTACCACCAACTTTCACCCGGGAGGCCAATGATCGCTTCCTGTGTGATTGTAAAGCCAAACCCTGTATTTTTTTTCCCTAAACCCAACCACTTGCCAAGAAACACCAATCCACAGTGTAGTACAGACTTAGCGCATTTGTTTTTAAAGAGACTGTATGCAAACTGTACATTTCCTGTCATATCTCACTATCTCACTATGGAAAGTGATGCTGCTATTGTTTAGTTCTGTGTAAAAAGGGCTTGAGAGAAACAAAGCAACAGAGCAGCAGAGAAGGTGGAAGGTGGACTATTGCACAATGTTTCTGTGAGTTACTTACTCAGAACACTGCTTTGTTAATTAACCCACCCACCTGAAACCCGCAATATTTTTAAACAAGCTTATCCAAATCACCCAACCTCGGGTCAGCCTGGGTGTCACTACTCTCCAGATTATCCTAGGAATTCATTCAGAGGCCAAACTGAAAATACTCCTGAAATGTAAAGTGCTTTAGAAGTAAGTACAGCTGGTCAAAACTGAAGCAGGAGTATGAATGCCTAGTTTAGGTTATGATTTTATTTGTTTTACCACCAGATAAGTTTTTACCAACCTGGGATTTTTTTCCAACCTGTCTGCATGAAGTATTTCATATCATCACATTCAGCAATGTGTGCTGTTACTCAGTGTCATTTTTAATGTAGCCTATTACTTGGCTGAAAGTTGTTTGTAACATCCAACTGAATGAACAAGGACTAAGGGCAGGGCTGTCAACTGGGGCGTTACATGAGCTGGTGATAGGGCCTAATATTGAAATGGGGCGCAGCTATCAATGGAGCTGGAGCATGCTGTCACCACAGTGAGGGGTGGGGGGTTGGGGTGGGGGAGAGGGGTGTGCAATGCTACTGGGGCATGAGACTGATGCCATAACAGGCCATGGGACCACCAGCTGGGTCACAGCAGGCAGCGGGGACTTTATGCTGCTAGGGGCAGGAGCTTCTGCTGCAACTGTGTGTTAGACATCTCCCAAGCCTCAGGCAAAACATCATATACTCATCATCAGTCTCATTTCACCACCTCAATTAGTGTAGAAGAGGCTCAGAGTAGGATTTAAACCCTGGTCACCCAGTCCCTGTGCACTAGTATTAACCCTTATGGTATCCAACTGCCTATTTAACACAATAACCATCATTCCACTGTTGCCCGTCTGAGTATGTATTCAGCTGTACTTACAGTGCAGCAAATCAATGCTCAGTTTTGCAGAGGTGCAGCATCAACATGTTTCAAGGTACCATTGGGTTTACCTGTAAAACATATCTCCACTAGGACTTTGACAATGGATAAGGAAGGAAATTACAGTTGAGTGATGAACACTTCTCTCTTGTAATGTCTTAATTGCTTTTCAAGTGATGTTATATAAGTTTGTGCAAGTGTTTGCCTCCTTTTATTAAGTGAAAGTGACAGACATTCAAAATCTGACCATCTTCTTCTTGCAATAATTACATGAAACCTCCTCCCTTTGCTGCAGTGAAGGGTCCTGATTTCCATCCACATGAAATAATATTAGCAATGCCTGTGATTAATAACACACTGGAACTCCAGCAATGTGGCCATCCTGTGCAGTGTTATGAAGCAAACTGCAACCATGCCATTCAGGCGGCCTGTTTGGAGTTAATGAGTTCTGCGGGAGGAAAATCAATAACCTGGAGGGAGGCTAATTAACTGCTAATCATTCTGCACCATTTTGGCAAGACAGAAGTGTTGCCATTATGAGAAGCCAAGTTAATAATAGATAAATCTGACAGTTTTTATTAAAGAAATAAAAGCTTGCTTATCAGCTGCTAGATGTTGCTGCAGAGAAGTGTTGAGGCTCAAAAATTATGTTCATAACGTACCAAGATTGTATTCAAAGCACTTATGTAGCTGAAAGTTAGTAAGATTTTATCATTATTAGGTATAACCTAACTTGACAGGCTATATCGTGTCATTTTCAGGTGCTCGCCAGACATGTTTCAAATATAGTATTTTTTAGAATTATAAATGCAAGTCTCTTCTTTAGATGTCATTGCCTAAGTAACCTACTCCAAAGGTACAACTTTCTCTCAAATGATTTCATTTGTGGATTAGAGTATTTACAGCTAGCCTTTTCTTTGCTGGTTGGATTAGCAACTGTGGCTTAAATGTAAGGATACATGATATTGAATTTTTTGTTGATATCCGATATGCCGATATATGACAACAAACAACTAACAATATTGATATGTCCACTCCATCTAATTTTAAGTGATCATCAAGTCTCTTCTGTAGTGGAATTAACATCATATGATGCATGCATACTCTTATCGTGATGGCCCACCAGCAGATGGAGACATGAAATAGAATGCTTTTCAATGTATGTAATATTCATTCATTGTGTAAAATGAGAAAAAGCATGTTGGCTGATTCATTTTAAAGCTCATTCCGGGCCGATACCAATGATGTGCTGACTTTATTGTGCATCCCCACTTAAAATGCTGATGATGATTATTAAGGGTTATGTAGGTGTCCTTTCCAAGACTGTTATGGCCACTGGCCTGTATTGTTGTTTTTCTTTGTGTCCCCTTCCCTTTTTCCCTCCAGGTCCCGCCTCTCCCTCATTACTAGTGGTTGAGCACACCTGAAACCACTTGTAATGGGGGAGCCATAAAAGCGGAAGGATTGGCTGCGACCGGGGTTCAGTGGACCGTGACAGCAGAGTTGTGTGTGGTGTGTGTTGTCTGGTAAAAGCATTTTCGCGTTGAACGATCGGTGGTCCAGCTACTCGTTATGAGCAGCTTGCTTTACGTTTTCGTTATACTCTGTTTTGTAAATAAATCATTGTTAAGTTAATGTTGACCTGCTCTCCTCTCTCCTTCTTCCGAAAATACCCCGTAAACATTTTATATGTTACTCCCCTCATCCCCTTGGCTCAAACGGGAACGTAACAAAGAAGTATTGTTACAGTGACAAATAGCCAGCATGTTCTGTCACCATACTAAGGGACACTGGTGCCAAGCAGACTTAATTTAGGGTGGTGTGGTGGACCCACCACCTTCAATTTTCCCCAACATGTTCTCATCTTAAGTTGTCACATATCGCCACTTTGTCAGTGGACTTTCACATATACTTGTCAAGTACAACAATGCCAGGACATCAAAAAAAAGACGTGGTTAGGTTTAGGCAACAAAGGCATATGGTTGGGTTTAGGAAAAAACATCAGGGTTTGGCTCTACATTCATGGAGATTTCCACCCCTCACAAATTTGGTCATCCAAAAGGTTTCCATAGTCACACTGGATGTTTGAATCTATGCTATGACAGGCCTTTGTCTATATGAATAGATCCTATATTTTGATATTTCAATAGTACTTCTATAATGTACTCATGGATTAGCGTTATGGACACACTATTACAGTTTTCTAAGTCAAAGGGTTAGTATTTGTCATGCAGTGGTGATTGCTCTAAGACTGCAAGGGAAGCTCAGCTTCCCCTAAAATGTCAAAAAATAAGTGGTCAAATATGTACTGTTGTGTTTACATTTCATTGACTAAATATGCACTAGAACGCATTCAACTTTTGTTCAGAATCAGCTACTTATCACAGGTCACTGACGCGACTTTCTTCTCATTCATTCCCGTAGCGTCACAGCGCGTTAAACAGTGTCGAAGCTCAGCGTCCAAAGACTTCAATGGGGAAGCATAGAGTGGGTTGTTCCACTGCAGCGAAACTAGACAGTCATTGGATAAGTGCTCGGTTTTGTCCCGCCCATCGGACGCTCAGTGTCTCTGGGGGTCTATAGGGCAGTGGGCTGGCCTCGGCTGGCCTGGACGCTGGGCTTCTGCATGATGATTGGATGATCTGTCTGAGGCTAAATTCCTTTTTGATTGACAGCGAAATGAGCGAATCAGCAATCTTGAAATATAAACCACCACCAGAGCATTTTTCAAGTTTCATTCCGTTGTTCCGAGTTGATCTGGAGACTTTTCCAATCCTCTTAGTGACTTTTTCTTTGTTAAAAACGACTAGCGACAAATCTAGCATCTTTTTCTGGTGTTATTGGAGACTGTACTCGTGTTTGGAGACTCTGACTTCTGTCGCTCTGCAGTTACTGTCCCCAACGAGCAGCGGGTGCTGTGAGCCCCTCCACCGTCCCAAAGCACTCACAGGCAGTCACACTAGCCTGGCGCAGCAGCCCCAGCTAGCGAGTGAGCTAGCAAGCTGCACATAATGGCAGACAATTTGAATATTGTCGACCGGATTTTGGCGAAGCCATTTGATAGTCTTCCTTACAAGGAGAAACTTAGAGTTAAACAGCAGGGCAGATCAACACCTCAGACTGATTTGGTGCAAAGGGTGGGGAAAAGTAACAGGTCTTTTCACCCATCTGAAAATCTTTGAGGTGTGTTTTGCTGTGGTTCTATGGCATGAGTGTGGTTGAAAAACAGCTTCAATTAAATGCTCCTTTTATAAGTTACTGCTTCGCTACAATATGACAACTTTTATGATGTAAACTTAAAGTGAGCTTCCCCTGTTTGAAAGACCAGCAGCCGCCACTGCTGTCATGTCATTGAAAAACTTCCTGGAAGATACATCACACATCTCAAACTGTAAATAGAACCGCAGAATTAAACTTTTTGATCGAAAAACTTTGAATCAGGTGGTGTGTATCCAGAGCGTACTTCCAATTATCAGAAGACCAATGTAGGTGCTGTAACAGGGACTGCCATAATGGCATAGGTAGCAAAGTCACAAATACTGTTCATGTGTGCTGGATGGATGGTATTAAAACCACTGAATAGTACTTTCAATATCAAAATCCCCCTACTTCCTCTGGAGAAATAAATCCCCACAAAATAGGTTTTTATTTCACCAAGGACTGAAGGCTTTGAATTTAAGGGCCTATTAAATGACAGCCTTTCAGATTCTAATGACACTATTAATTGGTGCTTTGTGGAAGGCTGGTGCACTGGAGAGGTCAAGCAGTTCAGCATATAAAAACTAAAAACATACACAAAGTTTTCCCAAAATTAGTTAATCAAATACACAGCATTCTCTCTACCAAGAGATTAATTACATTTTTCAGGATCCATTCTCAATTAAAGGGAAATTTCGGTTTATTTCAACCCATCTCCTATCGTCCTAAATTTGTTTCAAGTGACTAGTGACATAAAAATAATAGTTAGCATGTTAGCCATTAGCCTAGATACAGCCGGGGCGCATTAGTAGCGTCAGACCTGTTAAAACATAAGTGAACGGGCAACCTTCAAGTGCAAAGTTAGTCCACTAAACAAGCTTTTTTCCACAAAGACCACCTCATATCGTTAGGATAAATGCCAGAGAACATATAGAAAACGACATGTAAACGTGTTGTCTTACCTTACTGGTGTGCTGCCATGTTTGTTTATCATCTAGCTTTGCTTTCCAAAGCGCGGCCAGCGGACAGCTGAGACAGCTGCGTCTCTAGTTGACCGCTTGCGCTCAGATTTTGTTACTGCCTACATCACTTTGTACGCTAGAAGGTCAAAGGACCCTGCGGATAGTTAACTATGTTCACACTTTGACTTGTTGCTCGTTAGCATGTTCTATAGTCATTATGTCAGTACAGCTGGAGATATCACTGTCAAGAGAACTCAACATGTCTCTTTCAATAGTGCAAAACCATAGACAGTTCCGCACAGGGTTAGGTACTGATCTCAGGACTTTTGAAGGTAGCAACCGAATTATGTGGGTACTGCTGAGTGCCAATGCAAGTTAGATCAATTGAGTGCACCTGGGTAAGAATGCCAGGTTCAGACAGGAGGTAGAAGTGCCAGTACTTTACGTGGACATGGTCTTCTTTCTTTTCTATTGTATTTTAGTAATAGCACAAACAGAAATCTAAAGTACAAGTAAAAGGTATCGTTAGGTAATAGTGCTGTATTCAAGGTGCCAGCACCATTATCAGCATTGTTGCAAATGTAAACGGTAACCAATCCTCGGCAAGCAACACTTTGTCCAACTCATCACAAAATGATCAAGTTATGGAGTGTTAGTGCGCTATCACTAGAATAACCACCGCTGATGACATAGTCCTTGTCGAGGACGCATTAGGACGCATTAGTGTTTACACTAAAAAAGATTTGTGGTCAAATATGTCTCAGACCACCTTGGCAAGTAGTGATCGTCAGGGGAGGACTGGGGCAAAACGTCAGTCCTGGTATTTTGGCCAAGACCGGCCCATCATAATCGATCACACAAATTTAAGTCATAGTGTCAGCCCTAAAGGCACATCGACCCACCTGAAAACTGCCAGGTATGCCAAATAGTCAGTCTACCCCCATGGTCATTAACACTTGTATTTAGCATTGTTGCATAATACCAGGTATAGACTACAAACAAGCTAAGACATTGCTACATCTCCCATAGTTGAAAAGGCTATAGCAAAGTCCTGTATGGGTCCATTTTTGAAAGATTGCACCTGCCTATACCCGTAAAGCTCAGTACCAGAACAGAGCCATTACCCGCCATTACGTATATGTCAAAGCTGCACCCACTCACTGCCGTTAATAAACACACACAGGCTACAGTCACTCACATTCAGCTGGTTTCTCCATTCTTGAATCGCAAATCTAGCGGAGAAATAGTCTTTTTCACTGGCTGCGCTCGATGCTGGGATGGCAAAAACATTCTCTGCAATCACTGCCAGGTTAGGAAACATTTTAGCATGCTCCTTTCACCACCATAAAACCTCAATAGAATCCTCCTTGGGTCTTGAACTCCATGTAGGTTGCCACCTCAGGCTACAAAGTTTCATCGCTGGAGTCCTCCACATCAGTGACAAATGTGATGACAGTGTCAAAGGTTCAGCTTGTGTCACTGACTTTCAAAATAAAAGAAATTGCAGCTTGATTTAGATTTATACATATTTTTACCACTGACACAGCTTTTTGCAGGATACCCTTTGGGTACCCATCATGTATCATTATCATTTTCATGTATCATTTTTATACTTACCAAATCATTCAGTGATCCATACTGTACTCTTGAATAATGCAATGACACCACTCCTCTCATGATATGTTAATCCCTGGATATCTTCACTGTCTTGATCAAAAATCCCAGTAACATTGCCAAATTCAGAAATATAGTGCACTGAGTTAATAAACTTTTGACAGGCAGTGTGCTCCCCCTCGAGTCTGAAGACTTTACTTAGATATAAGTAATGGATGATGTCGTCACTGTAGGTTGCTCAGTGCCTATGTTACAGTGATGTAACTGACTATTATAGCAGTTTGTGTGTGATCATTTTAACATTTCTCCAGGCCGAAGAGGCATAGACAAATCTGCTCCTGGTAGGCAAAGACTGAGTAGAGGAGGATGTCAGTGTGTTGGTTGTGTTGCCAGCCCTTTGACAGATCAGATTGTAAGGATGAGGGGGGAATCTGTCAAGGCAACATCCCTCATACACTGTGGAGATGTCACTGATGCTGCGGGTGGGACTGCAATGCTGCACTTGGGAAAAACCAGAGCTGCTGAAGGTTTGAGCCTGCCGGCAAAAGTGGGATCTGGAAGCAGCAGCACGAGGGAAAGAAAGATGGAAGCAAAGCCTAAAAAAATTGCAAACAGATTTATTTGGCCTGTGCGTGGTGTGCTCTGGTTTTCACCCCGTGGCACTCGCAAATCAATAATTGAACAGAGCAAGGATAATAGCTACTACACACATCGTACACTCTGAGCATGGTGAGGAAAACTCATTTGGAGGCAAAATAAATTGCCGCTCGTGGTCCAGAGTTGCTCATCACCTGTCTCCTTTCTGAAGGATGGATGGAGAGTGGTGCTGGTTGTGCACACATTAGCTTGTATGCTGGGATTCTGCCAATGCTTTACATGTCCTCAAAAACATAAAGCACTCATCTGTTTCCTCCCCGACTTCCTGTCACAATAACTCTTGAAGATGTGACCTGATCCCTTGTCCCACAGATTAGAAAAACAACCCAGTCCTGGATCCTGGTTATACGCAGCACGTCCTTATTTTTCCAAGTGGTATTTGCCCTGAGACCAACATTATGTATGATAGCCCTGGGACAACTGCCTCAGCCATTCAACATTTGTGATGTCATCATAGAGAGCCTTGCTTCCGAAGCTTGCAAAATATACCCCCCCCACCCCCAAATAAAAGAAATGTGCAAAGAGGTGCAAATTACAAGGTGATACCAACACAAAAGTTTACACATGTTCTTATTAGTTTACGCTAATCTGCAAAGGGCCCGAACGACGCATAGTGCGTCCAAATTCACACCTGTTCTTCTCTATTGATTTTCTCCACGACTGTGCGTCATAGCGAGAAGCCACGCATATAACGTGAAACAGCGGAATTGTAGCTTTCCGACAAGACCAAGCACTTGTCGGCAGTAACAGAGCTTTCATACAGCTTTGCACACACATTACTATTGGATGGATTACTCGTGAATGCAGGCTCGCACAGAAATGCCACGCATATCACATGAAAGTGCAGGAACAGAGCTTTCCAGTGATACCACACACATCATTGTGCTGTCATCCCATCATGCTATAAATCCAGATTAATTGTCTACAAAATAAAAACCTGACGAATTTCTTTACAATCCATTATACAGATCTTGTTATCAGTCACTTCATATAGTGAGGAATATTGTATCTTACCAAGTCTTAGGCTTGCGTGTGTTTCTCCCTGTCTATCCACATTTGTAGTCCGGCTTTCAACATGCAAATATCTCCATATTGTCCAGCTGACACTCCATCAAACTTTGTATGACAAGACCAGCCACTTCACCTTTGCTCACCCAGACAACTGCAGCCTAATGCATGCTGACAGGGCCGTAGTCACCATATACATTGAGGGGGACATGTGTCCCCCCACCAATGCCAAAATGCCCCCCACAATATATAACTGAAACTGAAAAACAAATATTATCTTGGAGGACATCATTGCACTTGGTTGACTATTTTTCTATTATCTTAGATCTAAATATTGCATGTTTATTTCAGATGAAACACATTTTTGACTTGTGAATGAGTCAATGGAATTTCTTGCAATAATGAAAAAATACTGGCAATCATGTCCACCTGGCACAAACCACATGTTTTGACAACTGTGAAGTGACAGAATGTCCCACCATCATGGTTCTTACAGTGCCAGATTCCAGAGAGTCTCCCCTCTTCATATATGGCAGAATATGTCTACTTCCAAATTGCTATGGTGAGATAAATGTAAAAATGTAAGAATTTAGTCACATGGATTTGTTTTTTCCATTGATATAAAATTAATATAAAATACAGGCACATATGATGGCAAATCTGGATAGCCCACATTGTCCTGAAAAAACAACATATAGCATGTGTATGTAGCCTTTATAATGACTGTGATATGAGCTTAAAAGTAAAGGCAGTAAAAATACCCCAAAAGCACCTAGGGCCCATAGGGTTAGATTAGTATTGTGCCACAACTGAAGTAAGCTGACATTAGCTCACTAAGGAAACAATGCTGTGTAGCCTGGCATTATGTTGGCTAAAATGTTGGTGATATTCTTATGTAAACAACCACATATAAACAGAACTGACAATATTAAGGTCAGCAAAATGATCAAGGTTGTGTCCAAATATCAAATGATATGTTGTTAATGTAATTATCATGACAGGCTTATTTCCGAAGTGAGGATCGTCTGGGTCATGACATTTTTCTACAAATGATCATTTTACAAGGTTTTCATATTCCCCGAGAGGACTGAGTTATTCTTCAACCTTCATGGCTGCTATCAGAAAATCAGTTCTCTATCACTGTCGGCTACATTCTGATCCAGAAGCAGGATAAAAATCTATCAACATTTTCAGTGATTAAGATTTTGCACAGCCCCAGTGGACATAATGCTGTAAGAGTACTTCCAGCTACAACCAATCCACACCACTAGTCCAACACATTCTCACTCCCAACAGGTCAGATATGGCAGCTTGATCAGTGGCCCTATGCTTCAAACTGTGACACTCTAGGTGATACACCTGTGGTGAAGTCTACTTTACTGTTGCCATTCCATAATGTGAAAAACTGATACTGGGAGGCAGGTACATTTTTGAGCTGTATTTGTGGATAAAGACAGCACTGGAAAAAAATGCTGAGCTGTTAAGGGATGAGGAAACAGAGCTGCTGCTGCTCTCTGGGATTTGTATGCAGGCCCAGAGGAACTTACAGTAATTCTGTTGCACACCAGAGCTTACCTGGGTATAAGTCTAAACACAAGTTTTCCCAAAATGGTACTGAGAAGTCATAAGGGCAGTGCAAGCTTACTCCTTCCTGTAGTCAAATGTTGTCAGCTATGTATTCTCAGGAATTATGTTCATGACGGAGAGTTCCATACTGTGTGTCCAACACCAGCTTCACAGCATGAAGCAGTGAGCCCTTTTTGTCAGGAGGTGAAAAGCAAAGTTTGCAAAGGTTGGAGTGGTGGATGAAAATGTATCAAATGTCTTTACATGCCAAATTGTCTGTTTGAGCAAACTGCAAACACAGTGCATCATTAGCAGTGGACTCAACTTTGGGTCCACTTAAATTTCAAACATATATGGAAGGAGTCTTTGTCTATGTGAATGTCTGTCCGTCTAAGTTCACACTTGGCAGGTATATTGCTGAGAACCCAAGGAAGTGTAGTGTTGTGTACAAAATCTTGAGATCTACGGGACATACTTATTTGTAGTGCATTACTACAGCCAGAAGTTCACACTGCATAGTATATTGAGAGGGATGTATGTAATGGCAGGTGTATTGCGCAAGACCCAAAGATGCACAGTGTTGAGTGTGAAGTTGTTTGGATCAGTGATTTTTGTGAAAGCTGCAAGCAGCAATACCAGGGGCCAAGCAATAGGCTCATTATGAACAGGCACATAGTCCAATATCCACTTTTCTTTTATCTCTGGATTGGTCTCCACCAACTCCAAAGAAAAATATCTGACTCTTTCACTGCTAAATGCTTCACGATCTTCTCCAGCTACTCTTTTGCTATGAGTGTCTGGTGTTTCTGTGGAGCAGGTAGTGCACAGTGGGTTTTTAGAGCTTATTCACGACAAACAGCTGCCTGGTGCTGAAGAATGTGTGGGCTGTAAAACCAAAACAATAATCATAATGAGGCTTAAAAGCTTCTTAGATTTGGAAGGAACCACTGAGTTGGCAATCCTCTGAGGGTTTGACACAACAAGTGGCCTCTTTCACATTACACGTAGTCATTTGGTCGTAACCACTTCACAACAAGCCTGCCAAGCTGTAGACTGCTGTTGAAGACCAACAAATAAAACCAGTTGTTTTTTAAGCGAGTCATCCTGTCTTTCCAGCGGCATTTTAGCAACCACATGTGTGTGTTTTTTATAATCCATCATTGTGTTTTCACCGGGGACAGTGCCATGAAAAGCACTTGTTTTTTTCCAAGATATTGCTGTGTTTACTGCAATGACTTTGCCACCAAAACTGGGCATTTTTAGCCCAAACACAATCATCTCCTAACCATAACCAAGTGTCTTTTGTGCCTCAACCTAACCACACGTTAACCACAGTGTTGTTGAAATGTAAAAATGTAAAGTTTCAACATATCCACTACATAATAACATACAACTGTAAAGTATCAGTGGTTTTGTTTTGTTTGCAATGTTTTATTTCTAAGTATTAGTACCATAACTAAATTTAAATTGGCTGAATTAATGTGTTAGAAAACTGAACTTTGTATAACAAAATAGATGAAGCTCCCTAAGGCCCCTCTCTCCCCTTAAAAGCACAAAAAGGTTGAGTCCTTCCCTGCACTGAATGTAGGGTCGAGTAAGGGACTGCTTATGCAGCAGGAGCAACAACATACACGTCTTTCTGGGAAATCAGGGTACCAAAAAAGGAAAAAAACAAAAGAAAAAGGAAAGGGATAAAAGCAAATTGACTTTGTAAAAAGAGTCATGGATCAAGGAAGGAAGGAAGGACAGGGGGTTGAGACTGCTTGTGCATAGGGCCCATAATTTGGTTTTGGTGCTATGCCCCTGGCTGTTTCACCTAGTTACAGTATCACACCATTCACCATCTTCTCCACCTCTCAACTACAAAACAGGTCATATACATGTAATTAGAACTACAGAGCTTTATATATGACAGGTATGAAATGTACAAATGTAACACATCCGTGGTTTGCAGAAACGTACAATGCCAACATTTACCTTTGGCGATTGGCCTGCTTTAATCACCAGCATGTTATTTGATCCATCCAACACTATATATATATATATATATATATATATATATATAAAGTAAAAATTAGATTGTAGAAGAAGTCTTAAATTGCATCCAGGAAATCAAAAGGTAAACACGAGGTTGGAAAGCAGCACAGATGAGGGCTGTTCCACTAACTGCTTCTGATTTCTTTACTTTCCACCAGCCTTGGCAGGAGGAGCAGAGAAGCAGATTCATTTTTGACGATGGGATCAATAAAGAGATTTTTGCCCCCTTTCCTGTCCTCCTGACACAGACACATCTAATTTATTGTTTACCTTGCATTTATTGAGTTTTGAACATTGTTAAATCATACCTTTCAGCTGTTTAATTTCACCTTGCGCCAGACCTTCATTCCCCCCGAGCATTCTGTCTTTATACATGCTATCTGCTCCGAGTACAGAGGAGGGATGAAGAGAATGAGAGTGAGAGAGAGAGAGAGAGAGAGAGAGAGAGAGAGAGATGAAGCCACCCACAGGGTGCTAAAAAATCTTTCCTCCATTATTTGGTCTCTCCTCCCTCTCCTATGGCTTAGGTGCTCCTGCATGAAATGCTGATGTGGTTCCCCCCAATCCCTCCCTCCCTCCTCCCCTCCCTCCCCCAGGCCTTTCTTCTCCATCTTTTCCCCGTGGCAATAGATCAGATTTCCTCCAGGGAAATCATTACTTGGCATCATTACCATTCCCAACACTTTTATCTACTACCCCTTGTTTCCTCACTCCATCGCTTGATTAAGTTTGGGGAGGGGAGGAAAAGGGGGAAAAAGGAATACCTTTTAACACCAGCCCCAATAAATAGGTCTTAGAGGAGTTGCTTTGATTGGGGTACTTTGAGGTGTGGATGCTGTCTTTTGGGACGACTCCTTTTCCATCCAAATTTAAAATAAAATTATCTCCAATGAGAGTCACGCCAAACTAGTGTTATTGGTGGAGACCAGCTGCAGCAGATGTTCCAGTTCTACCTTTATTAGGGATAGTAATGAAATCAGCTGGCTCCTGAATATGTGGAAAATTCTTGTTACAGCTGAACATAACTAGAAGATTTAGATGAGTGGGATCAGGTGAAAGAACAAAGTAACACTAGCTGTGTTTCAATAAATGTTATCTTTATGTGCATTTTAAAGTATAACATTAGAAAACCTGTATGGAAACAGAAACATCTGTTAAAACTTCCTCAGTTACGCAAAAAGCTTTTCTGCTCATTTGGTTTCTGAGTTGACACACTAAATGGTATATGGAAACTCCTTTGCCGGAAAAGTTTAGACGCAAGTATCAAAAATTTAACTCACTGTTGTCTGCATCTTCCAGAATATTCCTATGGCCCTTACTGTGTGCATTGTAATCATTCATCATCATCTTCAGACAGCACAAAGCTCCTAATTTGCATTTCTTTTATGCGACATTTAAAAGTTTACATAAAGATCCCCTCCACTCAAAAATGTGTTTGTCTTCTGTTTATCAAATGTCAACCTCTGGGTCTGAAAAATGAAGCCAACATGGCAGCATATCTTTTTACAGCAGTTCATATGATATCCTGCGAATTAGCGCCTTATGAATGTAGTTACATTCTTAATGTAAAATTATATAATTAATGTTAAGTTACGGTCAGGATAAGGCAAGTAAAGTTACTGTGGTTAGGTTTAGGATTTGTTTTGTGTCCCATCCACCAATCCTGTCTCAGTCTGAAGTCGTCGAATACCGGCACTTGGTCAGTGACTTCCAGTGCCAAACATGGGCGAAAAAAGTTGTCCTCTCATGTCAGCATTATACGCAGCCGGTCACCATAATTGTGTAACGGCGCCTGGTGGTGTCAGGGGGAAACGCAGCAGGGCAACAATTAAAGTTAAGGGGCTGAAAGTCGGAACAGGGCGGGTGGGAGGGGTAGTGGATGGGTCCAACAACTACCAACTTTCACCCAAGAGGTCAGTGTATCATTGTAAAGCCAAACCCTGTTCTTTTTTCCTAAACCCAACTGCGTGCATATGTTGGCTAAACGTAACCATGTGCATTTGTTGTTGAAGGAAAAAGAACATCTATTCACTGTGTTGTACCAATGTACTGCGTTTATTTTGAAAGAGACTTGGTGCAAACTGTACATTTCCTGTAAAAACAGAAGTGTATTTTGAAAACAGACAATGCATGTAACAGGTAGAAGTTGATACAGCGTTCCAGAAAGTCAGCAACCAATGCACCCAGTGTCCCTTGCACATCATATCTCAATGTGGAAAGTCCATGATCAAACAGTGATATGTGACGAGGTCGGAGTGAGAATGTGTTTGATCCACTGCTCCAGCCCAACTCCTCACAAGACCGATTAGGACCACTTCTTTCTTAACTCCTTTCAGCACATTGGTCCCGTGATCACAGCTTTCCAAAATATGTGGGACATGTACTAATTTTGGTGTATTACTTTTCATAGGAAAACATACGGACCACGCTGACAGTTTTACTTTACATTGTAAAATGTCTTGCATGTATCTTGGTCAGTATTCTTTCAGAACCACATTCATGGGATCCTCATGGATTCCCATGGGAAAGTGTCGGTTTGCATTGCCAACATGTTGGCATTCATTTTTTAAATCTCCAATACCAATAAAAGTCACGCAAATACAGTGTAAGGCATGTTTTAATGTGTCCTTAAGATCATTTGCATCAGTTTATAACACATCTTATTACTAGGGTTGGGTACCGAATACTGTAGTTTTAAGAGTCCCACACAGATACACAGACACACGAGCAGACGGACAGACAGAGACAAAGGATTAGCTCTATGTATGATTAGAAAAGAGCAGAGGAGCAGAATTACTCTTTAGTCAACTATTTTACCTCTGCGGCTTGCCCAGAGATTTAATTTTGTAATTACAGAGAAAGTAACGTGCAGGAAAAAGCTACCGTTGTGCACCAGTATGGAATTCCAGGTACTATAACTGGTACAACTTCAAATGTCAGTGGTTTATTTTGTACAATTTTAGAATGAAAAAAAGGAAAGAAGCACCATGCAAAAGTTTGGGCACCCAAGACATCTGAGCTCTCAGACAACTTTTAACAGGGTCTTAGATTTCAATTAGCTTGTTAGGACTATGGCTTGTTCACAGTCATTGTTAGGAAAGGCCAGATGATGCAAATTTCAAAGCTTTATAAATTGTCTCCTGACTCCTGAAACCAACAATCAACAGCCATGGGCTCCTCTAAACAGCTGCCAAGCACTCTGAAAACTAAAATAACTGATGCCCACAAAGCAGGAGAAGACTATAAGAAGTAAGCAAAGTGTTTTCAAGTAGCGGTTTCCTTAGTTTGTAATGTAATTAAGAATGGCAGTTAACGGGAACTGTGGAGGTCAAGTTGAGGTCTGGATGACCAAGAAAACTTTCTGAGAAAGCTGCTCATAGGATTGTTAATAAGGCAAAACAAAACCCCCGGTGGTGCACTGTTCTACTGTGCAGTAACACCTGTACCAATATGACCTTCATGGAAGAGTCACCAGAGGAAAACCTTTTCTGTGTCCTCACTACAGAATTTCATGTTAGAAGTTTGCAAAGGAACATTGAAACAAGCCTGATGCTTTTTGGAAACAAGTCCTGTGGACTGATGAAGTCAAACTAGAACGTTTTGAATACAATGAGCAGCGGTATGTTTGGGGAAAAAATGGTGCAGGATTTCATTGAAAAGAACACCTGTCCATTTTGACCAGGGGTGCCCAAACTTTTGCATGCAACTGTACGTGCATGTATTATCTAATACTGTCTGTTGATCTATATTTTAATGTCAGTGTGTTCTGTACTGCTGCTTTTGTCTGCTCTGTACAACAGTTCAACATATATTTAAGAGCTGAAATGGTTAGTTGATGAGTGGACTGGCAGAAAATAATAAAACAAGTTTGACTAATCAATTAATCTACACATTGTCATCCTAACTCGTTCTGGGACACTGTGTTAAGCTTGTTACATGCATTTTTTCCTTTCAAAATACACTTCCATTTTCACAGGAAATGTACGGTTTCTGCTCGTTAGAAGCATGCAGTCACTTTAAAAATACACTTAAAATGTTGGTAGCACACCTTGTTTTTTTTTACATTTCATTCCTTGTGCAGCAAAAGTATGTGGTTCAGTTTAGGCAACAAAAGCACATGATTAGGTACAAAAAAAAAGTCACCTGCAGTGAAAGGTGCCTTTTTGCATCTTTTTGAGTCATTTTTGAAGTTGCTGTGAAAAAATGTGGCTTCAGCTTCATAAATGTGAATACTGTGAATACCTTGACTTTTTCTCCTGTCCCATTTACCCCACCACTTCATCCAGCCACTCCCTCCTAATCTACTGTGACCCCTTTTCCTCCAGTCCAACTCACCTTCCCTACCCACCTGTTTCCACTTTCCCTCATCAGCTCTGTAGTATTTAATCAACCCTTTTCCACTCACTCCTGCTCAAATTGTCAGTGTTACTATGTGCTTCATACCTTTGCTTTTCTGCCCCAGTATGCTGCAACCTGTATACCAAAAACTGTGTTCATACCAGTTACCTGTATTTTATCAGTTACTTCTGCTAGGACTTTTTACCCATGCCCGTAAGCCTTTAATAACCTTAGTTTTGTCAATAAATCATTGAACTGTCCCTGTCTGCCTCGAATGTCTGCGTTTGGGTCCTTCCCCTGTTGCCTTGCACTCACACGTGCATGACACTGTGATATTAAACTGAATATCTTTGGACTGTTGGTCAGACAAAATAAGCAATTTAAAGGCATCACCTTGGGCTGGAGAAAAATGTCATGGCTGTGTTTTGCTATTTTCTGGTATTTTATAGACCTCATGATGAACAAGAAAATAATCAGCAGATGAAAATAATCACTAGTTGCAGGCCTGATTAACTGCATGCCTTTTGTGTAAAAGGGATTTTTCCTCTGATGCTCATCCAGACGTTTCAAGTTTTTAGCCTATTACTGTGAAAGGTTCTTTATGTGACATTCAGAGCATTAATACAGCAGAAAAACACTATTTGCTATGTGAAGATATAGTGGAGTAATGGAACTTCTGTGTGGTAAACTGGTCCAGCTGTGTGTGCATGTTAAGCTCAGTTTAGACCACAGATTTGCAACAAGACGAGTTAAAACGGGAAACTAATTGCAATGCGCCGTTCTGCAACATTCTAAAAACCTGCTGGTTCACACCAATGCAACTAGATGAGACAGTGTATCATCTCTATCTCCAGCTTTTAAGGCTTATTTTGTGGCTGATTATAATTTGTAGCTACTTAAAATATGAATGAGGATAGTGATAGTAAAATTCTGGCCACAGTTGCATTTGTAGTAGTGATGAAACGGCAAAAAACAGAAACAAAATGAGCATCAGATGGACTGTATTTATAATAAGTACACCACAATAATATAAATAACCAGTGCCAATTAAGTGAGAATGTGTGTGTGTGTGGGTGGGGCACCAGCGACCCACTGTCCGACGCCGGCACACCATGACGACGGACACAGGGCTTGGCGAGGCTGCCGCAGCAAGTGAACATGCCGTCTGCGGCCATTTTGACTTGTCCAGTGAATCAAAACAAGCGGACTAGCTGTTGAAACAAGTGACATTTTCTACGTTCTCAAAATAGCCATCGACGATTTGACCATCGACGAGTTGTAGGTGACACCATCAGCCAGCTTAAGTCGAGCTCAGACCGGCCAGTTCACACTGCTGTAACTTTTCTCTGCAACATTTCGTCTTGTTGCAAATCTTTGGTTTAAACTGGGCTTTAGTGTATGTATGTATCCCACTGACAAGCTCATCACTGTCATTCTGCAATCATATGGCAGTTACCACTGATAATGAAATGACGTCGTCAAAGAAGTGTAGCGCCCTCCTTCTAATTCCCTCCTGGTTAACACTGTTAGCTTTGTCAGCACTGTTGCCATCATTTAGCACTATTTATGGAGTTAGCATCATTAGCTGCTAGCTGCCAGCTCAGCCACCTCGATTTTGAGAACCGTGTACAGACAACTCATTCGCTCTGAATTTCACATAGAGCCTCTTTAATGTGAATGGGTTTTCCTCCATCTTACTATATCTTACTATATAATGACAAAAACTCTGTCTGTGGGTGTGTGGGTGTGTCTGTTCCACGTTTTTCTCCTCACTGACTTGGTCGATCCATGTGAAATTTGGCACAGTGGTAGAGACATGAAACTTTGCACAGAGATGCCTCTCCTCATGAGGAACAAAGTTGTCCCAAGAACCCATAACTTCCGGTTATATAAATTGTCCGCCATTTTGAATTTTTTGAAAAACACTTAAAATTGATCTCTTCCTAGGAAGTTTGACCGATCTGCATGAAACTCGGTGAACATAATCTAGGGACCAATATCTAAAGTTCCCTCTTGGCAAAAGTTGGAAAACTTACTAAAACTGAGCTTCTATAAGGCAATGAATATTGCAGAGGGCGTGGCTCATCACATAAAGGTATAACATCTCAAGGGTTTCACCGATCACCACGTAACTTTGTAGGCATATGACGACACATAATCTGAGGGGACCCCTCCATTGTTGAACCGATCAAACAAAATTGGGGCGCTAGAGAGCTAATTTCTTATCTAGGCCTAACCACCATGTCGATTTTTACTAAACTTGGTAGATAGGTAGAACAGGACGCCTCAAGGTGACTGGAGAAATTTAACTCTAACTGGCAAATGGGTGGCGCTATAACAACAGAAAAATGCTTAAAAATGGCTAAAATGCGACCGATCACTGTGGCTCCCCCTGTGGCCGAATGTTTGGATTTTCTTTCTAATTTTTGGTAGGACTAAGTCATGGTATGGTATGCTGCTACAACAAGGGCTAGCCGCACCTTTCCCATGTGAACTACCAGTGCGCCCCACTTTTAAGTCAATACAGCATATAAACACTTTAACTATCTGCCTTTCAACGTGCTACACAACGTGCTGTACCTACTACTAGTCTCGCTCACCAGACCTTTCTCAAGAAAAGAAAGGTCTGGCTGGGCCAACTCTCACTTTGAGATTGGAGAAAAAAATGCCCCAGCTGCTTGTATTTCTTTCAACCAATCACAATCGTTCTGGGCGGTGCCACAGCAACGGTGGCAAAAATATTGCTGGGGGGAAACAGGTTTTGGTGTAACACGCCCACAAAAATATCGCCTACAGGACGCGAACCATGGCAGAAAAATGGCTACATCCTCGCAAGATCAAACACCACAAAAGTTAGTAAAGGACGTGTTGAAAACAGTTGAAAACTGCTACACAACCGGAGGTGGTAGGGCGGGACTTCAGCGGGTGGCTCGTTCCGCCCAATGAGAGGCTGATCTCTGGAGCGAACTTCCGCCCACTCAGACTACTCAACTACTAATGTACAGTTTTAGCCCACTAACTATCCCACTATTGGCAATGGTACTACTGTACTTTCAATAAAGCAATCGTAATATCAAATTCACAAAAACTCTGTCTGAATACATTGCTCCTCTTAATGGGTTCAGTTGACTATTTAATCTGCAATTTCCTATGACCTGTATCCCAAACAAACACCATGTAAAACTGTACGTGGGCAACTGTGCACTCAATGGGTATGGACTAGTATTAAAATATTTGTATTTTTGATTAACATAATGCCTTTATGACTGATATGGACACTTGCATTGGAAACTCATACTTAGGCTGCAACCAAGTCAGAAATTAACTGACTTTGACCTATTCTGTAATCACAGGCTGAACTTGAGACCGCACGCAGTCAGGATATGGAGTCTGAAAGACATGGGTATTTACCAGGCGAGGATGATAAGTAATGTCTTTGGAAATAGTAGCCTACAGTGTTTTTGGAGCTTGACCCATACTATACTAAAGCACTATAGAGTGTGCAAAAGTTTTGATGAGTGTTGCTCAGTGAAATTAACGAGCCATGCATCTCTGCTACCTTGTTTTCTGTTGCATTTTGATAATGGAGGGATTCGATGAAATCAGCAATATAAATGAAGAGGAAGACATTTTAAACTTACTTCCACTGAGAGGTCAATGGGAGCGCAAAAAAGGAGGTGGTCAATGTGTCAATAGAACCAGACAAGGGAGCAACAAGTTGATTTGTTTTTGGTGGTGTTTTGGTCTAACAAATGTGAAACATAGATGTGGATATGCACTTTTGGTAATTTTGTATGTCTGCCAACCATTTTGAGCTGGATCCAACCCTATTTTGTGTGTCCCAGACCCGCTGGGACACACAAAACTCCAGTAGATGTGTTAGAGAGGCCCTCTGTGACCTCTCAATCACATTGCGCATGTCATCCACTGTCCTGTGGACTCCTGTTTTGAAGTCTCGAGTTTGGCATTGCGGCTGTCACCATCTTGGTTTTTTGGAACCAGCGATGACCATATTAGATGAGAGGTTGGAGCCATGGTGGAGCAAGGGTGGGATCAACAGACTGTGGCAATGCCTCACAGACAGCCTGTCACTCAAGTGGCCCTGCACTTTTTCATCAATGTTGAGATCAGCTACAGAGACCAAAACTAGTTTTTGTACCAGGCTGTAAACATGTTTTTATCACTGCTGTAAAGTTGGGCTAGAGGTTTAACATAGGCCATTACCAAGCATCAACCTCCAGGGCTGAAAAATTAAGCCAACACAGAATTGCCAAAAACTGCAGTTCCTCTGACAGTCACTTGAGGCTGGCTCCAAAACAAAGTCAACCCCCATACACCCCCATGTTAAAATTTCCAACTTTTCAGCAGAAATAAACATGTTTACAGCGTGGTACAAAAAACAGTTTTGGTCTCTGTAGCTGATTTCAACATTTATGACATGATTATGGCTGACTTTGTATGTAACTCACCTGTTTAAATGTTACCAAGGCTTAATGTTACGTAGATTTAAGGCCAGGCCGCTTTGAGTGACAGGCTGTCTGCTGATAGTGTCCTCAGCTTCTCAGTCAGATTTACCACTCACTCCTCCACAGCTCTAGCCTCTAGCCAAAATATGGTCACTTCTGGCTCAAAAAAAAAAATCGAGATGGCGACAGCCAAAATGCCAAACTCAAGGCTTCAAAACAGGAGTCCACAAAGCAGTGGGTGACATCACGGTAGTTACAACCATTATATTTTACAGTCTATAGGAGTTGCTCAGTTTTGGAGCCAGCCACAAGTGGCCATTTGATGAACTGCAGTTTTTTTGCACTTCAACACTGGCTTCATTTTTCAGCCCCAGAGGCTGCTGCTTTTGCCCACAACATCCCAGAATTCTGTCATAAAAGGAAAGTGTTTAGCGACAATTTTTTCTGTTGAAAATAAGTAATTTCAGTCGAGCAACACTCATCAAAAGATTTGCGCGCCCTATCATAAAATAAGGCTTGATGCCTCATTTTCACTTTCGTATGTAACTGGTGTCCGTAGATCCATAGGTATTATTTTTTTGCCATCCAATAGTTTGAAATATGTGCTTAGAACATTACCGGGACAAAAACAGGACCAATATATCACAAATAGATAACAAATAAATGAAAATTTTGGCCTGCCAGGTACATAGCATGTTTTGTTAAATATTTCATCAAAAATATGTATGAAGGGCTGAATGAGTCATAATGACAATCTGACTGTATCTAATGTGTAACCATATTTTAGCAGAATAACATTATTGAGATTAACAATGTGTTAAAACTAGACCAGGGGTTGGCAGTCTTTACCCTCCAAAAGAGCCATTTTTCACCAAAATAGCTTAAGAAAAAAATCTGTCCGGAGCTGCAAAACATAACTGAGCTTTATATGAAGATAACACAGCCTATGAAGTCTAAATTAGCCTATCAACATTATTAATAGATCTAAATGAGCATTCATTAATATGTTTTACCACAAGACGGCTACTCTGCAGTGGCCTCTTTAATAATTTTCGGTACTTTAACTTTACAGCGTTGGTGATAAAAGCAAACAGACCTGTCCACACCCTATTAAGTACTCTATTTTTCTATGAGAGTTTTCCTTTTTTGGATTTGGAATCCAAAGCTAGCCCAGCTAGGGAGACTTTAGACTACCTACTGCTATTGAGGTTTGACAGAATTTAGAGGAAAGACGCTAGGTCATAGATGCATAAGGCATATTTTAGTTGATTAAATATTAAAACATTTTTCTCATTTGGTGTATAGGCTACACGTTTTTACAGTTGGAAAATGTAAGAACTTCTTATGGTTTACTTGAAAAAGGTTTAAATGAAAATTACAATGTTAAAAAATAACTGTTATTCGTTTACATATTTTTTTGTCATAGCCACATGGAGCCACTAGAGAGAGGCAATAAAGCTACATGTGGCCCTGGGATCGCATGCTGCCTACTCCTGAACTAGATGAGCTCTTTTTAATCATACAAACTCACTTGACAATCAACACAGGCAACTGAATTAAAGAAAATAGCCTATTAGCTAATAGCACACTGTCATATGGTTTCTCCGAAATCCACTGCAAAAATGACTTTCTTTGAACGTATTTGAGACAAATTCTGGACAGAAATATAACGGAGGGGAGGATTACACATTGGATATCATGGAGAATACATGGACTCCCATTTTTTTTTATTTTTGCGTACACAAGTGAAAACAAGACATGACAGTCAGGATATGATGCTGTGTCAGGTTTGCCAATTTTTTTTTTTTTTATTTTTTTTTTTTTAAATCTGTGTCCTGCAAGTGTTATGGGAGTGTAATACTAAATTGTTGTGGTACTCCCCTAAGATTAAGTCTAACAATATGAAAAACATGACATTTATTTTTTCACCATAACTACCAGTTTTCCATGACAACAACCTAAAAGTATGCCATGCTTCTCTGTTGGAGCTTGACAGATTGCACTAATTATATGGAAGACAGTAACACCAACAAAAGTATAAACACAGAAGTATGTGCTGACAAAACTCACGTCTGGTCAAGTATAAATGATAGTGATGGGCCTTAAGTGTGTTACCTGTGCTGATTATTTAAAAAAAAAAAATCCTTTATGTAACATGTTGATTACAGCCGTAACTCACTCCCTGTATTGCTCTATTGTTAAGCAGCTTCTCTTTGTACCTATATCTATAATTCATACTCACAGTTTTGGTTTCTTTGTTGTCCCTGCAGGCAGTCCCAGGTAAGTCCCGGTGCCTCAGTGGTGCTGTACTGGGCTGGGAGGCCCCGGGGTAGAGCCTCGGGCAATGGCTTTGGCCTGGCTGCTCTCCGGAGACAGCCCTGTTCAACCGGTCCGCTCCATCTTCAGAGACAAATACAAACACTCCAGTATCCATCAGCAGCCACTCTGTTTCTGTTTTCTCATATCCTGTTCCTCTCTCAATCTGCCCACGTATTCAACCCAAAGTGATTTACATCCTACAAGTGCTGCATGTGGGTGTGCTCTTCAAAATTGTGCAAGTGGGGTCAGGGTGTCAATGGTGGAGGCGGTCAAAAGACGTCTTTTATGACTCCACCAATACAAATACATCTCTCCAAACAAACTTAGAGAGGAGGGACATGATGAGAGCTATGCTAATAGCAGCTGTATGTTGTATGAAAAGTAATCTAAACACATATTTATTATTTAACCATGGCACAGACATCTCTCCTTCCTGTGGGAATGGATCTAAACAGCAAACAATCACAAACTGTCACAACAGAAACTCCTAAATGACATTTGAATCCAATGCTAATACAAGCTAACAGTGCAGTTTCTGGTGTCGGTGTGATTTCTGTGACAGCCCCACAAACCAACTGACTCTTCCTGCTTTTTGACGGATCAGAAATGAAGCTTTCTCAGCCTCTGCAGGCCTCTGCGGGCCACCTTGGCCTTTCAGGCTGGGGCTTGCCGGGGTATTAGGGGTGTCAGGTTCTGTGACGGGACAGTGAACAGTAATTACAGCGAGGCCCCGGCCCCCGTCAAGATCCCCTGGTGTCAGGAGGACGGCGCTGGATTGGCAGGAGGAGCACCAGCCCCAAAGTCTCCAGAGGACCCATTAGGACAGAGGCCCAGTGTCCTGATCAAGCCAACCCCTGTGCACTTCCACTGCACAATTACAGCTAGGCCCACTCAGTTGTGGAGCTCACTGTTGTTGTTAGCGTCACCTCAGTCCACAGCCTCCTTAATAACGCACTCAGTAGCGAGAGCTTGCAGACCAGCAGTCAGCAGGGTGAGACGTGCAGGTTGAGTTAATGATGGGGGTTATGGCTTTCGTGTGATGTTACATGAGATCTGATTGGTAGAGAGATCCTGACCTTGTGGTGCACTGGACCTATTATTGAAAACATAGCCTGCACGCTTTGTAATTGCTCAGGGTTTATGAGGATAGTTTGGGTTAATATTCTATTCAGTGCACACTCTGGATGTCTTATTACTGAAATAAAGACACAACAGGGTTCGAGGTATTTTTCTTTTTATTGTCTGCTTACATGCTCTCATTATTTTTGTTTGTAAGTGCGTACACTGTGTGGCTAAAAAGTATGTATTCAGCTAAGCAAAGTATGTGAATACCCAAACAAGTGATTCTGAAACTATCTGCAATGATCTGCTGTTAGAACAGCTTCCACTCTTATAGGAAGGCTTCCCGCAGTATTTTGAAACCTGGCTGCAGGGCTTTGCCCCCCTCTCAAGTGACGTAGTTTATGCCTCTACTCCTCCACTACATTTCAAAAGGAAATATTGTACTTTTTACTTTTTACATTAAAATGCTGCTTACACATCATTGCATCAGTGCTGATAAATCCATTAATCTAGTATAAACAGAGCTGGAAGAAATTCCAGCCTTTTATGTGAGATCTGAATCTGCAGAGTAACCAGAGCCGGCCCGACGCATAAGCTAATTAAGCGGCTGCTTCAGGGGCACATGGTCAGTAGAGGGCCCCAAGCGCACTTAAAATGTCCACAAATATTGGGAACTCTTTAGAGTCTCACATACTGTAACACGTGGTTGATGTTGTGAGATGAATGCAGTAAGGTTTAGGCGACAAAATTACTTGGTTAGGTTTAGAAAAAAAGATCGATCATATTTTGGATTAAAATAAATATGGTTGCTACGTAACATGAGTGACGTCAGTGTGTGACAACTGTGCATAAATTACATAATGTTTCGCAGTGTTGGGCAAAGCTACTTGGAAAATGTAGTGAGCTAAGTTTCCAGCTACTCTACATCAAAATAAAGTCTTTCTACACTGAAGCTATCCCTTGGGAAATTTAGCAAGCTAAATTACAAGAAAATGGCATTGGTTAGTAGCTATTATTTGCAAAGCTGCTTTTATTTTTGGACTTGACATCAAATCAGCGTTATTTCAGAGATCATACAAACTATCAGCCAAACAAATAGGCAGACAAAAATTGTTCTGTTGAAGTGGTTATTATAAAATAACAGACTAAAATTAAAACTTTCTATTTTATTCTTTGAAGACTTTGTGACATTTGAATATGTCCTCCAATAACATGACATCATCAGTCAGCCTATTGCTCTCTCTCTTTCTTTCTCCCTCTTCCTGCTTAATTCATTTCTCTGTCTTGGCCTCTTTCAGTAGGCTATCTGGCTATGTCACTAATTCAAAAATAGAATTACCAAATCGATTTTCAGTCAGTTAAACTATAATAAATAAAAAAATAACTGACCTCAATTCAGACTTTTCTTTTTGGAACATTAGAACATGAACATCTCTTTCTTCTTATTACTGCTCTCTGTCTCCTTAGCTCTTTTCTTGGCCCTTGTTGTGTCTAATTTTCTAGTGTTCATTGCAATTCCACTAAACATATAATGTCTATGAGCAAGACGTGAGAGATGCATCAAGAAGTGCAATGTAACCAATCAGAGGCAGAGTAGGGCGGGTCTTGCCAAGAAAAGCCAATAGTGAAGCAGCAAACAGAATAAACTAAAGGATTGGTATGTGATGTCATGCGGAAGTGCTTCCCTCGTCAACATGCCTCAATGTGGAGCTCGTGTCAGTCACATTACTTATCCTCAGTTTTATTATCCTTTGTTTTATGGAGACCTCTGGAGAAAAAAGCCTGCTGCACTTCAGAGTTATTCTGGGAAAAAGAGCTTCTAACTTTTGTGGATGCTACCATGCTACTTGGTCAGTTAATTAACTTCACTACTGAAAAACAATTTGACTCAGAAAGTAGTGACGTTACCACCACACCATTGAGAAATGTAGTTCAGTTAGTAACATCGCTACTTCCCAACACTGATGTTACGTTAAAACAAGTTATGCAACATTACGTTAAAACACTACCACACTATTACCACTGATAAAGCTGACCCAACCCAACAGCGTTGCTGTCCTGACATTGGACAACATCGACAAACATATTACCCAGCAATGATAATTGTATATCTGACAAAATATTAAAGGGGCCCCAGTGCAATAGCACTTCCTGCACTGTCTATATTTACGCCCCTGGGTATAAGTCATGGATCATGGTATCGTGGCTGGAGTGATCCCATCGTGAGATGGTCCCCAGTTACATTGTGATATTGCTACTTCACGTGAGTAAAGAATCTGAATATTTCGTTAGCCACTGGTCATTTGAGTATTGTTGAGGTTGGAGATTATGTTGTGTAGAGCAACAGCCTCTCTGGACTTCCCTTGAACCAGTATTATCAATGAACAAGGCCCTAGAGACCACCGGGGGTCAAATGTTTAGGACTCACCCCTGTATTACCCCTGACTTTCAGCCATCCTTAGGCCAAGGCTAAAAGGTCACTTGGGATCCCTCAAGTTTCAGATGCCATCTTAAAGTATCCAGCCGTGGGGCAAAACGCAGTGATGAATGACCCACTAGTTGTCGTGAGACAATGCTTCTTTTCTCAACCACATCCTGTCCATTCGCATTGCCCCGGGGAAATCACGCCCTCCGCTCTCTTACCACATGTTTCTGTGTGACAAAATTGAAATGTCTGTTGGAAGTGAAATTATACATTTTATCCATGTTACAACGTTGTAAAAGTGCATAATCCTTGTTTGTTAGTTGAATGACATTTTTCTTGTTTCCGTAAAGCAAAAATTAAGGGAATTAAGAAAATAAGATTTTAATCCCTCATTTAACATGGAGCTATACTGCCATCTTGTGACGGTAGTTAAAGTGGGTTCCCATAAGGAGCCCCATATTATATTTAGTGTTAATATTTAATATTAATATTGGGCTGGGTTTATTAATCAACTTGTTTTCACCCAGATAGCAAAAGACATTAATTCAACGTTGAATTTTGGTCAAATTGGTTATTTTTGGTTGAGGTTGAAAAATCTATGTTGACTCAATGTTTAATTACAGATACCATTTCAACATTTGAAAAAATGTTGTTGAATCAGCATTGTATAGATGCTGGTTTTTCAATGTTGAAATAACAACATTAAATTGACATCATAATAAATCGTAATAAATGGCTCATTCCATGGTGAGGGAGATGCATCCATTCTTAAGGCCGAGTGAAAATCTAGTACACTAAAAACTACACACTGGACATTTAAGTCACTTTGGAATGGAACACTGCGACTTTCTTTTATTTATATATATATATATATATATATATATATACCTTTATAACAACTCTTTTTTTATTTTTTAGCGGCTGTTCGTCAATTTGACTGCAAGTTGCCAGAATTCCCATACAGTGAGACAGTGAAGAAGTGGCTACGTTATGCACCAGAGAGGAGTGGCGGAGTACCAAGGAAAGAAAAAAATTAGTTGGATCCTAGCTCCTAAACTGTTTCGTTCATGTTGAACTGGGTCCTATAGTTCTTAAGGATTCCCTGTTGAGCTGTAGTTGAAGTATAGTAACAAAAAGAGGGACTAAAAAAACTGTAACGTTGAAAGATATTTGGCTAATTCAGGCAGCTGAAGCTTCATATTAGCTCCAGATAAACTTTTAAATACATTTTTGCACAGAAGGAGGCTTGTGGATTTAATGTTCAGTACAGGAGGAATGATTCTGGCAAGAAAAACCTAGTTCAATGTTCATTTGGGCACCAGACTATTGCTTTAACTGTTTTTTGTTTGGTATCTTTGGAAATATTGGGATCTCAACTAGAATTAAAAAAAAAAAAACATTTGTACTGACTGGCTGAGAGGTTAAACATTTCTGGTAGTGATGTGCAGAGTACCCAGTATTTGTATCTGTATTTGTTGAGGCAGCAAAAAGGATTGCCTTTCAAATTAGTTTAATAAAGAACTAAATATTGGTCTCTTCTTTTTGTTCATCAAGAATGCAGTAAAGCAGCGGTTCTCAACCTGGGGGTTGGCACCCCAAGTGTGGTTGCAGAGAGGTGGCAGTGGGGTCGTACATTTGCAACTTTGATAAGATACAAAATCAGGGGGAGGATGGGGGGGTCACAAATATAATGACATAATTATAATCAAGTGTGGGGTCCCCCCAAAAATGTCCCTGTAAAATGGGGTCCTGGTATAAAAAGGTTGAGAACCACTGCAGTAAAGCATACTTAACGGTCCATTTCAGCTCATTTCAACCTTCATCTGTATGTTTTTAATATGCCTCATTCAAGCACTTTACTTTTTTGGGTGTTATATTAGTTCTGCAGGGGTTGCTCCAAACTTGTCTACCAGTGACATCATGCTCACTAATTCTAATAACTGCCATATGCCTGAATGGCAGTGATGTCACTAGTAGACAAGTTTGGAGCAACCCCTGCAGAACTATATAAAACCCAAAAAAGTAAAGTGATTATTTTTGGCTTGAATGAGGCATATTAAAAACATACAGACGAACGTTGAAAAGTGCTGAAATGGTCCTTTAATAATAACACTGTTTCAATGTAGATTCAATGCATATATAGATGAATCAATATTGATTCAATGTCAGGATTGATTGACAATTCTACATTGCTTCAAAATTGAACATAACGTAGATGAATCAATATTGATTCACTGTTGAGACTGATTGAAAATTCAACGTTATTTCAATGTTGATCATAACGAGCACTTTCAATGTTATTTTCAACGTCTGACATCAATGTTGATTCAATCTTAAGCCATGACAATATCTCAATGTTGATTCAATGGCTTTTTGCTTTCTGGGCATGAATATGTGCTTCTTCATTTTGTTTTTCATTATACGTTGCAACTATAGGTTAGTCTAGAGTGTGTGTATTTGAAGCAATATACATGTACTTTGCTGATACACGTGGTATAATAATTGTATTCATTTTAATTGGATTTTGACCATAATGAGAAGAGTATGTGCCTATCGTGCATAACATGTCCAAGTATATGATCTCGTATAATAAAAAGCATTAAGTTTCTTTTGAAATAAAGTAATAAGCCTATTTTACAACTAGGAAGATGGACCCGCCCCGCCCATTTGGCCTGTTAAAAACGTGTGTGCTCTGGTGTGCTCTCTCTCTTGCTCTCTTGTATTCTTGCTGTCTCTTTTCTTTTTTGACTCTTCTCTCTTCTTGTTTTTTTTTACTTCTCTTCCTTTTTGTTTCTTCTTTTTCGTATCTTAGTCTCTCTTGGATTTATGTTTTAGTTACGCTTTTATACTCTCACGATCAAAGTTATTTTAAACTTTTAAGTTTTGCTTATCCAGTTTTCTTTTATCTCCAGTGTTTTAAACATTTTTATGCACATTAATAATAACTTTGATAACAATATCAAACGGCCAACGATATTGTTTTCACCATGATTATAAGCGAGTAATTCTAACAAAATAGACAAGCCCTTTTCGTCCTGACTCTTCACCCAAAGATTCATCAGACCCAGCGGCTGCCAGTCACTTGCCACAGTGGTTCTTTTGCCAAACCCAAAGGCTTTCTGCAGCGTAAGGCAACCAACGTTGGGGCACCCACAGGACATCGCAGGCCCCACTCGCTCCCCCCACCACAGTGCACCAGCCGGTTTCATTCTGCTGGAAAGTCTGGGAGTTGCAAAGTGACAGTCCGGGGCTCCAAGAGAAACGTCTGCATGATTCGCAGCTAAGAAGGGAGGGAATGAACTCCCCTCACAGGTGACCTGCTGGGCAGTGGTAAGAGCTGATGTCAAATAGGAGATTTAATTATCTTAATCTTAATTTAGGATTCCTTAACTCACACGAGTGTTACTTCTTGTTTAATCCATTTATACATACTGTTGATTTTGTGTTATTTCATATTATCTTCATTCATTTATTCAGTTGTTACCTATTTATCTTAAATAAATTTTCATTTATCGCCAAGTCGTTGTCTGTGGATATTTCTTTTGAGCAGGAATTAAGATCACTGTATGGAGAATTCATAACCCAGATACTGACATTGATTCATTATTGATAAGCTTACTGACAAATTAACAATTGGTTTACGGAATTATTAATTTGATCAGCTGCTTCCCTCATTAGGAGGGTGCTGCCCCAAACTTTATTATGAGTGCAAACATTCTCAAAAAGGTATTTCCCCTACAGTTGCATGATGAGTCTTCACTTGCATTGGGCATTTTGGTTCATTCCAGACAAGAGGTCGGGGCTCTGTGCACGCCAGCAAAGTTCTTCCACAGTGGAGCTGGTTTTGTGGATGGGGAAACAGATGGGAGCAAATTATTGTCTGAAATGTAATTTTATGCTAAAAGCATTAAGATTTCCCTTCATTAAAACAAAGGGTCCAAGCTTAAAACAGAAGCAGGCTGAGAGTACACAGGGGTGTCCACATACTTTTGACCATATATCGTGTCTTGCACACACACCTTTTGAGTTCCATTGGCTGCTTGTACATTTAACTGAAAGTTTGTGAGTGTGTGTGGTGTGCAGGTAGGAGGCCTATTGCTTTCTGTATTTTCTAAAACTGCACCTCTGTTTATCGCTGATACACACAGTTCTCCTCAGATCCCCCATCTGCCCTGTTTGATTACACTCATCCTCCAGAGAGAGAGGAGGGGGAGAGAGAGAGAGAGCAGTGCCTTTGAGTCTCCTCCGCCATTTCACACAACAAAATAAGACGTTTCATCGCACAACGCTTCTCCACCAAACGAGCTGGGTGGGTTGGAAACTGAGAGAAAATTGCCTTTTGAATAATCCACTTCTTGATTTTTTTTCTTTTTTCCTCCTGAAAGGTTTTCTGAAGGTTATTGTTGAGAATAATGCAGCTCCTGCCCCCCTGCAGATGACAATCATCTTTCCAATTTGTTTGAGATTAGGTCATATGGAAACAGCGCATCGTAAACACACAGGGTCGGCACGCCGGCAATGGAGGATGGGGAGGGTGGCACCGTTTCCCCCTGTTCTGGGTGCATCCAGCCTTGATTGCCATGACACTGGCAGTAGGAGAAACCAGGGCAACAAACAAACAGAAATCCACAGATCTCTGTTACTAACTGGGAGAAAGAGAGAAGCCGACCCCCCACCCTCCTCCCGAAGCAGCATGACCAGATTGGATGTTTGATTTGCGGCTGGATCAGTAAACACACTACGGCTTCGGCTGTTTCTTTTGATTCAACATAAATCATATCTGAACAAACAAACGAGTTCTCGGTGTTTGAGATACAACAGTATTGACATCAGCACTGCCATCTGAGAAAAACATTAATATTTCTCTTAGCACTACTAGAGGCCCACTTTTATCACTAAAACACTTAAAATAACATTGCAGTGCATAGCTCCTGTTGGTCAGCTGTGGTGTGTGTGTGTGTGTGTGTGTGTGTGTGTGTGTGTGTGTGTGTGTGTCTATGAGAGGCGAATTGCAGTAATTTTCCTTGCATGGTTGAGCTTGAAGACCAAGGCCTAAATGGGCATCTGGTAGAGGTTACCCTGCGACATCAAAAGAAAGATTTCTGAGAGCCAGGAAACTGACTGCCTGCAGAATCCTGCATCTCACCGACCATTAGCCTGTTGCTACGCATCCTGACTGCACTGTGGCTAATGACAGGCAGATTCCTCAGTGATGATAACTCACCTAATGCGTTCTCTGAATAGACAATCAGTTGACTGGGTCAGATTAGTGCTGGAACATGTGTTTGAGATGCAACTACACAATCAATGGGGTGTTAATGTGTGTCTCAGGGACATAAACATCTTCTGCTATCTAGAATGTCAATAATCAGGTAGGTTAGCTTGTGCCTTTGCATCAAATGCCACTTCTTTTACTGAGGAGACAACATAATACCAGGAAGCTTAACAATGAAGATTAGCCTGATAATTACACAAACAACATTCAATCTACTGCAACTGGAGGACATGTGTAAACATTTCACCACAGGTGAGCTATTTTGAGCAAAATACATTTCTAAGACCCCTCTGGTAACCATGGAAGGCTGTATTCATTCACCATTACAGCCTACTAGACATATGTGTTTGTCAAAGTAAACTAGAGACCATCTTGTGATGGGATCACTTCAGCTGCAATCCATGACTTAAAATGAATGTGGGCCAGGGGAATGAAGATGGAGGGCAATGGCCCCTGCCCTTCTTCCTTCTCCACCACTTGCAGCCCCCTTGCTTTACCACAACCATCTATGAACGCAGCCTCAGAGCTTAACTACCAACACATTCTCACTCCAAAACCTCGTCACATATCTACATTTAGTTATGGACTTTCCATGTCGAGATATGACATGCAAGCTACCCTGGGTGTGTAGCGTTGGACTCATGAATTACCTGGTTTAACGATATCACACAATTGGCAGAGGTTAAGATCCCATAGGTAGTATAAAAAGCAAGAAACAAACAGGACTTTCACCAAGGAGACCACTGCTTGTGTCCTATGTGAAACTAAGTGTCATGAGTCAATGTTCTTTCATCCCTTACATGGTTATATCACATTATGTGATATACTTGCGTCACTTCACAGTGTACGTACTTCCCATACCTAAGAAACATAGTTATTTTAAACAAGAAAATGATCTTTTTTTTAGACCTCGTAGAGCAGTTTTGTTGCCTAAATCCATGCTGCCGCCACATAGTTTAACACACAGGCTGTTCTCACAATTTCTCATATGGTTTCGTGCGACAAGCAATACACCCAAATTTGCACATATCCTATGTATTTTGAAGGGCTGGACCAATGTGCTGATGACAGTATACAAGGAAGCAGTCCCAAGCACTTGTAAGGAGGCAGGTTGGGGTGCTGTCTTGCTCTTTAAACTACGTTGGTTACTCTCTACATCAAGTATTGTCTCGAATGGCTTTACATTGGAGCTATAGTCTGGTGTGTCTCATAAAGATGCTAAGGGGTGCCTTTGATGTCGATATCACATGCCAAAGGGCATGATAATGTGTTGGTATTTGACGTCCTGGAAATTAGGATGGGCTGCTTGGACCTCGTCAAGTGCTGATCAGGACATTTCAAAGGATTACCAGATATAGTCAGACAAATTCTTTGGGGACCATAAATATCCATATTAAAATTAAGCATAGAATATTTTCTATATCTCAGTAAGGGATGTCAGTGCAGCTGCTTTCCATCAACTGTCAAAGTCAAAACAGCTGCTTTGACAGCCATGACTGAGGTGTAGCAGCAGATGTATTCCTAACACCACAGCTGTTATCTCTAAGTATTGCTTATAAAATTAAAGAAAATTGTGCTGGATTAGTTTACTGCTCCTCACTCCCTGTTCCCGCCCCCTATTGTGACTGCAGTGGTGTTTGAGATGATCCAAAATCTGAAAAAGGCCCCTAAATGGCTTTGCGTGACCCCTGACAGTGTCACAGTGGGTCAACACAGTTTACAAGCAGAGATGGAACATCTACATAATTAGAGTGAGACAGTTCTTAAAAACAACTTCAGAGAGCCTTGACTTTGGTGCAAACAATCATTATCCAGACAATTATATATTCATTTGATGTTTGTCTTCTTTTTATAGAGCAAATGTCATAATTTGTTTTTACTGGCTTCTGATTGGTGAATCAGTAATGGTGACCTTAGTGTTCTGCATTGTTACTGAGGGCTGACTAATCTTTTAGAGGGTTGTGCTCAGTTGGGAAGTACACTCAGATCAGACCCAAAATACATAAGTCCATTATCCCTGCAATAAAGAGCTAATGACCCAACAACGGGAATATATTTGCCAGGGCACCCATCTCCTTGAAAGGGCCAAAGGATAAGGAGTCATTAAAGCAGCGTTATCTGGTCCAGATAGCATTGGCATGTCTGTAAAGATCATTATTTTTGCCCCTGGAGCCGTTTGGCAAAGGAGAGCAGGGCTAACTGCACACCCAGTGCTAAATCCAGGGTCAGCTGTAACACAGGGATGAAGACGCTAACGATACGCAGCCTGGCAGCTAATGCTTTTTCTAAATGCTCTTAATGACTGCGGACCTAATGTGGGAGAGTTCGGGGTCTCTGTTTTTCTTTGTGCTTTGTCAGCTCACTGTTGACAGGGACATGGCCGAGTTGTTGCTTTTTCATTTTCTTTACTTTTATCAGGGTTTCTTCTACTTTGATGTGTTTTTTTAGCCTCTTTTTGGGTGGAGGGAGGGGAGTGCACATCTCACTGAAAGCCCCAGTGAGCTGTGAGCGGCTGATATTGTAATAAAGACTCTTAAATAAAACACAGTCTTGCAGTCTAGCCTTCCCTTTGGTAAAGCTGAGTATTTATATGAAGGACTACTCCAAATTTCAGACAGACGCGAGGGAGCCAGAGGAGGCAGACTTTAGCTTAGACACAAGAAACTTTCTCAAGCCAGTTACATGTTGACTAAAGAAATATTCTTTGTGACTCACTTTACTATCTATTGAAATAGTGATGTGGTTATATAAAGTAAAAATAAACATAAAGAGTATTTTTAATTGGTTAATGGCTTAAGTTTGTATGTATTCTAAACATAGCATCAATATTTTCTACAGGGCTACTGATATAATAGACGTAGCCACCATGATGTCACCCATTGGTTTGTGTCCTCAAGATTTTCATTTTGACATTAGTGACCATATTTTGAGAGGAGGTGGCAATAACACTTGCACTAGCTCCTGGCTTGGTTAGCATGGTGCAGTTACAGCTATGGTTAACTGTTTATACTAATGCTACTGCTAATTTTTGGTAGCGAAAAACAGGATAAAAACAAAATATACTTACCGGAAAAACTGAATATCCTACTTCTTGGAGGGTATTTTTATTACAACCAAATGCTCAAGACTTTTCCAAAACGTTAATATTAACATGGACTGACAACAATGAAATAGTGACACCTACAGCTACTACTATACTCTGTGAATCTTGGGTTAAGGCATGGTTACATTACTGAAACAACGTTGTCATGGAGCTGTCCTCCACATTCTGTGTGCGGTCCACATCCTCCTTGTCTTCTTCATCATCCACCTGAATCTGACCTGTTGAAAGTGAGCTACCTGAGTTATGAAATGATTCTCTGCAGCCCGTTCTTCTGTTTTGTCGCGGCTGTGTGCCACCACACATTTTCTGATTCTTGTTCAAACAGCTCTCTAAAGGCTTGTGATGGATGCAAAAAAATCGAACCTGCTCCTAAAGTTTAATCACATGAAAGTTTTGAACTCAGTTTGCAAACACAAGTGACACAACGTGAGGTCGTATTTATTTTTAGACGTGCAACAATTTGGATGCCTTTGGATGTACAGGCTTTTAGCAAACTCCAATATAAACCCTTCCGTGGCAATACTTCACGCTAAGAGCAACTGACCTAATATAAAAAGCAAGGAAATCTGTGGGTGGAAGGGGAGGCGGAAGGGTCAAACAAACCCAAACAAGGGGACCACAGTTCATGTCCAGTTTTAAACCCAAAGTCATTGTAGCTTCAATGTAATTTTATGTCATTTTTGTACCTACATCTTGTGTTTTAACGTAATGTTTGCAATTTATGTACATTATGTACCTACCATCACTCATAATTTATTGACATCACTTTTCCTAGCAAATATACCTATTTCAACGATGCCCAAGGGCATGACAGTTTGTCAGTATATGACAACCTGGGACGAGAATGAGTTGAAACTCGCTTCGTAGACTAAAAGGGTTTTTTTTTTGTACCAGGCTGTAAACATGTTTATTTCTGCTGTAAAGTTGGGCATTTTAAGGAGGGGTTCTATGGTGATTGACTCACTCTTGTAGCCAGCCTCAAGTGGCCATTAGAGGAAGTACATGCTTTCGTACTTCTGCATTGGCTTCATTTTTCAGCCACTGAGGCTGGCACTTGGGCCAAACCAACATGGTCTATGTTGACCTACAGGAATCAGAAGGAGGAATTTATGCCAGTTACAACTGACACTGATATTTCAATGTTAATTTTCAATTTTTCAATGCTGTGAGTACTTTGGACAAAATTCAGAGTTGAATATCTCAAAACTTAAGTCATTTGGGTAAGCTTACCTTTAAAGTTTATTTTTAAGAAAATATAAAATATATCATACTTTGGTTCATTTTTAAGTAAAAAAATATTGACAGCTTATTTCTAAAACTGCATTTTTATGACAGCAAGGACGAAATGCTTGTGGAGACAAGCAGATACCTTAATGAATCAGAGAAAAAAAAGGAGCTTTTGCAGAGGGAGACTGAATGGACTGAAAGAAAGAGATGCGTAGGAATATGGAAGTTCTACAGTTGAGAAAATGGAGTGCCAAAGGGCTGTCTTACAGAAAGGTAAAACAATGAAAATATTCTCAGTGTAGTGCACACTTCAAACTGATACTGATTTTTTTGGGTAGGCCTTTTTATAAGTGGCTAAAATATATTTTGCTCCAAACACCCATCCATAGCAGTTCATTGCTTAGCTTTTGTGGTGGTACTTCCGTCTGCATCTCCAAACTGGGGGTGTGCTTGCTGACATCTACTGTAGATAATACACAGACGAAAGATAAATACCTCATACAACCCCATTTCAAAAAGTCCAAACTATCCAAAACAGTTTTTGGCAGGACAGATGGTTTCTTATATTTACAATGCACCTTTCAGTCCATGTTTTTAATGTATCCTGATTATTATTGTCTTTTTATATTTTAAGTTTCTTCTTGGGCATGTATTTTATTTCTGCATAATAAATGCAATTACAAATCTTATGCAATTACAGTAACAAAATACATGGTAGCAAGCTACCATGTGTGGCTACTCATTGCCATATACAGATGGTCATTTAATTTGGGTTTGTCATTTCTGTATTTTGAGTTTTCCTGCCTGAAAGTAAGTGAATTTGCATTGCCTAGGATAGCAAAGGAATGGCCCGCCTTATTCTGACTCAACGCTCATTTATACTCCCTTTACATACATAAATACATACAGCTGTTTCTGATGGCCCAGATACAGCCAACAGATGGCACTAGAGGGCGGAGTCAAAAGCTTCACACAACAACAAACGAGGAGATGGTGGAGGTCATAATATTGTACCTTCAAACAGAGGCAGCGTTGTAGTGGGGGTGAGGCCATTACATGTTTAAGTTTTAAGTTTATTTCCTTTATTAATCCCCCTGAGGGGAAATTCAATGTTTTCACTCTTGACACACACATGCACAAACAGGACCTATACATGCACAAAGTGGAGAGATGTCAGAGTGAGGGGGCTGCCCTTGGTGAGGCACCCCGAGCGGTTGGGGGGTTTGGTGCCTTGCTCAAGGGCACCTCGGCAGTGCCCAGGAGGTGAACTGGCACCTCTCCAGCTACCAGTCCACGCTCCATATTTTGGTCCGGACGGGGACTCGAACAGGCGACCCTCCGGTTCCCAACCCAAGTCCATATGGACTGAGCTACTGCCGCCCCCACTACTGTTGCATTCAAAAGCACCTAAATAACAAATACATAAAACTAAGCTTATTATCATTATCATTATTATTATAATTTTTTTTTTGTTCAAGATGTAAGACACAAGCCTTACCAGTTTTTCTCTTGGACCCTGTTTTACCCCAGTATATGAAAATGTTGTTTCAGTGATTATAACAACATCTGTCACATATTGGTAAATGGTTATAATATTTTACAGTAGACTCTTCCTTGGCCAACAAAAGACTTGTGAAAATTCATAGAAACACCACCTTCATTCATCTGCGTACAGTAGGCTGTAATGGTGCAGCCAGCCATCGCTTTGTGTTGCATCATCCCTGTGACACCAGACAACACGGCGGTAATGATGCCACGTTATCAGCAGCAGGATCCAGGGGTTAACATCTGACTCAAGAGCAGCTGAGCCATAATAACACATGACACATGTCTGCCATTAGTGAGAATTCTCCCTATGGTTGCCACACTTGCTTTTAATTTGACTGGGCTGTAATCTCCATCTACTCCGAGTGTTTTCATCTACTAAAGAACTTCCAACAGCTTGAGCCTAATCAAAGAGTTTCTCTCCCTTCTTTGTGTCTCTGGATAAGGAAATTCAATTAGCTTAATTGGCCTGGATATTATGCTCTGTAATGTGATGTAAGCATCAGTGTCGACAAACTTCACAGGGCACTTTAGAAGCACCTCGCTAATTAGAGCAATAACTTTAATCCAAATGTTTTACTTCGACATTCCAGATGATTCTAAATTGAAATCCAGGTAATTAGTTGAAACAACCCACGAGGAGATAGCTGGCACCCCTTCTTGAAAGCTGCTGACGGCAAATTATAATTGAAGCGTTGGTTTTTCTCTTGTTCCATGTTTGACACATGACAGTACCAAAATAGAAAACCCACTTTTCCCTCCAACAAGATGAAAGCCCATTGTGTTTTTAGAGCTGAACAAAAGATGGATTTGAAAAATGAATCTCATTTGAATGGGGAATTTAAACCCTGCAACCACGGCTCTTCACTCTGAGGTTTTTTTGTGAGCTCCCTATCATCGGGACAAAACTGAAAAGGGCATTTTACAAGCAGCGGAGACAACAAACTGAGGAAATGATTGCACTTTAGATCAATCATATATCATAGGCTGCAACATGCTCTGCTGGTTAGGGTAATGGACGGGGAACAGGCTCTTTCTGGCGGCTGGTTTGCATCTAACGCTGTGCCCTTGAGCTAGATACTTAACCTTAGTTGTTTCAGCAAACACAGTGGCTTATAAATGGATATATAAAGTATGAAAGTCTAAACTTTCCTCAGATATAAATCTCAGCCTGACAGGTATTGAAATAACATAAGAGGGAGATAAAAAAGACACCACACTCACTGGTAACACAATAAAACTGTATTACATTTGTGCTTAAAATTATTACAATTACAGTATTTACAAGCGTTGTCCTAAAAATAAACATCTCATGCTGGATGACACATAAAAAGAAATCATTGTACAATAGCAAGCAAAAATGAATATTTCTTTTATGTACACCCACAATTTACAAATTTAAGAATGTTTTTTTTTTTTCCAGCTAAGAAATGGTGCTAAGCGCTGTTACACGCGCTCAGATGCTGATATTTAATATTGGACATAACTCCTCTGCCGCAGGGAGCCACCGTGAGTGTGATGACGGGGCCTTAAGGTGACAACCTGCTGCAGAGCGCAACTGAACCCAAAGCCGTGTTGAAAATCACACAGCCACCCTCAACGTAAGCCAAACAGCAATTGAGAATTCATTGACTGGACTCAGGTATCAGCGTGTCAAACGATGCCAAATTTCGGACAACAGGTGATGCACTGAATGCTTATCAAATAAATAGTGTACAAAAAGTAACCAACCCCGACCATCCCCCAAACAATCCCTACACCCCTACAACCGCTACAACAACCTGCCTCAATGAGCATTTCCCCACATTTCAGTTTGACCAGTGTGACAAAGCAAGTTTTTAATAAATAGAAAGACTTTCTCAGGCAAAAAATACACAGCCTTCTTTTCCAAGAACAGAGCCTGGAGTTACAGTTCAAACCCGGGCTGCCCAAATACTGCTGAAAGTAGCTCTGACGGAATGCATTTCAGGAAACGATAGTCTCACACAAGCATTTGTTTATCTGCAGGCATAATGTCTGGTCCATAACGTTTAAAGCTGCTTTAACTGTTTTGTCTTTTTTAACACTTGGGGGCAGTAGAACCAGCTGAAAACATAGCATCTTGGTGATCCGATCACATGTGGACAGTTCTAAATACAAGCGTACATGGCCACCAAGACACATTGTGATCCAATCACTCAAATCACTTGACGAGGTGGTCTGGGATGTATTTGACCACTTATATTCTGTGGTGTAAATGCTAATGCCTCCTGCACGAGTTGAGATGCTAACCCTTGATTTGCAAAACTCTCTTGAGCCGTTTTTTTGTTTTGCTGTTTTATGGTGTGACAATGCTTTGGTTCAGGTCTGGTTAGGTTGAGGTACAACAAGCATTTGGTTTGGGTTAGAGAAAGATAATGGTTTGGGTTAAAATGATCAAAGTTAGGATTAGATGGTTAGGGTCGGGGGTTAGGTTGGGGAACTGCAAATACCAAAAGGCATCTGGAAGGCTCTGGCTCAGGGTATCATCTCAATGTTAGCACACTACCACATAGATGATATGGGGAGAGGTGTACAAATCAAAAAGGTGGGGGGAATTAGTAAATTAGAAGACTTGATCAAACTAAACAATGCAATTGACAAAAAGAAAAATTTGAATCAAACAATGAAATTAGTATTAAAAGGATTAATGGAGTTTAAGAAATAAAAATGTTAGTCCTAATGACAAGTTATTTTTTTGGCTTCCTCTAGTGGCTTACTTAGTGTTGGGCAGAGTTGGGTATAACGCGTTACAAAGTAACTTAGAGAGTACTTAGAGTACTTTGATTACTTTTTGCAGTAACGAGTAACCTAACATGTTAGGTTGCTGTTTGAGTAATCAAATACTTACTCAAATACATTTTCAAACAAGACATCAGTTACTTCCGTTACTTTTGGAACGCAGGTCCTTCAGCTCCGAAACAGCAACGGCTGTCGTTTGGTTCTAATAATGGAGATAACGTTAAACCTATCACTCTGAAAGAAGCCACAGAGCTTGTGGCTCGCTACGTGGTCGGAGAAATGCTGCCGTTGTCTACGGTGGAGTCTAAATAGGTGGAGTAGGACTCACTGACAGACATATTTCAGACTCAGGACTTGCATTATGCCTGGTACACGCTACACGCTGGTACTCACCAATTATCCCCGGTTGTCTTTCACAGCGTGTGTGATGTCATGGGGCTATTCTTGTTCTATTTTTATTACTTTCACTATTATTTGAGTCACTGTGTCTGTTCATGTGCCAGCCGACATGTTGTTGTAGTCACCTAAAAGCGAAGTTCTGACAAATGTTTCAGAATAAAAGCCTATTTAGAAAATGGAGGGATTCTCTCAGCTGAGGTTATAAGGGGCTTTTAATTTGAAACAAGTGTTGAGCTCGAAATGACGGTGCGATATGTTAACTTTATAAAGACAACGGAGCGGATAAAAAGTAAATATATAAACACACAGAGGGATTAATAAATAACGGAGCGTCTATAATGTAGTCTGTTTCAAATGAAGCTGGGAGCCTCTGCAGTTGTGGTGAGTAAAAGCCCCGCCACTATTTGTTGATGTTATTACTTTATGTCCGACCATGAGGATGTACCATTGTTTGCTAGCTTGATGCTAATGACAGTAACGTTAACTCAGCGGGTTGACAAAGTGCCTCTGCTGTTTCACACCATCATTTCCCCCTTTTACTCTGTGTGGTAACATCCCTAGAGGAAATATTAAAAATGCTGGGGTGTTGTTGTCATACAGTTGTTTACGGCAGCAGATTGTTCTGTGTTTCTACTGGTCAAAGTGACGGCTGTGATGGGAGAATTGGATCTCAGTGAAGGGCAAATGGTCCATAACTTTAATTTTGGAGACAGGCTTAGCGCCCTGTGGTCCATTGCCCAATAGGAAATGTAGAATACTCAAAAGTACTTTAAAAGTGCTTGAATTACTTTTCTCAGGGAGTAACGTTGGAAGTACTTTTAAAGTAACTGAGTTACTTTACTCAGGGAGTAATGCAGTAAAGTCACTGGTTACTTTTTTAAAAAGTAACGTACTTTGATTACTTTTAAAGTAACCCTTACCCAACACTGGTGCTGGGTGATGACTTGAAACATGGATCATAATCTCCAATCTGGGGTTACCATCTAGATACAACCATGGGTCCAATGACTATGTCATCAATGCAGGTTGTTTTTGTGACAGCGTGCAAAGGTTCTATAACTTGTCCATTTTCCAACGAATTGGACAAAGTGTTGGTTGACCATCCATCATTTTTACCAATGGTCAGAAACATGTTGAATTCTGCTGACAATGACATCTCCAGCTGTACTAACACAACCACTAATGTGACTAGCTAGCACGCTAGTGAGCAGCTAGCGAGAGTGTGGGCTTAATAACTGTGCAGTGGGGGCTTTTGACCTTTTAGTGTAAGTTACTTAGGCAGCAATGAAATGTGAACAAAAGTGGTCAGCTGGTGTGAAGGCAGTATGTCTGACCTGTCCATCTGTGTTCAGATCACCAAAACGCACATTAATACAAGATGGCTCATTAGCATCTCATTGGAGTTATGTTTCTGGTCACCTGTTGAAAGTAAGTCCAATATTCACTCTACTTTTAGCTCTGTTTCGGTCTCCACCAGCTGCTGTGAAAAAAATCCGGCTCATTAGCCACTAAATGTTATACTTCACCAGCTGGTCGCTAACTTTGACTGCTGTTTGGTACTGAGCAGGCTAGTGGCTAAAAAGTTAGAAAGTCAGGTAAGGATTTTCTGGAGTTTGTCACTACGAGAGACTCCTTCACATTAGAAGTAGTCATTGTTAATATAAAGATACTAATCAGTGCAGCTTTGATGTACTTAAAGGCTGCCTACTTTGAGCAAAAAAGGCCAATTGCACTCAGGTACTATCTGAAAAGTAGGCCTATGTGACTCTTGTCTTCAAGGGTCAATTGTCTTCTAGTGGCATAGTGGTGATAGGGCTGGGTATTGTTAAAAAATTTATGATACCAGTGCCCTTGAATTGATACCAATTCCTGTAGAGTTCTTAATTTTAGACCTCTTTTGTCTACTTCATTTGATACCTATCATGTGAATGGAAGCAGTCAGTTGCATAAATGCCACCAAACACCAAAGGTGTGTAGTATAGCCATACTTTCCAAGGTTTTGGTGTAATCTTGGCATGCTGAACTGCCAACTCCATCAGATACACCACTCTCAACTTCACCACATAACAGACTCCATGGGTTGTAGCTGCTGCAGTAATCAGCTAGTGACATGTTGCAATAAACTGAAGAATGCTTGCGGTAATCAGCTGTGAGCAACACAATACAAATAGTCATTTTTTGTTAGATCTAGGTACAAAAATGCAGGTTTTGTTTAACTGGAGAAGTTTCAATACTACCTAGTACTGGATAATTTCAGACAATACCTGAAAGGTAATGGGTACTGATAACCAGCCCTAGTAGTGATTGTGTGAGAGCTGTTATCCATCCAGAGAACCACATAAATTATTTCGCAAACTCTAATTTTATGCTCATGAGCTGATGCAGCTGTGTGATTTAAAAGCATGTTGATACTCTTGTGATCAGTTTTGGATTCTTAAGGTTCTGAAAGGACGATATGGACCAGACCAAGCCTTGCGAGACTGCATGACAAACAACTCCTCAACATGCTCACACACTCACACACACATACACACACGCAAGCGCGCACACATACACACCAACAAATTAGTCATCAGCATTATTTTTGCCGCTCTTTAGTTTACATTCACTGTGTTTTTAATCTGATGTACAGTAAAAAGGTCTTTATCTCAAAATTACATTGATTGACAATACCTCAGTGTTTTAGATTCAAGTAGAAGTTGTCTGTCCTTGTCAGGTAAGATGAGACAAGACTGCTTTTGGGTGGGTTAAATTTTTTTTTTTTTTTTGCTTTCCAACAACCGGGATCAGCTGTTGGTAAGAAATTGCTCTGAGGCCAGTAATTGTTGGCCAGGAGGAAAGAGGCAGCATCCATCACACACAAAGAAATGGCCAAACTATTTTTTTCACACTTGTAGTTTGTTGTAGGCTCCCAGGGCCTTTCCCTGCCACACTGGCGTCTCTATGGCTATTCTGTACAGCAGAGTGTGTCCCCTCCCCTCCCAGGGAAGCTTGCTTAGTTATGTACATGTGGGGGACAGGAGCTGGACAGGAGGCAATAGTGCTTTTTGTTGTGTGATTGCAAGCTCTCCATCAGTCTCTCTCTCTCTCTCTTTCTCCCACTCCTCTTCCTCCTCCTCTTCCTTCTCGTAGGCCTACGAGGGTCAGCGGACCTGGGGAGCGTAGCCCTCCTTCATCAGCCCCTCCTCGTAGTCTGTCTGGCACAGGATCATGTTGTTCTTCAGGAAAAACTTGTCTCCCACACAAAACCTGCACCACACAAAGAGACAGAGGAGGGAGAAGGGTTTACATAAGCATCAAAGCAAGAATCTCATCATTAGCACTGAGCTGTAGGCTAGCAGGCCTAGCCAGCTGCAGCGCTAGCATCCTGACTACAGTGCAACATCTCTAGTTTAGCAAGCGTAACCTCAGTGCCAACACCCCCCTTCAGCTGCAGCACTGCTGTGTGCAGGCAAGGTTCTCCTCTAGGAAACAAGTCAACTCAATTACAAGGGGGGAAATGCAGGGCTTGGGGGTGGGGGGGTGGGCTGGAATTATCTCTGTTTCAAGCCGGGGTTCCTTTCCACCTGCAGCTCTTACAGAAACCCCCACCGACCTCCGCAGCGGCCCGTCCTGCTCCAGCCAGGGGGGGCCACAGTTACGCTTGACCTTTCAGCACAGTGCCAAGTGGAGATTATGTTGAACGCGTAAGAGCAGTAACTCTCCCTGTATTGTCCTGAGGGCTGCTTATCTCCCTCAATGTGCAGGTTAGACAAGGTCGGCAAGCAGCGGTGCCAGTGTTTACCAGGGGGGAGGTGGAGCCGAGGTGCGGGGGAAGGGGATGGGGACAGTGAGCCTCGCCTCCGTTTGACTTCCTTGGATGTTAAGACTGCTGAGTTCAGTGCTGGGAGCTGCACAAGGCGGATGGAGCTCAGGTACCTGACAAGCTCGGGCTGTTCGCAGCATTTATTCAGGGCTGCAGGGCAGATTGAGAGCATGATTTGTTACATCCATTTGGGACCAATTAGCAGGATTCAAATACACCGTAGGTGTTGGCACAAAATACCAAAAAGTGTGAGAATGGTGTGTTTCTGGAAATAAATCCAAATGCTCTGAGGAAGAGCTGACATTCATTTTGAAGAAAAAAAAAAAGAATCACGTAAAGCTGCACACTGATGTAGTTTTTGAATTTACATACATTCTTTGAATTCACGCACATTTGTGACTTGGCTCTATCATATTCGCATTGACCCCAAAACACGAGTTTTATACACTGTTGGAAAGAGGACATTCGTAATGACTGTCAACAAGCCATGATTTTGAGAAGGACTTTAAAGTTTATAGTACAGCTTTATCAAAAAAACCTATTTAATTGTTTTGATCGGTGGACCCTTTTATGCTATTACAGACTAAAGGAATATAAATAAGACAGAATGTTGCAGAATGGACTACTTCACCTTTTCTTGTTTTCTCTTTTCATTTACCACACCAGTAAATCTGAATGAACTATACTTTTGCGCTCATGGTTTCTGTAAAATTAATGGAAATGTGAATGTTCAAATGTGAACAATCAAAACAAGCTAACAATGTGAAGCATGCCCACACTGACAAATATTTAAAGCTGTGCAATGCTAAGCCATTTCGAACTATCTCAAAACCCACTGTCCTGGTTCTGGCCTTGTTACTATAACGTAGGGACATGGTGGCGCAACATGGCAATCTCAACGAGGACCTGCTCCCTATGTAGATATAAACTGCTCATTCTAAACAAAAACATATCAATTCTTATTTTCAGGTTATTATAAACCAAAGACAACATTCTTATTATACACCACTTCTGCCATTAAATCCCCCTAAATCCTACACACTGGACCTTTAAGCCTTTTATTCATAATTTCAGTGAGACATAGAGCGACGCAGAGAGAGTGGCGCTAAGTAGGATCAGATTACAGCCGACAATTGTTGCTGCTAGCTTGTAATCATCGTCGTTACAAGCTACAAAATTGTAGTTATTGTCTGAATTTGGCAATAAGAATTTTGTATTCTGAAAACAAAGACTTTATTTATTTAAAACACCAAAATGACAACCTTCCCAGCACTGTAGGAAATGGATCAAGCGCCCTCGTTGACTCCTTGGAAGCTTTGTCCAATAAAACTTCTTGCAGCATCTTATCGGGAATTACTTCTGAAGCTTTGCCCCTTAATGCTGGAGTTGGACAAGAAATACTTTACAGGAATGGTCTTGAATGTCTATTTCTCTTATTGCCAGGATGCTTGCACACGTTTATTACCAAACTAAACACAGACGACTAATATCCATTCATGTGGGCTGTTTGACATAGTGATTAAGAAGAGGCAGAGGTGTGTTTCATGTAATAGTGTCATCCACTCTAATAAAAATGTCCTGTTAAAATGACACATCCTCTCCCAGAATCTATTAGTGTCTGTCTTTACTGACGCTGAGCCCACTCCCACTTTAACTTTATCTCCCTTTATTTATTTATTTTTACCCCCTCTATCCACTAGCACTATGGTCTCCCCCTTTGTCTTCCTCCTCCCCCTCCTCTCAGCTCTTATCCCTGCCCTCCACTTATTTCACACGGCCAAATTGTTTCTGCTCGGTGAAATGTCAACAGCATATGTGACATCTGTGCACCAATTATGATGAGGATATTACACTGGGCCCATCACAGGCGTGTCTAATAAAGGACCTTGTGTTGCCCTAGTATTTCCACTTTCTTTAAAACAATTGCAGGGTACATCCTCTATACAGCTCTCTATTAGAGGATGCTGATATCTTGGTTTGATGCTTTCAGTAAAAAATAGTATCAGCTAATTTGTGTTGCTCACTACTGATATGAGTAATGATTTACTGTATTAGCTTCAGCAGTATTAGCCTATAAATCCTGCAATTACGTCTGATTCATCCTGATTTCAGGAGCTGATCCCACAACCACCATAAAAATACCACCACCCAAATTTCAGTGGAGAGTAACAGTACTCCATGGCAGTTCAAAGGCCTTTCCACACTGACACCAACACACATGTGGCAGAAACTCTCAGTATGTTTACATAACATTAAAGAAAACTGATTTATTTTGTTTGTCTGCCTAAGACTGGACTTTAAAATACATGTAAACGTGTTAGCCCAACTGAAGTCGTACTTGTTCAAATTTTTGAAAGTCAGACTAACACACCCAGATAATGGGAGATGAATTACTCCTTCATGTATACAGTCAGTCGGACATAAACTGGCCTCTGCGCATGCTCTACAGTTTCCACCCCGAGCTTTGACCCAAAGTCAAATAGCATTAAATGCTTGCTTCCCGTGCTTGTATACTGGGACAAAGGCAGTAGTCCAATTAAGTGGCCTGGTGGAGCTGTAACCGTAGGTCGACTTACTTGTGCATTTAAACATGCTAAATGAATAATTGTAAATATTCAGACAAAAAGGTAAGGCATATCTTTTTAGGAATTCAAATCATCAGACAAAACTTATATTTCATGTTCTTATAAATATACATATATATCTGATTTATAACCAGTGGGCGATTTAAGGGGGGAAGAGGGGGGATGCCTTCCCCCTTAATAGCTAAAAGACCATAATGTGTCTTGCCATCCCTCCCTATCCCCTCTAAGGTCATTAATATGTGGACTGTGGTCTGTGTCCAGACCCAAACACCATCCTGTCCAACCTGTACCTATAACTAATAAAGTATTGAGAATTATTTAATTTTGACGGAGCATTTAAATTTTAACTGCCGCAGCTTTTCTAGCCTTTATGGCACTGGTTTAGCAACCAGGGAAACTCACAGACCAGTTACGTTGAAAATCATCTCAACCAGTCAAACCTGTGCAATCTTATAAGCATTGCGACTCAAGGCAGTTAGTGAGATACAAACATGGGAGAGATAAGACAATAGACAACACTCACAGAATTGAGAGAGTCAGAGAAAAGTAATGCCACATGGCGTGTCCTGAAAGAGAACTGGACACAGCATTGGAGGTGGAGCCCTGTTTGTTTCCATTGAAGTTCCTTAGTGGTGCATAAAGTCAAAAAGTTTGACTTCCAGGGTATAAAATTACCCAAATCTTCAGCATCACTGGGCTCATACAGCTAGCGTACTGGAGATTTTCCTGGATGAGCAGCTAATATCTAGTTCAGCCCTCTGCTAACTTGAATAGGGAAGAAATTATTCATTTGTGTGGCTGTTCTAGACTTCTGAAATGGTATCAGACAAAATGGATCAAATCCTGATAGTGAAACAAGCCGTTTTGTGGGGGTTGTAACACTTAAAAAAAATGTATCCACTGATTTACAGAGCTCTCTTTTCCAATGTAAGTTGTACTTCAACGGTTTGGCCACTATGGTGCTGTTCCTGTAAGCCTGGCGAAAACAGAGCTTTTAATTAAAAATGGGCAGACTCTTTGAGGCATTAAACATTAAATTACTGCCTATCATCCGTAACTGTACTGTATGAAGGGATGTCATTCAAGAGTGCAAAAAACACTATACAATTATAACTCCATCTGCTCATGAAGACTGTGGGATGCTGTTATAAGCTCTGTGAAATGCAACGAAGACCTTGAGTTCATATTATTATGTCAAATAGAAATAGATTTGATTTTATTGGGTTTGAATTTTGGGGAAATGTTTGCCCACTGAGCAAAGACACATCCAAAAGATGTTAATTTAACCTCTTTGTCGAACATTCAAAATACGTCCACTGAGGCAGGCTGTTTTCACATTTTTTTCCCTACAAAAAGCAGTACACCCAAAATCATACATATTCCACATGCTTTGAAAGGCTGCGATCACGTGATCAATGCACTGATGACAGTAACAAACCTAATCTAATTTTACGTTATTTACGTAACTGTATGTTGAGGATGTAATTTCATTTGTGGGTTGCAAATTCCTAGGATCTCATATGAACTGTCCTGTTAGTATATAATACGTTGACTGAGGAGCCAGAATGGAATTTTCTGTCTTTTCATGTTTAGTATTGATGTCTTTTGGAAGTTTGAGATGATAACAAAAAGTAGACATGCACAATATATCTGCTATCAACAATTAAAAATAAAACTCAGCATAAAACGTGTTGTTTCACTATGAGCTAGCTAAAATGCCCCTTGTCTCCTTTGGGGAGAGACTGTCCAAAAGTGTGTGCTATATTCCCAACATTCTCAGCCCTGTCCATGATGACTCTTTTTTCGGCATAAATGCAGCACTGTCTAAGTAAAAGAGACTCTTTTTGTGGTACTATCCCAGAAGGACAAATGGGTTGCTAAAAAACACCAACATTTGGTAACAAAAAAAGCCACTAGAAAAAACAACAATGACTCACTTTAACACAACAGGACTTGTTGTCTCGCCTAAGTGTCACACCATCCACCATCCCCTCCACCTCCCGATGACAAAGTCTGCTCATACTGTACATACTTTACTTCAGAAATGTTGATATGATTTGTATGAAACGTACAAATGTAACATATTTGTGGTTTGCAGAAGGTAAATTGCTAATATTTTCTTCTGGCGACTTGGCTGAGCATATGGTTCACATCTTTTTCATACTCATCACACTATTCAACGAGCCCCTGAACCCTCTACAGAAGCATCTGCTTTCATTACTTTGTACTTATTTACTCAGGTTCAGGTTTTTTCCTTTATTTTGTTGCCCATAACATGCTCCTGTATGAGCAGCTCATAGAAGCTAACTAAAGCTCAACCTTCATTAAAGGTTTACCTTGACACCACATCTGTTAGTATCTGTAATCATATGACGGTGTGCAATCATATCATGGATTCTAACATTAGAGTCAGCTTCTGCTGGTGCTGTCTTCCTCTCTCCCTGCACTGCCATCACTTTCCTCCCTCCATCTTCCTCCCTTTACTTAGAGGTGACTGTGACTAATGAGTCTTTAGAGACCTCTTGTTGTAGGAAGAAGAGAAAGAATGGCTTCCACAGGCACACACTTAAGAGATGTATTGCGATGCCAGCAATTTGCCTCGGAGGCCCGTGTTAACTAGAGTATTCACTTTCCACTCAAATGAAGAAACAGGGAGATTGTCAAAGAGAGAAAATAGTCTCAACTGCACCAAATCTAATTACTGTTAGGATGCATACAGGTTCAGAAACACTTGGCCCTGTGACACTGATGCTTAATTGTAACAGCATGTTGTAAATCTTCTCTGGCAGATTGCTGCTGGGCAATCAGACGGCAGCACAAGGACACACTGAAGATGAGTTTTTCTTTGGGGAGTGTAATATAGAGAATATAATTTCACATCTGGAAAGGAGGTTGGTTCTGAATGTCCACTGCTGTTGGGTTTTAAAATGTTCTGGCATTTTATCCATTCTTTCTCCGTATGATTCTCAGCACTCGTAGATGTCAGGTTTCTATACTGTACCACCAAAAAAATCTATTATTAATCAAACAATGTGGTCCCAAATGGAGCAGATCATCATATTAGCTGCGTTGCACCATCCAATTTAAAATGACCCTGCTTTGCCAGAGTATAAACTTCATAAAAGAAATGTAAATAAGGCGTTTTCAGACCAGAGGAACTTTTCACAGTTCTAAGAACACCATTTTCACTGTGTATGCACCCCGAACACTAAAAAAGATCATAGTTTATAGAACACAATCAGACTTTTTTAGCACTTATTTTAAAGTAGCTACTCTCCCAGCACAAGAGGAACCTTGAACGCAAGTGTATGATGACTGGTCAAACACATGAGTCAATGCGACACAGGCTGTTTGTATATTTGCCTACAAAAAGTAATGCACCAAAATTCCTACATATCCTACCTAATCATGAGCCAGTAATTTGTGTATAACCTGTGTGTTTCAGAAGGCTGCGATCACGTGACCAGTGTGCTGATGGGAGTAAAGAGGGAAGCAGTCCCATAAAGTAGCAGGTTGGGGTGGTGAATGGGTCACAAAACACAGGACTTGTGTGAACTTTGAGTCATTATAAGGTATGTTGTCACCATGCTTCTTTTCCTATACCTAACCACAGTAACCTTGCTGGCCTAAACCTAAGCTCCATAACTATATGTGAAGTACGTGGCTTTATGTTATGTACCTAACACCATTTGTGTGGTACTAATTCATAGGATATCATTTAAGGATAAGTTGCTATTGGTGGTGAAAAAGCAAACAGAGAAATGCGCTTGAAGGTATGTAGTACTCTGGGGACCTCTTTAATGGGTGGTTTCTCTTAGAGAGTCCTGAGAAAGGGTTTGGTCAGAACAAACTCATAGTTTGCAGTCAGTCATGAGACAGATGAGAGGAGATTGTACAAATACTACCTTGAATGAAGTGTGTAAGCTGACTGCCTTGTTAGTGACTGTAAGCACAAATAAACACTACAATGCCAAACTTCCAACACTACCTATTTCACAAGGACGCATTGATACATTTTGCTATGCCACTTTCTGGTGTCACCATTTTAAATGCTTTGTCATGTATCATGTCCACATTTTAAATGTCAAAAATAACAATTTGGCCAGTGCGTCCCATTCCAGAGGTTCTTCCAAATGCCCAATTCGCCTCCTTTGGAATAGACAGCTCCTAAAATGTGACATGCACATAACTAGTCAACCCATTATGATGAGTTCAGTCTAAAAATGCAGACCTTGAAGGATGTGGCCTCTGACAGTACACAACAAGGACCTTCAGAATGCTGAAAATGTATGAACTGGATATTGGTTGATTCTATCATCTCCATGAGCTGGGAAAAACTGACATTTATTTGTATAAAATGTGTCATTTTTACTTTAAATTGTGCAGGATTACGTAGTGAAATTGTGTCTCTATTAGGCTGGCTGCACAGGCTCTGAGTTCTCAACACCAATCATACACAAAGTGACAACTGTGTCCCTTATTGGCTATTAGGCTTCTGTCTAACAAGCCTAACTCATGACATACAAGGCACCAGTGGCTGAGCTTAGCTGTGCTGAACCCAATTGGTGTCAGTCTCTCCTTCCAAGGCTCCAGTATGGAGCATCCTCCCTTATCAGCACTGACCTTCCCCTGCACTGTCACCCATCCTGCTCTCCTCTGCTCCCCTCTACTCTAACCTTCCTTCAGCCTCCCTAGACTGTGGCCTCCAGCTCATCAGGGGGAAATTGGGCCAGCACTGGCTAGATGATGAGGCTGGACGACAGCCCCATCGATTAGCTGTCCCCCAGGGCTGATCTGTGGCTAACTGCTTGCTGGATGGAGTCTCATATCTCTGTCCTTATTCCCAACACCCCCCACCCTCACCAGCACCCCCTCTCTTCTCAGAACCAGCCCCCCATCCCTGGCTCTAAGACCACGGTGGTGCCTTCTTTCCCCAGCTCAGGTAGGAAAAATAACAGGTCTGGCTAGTGGGAAGGTCACGACGGTAGATTTATGTCCAGTTTAACAGAGTAAGGCCACATTGGGTGCAGACATGAGCAATCAGAGCCAATGTAGGATCCTATATTTTCACTGATAGACCAGGGACAGGAGCTATTCACTCCCCTCAGCTTGATACCATTTCAAAGTCATGCACAGAGCGCAGAAAGGGGGAAGAGGAGGGGGCTTTTGCTTTCTGGCAGATACACAAGTAAGATAACTAGTGAGGCTTTTCCATTTATCTTATTCCTGAAGCAGGTTCAGCTCTCAATGCTTCTTTCGTGGCAAGCAAGAGATTGCTGCCAATTTGATGGTGATGATGACAAAGAAGAAGGAAGCGGTTGCAGGTCATGATTGCGGCGACATGTCCACTCACTCCACTAATGGGCCAGTCTTTCTATCTCAGTGCTGTGCTAACTGGCCTATAACTTAAGCAAGGCCCTTAATAGCTGAGCATGGCAATGACCATTAGAGTTCTGCAGTGAGTCCCTGATGAAATCAGAATAATCACTGGCTTCAAGTTCCCTGTCCTTGCACTGTGGGATACAGTGGGGTGGATGTACCCACAAAGCAAGTTGATGACGTGGATAGATGCATGAGCGAGTATGTTTGTGTGCGGTGGGGGGTGGCTGTATGTTCATGCTTGATTGTAGCAATTCAACCTTCAAACGGCAACATGGGCTGCGGCTGACCTGCAGGAGCGGCGGATAATTATACCGCGTGACCCCGGCTGACCTCTTGATCGCCTGCTCTGTTTATCAGATTTCACATTTTCTGATGATGTTCCACAGAGAAATCTCTGGGCCATTTGTGAGATGGATTAGATTGCTTTATTGAAGGGCCCCGTGGTGCGGGGGGGGGGGGGGCTTTCATGTTTGTTTGAGGCTGGGGAAACGAGAGGGGACGGGGCTGGTGTAGATGAACAAGGCTGCAGATCGGTATGCCAGACAAAGACCAGAGGGCCATTTCCAGGCAACAAGACGCTGAGAAACTGCTCAGGAAATCTTAAGTGAGATCTCCTGATAGATCTCAGGCTGAGGCTGAGAAAATTTGTAAAAGGTCATTCTATTAATCTGGGTATAAATGTTGAGAAACCCACTTAGGTTAGACTTATTTAGTAGGGTTGTAGTCATCATTCAGAATGTATTAATCCTGCTCTGAGTCACAAATCTTCTAAAAGTCAGACATCAATTAATTCACAAATGTGACTTGCTCCATTATTTTTAGTTACAATGACCCTCAAAAACATTTTCAGACTTAAACACTGTTGGAAAGAGGAGACTTCTAGTTTTTTTAATGATATCAGTATTGTTTTTGTACTCTAAATAATATGTCACATTACATAATGATTGTCACTGAGCCATGAGTTTCGAAGTTTAGCTTTGTGGTCGACAAGAGCAGTGACAGCCCATTGCAATGTATCCTCGTAGAATGGTTCGTATGATATCCTACAAAAAAGCATGCACAACAGTTCATATGATATTCCACGTAAGAGATTATGTCCTGAATGTACAGTTACATAACTAACGTTAAGTTAAGCTAGTAAAAGAAAACATAGTGAGGACGTATCTTAAAATGACTCAAAGTTCACTTAAATTTCACACGGATCTGAACACGCAAATCCAGTGGAAAGTCTCAGGCAAAAGTCTGTTTTTTTTTACAAAAAAAAAAAAAGAAGTATAAAATACATGGGATATGTAAGAATTTGGGTACATTGCTTTTCATAGGAAAACGTACAAAAAATTTGTGAGAACAGCCTGCCCATTGGCCCTCTGAACTGCAGGGGGCATGCTGTACTCCAGGAGCCATCCCCAAATGACAAATACAAACAAAAGCTTGGGGCCACTTTTATCTTGTAGCCGGTAAGATATTGAAAACAAGCATACCCAACAACACGGTACAGGAGGACAAGAAACTACTGTTAATGTCGGTAGAACTGCAGTGTATTGCTAACTGTAAGCAAAGTCTGTTAGCTAACAGAGACAAATATTCAGAATTTATGATGGTTTCAAAGGGAGGGAGTCAGCACTTTTTTTTTGTCCCTTTTATTTACATACTGGGAAAACTGAATGAATTATACTTTGGTGTTCATAATTTACGAAAACTGAACAATTGAATTGTGGAGAATCTTACAAAGCTTATGATGTGTAGACTATCCATATTGACAAAAGTGTAAACATTTAATCTTAAAATTGGTGCATAATGCTAACCCCCTAACACTCAAAGTGTTGCACTTGAGATAGTTAAATGACAATTTTTTGGTCTTCTCTCGTTTGCACTTGGCTGTAGCTGCTAAGTCAGCTGCAGTTATGGCATGACTAGGTGCATTAGCCTAACCCTCTGCACTTTCACTGGTGGTTTCTAGGTGGATGGTGCTTTAAAGTCTCTTGCTTGAAAAGTTAGTGTTACACAACAATCCACTGTGGCTCACAAGAATGTCTATACACTGGGAATAATAATATAACTAACTGGCCAGTATGTTTCAAAGGTACTACATGTTAGCTTCCTTTTTCATCTTGCTGTTATGGATAAGTGCTGCACAGTGATTTAGCATTAGTTAGTTCATGTGATTGCACAAGGACTTATGGGTAGCAGTTAGCTTATGTTGTGTATTGTAAATTAAATGTTTTATTATGTATATGTGAATTTTCAGATGTATTTTAATTGAAATAGATAAAACTTAAATTAGATTATCAAACAATCAATCACTCCTTGCAGTAATTCCGAGGACTCCCTAGGGGTTACAGACCCTCTGCTGAATACCCAGGCCTTAGAACTTGCTCACGCGGGTTTTAAAGGGTTTCATTTTCTTAAAGTCAAGACTCTGTTTATTTGAACTCAGATAAAAATCCACTGTCCTGGACCCTGCCTTGTCACTATGAGGTTACGCTTGTCAGTCATCGTTTAGATAGAGATAGTTGGATAGTGCAGCTGAGTATTAGCTACTAGTTTGTCATCATGCCTTTAAAAATTCTACAAATATACAAATGTGTCTGAATTTGGCATTGCAAGTTTTATATTCCGAAAGCCAAGATTTTGTTTATTAAAAATCAAATGAAACCCCCAAAATAATCAAAACTCAGTATGTTGACACAGATCCATGTTTATCTAGAAATAAGCTGTTGCAACATCCAACTGATTTTGAAAGCACGCCATAAATGTTAGATTTATGACTCTGGAGATTAAGTCTTACAGCAGCATAAAACTCCAAGACAGTTCCTCTTAAAACAATAGCTTGATAATAGGCCGTTGACTGTAGTCTCATGTTAACAGACAGAGGGTAACAATATTAATTTGTTCATCAGAGTTTGATTTCAAAGTTTACATCCTGGTTGAAATATGTTATCATTTCAGCTACTTTCTGGGCAATGCCATTCCTCCATGTGGACTGATGAATTCAAGGCAAATGGATCGATCCTTTAAGTTCATATTCGTGCACAGGTATTTCTCCCCTAACAGCTCTACCAATGTAAAGAAACAAAATGGAAAACAAAAAGTCAGAGCTGAGGAACAGCTTCAATTAAAGCCGGTGCCACACCATAAATCTTGGCCAGGCCCCGGTGAAATTGTGATGGGCATCTGAACGGTGCTTGCAAGGCCACAGCGGACCATGTGAAACACACTGGCGTCGATTTTATTCAACAGTTCATCAACTGGCCTAATGTAAAAAGAAAGATTTGCTCGCGCTTTAATGGGTTTTAATGTGGGAGAGCAGAGTTGGCCTGCCTGGGCCTGGCTGATGAAGATTAGCTGACTTCTTCCATTAGGAGAGGCTGTCTGGTGCAGCCGGCTGAAGTGGCAAGACAATAACCGAGTGCTAATTGTGCGTAACCAGGTCCTTTGCCTTTAGCATGCGCAATGTGTCTGGTTTGTATGTGTGTGTTTGCACGGGGGTCCTTGTGTCTATGTGTCTGCAACAAAGCCAAGTTTGAGAAAAGAGGTGAGAGAAACACGGGAACGCAGCCAACACATAACCTTCCTGATGTCCCCCTAATGTTTGAGAGTGTTTCTTGTTACCTTCAAAAAACCTTTGATACAATTCTGGTTTGTTCATTAGCTCCAAGAATGTTCTCAGACAGCGGTCCATCATAGTGTCATGGCTACTCTCTGAAAACATGTATCCTCTAAGGCTCTCCAGAATGTTAGAAGAATGTTCCTGCAAGGTACCCATAACTATGCACAGGAATGTTTCACCTATGTTAACAAAACTTTTTGGGGCCCAGGGTGTGCAGGGCAAGATGCTTCAGTATATTTTTATCAAAGTTTGTGGGATCTACCAATAGTGCTGTAAACCTCCATTCTGATGATGTTTTAGGGGATGAGTTGTGTGTTATTCACACAACTAATTCTGTCACTTTTTTGAATAACAGCAGACTTTTTTAAGCATTTATGCTTTACAGACAGAGCAAGGGAGAGAGTGGGGTTGACGTGCAGCAAAGGGCCCAGGACTCAAAGATGGGCCACTCTGGTAAGGATCCAACCTTAATTGACCGATCCTATGTCCTGCCTCTATTAGTTACTGTTGCTAAGTTGGACAAGCTTTACAAAAAAGATGCATGAGAATGGCAGTGTCAATTAGGCAGGTACCACAATTATTTTTTTTCTGGGTGCAATGTAGCTTCAAGAAACAGACAGCAATGACTACAGTATGAGATGGAAGGAACAAGGCAAAACAACACGGATCGAGTCTTCGCGTCTCAACGAAAAAGAGAGACATAGAGACTGAGGATGATGAGACTATTAGTCAATGTGTCCCCCTTTCCTCTTCTAGGAATCAGTAAAGTACTCTTTGCATATAGTACTGACTACAGACCAATGGTGCTGACCTAACATTAATCTCTTTACTGCAGAAAGTTACATTAGTTGCTTCAGGGCAGCACGTGGCCTTAAAGAGATAATATAAACAAAGCAACGTTAGCCATTATCTTTACTGGCTAAATATGTCAGCAACCAACCCATCTGTCCTTTTCTAAATCTCTTCAATATTACAACTGATATAAAAAGGAACCTGGATGAAGCTGGTGAGCTGACATTAGTCTAATGGCTCTTGATGCAGCAATATGTTGGCTAGCTTGTTAGGTAGCCTTTCACTAACATTCGCTGACTTAAGATTTGACTATATACAATGTAATGTGTCCATGAAGATTTTGTTTCCACACAGATGAGCCTAGCACATAGCCTAATGCTATCAAGGTATAACAGGAAAGTTGACTGAGATTATGCTCCAAGCAGCACAGAGCAAAAACGGGAAGGGACTTAGGAAGGGCTAATAGAGTGCTCTAGAAATGAGTCAATGGGTTTTTTGCATGAGTTTTGGTTTGATGCCTGAAATAAGGTCTGTGGTTAACACAAGCTGAAGAGACTTTAACATTTGTTTTGCAACATAAAATACGTCTGCAAATAACCCACTGTGAATTTTGAAGCTTTTATGTGTCTTAATAAAGACGGTTGCTAACGAGTGGCTAAATGAGACTACAGAACGCCATCACACTAAACACAGCTTTATAGCCTCGCTGTGTTGGTGACGGTAAGTCATGCAACCTTGGTGTAGTTTGTTTATTGCCTAACATTAGCTTTTTACTTCTGATGATTGCATTTAGGTTTTATTTTGCTCAACAAAATGACAGAGCTTTTTCTGCAATAATCCAAAATCCAATGGAAAATTCCCATTGACTTGAGGTCACCAGGGTGATGCTAACTTCCGTCAGCCTACAGAAAAAAACATCACTCCTGGGGAACTCTATGGTATGCGCTCTTCCCATTAAGTTGCTTACCCAACGCATATGCAAAAAAAATAAAAAAATAGCTTCCAGGTTTACTTCCATGATAAGTGGCCCACTGAATATGTGTAGTAGTGTTTCTCTCTCTTATCCTGCCCACAAGTTCCCACTCAGCTCATAGACTTTACATTGTGATAATATCACAGATTTTTAAATCGCTTTTCTCAGGTCATGAAATGTTTTACAAATACATAAAACTCCATGGATCAAACTTTCATAATAGAAAGGTTCATGATTGACCTTTATTGCAGTTCAAGGTTTCTTGTTCACAATTTTACAGATGTCTCTTTTATAATGATAGCCTATAGGGAAAATGCTTTTTTGACCAGAGGATTTTTCTGCTGCAATACAGCAAGTGGCCACTAGGAAAAATTGGCAGCAAGACTGAGCAGCATTTCAGAGGGCCTGGCTCTTCCTTGTAAACTACTGGGGTGCTCTTAATTCTGTCACTTTTTATATATAGAATTATTTGTATTACCATGAATGCTGTCGATAGGAGACTATCCAAAAGTGCACTCAGTCATCTCCATTGGAACAATTATTCATAACAAAACACATGCAAATTACCCAGAATTTGTGAAAAGAGACTTTAAGGCAGTGGCATGCGGCCACTATGAATGTAGGCTTTTTGGCCCTTGGGTGTGGCTATTCAGAGAGATATAGACACTGTGGCGTTAAGACCTGGTTTTCATGACGGGCTCATTGGAAAGAGACACTGCATACCGCTACAGAGAACACCGTTCAAATGGTCCATCAAACACCACTGTCATGAAGTTTGTGGGGGGGGGGGGTGGAGTTGGTGAGGGATTTTGTCACGTTGTTGTATTAGCAACTTGGGGCAGTTGGGGCAGTTGGGACCCTCTGTGAGGGACATGTCATTGTGAGGGCACTGGCCATTCCAACCAGGACATTTAAGAGAAAAATACATAATGATGTAGGTAAATGAGGGTGGACAAAAGTAATATTACAATTCAATCCACCACCACTAACTATGAGCTTAATAGTACGGGCTTCACAGAGATAGGACATATTGCAGGGCTGCTGTACTGGATTGCTATAAATTGCAACAGTGTACATAATAAACTCATTGAAGGGGTAGCAGAGAGGTTCAGTGAGGGGGACACTGGAGTTTATTAAACAAGGGTTTTTCTATCACTGACTTCAAACAGCTCCCTCTTCTCTGCTGCTGTGGTAAGAAGCCGTGTCCTGAAATCTCTGACCACATCCTGTCTCCAGGATGCAGGAGGAGGCCCGGTAATGAAGACTGATGGGAAGCATATGTACAGACATGTAACTGCACCTGTAGCTCTAGGCTGACACTGTACAGTAGTAGTGCAGGATTCTAATCACTGTGCTAGGTCCAGCAGGTGTCCCTAAGGCCCCGGATATGTCTACTTGGTCACTGGTTAGAGTGATAAATCTACGATGTGGGATCTTTCTTCAACTTTCAGCAGCGCTTGAGATTCACTACGCTGCAATCTCGCTTCCCCGACCGGCCATCTGCCTAGATGCAGGTATGGGAGAGGAGCAGGAGTGTGGTCCAATCACTCACCTCTGATTGCAGAGCTGGCACGCAAAGCAGTCCAGGTGGTAGACGTTCTCCTTGGCCCTCATGACCATCTCGAAGGCTGGAATTAGCTTGCTGCAGGCTGCGCAGTTCCCCGTTACGCCAAACAACCTGAGACACACACAAAGAAGACACATGATGTAAGTCATTACCTCAAGCCTCAGTGCGCAAAAGAAAAGTCTTGACACACACAGGCAACACAGTAAAACACTGTATTTATCTCTACCTGATTATTTCATTTTCATCTTATTTTTCTTATTTACTTCAATTTCTGGTGTTGGTTTGACAGATCTTCTCCAAACTGCCCAGGTTTTTCACTGACTGCTGATTGCATGATATTTCATTTAGTAAAAAAAGCTCATGGCTGTCACACATGCTCTGGGGAAAGCTTTAAACTAAAAGGTATCAGGGGATTTGTCACCCCCAATAGTTTTAATAAAACCAATATAAATGATAAAGATGTGAGTCAACTTTTTGTTTTGGGGACACAACAGTTAAACACAATTTTTTCTCTTCCAAGACATCATGTCAAAGTGTCCTTAGGCAAGATAGTGAACATGGATTGGTCCTGATGGCAGTGCCATTAGTAGGGTTGAGCCAAATATGCGGATGAAAAGAGTATCCAGTAGACATAATGTACTTTTTACGACTACCAAGTATCATCCGTGTAAAATGTGCCAATATCCGTACTTGTGACAAAGGAAAATCCTCATTTGCCTAGTCGTGTTCAGTCTCTTACTTGTGATCAGAAATGATCTGAAGCTCAATTCTGGGATTGTTCTGTAAATAGTTTTCTAATAAATAATATACATAGCAACTTTTGATCAACCCATACTTTTAGGCTTTAAATTACAACTTCTGGTTAGGCTCCACCCATTTCTGGTGCAAGTCCCACCCACTTCTTGGCCAAATTCCACCTTTCCAAGAACAAATATGGATACTGATAATTTAGTTGGTTGGAGAGCTACAAATACACATACAGATAATGGTGTACTCACTCATCCCTAGGCATTAGTGATGAGCAAAAAATGAAAGAACAAATCATTTTGAACTACTCTTTTTAGTTTTCAGTATTTACAGGGTCAGCCTGTCAAACATCCGAGCGCTCATAAATCCCAGACTTTTCCCACTTGTTGTTATTGTAGGTTAAGGCTACGGTGAACAAATGAGTGAGGACTCGAGCTGAAAGCTCCGCCCGCCAAGGTCAATACTGCATTCACAGGCTCCCTGGGTGGCCGTTTTTCTGAATTATTTTCACTTTATTGCCAGTTTCTTCCATTCCAACATTATTCAAGTTTCTTCATTGTGTCCTCCAGTCCAACCCGGTCTCACTCCAAAGTCGTCGAAAATCAGCGCTTGGTCAGTGACTTCGGGCATTAGACACCTACAAAAAAAAGCTGTCATTTCACGTTGACATGATACACAGGTGGTCACCGCTATTGTTTAATGGCACCCGACGGCATCAGGGGCAAACGCAGCTGGACAACAAAACTTAAGGCCATGAAAGTTCCAGTAGGGTAGGTGGGAGGGGTGGTCAATGGGTCCAACAACCACCAACTTCCACCCAGCAGGGTGGTGTTTGCTTCCTGTATGATCGAAAAGGCTAGACCCTGTACTTTTGTTGCCTGAACCCAACCATGTGCATGCGTAGTAAAAATGTAACCATGTATGCTTGTTGTTAAATGACAAAAAAGTCAATTTATATTATTGTACTGACGTAATGCGCTTATTTTGAAAGAGATTGTATGCAAACTGTAAATTTCCTGTGAAAATGGAAGTGTATATTGAAAACAGACAATGCATGTAACAGTCTGAAGTTGACACGGTGTCCTCGAGCATCAACAACCAACGCACCCAGGGAACCTTGCACGTCATGTGGACATAGAAAGTCCACGACCAAACGTTGGAGTAAGAATGTTGTCCAGTTGTATCTTGCTTGGACTACATAACACTGCCTTGACGATCTCTGGTGGTACTGCTCCGTTTTGTCTGTATCCGCAAGGTTTCAGAAAACCTGACAAATACATACAAAATACATGTAGACCATGGACAGAAGGCGTATCTAATGTTGAGCATGAGTGAGCCCTTAGTCACCAGTATAGGAATGTGTGTGTGTGTGTGAATGGGTGAATGTGGTGTAGGGTAAAGCGCTTTGAATGGTTGGAAGACGAGAAAGGCGCTATACAAATACAGGTCCATTAACCATTTCCCAATGAATGAAACAGATTTATTTCATCACATCATTTTGAGTCCAGAATCTGTGAACCTGACTCCACCCACCACCATATCCCACCCTTACATTCCATTATAACCCGAACCACACCGAACAGAATTACCAGACAACGCCTGCTTGTGCTGCTTGTTGGTGCCTCTAAGAGTGACAGCTGTCAAAGAGATTGAGGTAAACACACTAACATGAGCTACAGAGACAGATAGGCTCTGTGAATCAGACACAGAAATAGGCTGGACAGAGGCGGGCTACAGTTGCACAGTAAAAAATAGCAGGGCCACAGCTTGTGCCATAGAAATAGATGGGACATGGCCAGCACTATTGCCCAGGGAGGACCCTATTATTTCTTCGCCTGCTCCGGGGACATTAATGTGAGTATTCATTAGGGATTCAGGGCTGTTACTACACAGTGACCTAGGCCAGACTAGCAAGGGAAAAAATATCTGATAACGAAATCATATAACAAAATAACCTATTAGGCAGACTTCTTGAGGCACTTTTAGCCGTCGTTGTTAAAATGATAAAACGGCATGCCACTCTCAGAGTCTGTAAGAGATCGCAATCTGATAAATGATCTCAGGGCTTGGGATATGCAGGGTTGTTTATTAACCTTCAGAAAGTATGTTTCCCAGAGGCAAAGGAAGCAGATAGATTGTGCCCTCATGAATAGCTACAGAATTAAGAGCCACTGTCAACACACCTTGAGACAATGAAGGATATCTCTTGTAACATGGTAGGTGGGAGAAAACAAAGAGGGCCAATTCGATGGATTAGTGCCGACGTAATTAAAAGAATTATGCCTTTTCCTTTGAGCAATCTAAATTTAGATACATTTGTGGTATCTCTCGTCCTTTCTCTTTTCTGCACAAATGTGCATTGCCGGAAGGCCTTCACATGAAATAGATATTTCATCTATTTCTCTCCTTACAAAGCCGAGTAATTGATCTAAAAAAACCTTTCAAAAAAGAACAGAAAATGATAGATTTAGTGTGAGATAATGAGCAGGAGTGTTTGAGCACAACAGCAGCACTTTGTATGGCATCTTTCGACAAAGAGTCACAATGCAGCCGCTTCTCACCATGCAGGGGCAAATGGCCTTGTCTTCCAGTAATCTGAGTCATTTTTAGATAGCATGCACTCAAGGTTCTGTATTATAAATGATGGAAGGTATTTGTGTAAAAAAGTGATGTTTTAAGCTTTCTGCCTGCCAGCTTGAATCAAAACGGTGTTCTGTTTCGATGTTCGCCGTGTCTGTCCATGCTCTTCTCTCATCTCTTGCAAATTTAAGGTGGCCTGCGCAGTTGAAAAGGACTGTCACACTGCTTTGCTCTGAGAAATTCTGGGTGAAGGTCCTAATATCTGTGAACAGCCAGTGTCTGTGTGTCTCCCATCTGGTAGGCACCAGAATCAATAAATAAGCCCACTACTTTATTGCTGAGGTGAAGTGAAAAAGTCAAAAGCCAGAATAAGACTACCAACAAAATCTTACTTAATGTGAAGGGTTTGCACACTGGGCAAGCTCAAATTTTGAAGAAAGAAATGGTATATATATATATATATATATATATATATATATATATATATATTCAGTCATTCTCTATGGCTGAAACATCAAGACAAAAGAATAGACCAGAATAAGGCCACATCTACACCAATATGTTTTTATTTTAATATTCCATACACAGGAGCATTTTAGCACAGTTTCAGAAACAATCCTTACCTCCATAACTTTACGTTAATTACGTAACTGTACATAATGGACGTAATGTCATTTGTGGGGTGCTAATTCATAGGATATCGTATGAACTGTTGTGTTTACTTTTTCATAGTAGATCATAAATACCGTTCTATGATGATACATTGAACAGTGATACTGTCTGTAGGTCTAATTAACTTAAAGTTGTAGACGCAAGTGCATCAATTCAACTGAGTTTCTTACAGAGGAAGTTGTATAAGCCAATGCTGCTGCCTCCAGAAACACAGGCCTTTCGTGGACACCAATGTTCAAACAGAGTTATTGGACTCTGGAGAAGAAGAAGAAGTTGTATTTTTAAGAATATTTTCCAGCCAATACATGCATTGATTTTTTCTTACTAAGGCAATGGAATCCATGTAAAAGACCCCCCTTAATAAAATAATATTGAATAAAAATAAATAAATAATATTCCAAAGACCCCCAGGGCTCCTAAACAGAACATCCAAACTCCTGGCTGCTTCTCATCCACATGTTTGCTGCATAATTCATCCCGTACCTTCCTGTGCTACTTTAACTATTGCTTTAAATGATTAAACACCACCTGATGGGAACAATACATACATCGCCTCCTCAAATCAAACAATCTTTTTTCTGTCTCCAACAGGCTTAACTGAAGAAGTGCAGCAGCTGATAGCAGTCTTCAGAGATTTAGCCAAACTGTGTCTGCGGCAGCGCCAGCATGTAGCCAGCCGGCTCGCTGGGCTCTTGTGTGGCAAACACTCTTCAAATCGGCAGCGCACAGGAAGCCCCAGCTCACCCTGTGGGGAGGGAAGATGGATGGAGCATACCTGCCACTCGTCTTTCGCCGCTCCGCCAGTTTGATGTCACAGACGCTAATGGTTCTCAAGGGAGGAGGCAAATTAAGCGTGGTTTGGTTGCAATGAATTCAAAGGCACAGGCTCCAGCACAATCAGAGGATGACGGTTTAGAGGCCTTGTGCGCGAGACCAAGGGCCTCAATGCTTTCAGCACTAGATTTTTATATTAGAGCTGGTGATAAATATATACATTTATAATGCATCAACAGTACAGCTGTCTGCTATATCTAGAAGGCTTCCAACTGTGGGTCTGCTTTAAAAAAAAAAAAAGAAAACAGAATAACATATGTAGAAAAGCGGGCTTGACATACACTTCATATCCATGGCTGACAAGACAGCATGTATATTTAAAGAGGTTGAAGATACAACATGAAATTAAAATTCATGCTTTGCTCAAATCTGAATTTGAAAGAGAATAGAGGCAGTCGGTGCCCGATACCTTGTTTCAGTCAAAAGGCATTCACTGTGCATTACAGCCTGGTACGGCTCAGTGGTACCTATTTGATGAGAGAAAAACAGACACCAATTAAATTATTCCACAAGGCTTTAGCCCAGTGGACCCCAAAACCCAATCTGAGTGAGTAGGCCCCCGCCCCTGTTGGAGAATGCAGGAGTGGTGTCATGCCAATGCTTTCTCTCAGTTTTGTCAAGCTAAATCCAAAATACAATGACCGCCCAATTACTGGGATATAGGAAGTAAAATGCATTATCCTGGAATACATACACTGAGCCACAGATACTGTACAAAGGCAAACACTGCTGATGGATGATTGAGTTTTCAAAGCATTGATTCAGAATATATCTCAAACACTTTCAAACACTTTTAATTTGTGCCAAAAATAGTCCCAATAATGTGCTCTGTGCATAGGCAGTAATTTGATATTATAAAATAAAATTATATATATATATGTATGTATATATATATATGTATGTATGTATATATATATATATATATATATATATATATATATATACATATATATATATATGTATATATATATATATATATATATATACACACATGTATAAACTATTCAAATTCATGTTCACACCTAACCTGCCTGTCTGGCAACTGGAGAACCTGAAGAAAAACTACGCTGACATGAAGACAACATGCAAAGTCAAAGTATGAACACTTGATCTAAGATTTTTGGACGTTCAAGATGCTGTGTGTCTTTTTGACATAAACTTCCTTTTTCACAAGAAATATCCGCTTGTTACATAAACGCAGTATGTTTTCAAAATAAACTTATAATGTAGGTAATAAACTTAATTTTTAGGTTTACTTACTGAAGTTTAGACAACAAAAGCATGTGATTAGGTTTGGAAAAAAAAGCATTATAGTTTAGTTTCACTCATCAAATATTGCCGCTGAGCAAGCGGCAATATTTGATGAGTGAGACCAGATGGTTAAGTGTCTAAAAACTTTTCCTGGGGGGACTGCTGGGTCACAGAGGGTGTTGATTGAAAATGGTTCCCCGGATGTTAAATATGTGATTACGGCCCTGTTCTTTGGATTATTCTGTGGAGACAAGGTTTCTGGAGTGAGATGTTGCTGTCGATAGTTTTAAATGAGATTTTCAAAGCAGTCAGCACTATAAAACAAATGTCGTTCACCTTTATTCTATTGAGGTAGAGACAGAAATCTTAAAGATGGATGTTTTGACACTGGAACAGACAAAAACGAAAATGACCTGCATGGAGAGATCCCACTAGAGAAAAAAAAAGTCTTTCTTTGTTATTTTGGTGAATCAACGTTTTAAAACTAGTTGTTGGATCAATCAACTCCTCCATCATTCATCTGACTGGGTATTCCACCACCATCAAGGACAATTTTTTGGGTTAATCCATTTTTTTAGAGTGGGTGGGGGGCCACTGAGAGCACCAGTGCCTTCAGTCGTCATTTGAAATTCCGGTGGCAGCTTTGCTTCCCTCCTCCCTCCCCCTACCCCCATCCCTTCCATCCCTCCCACCACTTCAATTGCTCCAGCCTCGGCATGCATTCATCAGCTGCCGGATTAGAATTTGTTTCCTCACAAACCATTGATCATCGGCCTATTACTAGGCAAATGACAGTTAATTACCCACTACATTAACCACCGGGACCCGGGGACCGACTCCCTGTGCCATCAGTCAACATGATGAATGTGGCAAGTTCAGTAATGCACGGCCGTTCCCTCGTCCGCCTGCCACGCTGAGAACAACCCCTGGATCTCACTTCCAGGCAACCAGGGAAAATCTATGGCAATCTGCATAATCACAGGCTCAGGGTTAATAACAGACAAATGATTCCTCGCATCTCAACATAGGCTTTTTTAATGGGACCGAGCTTTGTCCATTTGATGATTCACCCTGGCTGGAGCCATGCTGGTGTCCTTCTTGGAATTTAATCACAGTGAAGTTTGGCTGTGCAAACAAGAGTCGGTCCTTACAAGGGACAAGAGAGTGAAAAAATAGTTGATATGGATTGATTATGGTTTGCCCATCAATGCAAACAGAGAAGTGGGGCTGCAGAAATCTGAGGAGCTGATGTGGCAGTCGGGGGAGGGGAAACAGTTAAGGGTGGCAGATGTAATCAAACTTGTGCGTTCCTCAATTTTGTTCTCCCTGCTTGTGTGATTGTCAGTGATTAAACAACTCTGGGGGCAAAATTATTTCAATTACCACGGGCATGACCTGGGAATTGTCCCTGGGATAAGATTTTCCTCCTTGAGTGCCCCGACTTGCCTGGCTGCCGGCTCTATCAGTTCTCATCTGCACCTGGACTCTGATATCCTAATGATGAATTATGGCCTGCTTTCTGAGAGACTGCCGACCATACAGAGGAACATTCCCCTGAACTGTCAGCCTGAAGAGCAGCTGCAGAGTGCTACCTAATTAGCTCCTATAGAAACTCTTCGAAAAGGTCGAAAAACACTCACCATTCCACATTCCACCATTCCACGCTTCCCTGGAACTGTGAGAAGAGCAGATAAACTATTGGTGGCAGTCCTGTCCAGAGTCACTGTCATCAAATTTCATTTCTCCAAAAGCAAACCTAACCCATTAAGACATTATCCCTTATCTTTAACCTTTAACACCCCCTCCAAAATCTACTCACACCTAACATCACATAGTTCTTGGCCAAAATTGACCAAAGTTCCTATGTCCTTAAATGAAAACAACTCTTCAAAGAAAAAAAAGCGTGCTTCAAACAAAGTAACCAGGAAAAGGCTTTCAGCACAGTTTTTTGGCACCGCTGTGTTTGGGTCCATTTTGAAGAGGGTGTAATGAAAGATTTTGAGCCCCGCAGGGGCCAGATGTGCAGTTCGATAGGCACTTCCCTGCGCCAACCCACCTGCAATCCCAAGCTGGGTGCCAGGCTGTGGCACACCAGCCCTGCAATTATCTGCACCAAACATGCACAGTCCCACGAGTCATTGCTCTTCACAGCTAATTTAGCTAATCTCAACTGGAGGGGACGGTCCAAAAAATTATGTGTCCAGGCGACTGAACTGAAGCATTTTAGCTAAAATGAAAATACCACTGTTGTGTCCTACGTGGCAACAAAATGGTGGTCCTAACATTCAAGGAAAGTGAGAGAAAAGCAAAAATCTGCCAGTGCAGAAAATGTCAGGGTTTGCTTTAAAAATGAACTGTGGATGCATGTGAAACAAATAAGAATTTGAACATGGCAGTGTTCTCACGGTACTGGAATTTCTAACTTCGAGACTACACATTGAAAAATATTCAATGACATTTTTAATACCAAATTTTTTATTTATTTATTTTTTTTTATGGAAAGATAAATATAACAATGCTACAACATGACAATGGTGACTTTTCTTGTCTTGGTAAGTAACAGAGAACAGCAAAATGACTGATGTAAACATTAACAACAAGAAAGATTAGTGTATCTATACTGCTGAAAATGAGTACTGAGATGCAACGAATCACCAGAGGATCCACGATACAACATTATCATGATACTTAAGTCACAATACAATATTATTGTGATTTTAAATATGTTGCAATATGCTGAGTAATATATTGTGATTTATTACCTTTTTTTCATCTGTAAATTATTTCCCCAAGAGAAAACTTGGTCAACATCTGATTTATCTAAAGTTTTTAGTCTGTTTATCTCACTTCAGCCATTTTTTGTAGCAGCAAAATGTATCTAGTGGACTGAAAAAGCAATTGTTTATATTATTCTAGTAGGCTATCTAAAGTTAAATTTGTATTTGTCATATTAATAATTTATATAATAAAAAATTGATACTTAGCACTGTGTGACAATATGATATTGCAACACAAAAATATTGTGACACTATGCTGTTTTTCCCCGACTCTTAATGAAACTATTCCATATATTCAGAAGCGATATGTATTGATAAATCAATATTTTTGACAACAATAGTAGGAGGTTTTGGAAAATTCTGACAGAGAATAGAACCTTTGCAGAACAGAGTTTGGCAGATTTAAAATCCCATGAAATGACTAAAACCAACAATAAACAAGACAAAATAATGCATTTGTTGGGGACTATTTTTAGTTGTGGATGATTCCACATTTCTTACTCTGGTGCAATGATATTCAACTTGTGGGCTGTGGGCCAAATCCAGCCTGTGATAGGGTGCCTGGTGGCCTGCCAACCATTTTCCATTCAACAATAAAATTTAAATGAATTCACACTGGGATATTTTTTGTACTTTGATTGTAAATAAAGTGCCAGAGTGCATTTAAAGCATCAAAAAAAGAGCTTGTTTACCAAAAACAAGTGCCAGGGGAAGATCCCCTGGACCCCCTGACAGAGGTCCAGGATAATTATTTGTATATTAATTACTAAAGTTTGTTATTAACTGGCTCCTGGCCTCCTGGCATTTTGCAAATGTCGCCCCTGGGCAAATCAAGTTGAGTATCCTTGCTCTACTAAGTAATTCTGGCAGCAGGATAGTTTATGTGGAACAGGCCAGTTCCTTTTTCCAGTTCAAATGAGTTAAAAATAACACGTCATCTGTTCAATTTAATTTGAGCCCAACCTACTCTAATCCTGAACTATGTTGTAATACTGACATCGAGCTCTGTCACACTTAAGTGTCAAACTGACCTTGGTGGAAGGCAGTTGCAAACAGCTTCACCATATTTTATCCACTTGGAAAACCAGTATTGTGACAATATTCTATGTTTTTGCAAACCACAGATATTTTACATTTGTACATTTCATATGTCTCATGCCAACGTTTTTAAAGTGATGCAGTATATGAGCTGACTTTGTCATCAGGAGGTGGCAGGGATGGTGGATGATGTAAAAAGTAAGTGAGACACCTGCAAAGCTTCATACCACGTTTCTTTTCCTATACCTAACCTAAACACATTCATATTCTTGCCTAACCCTAACCTCCGTAACTTTACATTAAGTACGTAACTTAATGCGTGTAACAACATTCATGAGGCGCAAATTCCTAGGATATCACACAAACCGTTGTGTATGCATTTTTGTAGGTTATCATCCAAACCATTGCATAAGGAAATGTTGTGGCCTTTTTTTTCAGAGCCATTTTTTCTTCACCATAATCAAGTGGTTTTTGCACCTAAACCTAACCACAAGTTAACCAGTTAACCACAGCATGTTGAAATGAAAAGTCTGAGAGGATCTTTATGTCATGTTTAATATAACTTTTTTTCCTATGGTATGCACATTTAATTCATATGAACATAAAAACATTATGCATTTAACAACAATTTGTTAAAATTGTAATTAACAATACAAATATATTGTGGTGAACTTAGGTTTCTAAATTGCTAGGATAAAGCAAAGAGATGAATTCGGAACCAGGAAGTGCTCTTTATTTCACCTCAGTTTAACTTTATGATAAACACTCTAATATCCACACATGTATATGACTTAACTCATCTCATGGTGCAAAATATCTTTTACCACAACATGAACTGTCCCTCATTAGAACTATTGTGAAATACATATACATTCATCACTGTGTAATGGGTAACGTGAGTGATTTAGAACACATTTAACACGTTTTGTTCGGCTTAAAGCCTCAAGCGCATTGTCTTAAGGCATGCTGGAAAACTCCACCCATTTAGCTCCAACACACCACAACGTGTTAAGTGCACAATGATAGTATCGTTTATTGGGCTTAAACTAATTAGGCAAAATAACCTTTACAAATTTTAGTCAAATTAACTTAAAAATTGTTGACTGGCTGACAAGTGAGTTTTTTTGTGTCAAGCAAACATACAGTTTTTATGTCATTTTGACAATGCGGGGCATTTGTGTAGACTTTACATTAAAATTTTGTGTCATGGACAGATTGGAGTCTACAGTGTATGTAATAATGTACAAATCTAAGATATCTATGATTTACATAAACATACATCGCCAACATTTATTCTGGCCACTGAGTCCTTTGATTTCATGATTATCAGTTCAGCACAGCTCAGCAGTTTTCCTGCTGCTAGCAAAGACAACAATAGTCTAGGCCACTTATAGAACAACAAGGTATCCTATGAATCAGGCAGGCAGTGCACTTTGGGAACGCCCATCTCTTAAGTACAATGCATGGCCTGTTGCACTTGACTACAGCAAACAAAAACTGTTTCATATGGGCACCTGGCTATTGTAAGACAGACATGAAAACGTGAACCTTTAAGGACTCTACTAATTGGATTTTTACAGTGTGAGGTTTCATTAAAGGTCATGTAAAACCTCTGTTTTAGCATAAGTTAGCCATGTTCATCACCTTAATGGTTTTAATGGCAGAGTTGCTCTATTTTGATATTGGAAATGACAAGACTACTAAGAGCTTTGGTTAACAGCTTTCTCCTCACATCATACAAGCTATATTTCAAATGCAGGCTAAATCATATTGTCATTGAAGGCCAGTCATTTATTCCATCAAATGACATTCCTTCTGTGCTTTTGGGAGACAAAACAAAGGCACCCCACTCTTGACCTCTCCTTAAGGAAATGTGACCCCTCTCATCGGGACAATTAAACGCTGGATGGAAACAGACCCTCCAGTATGTGTGACCCTCCTTCAGACTCAATCACTTGTGATTACCGGTGCCCAGTTTGACCCCTTAGCATTTTCAGATTACATGTGAAAAGCCCAATTTAATTACAGGAACTTCAGAACACACGCATTCGTGAGCTCGGGCATTATTGGCGAGGTAATTGCTAGACGTGTGAAGTGAATTGTGGTGTTGGGAGGTTAATGGCAGCCAAGCTTTCCTAAGCACAACATAACAATTATAGGGTGCTTTCAGAGCTTTTAACATCAATGTGCCATTTCATTAAACTGCAAACTGAGGTGGAAGCTGCAGAGGTAGACACACACATTTCTCTGTGCTCTGTTTTCAGCAAATTGAACCTTTAAGAGATGCAGAAAAATAAAACAAATGATTTGAGAATTTAGAAAGGAGGGATGTGTTCATAAATATTACACTTAGTCTACTTTAGTGACGAACATGAAAAAACCAGCAACTTCCTGTTGTGGTTTGTAGCTTGTGATGGTCAAACTGATTGTCCGGTTTGGTTCAACACTTTCAATAATAATAATTAAAAAAAAAAAAAAAGAATGCCGTACTGTGCAGCTGAATTCCAATTCAAAACCCAAACAACCAGAAGCTGAAGCATGTTATTACACCTCCAAATCAGCATTTGGAGGATGTGGGCATGACACATGGCCCATCAGGTGAAATCTGGCGGATTGACACATTGTTGAAACACTGACATGGATAGGAATATTATAAATATTTCCACCACTGCCTCCAAGCCAACTGTCACAAGCTGTCAGCAGCAATATCTTTCTCATATTTATTGCATTTTCTTATTATCCTATCTGCTGCGTATCAGAGGAAATATCTGAACAATCTGCCATCAAAAAAGGTCAACATTTTCTCCTGACAGATAAATACTGTGGCTCATTCTGTCCTTCAAGGAAATTGGTGAAGAGTACAACATATCTCATTCTTAAGAACGCAGATTGACATTGTGTTAGTTCATTTCTTTAACGAGGTGAAATTTTTCAGATGGCAGCTGGAGAGCTCTGTGTAATTTAGTGACTGAAATCATATTTCCTGCATTTATATACAATTATACTAACCTCAAAATGTACTCGATAAAATTGGTTATGATGCTTTCCACTGCAGTGGGCCTGAAACTAATGATTATTATCATTGTTGTTTATCTCTCAATTACTTTTGCAATTTATCAGTAAATTGCTTACTGTATAAAATGTCAAGAAGTGTGTAAAGCATCCCTCAAAAGATCTCATCCTCACCAGAGTAGCTTTCTTGGACCATCACTCTGAAACCCCCAAACACTCCCATACGAGGATATACAACAGAGATGCAGTGGGGTGGCAAAATGGGGCATCTGGTTGTCTTTTTCCTTAAAAATACAGATTTATGTTGAAGGAGTACACTGATTGTAAGGACAAAACCTTTACTAGGAACAAACCTTTTCAAGTCTAGCAGAGACTTGTGGGTACGCGTCGAACTGGTTATCATTCAGGTACCCTGAGGTGAGAGTTCAAGGGACCCCTTGGAAATGGCCATACCAGTTGTTCCCTCACCCAAGTTTAGCCAAATTTTGGAGCATTATTTAGCCTCTTTCATGATAAGCTATGCTTACATGGTTAGTACCGATGGATGCCTTAGGTTGTCTAGTTTTGCGCTAGCTTAAAAAATAAGCACCTCACAGCCTATTCAAGACAGTAATGTCAATTATTATTACTAAGGGGGGAGGGTTGGATTTGTAACAAGGTGACCATACCTGCCAAGCTGCAGGTCACTGTGCATTTCCAGTGGAATTTTAGCCACCAGACATGGGTGGGGAAAAGGGAGCTGTCGCTGTATTTCCAAAAATGGTTGTTTCTCAGTGAGACATTGCTGTGCTTCTTGCTGGGAAAGTACCACAAAAAGTGGTTGTTTTTTTACTGAGACATCACTGCATTTCCTGCCGAAATGGTGCCATGAAAAGCAGGTGTTTTTTTACCCAGACATTGCTGTGTTTCCAGCCGGCATAGTGCCACCAAAACCAAAGCATGATCTTTTCCAAATGATTTTCATGCCTAAAATTAACCACGTTAACCACAGCATTGTTGAAACAAAGGGTTCCAACAGGTGCATTCAGAAATACTCACTTTGAGTGCTGGAGCACACTCTGGCACAAACTAGACTGTTCGTAATTTTGAAACACTGTTGGAATATATGAATAGCAGCAGAGTACCCAGTGGAGTGAATGTGTCATTGACTTAACCGTTCCTTGATTTATGTAGAAAAAGAACACTCCATTTCTTTGCACAACTGGGCTCTTGCTTCATTGTAGAGCGACAGATTGGATTTTCAAATTAACCCAACGTATCTGCTTCATTATAATGTATAAATGTAATGTGGATTGCAGAAATATACCCAGCCAACATTTATTCTGGTGCTTTGGTGTACTTGCATTTTTTTTTAATAAAATCCTCTCCTCTGTTGTCTGGGTTAGAGTTATTGGACTGTAAGTGACACTGTTTCTGGAAAGTTTAGAGATGAATCAAAAAGAGGAAGAAAAACATTGGATACTGAGTAGAAATCATGTCCTTGACTAAAACACATTTAGCACTGATGTAGTTATATTACTCAGTATAATTCATTTAATAATGATGAATGCAGATGAACTCTCAATTAATTTTTCTTTCAAATGTTAGAAAATCTAAATATTCATGTCAGTGAGTATCAAAAGCATCCCTGCTTTATGATTGAGTACATCTGGGTATCACAGTGAGGCATTATGGACTGAACACCTACATTTCCTCGGGTATAATGGCTCTTTATTGTTTCGAAAAACGTGGTGATGAGGCAAAAAATGTGTGAAAATGAAGCCAGGCAAGCTGTGGAACAAAGGAGATCTTGATAATGAATGGACCAAGTGCAGCCAATTAAATTAATGAGAGCCTACAAAAGCCTCAGGTCTGGCCAAACCCAAATATGGAAAACCATTAAAGTCTGAGAAGCTTTCTCTAGCACTGATGTAGAGCAACTTTTAACTGTTTGTGTTAGGAGCAGCTGCGGGAGAGAGGCTACATCACGGGCAGGAAAGCATGACTAAACCATCATTAAGACCACTTGTCATGTCAAACCACAAGGACAAATGTGCTCTGTGTGAATGAAGCTAAGAACAAATGGTGCTCTGACATGAATTTTCAAAGGCTGAGAAAGTGTTTGCTAACATGGTTCTGCTCAAATCGTGATCTGAGCTTAATATGCAACACATTGTTATATTCATTAGCACCATGCTAACCAATCATGTGATTTTAATTTCAACAAAATAATCTTCCCTCAGCAAATATGCACTGGATTTTTCCTGTTTTCTTGCGAAGTCTTCAACAGCAGTAATCATTTAAGTTTACACCGAGAAAACGCAATGCCAAGAATGCACTTTCACTCCAAGTTGCTTTTAGGTGCTGGCATTTTTTTGAAATATATTTACTGTGTAGTTCCTATGTGAGCATCTCTGCCAACTCTTTGTTTGATTTTCAAATTTTCTTTTCTCCCTCTCAGTGGTCAGTTGTCTTCAATTTTAGTGCTTATTGATTTTTGCAATTTTTATTTTGTCTTTATTTACATAATCTGTGATGTTAAGCACTCATGTTTGTACTGTATATATTATTATTTATCTCTTTCAGAGCCTCTTCACATGACAAAAACCTGAAGCAAACAAGACATCAAACAATATGTGTGCAAAATTGGATCAAAAGACAATGTATAGAGAAAAACACACGTCATCACCAGCACGTTGTCACATCCTAACACCATAGAGAAAATTAAACCGGTTTGTTATTTTAGGCCTATGTGATGTGTTGTGAAGTCAGCTGGCGGGATGATTCCTGCAGCTCACCACCTCTGTCTGTTTGCAGCAGAGGGCCCTGGCTCTCCCACCCATTGATCAGGCCTTCTTAATGCAGTGGAGGTGGCTGAGAAATCACCAGACTGACACATGGACGCTGCTCTGACAGCACGGCTGCAGATCGCTTTGATTGCCTCTTTAGCATTTCACAGATTAAAATCGTATGGAAAACTGGTGGAAGGTGCAATCAATGCAGCGGCGGGCCCCTCTGCAGTCACTGCTGTGTCCTCCAGCCTCTCCCCCCCATGTACTCAGATACACATCAGATATACAAGAGGCAGACGTGACCCTGGCAACACATTGATTCTTTTATACCTCCAAAACCAATTATAGATTGGATGTCTTCTCAAGAATGAGTCTTTGTATGGATTTGGCCTGACAGATTTCTTTCAGTTTCCTGGGTCTCAGCTTGGACAAACATCCTGAGATGATGCCTTAAACACTTGAAAGGGGACCTATTTTGTTTCCTATTCATATTAAAAGTGGCCAAAGTTTCAAATAATGAGGTAAACATATTTAAGTAATCCTTGTTAGCAAAAACCTCAGGTTTCCTACCATTCTGAACATTCAGTTTCCACCAGTTTGGCTAGAGTTTGATGTCATAGTGTGCAGTTTTTAATGTTTGCTTTTTACTGGCAATTGCATTATGGCCTCAAAAATCATAAAAGTGGTGTTCATTTTCTGAAGATTGTCTTGCTAACCAAACGTGGAACTATCATGAACGTTTGTTTGCTATAGAGCTTATTTTCTGCAATAATCTAAAATCCAATGACAAATCCCATTGACTTTTTGACGAGGTAACCGGGGCGATGCTAACTTCTGCAGCGGCCTACAGAAAAATGTCATTACTGGATCTCTCTAATATCTAGCTCCATTGACAATGCTCAGATATGGAAGATCTGAAACTGCTGACCAATCACAGCAGATTGGGCTGTTTTGGGAGGGGAGCTTCCAGAGACAGGCGCTAAGCAGGGCCTTCTCAGACAGATGGTAAATACTGGTGTTCCAGCACAGACAGTATGAGGAAAATGAAGTGTTTTTTGACCATTACAAAATGTAAATATGTTAGAGGAGACACCTTAAATACAAGAATGAGCCTGAAAATGAGTATAATAGGTCCTAAACTAACACTGTCCTCAGGTTAAGGCTGAAAATGTACATTTGGCACCTTCTGTAGTCGTAGATGGCTCTTGCATCAGCCAGCAGAGACAAAGTGATGCAGGGCTGCATGTGCCAACGCTGTCAGGTAACTTAATGAAGTTGTTAATTCCTCTGCTGAGTGACTTGTTTGTTGATGTGCCCTGGCCAAGGGCAAAGCAGTGTGTAGCATTAGCATTCCTCTCTTTCTTTTGGCTTCCTCATGAATAACTCAGGCTGTTAAAATTGCCGCATTTACATCTCATTTTACACAAGCATAGCACAGCGACTACGACTGGCTCGGCTTGGTTACGCAAGCCGAGCTCTTCCCCTCCTCATTGTGGTGAGTGTTATCACAGAGATTCAGGTTGGACGCATCACAAAGCATCACACTCCTCCATTCTGAGCACTGTGGTTATCATGAAAGAGAGCACAACATCAAAAACCATCATATTATGTTCGCAAAAACAACAAGAGCCTGATAAGTTCTTTTCAGTGCTCTCTCACATTTCACCAAAAGACGGTTTACAAAAGGACTCCATCATAGCATGTTCTCACCAAGTCAGCACAGAATAACTTGACCAGTACTGATCACCGTGGAGATCTGGCTGCCATGCGGCCTGTGAGGCAGCGGCTGGATCAGGGCTGGGTGGGTAGGAGGTGGGTGACGGTGGTGGTGGAGGGGGCGCACAATAGTGTGTCTGGCAGTTCCGCTAGGCCGCCCACTAATTGAGAAGTCGCTCAGGGGTTCAGCGCAGGCCTCACAGCTCTGCCTATACCATCCAAATAACGCCTGTAAGTGGGGCTGACACCAACCAATCAGCATTTTGAAATCCTGTTTTCCACAGTGCTGCCCTTGCCCCCGCCCTCCACCACTCACTGTTCTAACAGCTGCAGCCAGCTCCAGTCTCCCTGGCTAGCACTCGTATCAACGTCCTCCTCTCCCGCACCCCCACTTCATCTCCATAAAGGCCTCATTAACCAGGGGTGGCACAGAAGGCCTGGCTGAAGCCTGCCACGTCTGCACACACACTGCCTTGTCCATACACACCACCACACTAATTGCTGGCAAGCTGAGCTGATTGACTGCAGCTCAGGTTCACGCATGCAGTCGTGCTGCTTCCATGCTTCCATGACGGAGCTTGACTCTCACACATTTACATTAACAATATGATGTGACCTTTCTTAAACTCTGATTTATGGTTTTATGTAGGCTCTATGCAGAGCCTGCAAGTGGCCTACACCATTGTGAGCTTTTATACTTGTGTGATGATTTGTCTGCGTCACTGTGAAATCACACATCCAAAACACCAGCTGGCAGTGGGGTTTCAATGCCACTGTGTTGAGTTTGTATGATTTGGCTACCACAACTAAAACACGCAAAACATGGCTTAAAAGTGACAACAAAAAACAAAGTAAAAAGTTCAGCTCTATTATAACTTACACGATTCACAGACAAAACATTTGTCTTTTGCTAGACACATTTTCCCTACATTTACAGCATGCTAATGTTATTAGCATTAGCCTATTACATTTTAAATTGCAAAAATTAGCCTAAGGCTAGCGGACTTTTCCTTTACTCACATGAAGCCAGGGACAACAGCAACATTTAAAAAAGATAACATTACAAAATTGAGCTCCATTATAACTCACAAGGCTCACTGACAAAACAGTTGTCATACAATAGACACGGTTTCCCCACATATACAAAATGCTTACATTATTGGCACAAGCACATTTAAAGCAGGTAATGTTACAAAAATCAGCTCCATTATAATTTACCAGTTACACTGACAAAACAATGTCTTATACCTGACACATTCATACTAATGGACGTCCATTAGTTTGAACTCTGAACAAGTGCTGTTAAGACTTCAGCAGTGGTGTAATGGTAACTGATGAGGTGGATGTACTACTAGGTAGATAGGTAGGTTAATGAGGAGGAAGTTGGTATAATCTCCTACAGTATATTCCAATAGCTTTTTGGCTGATAGGTGAGTATACTGTTAACAGAAAAAGAGGTGGGCATCGCGTATACCCTCAACTACACCACTGGGCTTTAGCCTGCAGTGATCACTGGATTTCCCCTCGTGAGTGTGTGTAGGCTGAGCCCTGATCAGAGAGGATGGAGGGAAAGAAATGGAGCCCTCTGACCACAGTCGCTGGCTCTCTGAACCAGCAGCAGCGGCCTGAGCTGATCTCAAACCAGAGCCCTGGTCTACTCTCAGCCCTACATCTACATCTGGCTGGATCTTCACTGAGCTGGTAACCACACACACACACACATACACACACACACAGGTTAAAGGTCATACAAGAGGGGGAGTGTTTGCCTAACAGGTGCTCTATTTCTCTCTTTGTCCTCCACCTCTCTGTATATCTCCCTCTGCTGCTCCACCTTCTCACTCCATCCTCTTGTCGGCGGGCACAAAGCCAGCCCCTCGTCTGCTCCGGCAGGCCACATTAATCATGCATGGCCGCATTTGATCCCACCCGCCACAACACATCTGCTTTTGTCACTTGGAGCATTTTAGCATTAATAGTTGAAAACAGAGGGAAGAGCAGGTTCACAGGGGGAGAAAGGTCTGTCTTCCCTTTCAGGCATCACACGGCTTCCACCCCACCCTCCACCACACTCAACTTTCCAGAGGTGAGGTTTTTTTTTTTTTTTTCTTTTGGACTGACTATGAGAGTGTGATTGTATACAGGCTGAAAGCTGTGGATGATTCCCAAACACATAGCCCTGAAACAAAACACAACCAATGCCAAAGCCTGTGGGGCTGATGAGGGGAGGGGGTGCTGCATATCACTGTGTGTCAAACAGCAGGGCTGTTATCATACTCTCACATGCCTGCAGAAGAGAGGTGGCAGCCAAATATGTGGCTGCGCTGCAGCCAGCGGTGTGTTCCAGACGAGGCATGAGGCCGGGCTGCAGAGGCAGTGTGTGCAGAGGGCCATTTACACACACACAGAAACACACATTAAACATGACAGCAAATCACAACACAGAGTTCAGCAGTGTTGCAACTAAGGATGAGAAGAATGCCTTCATTTTCTTCCACAAGATCAGACTTTTAACACCCAGATTAACAACAGATCTATAATTTTCAAGAGTTTAGAGTACTAAATACCCTTTTTCAACCCAAATTAGTGTGTATATGCAGGTTTTTTAAATTTGCAAAAAATGAGTGATAGACCAGGAATACTCAACTTGCTTTGCCCAGGGGCCACTTTTGCAAAATGACAGGGGGGTAGGAGCCAGTTCATAAACATACATTAATAATATTTATCATATAATATCAAGAAACGTGACAAATCCACAACAGCCTCGCACACGTCAGGTGTACACAGGGGTGTTCCTAGGATTTGAGGACATTTGGGGCTTAGCCCAGACTACTGTCGGGGGGCCCTCCCCTTGCACTTTTTTTGATAAACACGTTCTATTTTGATCCTTTTTTATGCCCTCTGGCACATTGTTTGCATTAACAGTACATAAAACTACCAATGTTAATCAGTTTGTATTTATTGTGAACAGACCAAATAAGGCCCACGGGCCATCAGTTGGGTTTCATAGCAATACACTGTTTCCCTAATGCCAGTAGACTAGAGCCTAAACAGCATGTTTTTTCTATTTTCAATGTCTTTCTTTGTTTTTTTAACTGGTGTGTCATGCTTGACGGCACAAACACACCGGAAAACAAGTTAGTAAACAGCAGAAAGCAGCACGGAGGTCAGTGAAAATTGTATGGAACAATGTTTAAGAGCTTCTTCTACAGAGAGGAACTATGTGTATCCACCTTGGAGTCTTACTTATAGTGTTGTAATGTAACAAAAAAATATCACATTGTTACAGTATTTTTGGGATTATCTGTACTTTACTTGCTCTTTAAATGCCTTTGTTTGTGAAAAAAACATCTTTCTTTGAGTGTGACGTCCACTCCATTTTTAAGGTGGTGTACAATTTTCCGGAAAAATAGACCTCATAACTTTCAAAGTTTTGACTGCTGCTACTTTTACTTTCAATATTTAAGTACTTTTAATATCATAACATTTAAAAAAAAAAGTTTCAATCACAGCTGATCGGAGCTGGAGCTCATAAATTTCTGTGACAACTGCAGAGTCATTTGTCCTGATAATGTAAGGTGATTGTAACCTTTACTGCTAAATACAAAAGCCAGATGTCAGTGGGCATTAGTGGGTTTTTTGTCCAGTGGGAAAGGGGCTTTTAAATGTGAGTGTACCATCACAACAGGGCTGTAGCTCCCACCGAGGACAACAAGGTCATGTCCTCAGTATTCTTCATGGGAATTTGGCTGTTAGTAGTATTTGAAAATTGTTATTAGACTACTTTTTTTTCTTTCAATTTTATTGTGTTAAAATAAACAGTGAGTAAAATATAATAAAGGGAAGTCTTAAGTTTTTAAGTTGGGGCAGTGTGACAGCTTTGAAACAACATTGAGGGAGATCAGATTTATAAAAAATATAACTAAACAGTTAAATCCATCTCAGGGCCTTGATGACCACAACGCTCTTTGCACATACATAGATTGAATCCAAACACTTTAACTCACTACAAATATTTGCTGTCTGTGCATTTTATCCAAACCACTGCACTAATCTCAAAACATTCCTGGTTTCTGTGCTCACTGTGTGCATGTGCCACATTTACTTCCTTTCTAAACTCATGTATACAAATTGTCTGCCTATTAGTTTGTATATGGTTGTGTAATGTTCATGCATATTTACCCCTGCCAAGGAGATCAAGTTTTCAGTTCGCTTTATCCGTTTGTCAGCAGAATTACGGAAAAACTACTGACCTGATTTTCATGAAACTTGGTGGAAGGGGGTAACATGGGCCAAGGAAGAACCAATTAAATTTTGGAGCAGATTCAAATAACGGGGGCGGATACACTACTTATTTTTCACTTTTGTTATTATTGTGAGATAGGGCATTTGCCTTGGCGGAGGTCTGCGTTCTCTGAGTGCTCCTCTGGTTTTACTAATTTCTATAACACATTTTTAAATTTTATTGTCAAAGGTCCAGTTTGTGGGATTTAAGGGTATCTTTTGGTATATTCATTAGTTTATGATCATTTGAAACTAAGAATTTATATCTACATATGGAGCTGGCCCTCTTCTATAGTAGCCCAGAACAGACAAACTAAGCACTGACTCTAAATAGGGCTATTTGCATTTTTGCATCGGCCTCCATAGTACTCCTACATGCTTGGCACACAGGAGAAGTTTCAGTCGGTTGTAATCTGCAACTGCACCACTAAATCCTACCCACTCAGGCTGTTCTAATGCACTGTTTGTACATTCTCCTACGCAAAAGTAACGCACCAAAATTAGTACATATCCCATGTAGTGATGAGCAAGTCATTTGGTTAGGTTTAGGCAACAAAAGCACATGATTAGGTTGAGAAAAATACATCATCATTTGACTCTACATTCATATGGGAGGTGAACAACAACCTCCTGAGTCAAAGTCCAGGGTATGCTGGGCAGTGTATCATACTGCCACAAAAGGTGGCTTCTGGTGTCGTGTCTGATCCCGAAATCACTAACAAAATGGTGGAATTTGACAGCTTCGGAGTGAGAACAGGTTGGCATAACCCATGTATTTTGAAAGGCTGTGATCACATGACCAATGCGCTGACAAGAGTTACAAAAGAAGGAGTCCACCAGTCCAGTTGGGAGGTAGGTTGGCGCAGCAGAGGGTCATTAAACTCAAGAGATTTCCCTGGGACTTTCCCCAAGAGGCCGGTATTCAGATCAGTGTGAACCTTGAATGAACTTTGAGTTATTTCAAGATATATCCTCACCATGTTTCTTTTCTTAAACCTAACCACAGTAATTTTTATTGGCTAAACCTGGCCTACGTAACTTCATATTAATTATGTAACTTTCCATTACAGACATAACGTCATTTGTGGGGTGCTAATTTGAGGACATCACATGAACTGTTGTATGAGGATATGTTGACAAACTAAACCTTTAAATGACCAAACTTGCTCTTATTCTCTTCTCACATCTTCATGTTGCTGCCACCTGCACCAAAACAAATACCTTGTACACATGTAATAAACTGATTAAATCCTAATTCTTACTCTAATACTACTACTGCAAAGCAAGAAAAACACATTTTTCTTCTTAATTTTAAAGCTACTTAAGAAGAAATTAAAGGCAAGATTCAGGGTTCAGGAGGTTAACCACAGCTGCAGACAAAACACAATCACTTAAAATACACTCTCCCTTAACCATTTTAACTAAAGTCTGAAACATTTTGCTTTTTCTCTATCAAAGAACTTCCCACGTAGCAGATTAAAAACGGGCAATACTTGAGACCCAACCTCTCCTTAATCTGTAAAGCCTCGTGGATCATTGCCTAAGAGGAAAAGGGAGGAGGGCGAGCCATTAATATATGCATGGAAATGACCTGCGGCACTCCCCATAAAGAGGGGCCAGCAAAGGTCAAATAGCCTCCAAACTGCACTTGAGTTTAATTAAAAAGACAAAGAAGAGAATAATTTCAGAGAGGACAGGCACAATTACTGTTGGGTGAGAAAGGGGAGCTGGGCTCAGACTCTTTCAAGAGGCCCATGTTCCCCTTCCCATAAGGCATAGCGCCATCTTCCCATCCCTTTGATGTCAATATAGAGCATTTATTAGGGCCATAAAGGTTAATCTGGAAGGAGAGAGGATATCAAATAGTTGGGATGAGGAGAGAAATCCACATGAGCTACCACTGTGGAGGGAAGTTAAATTTAGCCCGAGTCCAGTCAGCAGGTAATGGAGTTACCAACATCAACTTCTACACTGTTTGAAAATGAAATGAAAACCTTGAAAAAATTGTAATGCTGACACTTTGGGTGCCCGTGACCGGAGCGGGGCACGGCAGGTTTTCAGACATTTAAAAGGCTTGATCTGCTTGAATGAATTTAACGCAATATGAGTCAATATTCATTACAAAGAGGTCTGGCTGGTCAGAGGGGGTTCATGACTGGGACGGTCACATGATTTACAATATTACAAAGCATCAGGAGATGATGGATGTGTTCAATTGCACAAAGTAACTGACTCAATGAATTTTTCATTACCCTGGTTGATGTGTTTGGGACACTGAATTAGATAAGGCCACTGATGAAACACAGAGCTGAGGCTGTGTATGAGCCGGCCCTCAGGAGGCAACACACTCAGAGGACAGATGCAGAAACATGAACAGGTTTTGGTGGAATGGACACTAGGCTGTCCATGTGTACTGTTAAGCATGACCTGCACTGTAATGACTGATAGAAGGCTCAATGATAAGACTGAAATAGTGGTCCATTAGCTTCATGAGAAAATCAGGGTGATTTTTCTTGTTTCTACTAGAAGTAACAATGATGGGCAGCAGGATGGTTGAACGATATTTCTATTTGATAGAGTGACATCCCTTGGGTAAACACGAAACACGAGTAGTCAAACAAGTTAGAATCAAACCAACAGTTTATTGAGATGATCTGAACCACTTTAACCACTTTGTGTACACAGGCTACCGCAGTGAGCACAGTAGATCAAAGCTGAAACAGGAAGTTGTTCTGTAAACTGTGATGGATGATACAACGGAGAGTTTGACATATCCAGAGGTTTGTTTACAGCTTGTTGGATTGCCGACAGCTTGTATTTCTTGGACACTGTCTTCACAGGTTTGGCTATTTAACTTGTTGAGAACAACGTTTACAGTACAGTTATAGGTGATAGAAATGATGGAAACAACTACCAAAAATAAGACTTGGCAAGATATTTTAATGTCATTTTGTCTGTGATGAAACCAGACATATGGTCAAACTACCATCCACACGAATCTCTGTATGTTTGGAAGTGGAGTCAACTGCAAACCATAATAAAGCACTTTTGAGTTGGCATTATTTGACTGTTGAATTAATTTTTGTGACTAAAGCTTCTTTCACACATGCACTGCAACCCTGAACTTATCTAGGAGCTGCATGCAAGAACGCAAATGTCAGAATCAGTTGAACCAGACATCAAATAGACTCTACCCTGCCATCTTCCTAGTACAAAGTTCATGTAATATCTGATTAAGTCCATGTGAATAGAGCAGGTAGCGTTCTAGAGTTCCACAGTGTACTTTCTGTATCATGTCTTGCCAACTGCGTGTTCTACCAAGGCGCCAACCTTCGCCTAAACCAAACAGAGTATTTTCCAGTAGGTGAGATTACTTTTGACATGGACAGTCTGTTGTGTCCTTCATCTGTGAAATGGCAACTCAGGACCTACCTGCAGAGTCAGGTATGGACATTGTCCAGAATTCATATGAGAAAACTGCTCATAACATAAAAACTTCTTAAGCATAGAAATACTGACATATCTAAGGATGTGGATTTTATTAAGATATATAGATACCCCTTGGCGTCTGATACCGACTCATGAGACACCCTGTAGTATCTGTGTGAGACGCACAGCAGTCTCCTGAGTGAAACACATTGTAACATTGTGAACTGGTCGCAGTTAGATTTAGGCAACAATGTACTTGGTTAGGTTTTTAAAGAAAATTATGGTTTGGGTTAAAATAAGAACGTTTCTAATGGGGTTACGGTTAGACATAATGTAACGAGACATGACACAAGTACATGATGATAGAACGTAAGTTGTGTATCGTTACGGTAAAAAAACTCAGCATTGACTTTTGGTTTCACACGGGACACAAACATTGGTGTCCTGGGTCAAAGTTCTGTGTTTGACCCATCTACTTCCTACTACTGCCGGGCAGTAGCTCAGTCCATAGGGACCTGTATTGGGAACCGGAGGATCGCCGGCTCAAGTCCCCGTTCGGACCAAATACGAAGTGTAGACTGGTAGCTGAAGAGGTGCCAGTTCACCTCCTGGGCACTGCCAAGGTGCCCTTGAGCAGGGCACCAAAAACCCCCCAACCGCTCGGGGCGCCCGACCAAGGCAGCCCCCTCACTCTGACATCTCTCCACTTTGTGCATGTATAGGTCCTGTTTGTGCATGTGTGTGTATTTCGGACCTGTGTGTTAATGACAACGGAGTGAAAAATTGAATTTCCCCTCAGGGGGATTAATAAAGTATATATATATATATATATATATATATATATATATATAAATTCCTGCCAACACAGATTATGTCGTGCTTTATAGCAGTTGCTCTGAGCATCTCATATTGGAGATAGTTTAAAGCATGGTGTGTCTCATAAAGATACTAAAGGGTGCCCTATGCCTCAGTATCAGACGCCAAGGGGAATGTCAAAGTTTTGACGTTAACCTGTTGTATCGTCATCATTACTACAAAATGTCTCTAAGTGAGAAGATGTAACCCTGGTGGCACCTCTGGTGAAGCTTTGTGGTCTAAAACCTCAGAGAATTACATAACACTACCAGGAATATGTGGCTATGAGAAACCAACAACAATTGGCACAAACTGACGGTTGCACAGCCCACTCTACTGCTGAACCATTACAGCAAACACCATGCTCAGTGTGAGCTGTCTGTTCATCACTGAGTGTTCATCATCAGCTCTCCTTCTGCTCACACTCAACATCAGGAGACCCAAAAGTGGTTTGGGTGAAGGTCACTCATATTTTTAGCCACATAGAGTGGACCCTGATGCCAAATACATGGAAAACCAACCACTACAGTAATGTTTGTCTCGTTAAATGCTGGGTGGTGCTGCAGTTTATCCACAAACAGATTTACAGGTTAAATATTTCCAAGCGGATCTACAGTGTGTAATCGCTAAACACAATGCATGAATGCATACCTGAAACTACAGAGTCAGTTGTTGATGCTGCTGAACGATAAATGAAAGCTAAAAAGATTCCTTACAATGACCATGTTATCAATAAAAGCATAATGAAACATGACACAGTAATGACCATAATTTCTTAAATATAGAGACTTTGAACACTATGACATTTTTTTTCAATTAGTGTCACACTACTATTAGTGAAGCCCAACACTCCCTGCACATATGTTTCACGTTAAAAGCCTTCCAGCAGGCTAGTGGGCACAATCTCCTACTTTGGAAAACTTTTAATGTGAAACATCTGCAGAGCAGGTTGAGTTTCATTGACAGTAGCTTAATGGCATTCAAAAAACTGGCAAAATAGAATCTCCAGGTTCTTAAAGTATTTAGGTGTTTATCTGATTTTCAGGATTTCAATTACATAAGTAATAATCCTGCAGCCAACAGGGGGTCAACAAAAAAATAATTTTTATTTATTTAAGTAATATTTTTACGCATATTCTGACTTTGTATCAGTTTTGTACTTTCTATTTGAATGAATCAGGTGGAGATAAGATAGATATATTAATTTAAATCAAGTTGTTCTATGTTCTTACTTTCTTTTCATGATTAATAAACATGTTTTCTTTTCCTGAGTCAAAATGTGGTCCAGTTTGGAAAATACCAAAGTTACCCTTTAACTTACTGGTGACATTGAGAGAGCAGCTATCATATAATTTGACTATTAACAACCAAATAAAAATGTGCATCCAGTAGGGAGGTAACTTAACACACACACACACACACACACACATACATGTCTGTATGTATATATCACTTTAAAAAAGTCACTCAGTAGTTCTCACAACTCTCAGTTTGGTAAACTTCAGAAATAGCATAGTTAGTTAACAGAACTGTTCATTCCTTACCGACAGTATGTGGTTACATCACTGCTTTGGGTACATGCCAAGCTCTATCATCAGTGGTAGAAAATACAGACCCAAATAGGTTTCTTAGAGACGATCAACTGCCATTCTCAGGGATTGAAGAGTTAACAGAATAAATAATGTAGGAGTTTTCCTCCTCAGACAATCTCTGAGATCATCCCTCTCACTGGAACAGCCTGAACCATCAGACTCTCCTCTCAGTGACCGTGTGGGAGGAATCACTGCGGCAGGACACATCTCAAATCCCCCAAAACAAACAGACAAAAAACAGTAATGCAACAATTTTAGGCCTTTATGCTGAGGCATGAAAATACGAAGCTATAGGTCTGATAACTGCATGGGGGGGGGGGGGGTAATTACCCCCATTCTGTTCCTCAGCACAGATCAGATCAAATCATAACATAGACCACTCTGTGAACTTTAACCCCACCAAAACCAATTTCATTTGAAGAGAGACGGGGTGAGAATCGCGCTGTGGTGTCGAGGATGTTGAAGCTGGATTTGTGATGCATGCAAACTGAGTGAAGCCTAAAGAAACCTAGTGAAAAAGGTTACAGGGAGGAAATTGCAGTCAGAAATATCTAAAAGGAACAGGAACATGTGGGATTCAGACATACTGTATTTCGGTATGAGTCGTGCTGTAAAGCAATTTCAGGGTGCAACATGCTGTCCTGCTTTGAACTGTATTTACTCGTAACCGCTGACATTTAGACCGCGCTTTCAAACCTTAATCACACCCACTGAATTTCACCAAAACTATGCCGTTGTGCTGCTCAGCTGAAACGGCTATAAAACCCCCATGAATTCCACTAACTAGCGACGTCCCATAATTTGACTGGTGATTAGCATTTCTCCCATTTTCATCTCCGCTCCCCCCGCGGTGGCTCTGCACTCACAAGCTATCGCAATTTAACACTGCCATCAGAAGTTTAACGACAAAGCAAGGGCTGCAGAGAAAGAGACAGGAAGAAAGGGTGTTGAAAGTTATAGCCCCGACCTATTCATATTCTAATACCTTCAGCTCAGTGGTAAAGGTATGCTTAAAAGCGCCAGGTGGTGACATCTTAATTTTTCACGGCCGAAGAATGTGGCTGGCGCGGCTCTCCCCTCTCTCCCCCATGCATTATTCTTGCTTTAAGCAGCGCGTCTCCTCAGGGGGAAGGGGGGTATTGTTTTACAACACACCCAGCTGCGGCCTACTTGCCTTGCCCGCGGTTCTTTTCAAGGAGTTGTCTTGGGTGACCCCTCTCTCTGGCAGTTATTAATAATAACACGTGCCGGGGAACAGTTCACCTTGTAGCGCTGAGGCCGCCTCACTGCTGCGTGTATGTCTAGCCTCATACAGAGGAGTCTCCAGGGGAGAAGGGGGAGAGAAGAAGGGTGTGTGTGTGTGTGTGAGAGAGAGTGTGTGAGAGTGTGTGTGTATGTAGGAAGGGGGGTGCAAGCTATAGGAAGCAAGAGCGAGAAACACACAAAAGACATCAAACAAAGTTTCCCCCTTGTATGTAATTAGAATCAGGTAATCATCTATGGCCCTTCTAAAGTGATGGAGAGCCTGATTAGCAGCATCAAAGAAGGCCAAGAGGGCTGAGACTTAAGAGGGAGATGGAGAGGTGTGTGTGTGTGTGTGTGTGTGTGTGTGTGTGTGTGTGTGTGTGTGTGTGTGTGCCCGCGTGCGTGTTTGAAAAAGATGAAGGAATAAGAAGGTAAAGTGGCGAGGCTGACAGACAGAGTGCTGCATTCTCCACCTATAAGTCCCATTAAAAGCTTGAGCAGGAGAGGCCCTTTCTGCATGCTGAGTGTTCTATTGTAATAACAAGCAGCGGAGGCAGGATTCAATCTGGGGCCTGAATGAACTGATGCATTCCAGGCAAATTCTCCCCCTCAAAGTGCTCAAGTGATTTTAAAAAAACTGCTTCTTTTTGAGGCTTTAAAAAAAAGAGATTTTGTCCTAAGAGGAATCTTTGAGTTAAAGATGCACCTCTGCATACCAGCTTTAAAACTGAACCTTGGGGTGTGTTTGTGCTATTTAGCACGGCTTCAATAAATGGAAAATGCACTTAATTTGAGAAAATCAAAAGTGTTTGAGCTAAAGCCTTTTGGTCTGTCAGTATGTGATTGACTTGACTAAACTGTGGTTAACGGAGCGCAGCTCTGCTGCTGTCACTGCAAAGAAAAACTAAAATGTGGCGAGGCACAAGGACAGAGTAAGTAATGATGGTGGCATTCACTGACACAGCAGGTGCTGTAACCTTTTAGAGAACCACATCTTTCAAAAAAAAAAAAAAAAATACAAACCCTCCACATTCTCCTCTAGAAAAGAACCCCAAAAAACAATTACAGAACAGGTGCAGTCATTGGGATAAAAGACAGAAACATTATAGCCCTTATCCCACTGCACAAAAAAACCACTAACATCTGGCTTTTTGATGTAATGAGAAATGTTACAATCGGCATTCACACCTGGGTCAAATGATTCTGCAGTAGTCACAGTTATTTATAGTCTCCGGTTCTGATCAGCACTGATGGGAACACAACACCCGTGTGAACATCTTATTTTAGCCCCTTTTACTGGTGAGATGCAATGATGTGCCATCACAAAATACAATCCATCTACATCCAAGCAGCACTCACATCATCGATCCAAATTAGTCTGCACTGAGTATGAAGGAGCGACTGAATAAGTAAGAGATATATAAAGGTAAATGTGGCTACTATCAATTTTTCACAGGCCTCCATGCTGCTTTCTACTGTTTATGAACCTGTTTTCTGGCCAGTGTGTGATGCTGAACATGACAAAAAAAAACAAACTCACACACACACAAACGCATATTTGTCTGAGGCAGAGCGGTGTACACGGCTCTGGTCTACTGGCAATGGGAAAGCAGTCCACAGCCTATTTTTACTAGTTTACCTATGTTTAAAAAAAAACATGTACATGCACAAATTTTGGTGGAAAAGGAATATTCATTTGATGTCACACACTCAATTAAGGTCATTCTATTGTTGGTTTCTCATAATTCTGTATTATTAACTGGTTGTTTACCACTGTTAATTTTGGTTAAATCTTTTACTTCTTGTACAAATAGCAGCGTATTTTGAGCAATGCTGTCATTCCTGAGTCCAGCATCTATCCAGTTTTGTGATTTGCACTGTTTTGCACTGTCCTGTACAAGTATAAGAATACCATGTAACAACCAAGCATCCAGATATTAGAAGTGTAGTTTTATTAGGGGTGGGGGAAAAGCTTGATTCGCTTAAGTATCATGCTTTTCTTTTTACAATTCTTTACTAGATTTTTTCAATGCCTGAATTAATGTAATTCCAATGCAGAGGGGAAAAGAAGTTGCCACCTTTTTTGACAGACAGTCCAAGCAGCATTTCAGATTCAGCCAGCCCAGTGCAAACTCCACACCAGATCAGTAAACTTTCTGTTGCTGCCTAGATCAGACCCAGCCCACTTTGAACCCTGGTCCTGGGGTTTGCACTGGCTGAATCCAAGTTGTTACAGCTGCTGCTCTGCTTCCACTAGCTCTCCTCCACGCGAGTAGACTCCCAAGCATTTAGAAGAGGCAGAGGGACTATGGATTTGTAATGCTTAAAAATCACAATACCCAAATATTGTGATAGTATCAAATCAGAGGTAAGCATATCATCCAAATACACAACTGTGACAAGATATGAGACTGTCATAGTTAGCTATTAACTGATGGGGTCTGACCCACTCCATAGACAGCTGTAAGAAAATAAATCAGTGGGCAGTGTTTTCATTTTTTTCATATAAGTTTTGGCTTGGTCTTGATCTGTTTGAACTTGCCCTACATTTGATTCAATTTAAAAAACAGTTCTGTCTCAGACTTAGCTTAAGGGGCCCCAGTTTTAGTTTCATGTTGTACCAGTGGGTATACTGGGCATACTCCTGTAAAAACTGTCCCAGCCTGGTCTCACACAGAGGTCGTCACACACCAATACCTTCTCCCTCCCCTTGGCAACGGTATCTGATACATGCACAAGGGTCCCTTTAGTGTCTGTATGAGCCTGTTTACATTTGCAATTGACATGCTTTTGAGGATCCCAACACTAGTGGACAGCTAAGACAGACAGACATTGAAGGTGTGAAAGTCCAAGGGTCCTGGGCGCACTCTTGCAAGCTGCCTGCTAGCATGCTGGCTAGTCAGGTTAGCGGTTGTGTCAGTACAGCTGGAGATATTGCTGTCAGCAGAATTCAACACATCTCCTTTCATAGTATAAAATGATGGACAGTCACACAACAAATAGTCCAACCTGAAGTAAAATGGGCAAGTTATTGAGCATTAGCACACAATCACCTAATCAAAGCACTAGGCTTTCTACTAACTCCAATATAAACATATCCGTGACAATATTTGATGCTAAAGCCAACTACTATAAAAAGGAACAAAATCTGAACAGGGAAGAGGTCGGGGTGGTGAACAGGTCAAACGACCACAGGACTTTCAAACAGAAGATTACTGTTTGTGTCCCGTGTAAAACGAGAGGTCAAGGTTTACCTATTTTAATGTATGTTATATAAATTACATATGGGTGCCATGTGCATGTATCATGTCATGTATTTATGTCACATTATGTCTAACAGTAACCCTATATCAAACGTAATTATTTCAAGCCAAATCATGATCTTTTATTTTAAAAACTAACCAAGCAGTTTGTCTCCTAAACCCAACCATGACCGCTTTAAAGCATTAACCATGTATTACAACGTGTTTCACCCAGGTGACCACTGAGTACTCATATGGATGCTAAAGGGTGTCTTGTGCATCGGTATCAGATGCCAAGGGAGCGTGACAAACCATAGGTATTTAATGACCTGGGAATGAGAGCAAGTTGACAGTCCTGTCCAGCACTGAGCCTGTATCCCCACATATAGCAAGTTTGAGTCCATTTAAAAATCACACAAACTTTACATTACTACCAATCATTTTTCAAGCTGTCGAGAGTACAGCCACTGATTTCCATTCTGTTGCATAAAGTATGTAAATTACCTTTGTAGAGACTTGTAAACATATGGTTATTCATCAGTGAACATCATGTCTGCAATTATTTTTTTGACAGACTGAAGTTATGTTATCATTGTGTGGCAATTTAAAAATCAACCTGCACTTACAACTTGCAACTGAGTAAGTAAGAAGCAAACATGACATTCATCAGTGACCCTGATGCCAAGCAGAATGCTGATTACATTCAGTAATGTTTAATATCTGCACAGAACAGCTACACCATGGTTAGTGGTATAGGGAAATATCCTGGTTGCCCATCTACCTCCCTTCATGCATGATCATCTAATATAAACACTGTTCTTAAGGATAGGGAGCAAGCTTTAATCATGGGAAAATACATAAAATTGCTTCAAAATGTTTAGCAGTGATGTGATATATGGACTAAAAGTTATACAACACTACTGAGGTTGTACTCTCTGAGCAGAGCTTCACTGCAGCCAGAGTAGAGTAGCAGAAGACAAGTGAGCTGTGGTGTCATTGACCAGCGGCCTGGCTGAGGATGTCCTTGTGCCCTTCAGTGTTAGTTGGGAGAACAGCTGAACATCTGCGCTAGTCATTAGAGAAAGAGGAGCTGGCCTGAATCTTTCAGCCTGCAGAGAATCAGGGAGGAGAGAGCTGATGACAAACTACACCCAGCTTCCTGCAAATCTCCCAGGAGCACGGCTATCGTCGAGTGAGCGGGATGTTGTGCAGTGGCTACTCTGAAATCACGGGCTTTCGGCTCTTTGTGAAGCTGTTTGCCATCCATCGCTGCCATAACACTGACTGATCTAGCTGGGAGTCCGGTCTGCTATGTGGAATGAGTTTAATTTGGGTAGAACTAAGCTGTATCTTCAGCCTGATATTCACGCTGAATGGCCTTTTAATTACAACTCCATTATTCAGCTTGACACTGACTACTCTTTTGCTGCTGCTTCCTCTCTCCCTTTTGTGGGAAAGGGGGGTTTATTTTTCATAACCAATCACCACTGAGTGATGTGTCCCCCTGCTTTTACGTCATTATCAGTACAGCTACATTAGCCATTATCAGTACAGCTACACAAGGCACTTTAAAATTATTAATTTAAAATAGAAGAAAAGAAGTCAACAAAGAAAACCTAATATGATTAGAAAAAGAAAGTTTCCACTGAAGTTGCTCAAAATGTACCTTTTACTACATAACAATTAAAGTAGTTTCACTGTGCATTACTGTAATTTCGCTTTAATATTGATCAGATGCGTCTGCAGCTAGATCAGAAGCACAGATAAAGAGGGACTAATACACTAAATGTTGCAGCAAAAATGTTTTGCTGCAGGTAAAAAATACTTTGTTGCGTGTAATTGGAAAAGTTACTTGCACCAGCGCATGTAAGAAGCATTTTGAGCCCTGGTGTGTATGGTTACCTTGGATCCATGTCAGTTATTATAGTTATCGTAAGAGTTATTGTTTCAAACTGATGTTAAATATGCTGCTTTTATGGCACGTGTGACTCTCCTCAAAACTCCACGGCTAGCAGTATTTATCTATGTTGTTTAAATATGTTTGTTTGGAACATAATGATCATACTGAGTGGTTTATGCCACAGGAGTGGTTTCATACTTATTCTGCTGTGAAAACATGTTACCAACTTTATATCCAATGTGAACTCAAGCTAACGTCCAACCTGCTGCTCCTCATGCAGCCTGCAAAAACTTTCAAACTTTTTACTGCTATCTTTAAAGTCTACACTGAGAGAGTCTCTGATACTCACTAAACAGATTCTGTCTGTGTGTTCAGACTGAATGTGAAGCTAATTTTAGAGATGGTGCATATAAAGCCAATGCAAAGACACAAGTGGATGTGAATTTGCTCTGGGCATCCAAGAGCACTGGAAGTGTTTCAACCTCACACAAAAAATATGTGTGCTTATCTTGAGGCTTTTGGACTCCAGATCGTTCAGGTGCAGAGAGAAGAAGAAAGGCACAAGGGTCTGGAGCGACATGACAGAGAGAACTGGAGTTCCCGGTGACTTCTGAGATCAGTCAGAGGCTAAGCGCTTACACAAGCACACACAAATAGACTCTACACATATGAACTACAATTCTACATTTGGTACATTTTGGAGCGATCTAACACCAACTGCAGAGTCCAGAGGTCAAATTCACACAAAATTATTTTGCCTCACCTTCAATCTGAATAGACATTAGGTCTGTAAAGCTACAGTTGGTAACTTTTATGAAATTAAGTTTTTGTCGCATTTGGTAAATGGATCTGCACTTGTACACCTCTTCTGACCACGTGTGCTTTTCACACGACAAGTAACATTCACACATTGGTGGCTGAGGCTACCATACAAGGTGCCACCTGCTACTCAGTTGTAAACACACTCACACACCGATGGAGCAGCCATCAGGGGCTCAGTATCTTGCTCAAGGATACTGCAAAATGCGGACTGGAGTAGCAGGGGATTGAACTGCTGACTTTCCAATTAGTGGCCACCTCCTGGGCTACAGCTGCCTGTTCAAATCATTTAAAAAAAGGGGAAAGGATATGGATGGTATAGATCCCCTAAAGTCCCAAAAGGTTGTTTGTTTTTTATTTGTTTTTTTGTTTTTAATCTTGTGCACACAAGTATTATTTTTTTTATAAAAGTTACTAATTGTAGCTTTAGCATGGAAAATATCAAATATATAAATATGAAAAAATATAACAGTGAAATAAGGAGAATAGTAAGTGACAAATGCATGTTATTGTCACTTTTAGCTCAAATTGAAGCTGTATACGCCAACATTAAAAAAAATATTCAGAGATCTGGCAGACGTGAATGTTGCCAAGTAAAAAAAACCCAGAAAACAAAAACAGAAATGAAACAGGCAAACAAAAAATGAAAGAAAACAAAAAGAGAGAGAGAGAGAGAGAAAATATATGGATGGTATGCAGTGTCTGACAATTTGAAAGTTTTTTTTTTAAAATCTTGTGTGCACAAGTTAGCCATTATCTTGAGACAATGAATAACAGGCAGACTTGCACATAGGATGTAGTGACAGTTTTAACAAATATGACTAGAATTTTTTTTAATAAAAGTTACCAACTACAGCTTTAACATAGAAAATATCATAGATAAAAATACAAAGAAGATACTACAGTCAGGTAACAAGAATAATAAGTGACATGTGATTAAAGTAACTTTGGGTTCACAGTGAAGCTGTATGAGTCAACGTAGAAAAAAAGAGAGATGTGGCTGAGGTGAATATTGCCACAATGCAGAAAAAACAAAAACAAAACAAAAAAAAAAAAACAGAGAAAAGGTATGGATGGTATGGAGCACCTTCAGTTCCAAAAGGTATTTTTTTGTACACACAAGATAATAACTTATTCCCACCAGATAATTTACTTGAGTGCACATATGCGCAAAAATATCACCTTTTGGCACTTCAGGGCCTCCGTAAACAGGCCTCTGCATCAGTATAGTGGATGTTAAAACGGTTCAGAATCTGGCCTTAAACACTTCATTTGAACGTGCCTGTCTGACCTAAAAAAAAAGTATTTTGCCACTTTGTGAATAATCACACACTGAACAGTTTTTTTTATTAAAGGTGTGACACGTGTTCATAGGCAAGAATGTATCTTAATGAGATTTCTGAAAAGAATAGATGAGTTTCAGACAGCCCGAGCCTTTTCTCCTCACTCCCTGCCGCTACCTGGAGATAAAGCTTGACTTGATGTCACAGTCACGCCTGACGCCAACATACAAACTGACAATGCGTCATAAGCCCAACGTGAGATGAAAAAAAGATACATTTTTCATTTACATTTACATACATGGTTATACAAGGTGGCTGTAGACTGCAAAGTTGATTCTGAAGGAGGAAAAAAAAAATGCAAGTTATTACACCGAACCATGCTCTACATGTTGGTTATCTCTCACTGATAGCCAGCTTTCCAAAACGTTAATAAATCCAGCCATGTTGACGGCTCTGTGAGTTTGCTTGCATTTACAATCTTAGTAAAACCACTGTAGAGGAAAATTGAAGTTGGATTAAAAAAATGAATGAATAGATAGATAAATAAATAAGTGTTCTCCTGGTGCTGTCTTTAAAATGGATGCCTGGAATTTACAGTTTTCCATTAACTGATGCCCAACAGCTTTTTCACGCCTGCACCCGGCCTTGGAGCCAGCGCTGGTGCTGTGTGTGTGTTTGTGTGTGTGCGCGGTGGCACTCAGCAGGCCGCTGTGCCGCAGTCTTCATTTTCTCAGCGTTTTTTAACTTAAATGTGTCAGTCTGTCTGCTCTCCTCCCTCCTCTGGGCTTTCAAACATTATCGCTCTGTACTGTGAAAATCACACATCAGCATAAACAGTGGTGTCGCGCTATTACCAGTATCATCAATGGAGGCTTTGGTTTCAAAGGGATCATTTATTGATAAAATGTTCGTTCTGCATTCCTCCATATTCAGAGAGAGCAAAGCACAAATCAAGCTCTGGGAGATAATACCTGTAATTATGTTTGCAGTCGCAGGTTTATGAAGGGATGGCTTGGTTACACACACACACACACACACACACACACAAAAATTCCTCTCAGTACATCACATTTGATCACACAGGGACTGCTGAAACTTGAAGTTTTTTCTCCCCGTATCCTCAGTTGTTTGTGCATGTGTTGCGATAAAGGATTATTATTTCTCTGCTGGTGGGATCACATCGCTCATGGTTGTAGACCCCTGAAGAATTCTATTAACCCTGGTTATGTCAGGCCTAATAACATGCCACCCTGCTAAGCAGAAAAGGATTGACTTGGAGAAGAGGGTGGGGGTGTATAATGAAGGCCCAAATAATTTACTGTTAAAGCCAATGGAATATAAAAATGGACTAAATGTGGAGTCATCCTTATTTTTTCCTCTCCTGTCGCTAACCTGGGCTGACAGACTGAGATAAACATAAGTAGAAATAATATATTTGAGGTTGCTTTTTGAGTAAGGGAGTGTGTGTGTGTGTGTGTGTGTGTGTGTGTGTGTGTGTAAAATTGTATTGCTTTGTGATGCTGCAGCCATTGATTGCCTCAGTGATGGAGCCTGGCTTTCTTTGTTGCTCTGCAGATCAGATGTGGAGTACTGCGGTTTGCTATATTTGCCATTCATTAGCCAGCAGTGAGGAGATGTCAGGGCGCATTCGCGGGCAGGCCACTCGCGTGATAGCGAGCGTCAAATCAATTCAGTCACCTTGAACTTTGAAGATGAAAGAATAACATGTTGGAATTGGTCTTCCTCTTAGCCTGCACGCCTGTTCAGAAACGCTCTCCGGGCCTCGCTGATACTGTATGCATTGGTGTTGGGAAAACAATGTCCACATCCACTGATTCATTGATGACATTTACAGTTTTTGTCCTGAAGCTCTGCTGCACAGGAGCAACCAGGGCAAAAGAAAAGGACCTGTGGACACTTTTCAGAGGGCCTAGTACACAGTTTCAGGTGTGGATAAAGTTACATGAGACATCACACCAAACACTCTTTCACAGAGGAGGAAATGAAAATACAGAATATTTGTTGATGATTTTTTTGCCTCCAAGACTGACATGATATTTTGCATTTGGTGCATTTTACCAAAATTTAAAGTTTCGCACTGTCACGCATCATGGATTCATTTTTACCAAAAGAAACCCACACTCAACTTTACACACTGGAGGCAGGCTTGTTATTCCAAGTGTAGAAAAGTTACAACATGGTTGTATTTTATATGGGTGGCGCCACATTTTTAAGTGTAAAAAGTAACGGCAAATATCCATTCCAGTATATCCCCTAAACTGATTCTGCAGCAGTGCATCATGCACCATGAACTGCAGCAGTAAACCACCATGAGCCCATAAACAAGTCAAGTATCTGTGGTTATTTTACATATCTGTACGTTGTTTTTAGGCTGGTAGTTACAGACCGGGGTGGTACTAAACAAAATGTTTATGTGCTGACAGATTCTGTGTTTCTGTGGTTTAAGCTGAGTTACACCAGAGAATATTCAGTTTAAAACAGATTTGTGATGCTCTTTTGCCCTCATGTTAATGAAAACTCAACTCTTGGCAATTGCTCATATTCTCATAGAAGGAATCGTATGATATCCGACAAAAAATTCATGCACAACAGTTCATATGATATCCCACAAATTTGTGCCCCACGAATGACATCACATCCTTAACGTTTTGTTACGTAATCAATGTAAAGTCATACAGTAGATGTTGGGTTTAGGCAATACAAGTAACTGGGGTTAGGTTTAGGAAAAAAAACATGGTGAGGGCATACCTTAAAAGGACTTGGATTTCACACGGATCTGAACACACGACTCCAGGGGAAAGTCTGAGATCTATTGCCATTAGCGCATTGGTCACCTGATCCCAGCCTTTCAAAATGCATGGGATATGTACCAATTTGGGTGCACTGCTTTTCGAAGGAAAACACAAAAAAAATTGTGAGAACAGAACACAACTGATTTGCTCCTGGTGCTCTTTACCACTGTTTTGGGAAAAAGAAAATAATGGGAGCAGGCAAACCAGCTTAAAAAGTGATACATTTTCTTTATTTAATAAGTGATGTCCAGTGGACCTAACTTATTTTCTGAAGTGTAATTTATGTGGATTTTGAAAAGTAACTGACAAATACTAGGCAAAATAGGGTAACTTAAACTTTTAAAGAAACTTTAAGGTGTTAAATTTGAGAACAGAATTTGGTGTGGTGGTGGGTGGTGTTTATTTAGCTGGTGGGCCATCATGATAAGAGTATGTATGCATAATATGATGTTAACTTCACTACAGAAGAGACTTGATGATCACTAAAATTAGGTGGGGAAAAAGTGGATATATTGATATCAGTATCGGTTATTGGTCAAATGAATTGTTATATATCGGCATATCAGACATCCCGTTTATCAGCCAGACACAAATGTCCAACATGGTGAATCCCTAACCTATAGAAAACATTGTAACATGTGTAAATACTGAGCTTCATTGCTCTGCATGACTGGACTGAACAGTGAGTGTTGAAACTGAAAGTGTTATATGTTTATGTATTTATTATATGTGATACATGACCTTTAATACAAAGCTTAATGGTAAGTTTATAATAGTGGGGCTCTGAGCCTAAGTGGATTTCTCAAGGAAACACAATGAGGTTGTTTAGTTTACCTTTCACAATGTCTCCATGTAATTTCTGACATTGCATAAGGTTAGCCAATGCACTTAGAAATGACTGGTTCTCTCTTTATACATTATGTTGACAGCAAAGTATGTTTACCACTCATTTGTGATGTCTGATTTGTTCCCACAAATTCTTTGAATTTGGTCTGAAAAGACCTCAAGATGATGACACAGAATTATATTCAGGAACTGCGTTAAAGGATAAATCTGCCGCCATTTTGTATGTTCTTATTGTCAACAAATGGTATGAAAAGACCTAAATCAGTAATGTGTTAGTCTGTCTTTCAACATACCCACTGGTTTGTACTAAATACATACATTTTAAAGAGTGGTTCTCAGTTCATTTTATTAAAAAGCTTAGTAAATTCCTAAAACAGCTGGTCACTGTAGTTTTTAACAAATATTATTCAAACAGAAGGGAAATGGTGCATTTGTTGGGTACTGTTATCAGCAATGGATTAATCCATATTTGGAGCTCTAAAGAGCATGTGGGACAGCAGTACACCTTCAGCAACAGTGTGTATTAATGGTAATGAAGGAACATGTCACCCAGTTCAACAGTAGTTTAAAGGTGAGCTTTGTCACTGGGTGGAGGTAAATGTGTAGAACAAAAAGAGAGAAATGAAAGTTTTGCATCAGTGACATTTTAATTATCTTTGAAAGCAGATAAACTAAACACCAAACAAACACAACACTAAGCACCTGTGACTCTCTCTCTGTGTTATTGTGTAGCATCAGACTGACCACCAGCTGTGGTGCTGACTGAAGCCTCTCTACAACCAACAAGCCCTGCGAACATATTTAAAGTCACCATGTTGATGTTTGGCTTGTGGAAACCAAACAATTATACATTACAGTAAACCACTAAAGTTACTCGGCAGCAAACATTTGAAGTCCTTTGCTCATTTACTGTAGGCTTACTGTAGCCAGTGTATGCACAGCAAAAAACAACATAGTCTCACAGTGTAAAATGGACACAACCTTTTAACAATGCTTTACACAGTGGTTGATATTAAATGCATGAAAGTTGCGTGTTGGAAACATGTAAACAATGCCAATGCAAAGCCTATTAAGAATGGTCATACTTTCCAACATGTTTTTAATGTGGTTAACATTGTGACACAGTCACAGTTGGTTGTGAAAAAGTAGCAATTTGGTCAGATTTAGGGTAAGAAAAACATTTCCTTAAATTGAGAGAGCAAAAAAAATACTTTGATACGTTTATGTAAAAACTGTGGTTTCAGCTAAAATAACTACATACAGGATGTAAGTGACATAACCTCCATACTTTGCATAGTTACCTAAAGTACATACATAATGTCCATTGTGTAGCCAAGTAAAATCCATAAAGTCACCTGACTACGTTGACTTTAGGAGAAAAAATGTGGTTTCAGTTTAAATAACTATGTATGGGACGTACGTAAACTTCAAAAATTTGTGTAGTCACCTAAATTACATACATAAAGTACTTTGTGTAGAGGTAAAGTCTATAAAGTCACCTGACTACGTAGACTTTAGGAAAAAAAAAACGTGGTTACAGTTAAATTAAGTATTTACGGGACATAAGTGACATAAACCTCCGTACTTTGTAGTGTGTTTACTCTTAGTTACTTTAAGCACATACATGAAGTACTTGGTGTAATTACTTAAAGTACGTAAATACGTTGACTTTTGGTTTTACATGGGACACGAACAGCAGTCTCCTGGTCGAAAGTTCATGTTTCTTTGACTCATTCACCACCTTTTCCACCCACCCTATATAATCTTTCTCACTTGTGTGTCAACCACGACAAAAGAGCCTTGTTGATGTTGCAATTGGCATTGTTTTCATCTTACCACATTGTCATTTTAGCACATTGTGTCCATTTCACGAATTTCTGAGATGACATGAAATACAAATAAAATTTTGATTGGGTTAGGCAGATATGCAGTATTCAAGGACTCAGACTGTTATGCAATCTTCTTTACACTAACCTTTAAAAACACTTCCAGCAGAGGGTTTAACTCCGCTTTCTTGACCACTGACCAAACACAGTTTTTACATGCTTTACACTTTACCCCTCACACACACGCACAAACACAGGGGGAGAAATCTGCACTTCAGTCTTTTGCTCAAGGACACCTCAACATGTTAGGCAGGGAGAGCAGGTATGAAACCACCAACCCTCAAGTCAATAGATCCAAGATCCAAGCCACCATCTGAGCTTCAGCTGTTGCTGCATTACCCTCATATATTTTTTCAGTCACTTTTTTCAATGTGAAAATGTATAAGGTGTATAAAACAGTTAGATGGAAAAACATTTTACTTAATAATAAAAAGGGTCTCCACCAGCAGCTGACGGCTGATCCAGCTGGTGTGAGTGTGCAGGCCAAGTAAGTGAGCCTGACTGCAGGTTGATAATCCCTCAGTGAGGCTCAAAACCTTTTGGTTATTCTCCAGCTCAAAGCATGTTAGTCTACAGCACCCAACAGAGTGTGCTGGGGCCTGCAGCAGACACACAAGACACACACGCACACACGTGCACACACACACACACACACACACACACACACACTGTGTGACATACATGAGCTAAAATGCAGATGTTGGGGATTTTTTTTTTTCAGAAATATCACTCATTGGGTCTATAAATAGCATCAACAACATTAACTGCTGGGTTGTTTGTATGCAGGAAAATCATAAAATTATCATGTGTCAGCAAAAATACTATGACCTGTCATCCCATTGTGTTTTTAATAAAGATAAGTCTATCGCTATTAAAACTGCAGCGAATGTTGTAAAATTATGTCAAGTGCAATATACAAAGAAGACAACGTTAATCATCTACAATCTTGCCTCTCAGAAATCAGCTCGTCTCCCACCTTTCTCCAGCTGAATGAAGGTAAATCAGACATCAGTGTGTGTGTAGCCCATGTCTGTAGAAAGCTTTACACGTGTCAGGCCTCCATAAACTACAAATCCTTATGTAAACAAGTCTAAAGCCAGCGGCTGTTTGTCTCTCAGCAGGTCTCAGTACGACCACCACCACACTGGCAGCTCTCAGGAGAAAAATGATCTTGTACTCGCTGACTGAAACAAATCTCCATCTTAACCAGGCGCGCTAAAAAGATTTTTTCTTTTTTTTTGCTTTGAAATATATGTTTAAATTTTCTGTTGGTGAGGAGAGACGATTATTTTAATAACTTCTGAGAAAAAAAGTCAGTAAAAAGACATAAAACAGGTGAAATCGTACATGAGAAAATTCCACCTCCTATTCACGTATACATTTTTTTGTTTAAAGAATGTTTTAAGGCTCAGTTAATTCATTTGAATCACATAAACTAAAGTACACTCGCATGTCACACTTGGTTAAAGATGCAAAAACAAAAGTTTGGGAGTAAGGCCAACTTTTGGTTAGTGTGTAGATCACAGACTGTACATTTTATATCAACTGGACTATCACTCATTCTTAACAAATGACATAAAACTTACTTTGCAATTAGGCTGGAAAAATATATTTTAAACAATCAGAGTTCTGACCATTTAACCTTGTTATGGGCCAACCTCCCACTGATTACATTTTTTCTTGAGTAGCATTCATGATGGATGTCAGAGGTAAGATCTGATGGAGCTGACATAAAGTTCTATATTTATTAATTTCACTGTAGTCGTAGTGAGGCGTCATTTTATTTTTCAAAGTTGCTAGTTCTTTTAATGTAGATCAAAATACTCATTTTAAACCACAATTTTTATTTAGTTTGGATTTAGAAGGGCTACGGAGTTGACATGTTATGGCTGAAACACACCCGACAGCAATATTATTTCAGAACTTCATCAAAATACAGAAAGCTTATCAGGGCCTGAGCAGCATTACCACCTTTTTGAAAACCAGGAAGTGAGACAGGAGTCCTTGTGATATAGCTCAGCCTTTTTATGCCTGATTAAATAAAGTTTATGTAGAAATCTGTCATCTTTAAGGGGCCAACATTTTCACAAAACAAAAAATATGTTTTAAGACAAATGCACATGTTCTAAAAATTGAGGGGCAGGTGTCCCCTGCATCCTGCCTGGATCTACGCCTACACTTGAACTAATGTATCCATAGTGCAGTTCCTTAGTTTTATCCCACTCCCTTTACATATAGTTTGATATCAGTGTAAAAGTTATTTATCAGTTGTGATGCTTTTGATAATAATTATGTTGATGTGAACCCATGAACTTTGTAATGTCAAAGAGGTTAGTCGAACAATTTCAATGTTGGTGATGTGATGTATATAAATAATTAAATGTCTTGATTCACACCAAATGTGTCTTCATTTTCAAACAGCCCTGGTTGTCTTGGGGGAAAAAGGTGCCATAACAGCCATGTGTGAGGCTAATTTGAGACTGTGAGAGGCAGATGAAGAGAAAGAGTACAAAAATGCAATTTATGGAAATGGGGCCACATGAGACTCCTAAGACAGTTCTATTGATGTTTTGCTGAATAAACAAAAGGCAATAATTTAAAAATACATCAAAACGATAACAACAAAGTATGCACAATCTTTATAAATGATAAACTTGGAATGTCATACCATGATTAACATGTCAAATTTGCTGCTGTCTAATTGAGATGAAATAATTTTTGGGTTGTGACTAATTCTGAGGCCTTAAAATAAGGACACAGACCAAAACCAAAGGACAGCCTTCCTGTAAATAAAATGCCGCCTGTCCTCCACTCCATAAAATAAACAGGAGCCCAACCTGCATTCTAAAATGTGTGCAAAGTGGATTCACACCCCTGTATACACTGTGACCACACTGTGCGTTATCTGGCTGGTACGCAGTGTCAGTTGAACGTCACACGGACGCTGTCTTTCTTACCGTAGGTAGTCTCTCCGGCACAGGATGAGGTTGGCTTTGGTGTAGAGCGTGGAGCCCACCTCGCCCAGCCTGCAGTCGCAGCAGGCACACTTGAGGCAGTCCTCGTGCCAGTACTTATCGAGGGCCTTCAGCAGGTAGCGGTCCTTGATCTTCCGGTTGCAGCCGGCACAGCCTTTTGGCTTGGTGTCCGGCTGGACGGAGAGCATTTGTATACCTGGGAGAAGCACAGAGAGAGGCTTCAAACACTCATGGAACACCAGCGCGCTGACCAAGGAGGAGGCGCACATTTCCTTATGGCAAAAGAAAGAAAATTTGAAGACAAGATGAAGCTATATGATCATGCGAGGAGTGTTTAGTTTAACAGGTGACATTTAGAAAAAAAAAAAAGATTTCAGCTGACGAGAAATGATAACAGGTAAGGGGGGCAAAATATAGTTCCGCACTTGGTTTCATTGTGCTCCTCGATCTTTAAGCAGCAATGGTGTCATAGGTCCAATGTTCATGTATTTAACACAGATTTAAAGTAACACTAAAATGAAACAACAGACGTGAAACTAAGCATTAATAGCATTCCTGCAGCCTATTTCTTAATTGTCAAAAAAATCTGGTCTGCTATACAGCAAATTAGGCACATACACACATCACAGCACAGGCACATCACATACTGACATTTTCAACACATTATGTGTGAAAATAAATGTCATATTTTTGTCACTTGTGCACAAAAAAACTGATGGATTAAAATCCTGAAATGTGGATTTGGAAACACAAAGTACGCAGAGCTGTGTGTCCATTTGAGACTGCACAATTCGCAGATGGTCTTAAGTGTGTTGTGTGTTCACAGCGGAAAAAGAACAAAAATAAGTATAGTGAAAAAGTTAGCACGTAGACTTTACGTTCATTTGCACGCTGTACAAGGAGCTGCAACAAACAAAACAAATTTGTAAGTGATAAAACAGCTTCGGGAAGGCGTACATTAAGTCCCAAATGATCGTGTCTTAATTCAAATAAATTCTGAACAGATTTTGTGTTTGGAGAGTGTTCACACTAAGTGTACTGAATATGAAGTCCAGCGTACTACAGGGTACTTAAAATCAAGTGAAGCAAAAAAAAAAAAAAGTTAGTATGCATGCTAGAGAACACTTGATTTTGTTGTGTGCTGTTGCCCCTTAATGCCACGAACAAAGCAGACCGTGTTACAGTAAATATGAAAATTTCCAGTAAGGAATGATGTGGTGGAGACGGGTCGCGCTTCGTGTTTACTTCTAATGGAAACAGTTGATTTCACTGATCAGCACGTTGGTGGGAGAGGATGATTTGGTCTGTGAGGAAAGAAACACTTGTGTGGAGATAGTTAGAGAAGAGCTCTGCACTGATCTGGCCACACAAGTGTGGAGGTCATATCATCGTGGAAAACACACATTCATAGTATTGTTATGGAAGATGACTCTGCTAAATGTCATTTAAATTCCTTATAATTTAAAGTATTATTTCAACAATACTTAAAATTCAGATTTAGGAGATTAAAGGTCGTCCCTGTTAGAGTACAGCAAAGCCAGAGTGAACGCAGCCTGCGACCAGTCAGATCACCACAAACCAACACTAACAGCACAACAAGCAGCCCACACAGACACAAAGCCACAGTTTCACATTTCTTTCAGGACACTTTTTTTTCTTTTCTTTTTTACATTGACCTCCTCTGTGTTTAAAGGGGCGTGGCTACAGGCGAGGGGGGCTTTGCAGCGGCCTGTATTGTTTGGCCTGAGCTGACTGTGGAGAGCCTTTTGTTGGCCCATTGGGGGGCGAGGAGGTGGAGATGGAGGTGGAGGGGGGGGGGACAATGTGGCTTTGCACCAGGCCTGGAATTAGTATTCTCCTACCATTCCCCTGAGGAGCGGCACACCCCCCACTCCCTTTTGTCCCCCATTCAACACACACAACACACTCAATATTTCTTTGAGTTTTGGTTGTTTTAAAAATCTGAAACTTTCTTTTAAACATTTTAGCTCAGTAGGTTTTTTTTTAATTGTCGCTACATAGCATTTCAAAGATTAAATGGTACAGAATAGCAACTAATGAAATCATTACTGCTGAGCATTGGTGAAAGGATGCTGTAGTGTTTTACTTTCTTGGATCTTCCTTCCTGGGGGCCGGTGGGTTTCATTAATTTCACTACAATTAAAGGACAAAAAACTTAAAAGTTGTTGCAGCCCAGTGAATTTAATGTCATCTTTCATGACTGTGTGTGAATGCAGTTGTAAGTGCAAAGACTTTGCACTGACTGCATAACACTAATCTCCACTGGGAGGTTTCACATTTCTATAAGTTGTAATCTAATGTTGTGAATAAATAAACAGGTGGCTGCTTTGACAGTTTAGAAGGACGCTTGTTTTCAAACTAAGTATCCTGAAAACTATACCTGAATTGCCTTCAAAGCCAAACACTGATGGTGTGCTGCTTTAATTTAAGAAATGTCACCACACATATTTTTCCTCACCTGCCACACTTTATATCCAAACAAATCTATATGTTTCAGTAAGAACTCATTTGCAGAGACATTATCAAACAGGTTGCAGTGCAGTGTGAGCCGCTCAGCTCATTTGTTCCAGCGCGTTGGGGCTGTTGATTTGTTAATTGGCTGGATTTAGAGAGCGGGGCGCACGGCTGCTCGGCCGGCTGCTCTCCGCTGCGCCTGTTCAGCGGCACTGATCCGTCCAGCCTCGTTAACACTACAAAGTCCCCGGCTACTCATTACCAAACCAAAAACGAAGGAAGAGTTTCGACTCCCCCTTTTTTGCTGTGCAATCAAGTCGAGGGAGAAAGCTGAAGAAGCATGGCAGGAATTCGAACCACTTCGCTCTTCCGATTGCTGAGAGGGGGGCAAAGCGCTGAACAAAAGCTTCATTTTTCCCCATAAAGGAGAGGAAATCACAGCTGCTCGGAGCCCTTAATGATATCTGTTTTGTTTGCGCGCCGGCTCGTATCCTCCCTTTCCACTCTCTCATTGTGGACTTGAAGGCTGCTTGCCGCTGCGCGTCCTCGGCCACATGTATCATCATCTGAGCCCGGAGCGGATGGAGGGTGATGGAGGGGTAGAGCGGAGAATAGCTTGCTATTTCAGTCCCAGCTGTTCGGCAACGAGATGCTGACATTTCACCCTATCAGTTTAATTACTGTTGCCATGGCAGCGGAGTGCTGGTAAAGGCCAATAACGGATTTAACACAGCGACTCAATTTGCCATGCAGCTTTGACTAACAGCTCCAGAGCCGTTATGAAGCAGCACATATCAGCCCTATGATCGAACATAACAGCAGCGCACATCTCTTAAACGTCCTAATGAAAGGTTTATCAGTGGAACAACACAGATAGTGGATCAGGTTAGAGCAACAGCGGGTCAGATCTGGACGCGTTGCCTTCGACGCAGAGGGATGCTGCAACACACTAAACACACATGAAAACGTGGCGATCATACAAGCGCAAAGTGAGCGTCTTACCGAAACTTTTCTCCCTTTTCTGCATTTGTTGAACCGCTGAAGCACCACCATGCAACCCGGAGCCGCCTGGTCCCGGAGAGCAGCTGTCTTGCAGGCAGGCTGGGATCAGGCTTTGTTAGAGAGCGAACAATCCAGCACGGCGACCAGCGAGGAATGAAAAGAAGGAGGGAAACACCGGGCAACAAAAAAAGCAGAGAAAACGCAGGCGGAGAAGCGATAGAGCGAGATGTTCGCTGCTGTACGGTCGTCACACGGCGTGTGAGAGCACGTTTTATCGCCCACTGGAGATGTATGTGCGGAGAGATGCAGGCAGCGAATGACAGGACGACAAAGAGATGCTTCCCCTCCGCGCCGCAGCCACCATCTAATCCTACTGGCCACATAACACAGCGGCTCCTGCTGCACGCTGCTTCGCTAATCAGCGCTTTGACGTACCAGCGGGCACCGTGCACACAAGAGGGACGGTTCCCTCGATCTGCTGCCCCAGCATCACCACCGGAACCTGCTCTCCCAGAACTCTGATTTCCACTCACATTATATTCAAACCCCACAGCCTCGTCAAATCTGAATTCATTCCAGCTTTGTTGTAATGATTGGGAACATTTAAAGACCAGCAAAGAATGCTCCAAAAATGCCCAAATAGTGTCTCCAGCTCACTCACCTTTCTCAACAAGTTTAAGCAGAAGCCAGAACTCCAGCAGATTCAGCTCCAGATCCCCTCTGAGCACAAAAAGTTCACCAAACTGGCATCGCGCGTCGCGCCGCACTGATCTTCAGGATGGAAATAATGAGCTCCACATGGATCAGAGCAACCAGTTTGGTGGAGACTACCCAGCTACAGGTGTTCTGCCGCCCGCCGTGGAGCATGCGGAAAAGTGTGCGGGGCTCAGGCCGGTCGGTGTCCCCAGTGCATCAGCAGCAACTGAGTGGCGAAGAGACGTGGGGAGGGGGGGTGGAAGTCAAGCTTTATTATCTCCAAACCCCCCAATCCCTCACCGGTGAGACATTACACCGCCACGATAAGGTCATTCACTTATTACCAGCCGCTCCACTATAACTGAGAGCATGCATCGCGTGCGCGCCCCCGGAACGCCCATATTTTTTTCCTCCAACGTCCTTCAATCTTGGAGCCGCGGGTGCGCGCAGACGCACGGCGCTCATTATATTGTGGAGACAGAAAAACAGGTAGGTTTGTCTAGAGATGCACGCGGAGCGGTTTGAACATCGAGGGAAGTTATGTCTTTAATATAAGGTGAACTATCTGCTTTCAGGAGCAGATTATTAGAAACAGCTGACACCTGACTAACACCTGTCCTCCAGTAGAGCTGGAATCATTTTTTTACAGTATAACCGTATCAGAAAATATCGGTATCACGGTATATCTAATTACACAATTACTATTATTGTTATCAGTATATAAAAACAGGAGGTATATTTGGTCGAGCAAATACTGGAACTTTAGAAAAAAAAAAACATTTTCAGTGAAAGTACATGTACAAAGTCTGACAGCAGTCCAGGAGGACAAGACATGCACGATTAGACTGCCTTTTTCCATTACCATAGAGAAACAGATGTACACTGTATGTCAATTTTCGCTGCAACCCTAACCTCCACAAACCAGAGATTACTCAGACACAGAGTTTAGTCACAGCAGTGTAAAGTGCAGAGGGCGTTAAACAGAGGTACATTTATGCCCACACGTATGTGTTAGATTAAACTACTTAAAAAGGTCTGCCAAGTTTATTAGGAGCTCTAATTAATGAGTTTTAAAACAATTATCCTGTGCGCTCAAGAGTCCAGACTGTCAGTTTGCTCTTTGACGTGTATTTTTGGTTATCATGCTGTTTTTCTCATTCACTTCAATGAGACACTCGCGTGTGCAAAGAAAAACAGAGTGCAAATAAAGAAGAATCTAATATGGACAATTAAATCAATCTTCTCTGAGGTCAATGATTCCTCTCCTCTCTGGCATTCTTCCTCCATGCGCGCACACGCAGACGTCATGTGAGGTCCCGGGCTCCACCGTGGCAGCCCGGACTGATTATCACCTCTCCACACTCTTTATTTAAATCATTCCTGTAATTAGAGGACGGGATTATTCTTCGCCCTGTTATTGCGCCAGTCCGACCCCAGTTTGGACTCGACAAGACCACGACGAGGCCCACGTGTTAGGGCACCCCACACCACCAAAACCACCACTTCACGCCTCCCTATTGCATACACACCACACAGTGTTCCAACACACAGCCTGACAAGTGTAAGTTATTCCCTTAAATATTCTGGTAGGGAGAGGAAGGAGGGAGGGAGGGAGGCTGTGGGAGGAGGAGATACAAGTCAATAGTTGGCATGCGGCTCCAGCCTAAAATGCAGCGATAATGAGATGGGTCATAAAATGCTCTCTGCGCCATTATGAGTGATGAGATGCATTAAAGCTGACAGGGTATTACCTGCCAGTAATTAGGTTTTGTCATGGATTGAATTATTTCAAGGCGGCCTATCTTGGTAATCATGCAATTTTCTGCAAAGTGTGTGCAGCGTATGTGTGTGTGTGTGTGTGTGTGTATGCGTGTATGTGAGGCTGCCTGCCACCTCTCTCCCGGTGCCCTTCCGCCGCTTATTCATCCTCTGTGTGAATGGGAAGATGGAGACAGAAGAGAGAGAGGTGGAGGATGGAGGAGACCGTCACACGGCGCGGATCGAGTTTCGTCATTCAACGGAAACACGCATCATATGTGCGCAAACGGACAGAAATGTTTGTACCTGACCCCAACCCTCCGCCTATAATGAAGAAATATGTCAGCGGGGACCTGCACGAAAACCCGACACCATCCTCAACACCAGACTCTCTGATTAAAGAGGATGACGCCAAATTTGATGTTGTCCTCAGCAGCTGTTTATGTCTTCTCGCGGAGCTCGCCGACACTTTACGCGCAGCCTTCGCTCTGCGCAAACCCAGGAACACACACACAGAGGAGCGAACACGTACCTTAAAGTGCAGCCGGGGATGCCCAAAACAAACTCTCTCAGCGGTGTTTATCTTCTCCGTGTCCACAACTTTCTCACAGCTCGTCCAACTCCAAACAGAAAACTTCAGGAGTTGGAGAACACTTGCGTCTCTGCTTAAGTTGTTGGGATGTCAGATCGCCCCCTAAACTCGGCTTCTTTCCCCCCCGGCCCCGGCTTCACAGGGCGTCTCTCGTCCCCCTCGCTGTTTCCTCACCTTCTCCCTTCTCCCCCGTCTTTCTGTCTCTCTGTCTCTCTGGCAGGAAAAAGCAGCGGAGAGTCGAGCCTCCTCTCCTATTTAAGCCCCTCCACCAGGTCCCCAGTCAGCAGCACACTCCAGCTCATCCAAGAAGCTGACAAGCACCGTTAGGGAAGGCAGCGCATGTTGCTCTAATGGACCTCATTAAGCTCTACTTACAGATGTTCTCTTAACATAATTGATCTGCAGCGAGTTGAGAGGACGGCAACCTATTCCCCAGCCCCCAATTATGGCCCGGTAATTAGATCCCCAACCTCCAGTTCTCCACATTCACCCTTCTAACATTCCGAAATATCAAAGTATCTCTTTCTCTCAAAGCGACCGCCCCCCACCACCTCACCCCCATGTCTCCTCCCTCCTCCCCCTCCCACCCACAAGACACTATTGACAGTCAGATCTGCTAACCTTTGTAGTGTAGCCAGACTTAGCAGTGCACTCACTCCAATTGACAGAGCTCACTCACTCTTCTATTCCTCCTTCCTCTCTCCTTGCCTTTTTTTTTTACCCGTTGGGAGACAGAGAGAGAGTCAGAGTGAGTGGCACAGATGGAGAAAGAAAAGGGGGAGGAAGGGAAAAAAGTAAGTTTCCATAAAGGGTTGTAATGATAATATCTGTCAGGGGAGGATCTTTTTTCCATAGTGTTTTTTATCTTAAATAATTCCTCTGATGGCAACTTTGAATGCAGAGAGGGAGAGATGGGGGTGCTGGGAACCGGTGAGGAGTGATAGTGCAGCTTTTATAATGCCAATCAGTGCCACTCCTATCACCCATCTAATTAGCCAGAGTGCTAAAACAGAAAGCACTTGGGGGAACGGTAATGTCATGCTTTTGCATGTTTAAAAGACGACAATTTTCACACCGACATATAAAAAAAACTATTTGTGACGGGGGTGTAATCAAGTATTTTCTGAGCAAGCAGTGTTGGATAAAATGTTCTCACATCTTTTTGTTGTCACAGATGTGCTGCACATCATTTTTCTGGATGTCTGGATGCATGACCCAGATTGAAATGTTCCTTCGTGTGTGTGTGAGTGTGTGTGTGTGTGTGTTTCCACAACATCGGCGTGTGAAACTGTAGCACTTGTATGAGGCCTGCAGCTCCTGACTGGAGGACAGATATCTGTCAGTGTAATGGTGACAGTACATCCGTATATGCATCAGTTACGCATCATTAGCACAGCACAGGTGGATCGATTGTTGTCATTCTGTTGTTTGTATTTTTTATTGTTGTTTTATTGTCTCAGTTTTTATCTGCTGCATTTTTAAGCCTCTCAAGAAAAGTTTTACATAAATAAAGATTTGTCCTATTATACATTTATTATTATTTATTTGCGGTGTTTTCTCCGCCCGTGAGTTCCAGTAGTTAAGGCTGTTGATTTATACTTTTCCTGTTGTAAACCAACAATGCATATCTAGTAGTTACTAACAATTATAAACAAGTGTTTATTTTGACTCAGTACATATAAACCATCTGGCTGCCCCAAAATTCCAAAGCACCAAATGTGGATTAATCCACTGCTGACTCTTCTGACTCTTACTCTGAGTTAAAACAAGTGGGTTTTTTTTTTTTGGTTTTTTTTTGTTTTTTTTTTAGTGTTTCAGTTCAGTTTGGTCTAACTGCTCGTGTCATCTGACACTGCATGGAAAATCTGAAAATTAAAAAAAAAGAATAATGCTTTAAGTCTTGTTTACTGCTTTGCCTCTTTTTCTGGCAAATAAATTACACTCAAAATAGAGGCTGTAACCACAACTACAGAAAATTTTACAAAAAGAGCAATACACTTAATTAACATGGACACACACACAGTAGTTTATTTTGTCTCAGTCCCACATACCCTGTCCTGCTGCCACAAATACTCACTAGAGCACCAAATGTGGATTAATCCACTGCCAAAAATAGTCCCAAACAAATGCACTATTTCCTGCTTTAGAGTAATGTTTGTTTAAAAACTACAATGACCAGCTGTTACAGGAAATCACTCACACTTTATCTTTATCTTTATCTATATCTATATCTATATCTATAAAAGAGACACAACACAGAAACAAAGAGAACCCAAAACAACAACCCGGTCCCACTCTGAAGTTGCTGCTGCTTGGTCAGTGACTTCCTGCGCCAGACACTGCTGAAAAAAGTCATCCTTTCATGCCAGCATGATACGCGGCCAGTTGCCATTATTGTTTATCATCAGGAGCATGGCAGGACAATAATAAAAGTTAAGGCAGTTGAAGTCGAAGTAGGGCGGGCAGAATGGGTGGGGGATGGGTCCAACAACCACCAACTTTCACCTAGGATGCGGATGTTTTCTTCCCGTAAGATTGTAAAGCCATCTATGTTCAATTTTTTCAAAATCCAACCACGTGCCTGTGTTGCCAAAACCTAACCATGTGTGTGTGTTGTTAAGGGAAAAAAAAACCATCAATTAGCGATGTTGTACTGACGTAGTGACTTTATTTTGAAAGAGACTGTATGCAAAGTGTACATTTCCCATGAAAACATAAGTGTTTTTTGAAAACAGACAATGGATGTAACAGGAGTTGACACACACTCCCAGGCCGTCAACAACCAACACACCAAGGTTGCCTTGTACGTCATATGTAGACGTGGAAAATCCAGGGCTGTTTCAAGACACTCTGGGGGCCACAGACAAGAGCCCCCCCCCCAAGACATGAAATCAAAAAAAGAGAAAAAAATTAGACCTAGAGCCGGACTTCTCTGTCGCCGGTAAGCCCTTATCTTGGGCCGTATTTGACAGGAATACGGCATCTGTGACCCCCGTTCAACCCACAACCAGCAGGATTCGGCTTTCGTTTCTGCTGCTGGTTGAAATCTGTACTCCTGTGCTCCTGAATGATTTGTTTTCCTTGCGCAAAACTATTTTTTGTTGCAAATGCGAGTAAAATGCTCGCACCGTAGAGCTCTGTGGAAAACAAATCACTGTAGCATATATAAACAAATCTAACTTACAAGTAAAAAGAAATAAATAATAACTTTCACTGCTTAAAGATACTCAATAGCTCAGCTAATACCTGAAATGTCACTGGATAGAAACCACTGCAGCAGCATATTGAGTGCCAGGTGGCCAGCGTGCACTGTTATTGGATGGCGCATGGACACTCAACCTCTTGCGATTGGACTTTGAACTTACCCCACAGTAGTGGTACCGTGAGGTACCGTGAGTACTACGGTACTCCAACAATGCTAGTGCGGGTGGCAACCAATCATGCGGGACATGATCTCAATTTGCGTGACAGGTGAAAAAAGACAAAAATGCTGCGCAGTCCCGCACAGTGCGGAACGTCTGGTCACCCTACTTAGCCACTCGCAAGCAGCAGCTAGTAGGGGGCCCCATTAGGGGGGATTCCAACGTGTTGTCGTTGTTGCAGTGTCTATAGGGATTCCATCATATTGTCATTGATATGGACGAATGTCAGCCGTCTCTGGGGGCCCCCTTCCAGCTCTGGGCCCTAGGTAATTGCCTAGCTTGCCTGTCCGGTTGCGAGGGCCCTGGGAAAATCTATGACCAAATGTTGATATGTGACAAGGTCGGAGTGAGAATGTGTTAAAAACAACAACAACAAAAAAGGGGCAAAGCCACAATGTCTGTGTGTCTTGCTCATGTGTAGAAGAGGTGGTGGGGCCTTCTGCATACTGTGCCCAGGAGCCCATTATCTCATTATCCACACATGGTTAGACATATGACTTGATATGACAAATAAAATAATGACCAAATTGCTACTTCTAATGTAAAAACCTACAGTAAAATCAACTTTGGTAATGCTAGTTCTCAAAATGAAGAAAAAAATAGCAAAACCAAAGAAAAAATTACTCCATTAAAAGCATAAGTATTGTATTCGTAATTTTACAAAAACTTAATCGATAAAATATACTGATGGTACTAGAAGAACTTGCTGTGCAGAATGAGCCTTTAAAGTGTTTTATTTGAAAATTTAAAAGAATTATTACTGATGTATTTACAGCATTTTGATGTTGATGATGTATGTTGTCAAGAAAAAGCTTCTTTATTGGGTAGTTTAATTTTAAACAATGTATGGTATTTTGTAGCCGATGACAATGTGTTTTTTTTGTGTGTTTAGTTTTTCCACACTGAGCATTTCTGTGGTGTTTTGCTCATCAGTCAATCAGTGTTCAGTTTGGAGTATTGCACAATGTTTTTCCTGTTGATGAACTTTAAGTTTCTGTTTTCTTTGTTGGCTGTTCACCCTGTCACCTCTTCTTCCCCCCAGTTTTTCCCAACCACACTGGAAATGTTAGATAATATGACATATGACTCACAGGATTTTCCAGAAAAACACCTCACACACTATGAAAGCTCACTTTTGCCAGTGCAATGAAAAAAAAAGATCCTGATAAGTATTATAATGATAAACATTATCTAAGTCATTGCTTAGAAGGGTTAGCATTGTTTTTACACAGTCGTTGTTTTGAGAAAGTTTATCATTATTCTGACATACTTAGTCATTATTTTAATAGAGTTTCTTATTATTTTGAGATACAAAGTTATTATTTGGAGAAAGTTTCTTATTATTTTTGAGAAAATAAATGATTCATTTGATTATCATTAATTAATTATTTTGAGATGGTCATTATTTTTAGTGTTCAATATTTTGAGAAAGTTTCTAAATTTTTGAAGATTTTATTGTTATTTTAAAACAGTATCATTATTTTGACAAAGTTTATGATTATTTTGAGATACTAAATCAATAATACATTTTTTATTCTGAGATAGTCATTATTTTAAGCAAATGTCTCATTATTTTGAGACACTTTAATTGTTATTTTGAGATACTAAGTCATTATTTTGAGGAAGTTTTTCATTATTTTGAGATAGTCATTATTATGAGAAAGTTTTGTTATTTTGATATACTAAGTCATTATTCTGGAGACACAAAATCATTAATTAGAGAAAGTTTTTCATTATAATGACTGAACAGGATTTTTGGTTTTAATGACACTGGCTGACACTGTCTTCTATAAGACTGCAGGTGTGTACAACAGCTGACGTAAAGGTTTTTATGAGGATGTACAGAATATTGACATCAACTTGTCATGATGATCAAATGTGAGTGGTTTGTCCCATCAGTAACATTTGTAATGTCTGTCTTTCTGAGAGAATCTCCTCACTGTGGGCTTTGACATTTACTAGAGGACACTCCAGCCCCTCACTGCTATCATTCTCCTCCTATAGTGGAGTCCTCACAGGCCGACCAGGAGCTTAAGGATTGGATACTGCACTCTGGTCCTCCAGCCCCTCACACACACACACATACACATACACACACACTCTTCTCCCCCAGGGGGATAAGCCGGGGGACTGTCTACACTAACGACCAGCAGAGCCTCTCCTTAAAGTCACACTCAGTAATTGCTGCCAGTATACGACCTTCAAGTGGGGTCAAGGGATACGTAATTTTAATGACAACTTTTCCTCTCCCCCCGCAGGCCAATTTTGTCTTTTGGCAGAAAGAGAAAGTTCCATCGCCATCTTTCCACAAAAAATCTGGAGAATCACCTTCGGTAATAGGTCAGAAGGGAGCCCTCCAAATCTAAAGAATAGCTGGGCCAAAGAGTATTGACCCTTCTTATTATTCCACTGAGAGTTAATGGAGATTACTTAATTCAAGCGCCTATTCATTTAGTCGGAATATAAAACAAGAACAGCAGCAGTCAAAGAGCTGGGACTCTGGTAATAGGCAGTCTCATTCTCTCTGACTCTGAACAGGAAATAAAAGACAGTGGCCAGTGGCAAGTGGAAGATGGAGACAGCGATCAAGGAGGAACTACGGCTTTAACTTTAAGAAACACTAAACGGTCATATATGATTTGTGTCATTTCATTGAAACAGGTCAGTAAAAATGTAATGCAACATTGTGAATCAAAGACTGTAATATAAAATCACCCACACACTGCCAGTTTATCTCCATCTACTGTATATGAGAGGACTTAAATCACACCTGTGTCATCTATTAAAAAGTTTATCTTACCTTGCACCTACGCGGGAATGTGGCTAAATCCAGATTGTCTTTGCTATTCATGTCCACTACTGTGCCAGCTTCATAAACCATCAGATTACTGATTTCATCAGCTGTCTTTTTATGACACCTCAGACCTGATATCCACTGGGATGGACACTCAGGTCTCTACTTTTGTGAATCATGCGGCAGAGTGCACATCACAGTCATCTCCTTTAAACACAGGGCTCTCCCCGTCATAACACAGTGACAGTTTGGGAAACCTGTGGAGAGTTCCTCAGATGAAAGTTCCATTTTTTGGACATGGTCCTATTCTCATATTGTGTCTTTGGGTGATACATATAAAATGTAAAATACACAATAATACAATTGTGGTGGGAGAAAAAATCAATACGGCATATTATTGCGATATTTTTTGGGTGGTAACACTAATGTCACGCAACACCTTTTTTTTTTCATATATATTGTAAATATTTGAAATGCAAATTTAACTTTTGGTGGCCTAATAAAATAATATAATCAATTGCTTTTCAGTCTATTAGATACATTTTGCTGAAATAAAAATGACTACAGTGAGATTCAGAGACTGAACATTATTTTATTAGATAAAACAGATGGTGACAAACTTACTCTTTCACAAAAATAAATCACAATGTATTTTATCATGTTTTAATGATGCATGATAATATTAGCAAGTCATTTGTATCAGCCGATACTGGCTTTAAAATGAATCGGAATCGGCCAAAATGCATACAGTGAAGAGAATTCTAATTCATGTCTCAATCTGCGGGTTGGCCACATGTTATGATGTTAATTCCACTACAGAAGAGACTTGATGATCCTTTAAATTAGGTGGGGGAAAAAGTGGATATATCGATATTGGTATCGATTATTGGCCAAATAAGTTGTTATATATCAGCATATTGGATAACGGCAAAAAAAATCCAATATCGTGCATCCCTAATATATATATGCAAATCTCCCGTTCCACCACATCCCAATGGTGACCTATTGGATTGAGATCTGGTGACTGTGGAGGCCATTTAAGTACAGGGAACTCATTGTCATGTTCAAGACACCAGTTTGAGAAGATCTGAGCTTTGTGACATGGCGCATTTTTCCTGCTGGAAGCAGCCATCAGAAGATGGGTACACTATGGTTCCTGTGACACATTTCACTCGTGCTCGTAAAAAGTACATTATCTGTATCGGATACTGGTCAAGCATATATATAGTTAAAGGAGCTGTGTGCAATATGCAAAGGATTGATATAGTGGGAAACCACTATTTGCTATGTCAAGATATTGTGGAGTAACGGTGAGCAAAGAAAGAAGTCACGCTACCTCTATGTGCTGTAATCTGAACCTCTGCATTTGTTGTTGTAGTAGACAGTCTGGCGGTGTGTGAATTTGAGTCCTGTGTGTGTATCCTATTGGCGGCCACTCTACACCGCTCTCATATGGCGTTTAACGCCAATATCGGGACGTTGTTGTTGCAGAAGCGTAGCACCCACCCTACGATTCCCTCCAGCTTAGGAATGTTAGCTGTGTCAGCACTGTTAGCCGCTGGCTGCCGGCTCAGCCACCTCCATGTTGAGAACCCTGTGCAGTCACCCTTAATCAGACTCGGAATCACAGATATGCTCCTTTAAGTTTTAACTCTGATGGTAGTTATTTTTTCATTGACAGTTTTACATGTAAACGTCATTGCTGACAATCTGGGAACAGTTGCTTGTTTATTCTTTATATTGCAGATGTGATTCTGCTAATGATACACAAATAAATTAGGGGAACAATACACGAGGGGGAAATGAGGGTTATCCAACGTGCCTGTTGACTTAAACTGTTTTAAAAGCAAGTTTGATGTGCAAGTGAGTAAACAAGTGTCTGTGGTTATTTTACAGCATTCTGGTGCTTGTTGCAAAAAAGTGAACCCGCAGATCTGTTGTGTGTAATTGTGGCTTGACAGTGTGGTGTAGCATCACTCCAATTAGAGAGTGCAGATGGAGCAGATACCTGCTGCCTGCAGATGGCTGTAAAGAGAGTCACCAGAGTAAAGGAAAGGCCAGCAGTACAGGATGCTCATTAATCTTTATTCTGTGGCATTAATGCCATAATCGGAAGAGTTTTTGTTTCTTTTTGTGTGATCACATGTCAGACAAACAAAACAACACATAAGTGTTTGTGGGGTTTTTTAAGAGGTGTATGAGTGTGCCTTCACCAAATTAAAAAAACCAAAATATTACTGACCACAGATGCACTGAACTGTTGACCTGGCTCTCCGCCATGCGCTCCAATTGCGCCTCTTTTAAAGGGAATGAGAGGTGACACTCTGACTGGCTTATTGAATGATACGCCCAAAACACACCCATGACTAATTCACAGAGTAAGTCCAACCCTTTTAGACTCTCTGCCATGGCGCACAGTCTGAAAACACGCTGTCTAACTAGCAAGTGACTGGGACAGGCCCATGCACCGCACGCCTGGCGCTTTGCGTTTCAGACCATCTAAATAGGGCCCTTACTGTGTCACCTTGAGAGATATGTAAATGTTAAAACCTGATTTTAATTACTTTGAATGTATTCTACTTAAGTCGCTACACTAAAAGGGAAAATTTAAAACAGTGCATTTTCACTGGCTAAGAAAAATAAGTAGTTAAAAGAACATGTCACCTCCCAAATGACTGTTTGTATATCATTTTCTCACCCAGCGTTATGGTGAATTTGTAAAGAAAGCTCTGTTTATTTCCATGCCTCCACGGTGAACAAGGTGAACACAAACAAAGAAGAAAGACAAAGAATCCAGAAATGGAGAAAATTCAACACAGCTCCACCTATTGGAAGCTTACGGTGCCCCAAATTCAAACATCCAAAAACACATAATTGAAACCACAAAATATCCCCATACTGCTCGTCCGTAGTGATCCAAGTGTCCTGAAGCCCCGACATAAAAGTTGTTTGGAAAAATGTCATTTGAACTCTGTTTTTAGCCTTACTGTAGCCTGTAGCTCTAACTGCCTCTCTGTACAGCGTGTTCACGTGTGTGTGCTTGAGAGTGAGACCAGCGAAAGCATGTGAACACACATCAACGCGGTGCCCATGTCTCATGGTCTTGTGCAAGCGCACACACGTGAGCGCGGTGCACAGAGAAGCAGTTAGAGCTACAGGCTACAGGCTACAATGACGTTTTTCCAAACAACTTTTTATGTCAGGGCTTCAGGACACTTGGATCACTACGAACAAGCAGTATGGAGATATTTTGTGGTTTCAGTTATGTATACTTGTATCAAAGTCAGCCACTTCTAATTAAAACTTATCTGTGCTGCCTTTAAAACCAGACTCCACTGACAAAATCTTACCTCAACGAACACAGACGATGCTGGTCTCCCTCTGTCTCAATCAGTTAAGCGGGATTTTTACTTCCTCTGCCGTGGGCTCTGCACTGATGCCAAGCCTATGCCGTAACCTACGCCGCAGCCTGACATGTACCTCCCCAGAAATGTAACTTCACATCATGGCGAGGCAGACCTCCTGTCTATTTTTGTGAGCTGAAACCATTTCCCTCAGTGGAAACAAAGCTTTTATTTACTTTTATTTCACAGATAAGAAACAATAAATTGTGAAGACAATAAAACCTCCACAAAATAGCATTTTAAGTCTTGTGTGTGATTTATCCTGGCTTCGTATGGGTAGAGGAAATCGCTGCTTGTCACTAAGCTAATTTATACAATGTACAATGACATAGGCTTGTGCTAATAATGTTAGCATGTTATATTTGCTTGGAAAACGTGTTTAGTATAGGAAGGTTGTTTTGTAACATTACCTTTGTTAAATGTTGCCAATGTCCCTGGCTTCATATGAGTGGAGGAATTCTCCACTAGCCGCTAGGCTAATTTAGACAATGTAAAATGCGATAGGCATGTACTAATAACATTAGCATGTTGTTTTTGTGGGGAAAATGTGTCCAGCAAAGGACTTATGTTTTGTCTGTGAATCCTGTGAGCTATAATGAAGCCAATTTGTGTACTTGTGTTTGAAATTGTCTCTATTAAGCCATGTTTAATGTGTGTTTTAGGGGTATTTTGAATCAACTAAACTTTACAGCACTTCACAGAAACTCCACCGCCGTCTAGTGTTTTGGAGGTGTAACTGCAGAGTGACACAAACACACCACCGCACAAGTATAAATGCTTACAATGGTTTAGGCCACATGTGTAGGCTATGGCATAGGCTCTGCATAGAGCTGACACGCAAGTATAAATCTGCCTACATATTGTTTGTGTGATTGTGGATTTGGGGAATCCAAACTATACCTTTAAGACACCAAAGTCACACAATAACATAAACTAACTAACTGACTAAGGTGTTTATCAAGGTAAAATGACTGTTTTTGTCAATGGAGTCTGATTTTGAAGAGAGCACAGACATGTTTCTCTTTTAGCTCAGACCCCTGTTGGAAAGGTCTGTCTGGTTGGGAAATACTGAACATACTACTGGATGAATCAGACTCAGATTATACTGCAGGAATTGTGAGAGAGTTAACCGGAGAGGCATGTGAGAAATATAAAGTTTTCTTCATGAAGTCAACATAACATATTTGCTCTCCTCCCTTTGCTGGTATAGACACATGCCGATAGTTTTGAGTTATTAACTCCACCCAAATACCACAGAGGTCAATGAAACTTAGTTTATGGTGTTCACAGTACTAAAAAATGACATTTAAAAATTCAACAGCAGCACATCTTTCAGACTTCATGAGAAAACTTTCTACAGTCAGGTCAATAAATCATCCAGAGTTTTTCAGGTACAACCATGAGCCCATCCTATTAGTTTATCATGATTTGAAGAGAAGCAATAATCTCCCTTTATCAACACTACTTTAATTCTCCAGAAATTATTTCTGGGGTAATCATGTGATGATTTGTAATCCACCTGCTCACCCTTGTAAATGAACAATGTCATAGATGATAGAATATCTTCGAAATTTAAGGTCTTAGTTTGATGCCAGGTAGGCTACAAAATGATATTACTGTGGAGAAAAGAGATTGGTGTTGGATTATATTGAGCAAATCTCTTGTGAACATGCTTTTCAGAGGAAAAAAGCAATATATTCTAATCCCTACATTCTGATAAGTTTTAAAATTCAGGGACTTATCGATCGGAACAACACAATAACTTTTTCCTTTGGCTCTCTGGGTAATAAATGCAAATTAAAGTTATGTACATACTATTGAATTAGAGTGGACATCAAAACACCACCTGTAAAATGACTGGAGTGGAATCTTGTGAATATGTTACAGAGAAACAGACCTAACAAGGTCAAGGTATCAGAGTTTACTGTGGCTGGAGGAAAGTGAAGCAAAGGCCTGTTTAACATCAGCTCAGGAGGAAAAAAAAAAACTTTTGCAGAATAAATATGAGCATTTCTTGAAATGGAATAAAAGATGTCTGCACTGTATACTTTTAATGGACAAGGTCTATCTGTGCTGGTTTAATACAGATAACCAAGTAACTAATAAGAATACCGTAAAACTTTAATTAGTAGCCCAGGCTATTATTTGCTTAAATCCCTGACTTTGTGTGAATTCACTGCTTATATTTGGGACAGGCCTTTAATTCCTTTCCCACAACACTGTTGTTCAGCAAAGATGGAAAATACAATCAAATTGTTAATTTGAATCAGTATGAATATTACTAGCAGGTATCATGGGGTGCATACAAATTAATATATCCTGCTTTTGATTTAAAAAATGGTTAATTCCTTGTGCACAGCATTAAAGACATTATTGACATTTCAACATAGCGATAACACAGTGTTGTCCAGCAGACAATACGCAAATTATATTTATGTAGAGTGGATGATTTTCGCGGAAAAATATAAAAGTTGATTTCATGGGTTCTTATGGAAGTTTGCACACTGGGGCGGAACCTGCATGCGGTGAAAAAAGTTCCGCACAGCTGGGCCAATGAAACTGTTTGTTTATAGTCGCGCAGACCTGGGAGAGTCCGAAATCCAGTCAGGCAGGACAGTATGGGAGAAAGGTTGATAAACCTCGTTTCACAGCACCCCGTCCTTTGTGATAAAAGACGGGATGATTTTATGACCAATGAATTAAAGGACAACGTCTGGCAGTCCATTGTCCAGCTTGGTGGCTGCAGTTAGAGTGGTAAGTGCTAAAGAAAGTTGATGCTGACGCTTGTTAAACGTTACCTTGCTAGCTCGCTGCTGCTGCTACTCTCGTCCATGTTCACCCACACCCGTTCACACTGCGTGGACTTGGAACACAACAACGCAAAATTCCGCACCGCATCCGTACCGCGCCTGTGTGTATGGTTTAAATGCGGAAAAGCGCTGCACGAATATTGCGTAAATCCATCCGGCATTTTCGCATCGCAGCAGTGAGAATGAACCTTAAAGCGGGGAAATATCCTAAATATAGTGTACACTGAAATTGTTTTTCTTTAGGTGGCCTTTTTCAGGTGGCTAAAATTAACCAGCAGCATTTGCTCAGTGCCATTTCATTTGATGTACATAAGTGATGCAAGGGTTTTCTATCCAGACGTTATTGTAAACAACCATTTTTATTTGTTCTAATGTTACTTAAAACCGCCACAAGGAACTTTAAACTGGATATGCAAAAGTCTCTCGTTTCTGCTGATGTCTGTGTGTGACCTACAACAGCAAATGAGACCATCGGTGTGAAGATAAGCTATTTCTATTTAGTGTATATCCATACCTTTAGGAAACTTTCTCCGGGTCCGCCCCAGGTCGCTTCCAGGACGAAATGATTTACGGCACTCAGACGGCACACGTCATCTTACCTAGCTCCTTACATTTATTGTGACTCTTATAAATAGTCGCTATTCCTCCTCCTCGACCCGACATCCGCGGGGAGTTAAAATAGCAGCAATCATTGGGTAAAAGTTCTGTGAAAGCACTGGACTCACCAACAGTCAGCCACATCTCAGTCACACAGAGAAAATCCAATCCTCGGGAAGTCAGGAAATCCTTCGGGATAAACGTTTCGTTCGCTAGCGATCTAGTATTTACCAGCCCAATCCTGGCAGGAGCCGGCGGGTCCACGGTGTTAGCTGTCCGGGGAGCCACACACAGAGGCCGCAGGTTGCGCAGATTCACCCCACACCAGCGGGAACGAGGAGAGCAGGGGCCGTGGGGCTGGAACACCTCATTCGGGCCGACGACAGGTACCAGCCAGGCGTCGACAGGGTCCAGCGAGTGCCGAGAAATAAAAAGGCAAGGCACCGCTCCATACTCAGTCCAAGAAGCCGTGGAAGTGCTCGCAAAACAGGCCTTCAGCCTTACCAGCTGACCGCTGTGTTTACTCCGGCGACGGTGGCGCTTATGCCGGAGAGGTGGAGCTGGGGCGCGGCAGAGGTGAGCTGGGATCCCCAATAGGAGTGGGGGCAAAGTTTTCCCGTCTTGTTGTTTCATTCATCCCCAAAACAAACACATGCACAAGCCAGGTAAGCGTCTTTACGACAATACGCGCTAGAGCTCATGGGAAATGTAGGCTTCATTCCGACAAAACACTACCGCTTTTGTCCACAGGGTCGCCAAAATCAACTCAAAATGAAAGGTCCTTGTAGGGGCTTTAAATTTGTTATCAATTCTTCATATGTAACACATCACCCGCTCTGCACATGTGAAAAAGCTGTGAAAGCTGCTAGTTTTTGGTGTAATTCACTGTGTTGATTTCAGCCATTTCAGCACATAGACTGCAAATGCTATTATGAAAATAAACAACACCTTAAACAAAGGTGGAGGGCAAGCACACAAAGAGATATCACTGAGGCTATGATGCTACAGTTACGGTAAAATACAAGATAAGCTGATTAGCTAGCGTACTTTGTTACTTATGGTGTTTATGACACAAAGCATGGAGTGTGACATATGACTTGCAGTTTCTATCATAGTTATACCTCATCTTACTGTTTTAGCAACAACCTTCTATTTTTAACTTTGGGCACAAAATAATGTCTAAAATACTTGGCAAACAGTGTGGCTAAACAATACTGTCATGATATGACTCAGTAAAATATTAAATATCATAAAAATGCCAAATTACACTGGAGAGGGGCTTTGAGTACCATTCTTTGGACTAAAATCAGATTAAACTAGACTAAAATATTGACTAATATGAGTCTATCTAAGATATGAATGAGTAAAATAAGAAAGATGAAGTTGACTTAAACACTCATGCACTTCTAATCTCAAGACTAACTAAAAAAAAACTACCATCTTGCGGACTTATTTATTATTTTTTAAGTTACTGCTCACTCAATTGTTCTGGCATGAAATAACTTCTATACATTTGGGGGTTCTAAACATAATCATTAAAATAACTACAGCCTGAGTAGGGAGAGACCTCAGAAAGTGGCAGTAGACAGTCATTTTAACTATTATTCTGCTGCACTGTGCTGTTGCTATTTCAGTGTATTTCACTTCATGAACATTAACTGTGGTATTTTGGTTTTCTAAAAAAACAGAAGTCAGAAGTCGGCTATAAGGAGGGAGGTGGGGTTGGTAGATGGGTCACAAAACACAGGACTTTCCCCTAGGAGACTTTTGTTAGGAACGGTATAAAACCAAGTGCTTTAAGGTTCGTCGTCACCATGTTTCTTTTCCGAAACCTAACCTACATGACTTTATGTTTATGTCGAGGAGATATTAATCATGGAGGTGGACCAAGATGTCTTCCGGCAGAGCTGCACCACTCCGCACAGCAAACGCAGCCAGTGGGTGTTGATGGACGGCGGAGCACGCAGCGGATAACCAACACTGCCGTTCAGCAACGGACACGCATCTAGTGGAATTCCGGCATTAGCATTCATGGAACACTTATTCATTAGATATCATATGAATTGTTCATCGTATAAGGAAATGTTGACTATAGCTGTACATGCACTTTGCAAACTAAGCTAGCAGCTAGCATTATGATTATCTCCACCTTCTCGTCCAAGTTTGGTCACTTCTGGCTCCAAATATCCATCACTGGCGACAGCCAAAATACCAAACCACAAGCTTCAAAACCTGATTCCGCAAATGAGTGGATGACTTCATGGTGGCTATGTCCATTATTTTTTTACAGTGTATGTTTTAAGTTCTTTTTATTTCTGTTGCCAAGGCAACCTGACCCATAAACACATATTGAAAACTACATGTACATGTATAACATACACATTTGATGTCATTACACATGCCAGCAAACACACACACATACACACACACAGACAATATAATATGCACATAACATAACATGCAAACTCATTCAGTATCATATAATATTATTTCTCCAAGCCTTTAATGATAACCTTGAACAATGCAATTCTGGTAACTGCTACATAATATCTATCGATTCCATCCGGTGTGATTTCCTTGAGTAGCTTGGGCTGAAATTACTTGTGTGTTCAGAACTGAGCATTTCAAACAGACTGCTGTATACCTCAGCAGCAATCAATCAGCCTTAATCCAAAACCAATTTACTCCGCCTGAAGAGGAAAATATCTTTTAATCTCTTGCCGACAATCCCTGATTGCGGTGCAGAGCATCAGTTGACAGTCAAACTGTGCCGCTTAGAATGGGATGTTTATATTGGATTTGCGGTTGCCATTTTTACATACACATGAATGAATAGTCAATTTAATACCTGTGAGTACAGTTTTTCCCTCCCTGATGATGGGATATTGCTTTCCCCGACATCTTTTCCGACAGCGTATCCTTCTCTATCCTCCAAGACACTGTAGCAAAAAAGACAAAAAAGGTCATCACACAGGCCTCAAGAAACACACAATTGTGTATGAAGACACCATCTTTTCACATTCGAACAAATCTCACTCTGGATTAAAGATTTCAATATGAACAGAAATCTTTGAACTATTCATTGTACCTTCGACATTAAGCCATGTGTTGTACATAGGGATTGCTCGTGTTGTACTCCAGCCTTTAAAGCAGAGGTGGTTACCTCTGTCAGGAGCAGGACAATAGTCATACTGAACCCATTATAACCTCTGCCAGAGGAGTTAGAAGGGAGAGATGTTGCACCTTATTCTGTCTATTACCAGTGTGTTTCAGAAAATAAACAATGCATTTGCACTAAACTATACTAGAAATGATTAACCCATTTAATCACACTGCAAATAAAGTTTTTAGTTATAAGGCTCTAAAAATATTACTGAATGATGTATCAATGCATTTCCAGGAAATATTGAAATATTAAGGGTCTCAATGAAATACCTGCAGTGTCACATGTTTATTGTAAATTGACATATGGCCAGAGCTGTTAACTTCTTGGTTGCACCATGAGACAAGAATGGTATGTTAACATAAAGATAGGACATAGATTTTTGGTACATGTTATATTTAAGGTGTCTAGTATTAATATATGCATTTGGAATCACTTAATTTTGTTCAGTGGGGTCACAGAATTAGTGAATATGTTGACAGCAACAATAGTGACTGGTGGGACTGGTGTACATGTACTTATACACATACATAGTTCTTATTCTACCCAACCTTCTATTCTTCTTTTTTAGGTTCACTAAAGTTTTGGACATGTTGGATCTAGGTAGAGCCCCGGACAATGCATACAACTTTACAGTTGTTACTCAAAATGAAAAAGACATGCTGTCTTCAGTGATTGTGATAGCAATGGGTCAGATATTTGACAGGGAGACAGGCCATTTGCCAGACACATATGCTGAACGTATGGAAATAGATCATGACAGGAACAACTTTATCATTGATTATGACCTCTCCTCCAGCCCCTTCTTATTCTGAAGTCGTTGAATACCGCTGCTTTGTCAATGATTTCAACATCAGACACGTGACACCTAAAGCCACCTTTCACGTAAGTATGTAACGCATCCCAGCAGCATCAGTATGTAATGTGTCCAGAAGTAATCTCTGGTGTTATTATGATATGCTGCTGGTCAGCTGGATGGCACCTTTTGGGGCAGTATGATACGCTGCCAGATGGGGTCAGGTTGAAACACGGAAGCATGAAAGCAAGGAAGTCTGTATAGGGTGGGTAGGAGGGGTGGTGGATGGGTCCAAAAAACCTTGGGCTTTCACCCAGGAGCCTAGCGTTCACCTCCCGAATACCAAACCAAAATATTTTTATCTAAATCTGACCATGTGCTTTTGTTGCCTTAACCTAACCATGTGCGTTGTTGACATCTGGGTGTTAGTAGCTTGTCCTGAAACGTCAACAATAAATGCAGAAGCATACCTAGCACATCATATGTGAATGTAAAGGCCACTGACAAAGCAGTGATATATTTATGTATAAACGTTTTTAATATGTAAAGTAGTTACTCTAAAATGTGATAAAGGAGTCCAGTGGCAATGCTGGGGAGTGGCAGTGCCAGAGTTTTAAACGTGTTAATAACTGAGTTTGCATATATAAGAATTTTGATGACTGCAAAGGGGATTATGTTAATTTGGGCAATAAATGGTAGATACAACACATCATCCCACCAGTCACAGTTGTGACTGACCAGCACACTTTTTTGCCTACTTTTCCATTAAGATTTTAAAGCGGAATGATTGATTATTTTAAAGGGTTATAAATGACAGATGATTTGGATAGTTTTATGTCTGTGAAAATTTTGTTAAATATGAGTTTTACTTGAGGTTGCTGGAGAGTGAGAGGAATACCTGCAGATACTAAGTGCTGAGAAAATACACTGCCACCTCCACTGCCAGAAAAAAATACATATATAAATGAGTAAATAAAATAAGAATATTATTTATCATACCATGTCAAATATTTTAAGTCAAGGAAACTAAGTCTGCAGTTGTTTAACAACTCTGAGTTAAGCATTAGCTGCAGCAGTTTGAGCTGTGCAGCACACTAGATCATCATCATGCAGTGATTTTCCCTATATTCACAGCACTAATGAGAGGACAATAGCAACAGTCACAGTCTCCTCTGGCTATGAACAATAACGTGTCAGTCATTTGCTGTAGTACATTTTCCAGTGCAGTCTCTCCGAGCCCCTCACTAACCAAACTAATTGAGGGCCATATGTAAGCAAGTAGTTCTTGCTTTAGAGTAACGCGGGGAGGGAGTCTTACAAATGAGCCCCCCTGGAGGGAAGCACAGCTGAGCCACGGTCAAGCAGAACATCACCACGTAGAACAAGACAGAGCGAGCCAGGGACAGCTCACCCAGTGGTGTCAGCAGCCAAAACTCAACTGTGTGTTTGGCATGAGGATGACACTCAAACTATTTCTTGGCGTGAAAGTGCTAGATGCAGTCAACAGTGTAGAAAGCAGTAATACCTGGTTATTAGATGAGGAAAATTGGTATCAAAGTAACAACATGAGTGCATTTTCATTTGAAGCAGACCCCAAATGACACTGGTTCTTGGAAGTGTTAGTTATTAGATCTTGGCAGTGCAACTTGTTATAATCTCATGAAAAATAATTTAGCCACTTTGTTAGTTTCCATGGTATTTTGTACAGAGCCGTGGACAGAACAGTATTTTAGATGGTAGACAAAAATGACCAGCCTTTCAGCTGTCTTGCAAAAAAAAAATCACATTATCTTGAAAAACTATTTTAAAACTATTTTTTTTTTCATATGCATCAAATTTGACATCAGGGAAAAATACATCAGAAAAAAAAGACATCCAAAAAATGTTAATTGGACCAGAAAACTTAAACTCTGCACAAAAATGCATAAATTATTTCAATTCATTCTCATTACCACTGTGCAAAATACTGCTGCTTTGTCTCGCCCCGTGGCGTGTGACATTGACGCCAAAGGCACCCTTTAACGTCTATATAAGACACACTGGGCTTTCAACTAACTCCACTGTAGCTGTGGCAATAGTTGACACAGAGGGCAACCGACGTAGTACAAAGAATGTGAAAGCCCGTGTCGGGTGGGAGGGAGGGGGGGTTGATGGGTCAAACAAAAACGGACTTAAAATCAGGAGACCGCAGTTCATGTTCAATATGAAACCAAAAGTAAATGTTGTTTTGAGGTAATGTTACATAACTTACATACCTACGTCCCATGTGAAACCAAAAGTCATCGTTGTTTTAACCTAGCGTTATGTAATTTACCTACAGCCATTGCACACTGATGTCACTCACGTTAGTGCGTTAAAATCAATACATTCTCACTCCAACCTATCGGTGGTTTTGTCATGGACTTTCCATGTCCAGATACGACGTGCTAGGTACCCTGGGCATTTTGGTTGTTGATGTTCTGGGACATCGTATCAACTGTTACATCCATCCTCTATTTTCTTAGTACACTTCTGTTTTCACAGGAAATATATTGTTTGCATACCGTCTCTTTCAAAAATAAATACACTACGTCAGTACAACACTGTGAAATGACAGTTTTTTTTCTTCAACATCAAACACACGTAGTTACATTTAGCCATCACACACATGGTTGGGTTTAGGCAACAAAAGCACGTGGTTGGGTTTAGGAAAAAAGGGTTTGTCTTATTGTCATTGAATGTGTATTGTTAGTCGTACAAAATTGCAGTACCTTACTTGTTTACCATGGGCACATATAAGAAGTCTATGGTGCATCTTTCTGCATGACTGTGGAGAAATGTGTGTTAGAATGTATCCCCCAGAAGAATATGAATGAGGAAAGCAACTTTCATGCCCACTAAATGATTTATTTATCATACGCAAAGCTGATTTGGCCTAACGTTGACACTATAACTAAGCTCATAATATTCAAAAAAGGAAGGTTCATCCTCTCTGGAGCATGAATACACAATAAACTTCAATTCAAAAAGATAAAAAAAAAATCAAAAAAAAAAAAAAAATCAAAAGGTAAAACCAGTAGATCGTTAGAATTCCCCTGTGCACATGAGACATTTTTTGCCTGGTGATGGTGATAGGGGAGGATGATCAGCAGGGATCATCTTCTGGGGACAAGGAAATACACCAACCACAAATGTAATGGAAATGCAACCATCTTGAGGTATCATATAATCAAGGCATTCTCATAGAAAAGTTCATCCGTTCATCCTACAAAAAAAGGATGCAGTTGGAATGATATCCTACGAATTTGAGTCCCACAAATACATTAGAAAATGACTTTTGGTAATGTACAGCTACATAATTGACGTAAAATTATGGGGGTTAGGTTTTGGAAAAGAAACATGGTGAGGACATACCTTAAACTGCTTGAGAATAGCCTGCTGTAGTGAACGGCTCCATGTCATTGGTCCGACATCCCATTAGTCCGACGTCCCATTGTTGCTATACGTGATTATACTAGGCTATACTGTATTTGTGTACCATAGAGGATCAGCAAACGCAACAAAAGTAGGCTACTGGTCGAGATACAAGTGTCATAGAGAGGAGAGAATGAAACACCATAACCTCCTGTTATTAACTCTGGGGTCGGGGTTGTGTGGGGAGCGCTCCGCGGTGCTGAACGGCTCCGCGACCAGCTCTGGGTCAGCTGGGAAAGGCTTGAGGCGAAGCAGGCCCACGGCTTATGTGTTTGCCACTTTCTTTTTCATTTTAACCCACACCATGATCTTTTCCTAACCCTAACCAAGTGGTTTTTGTGCTTAAACCTAACCAGACCTTAACCACAGGGCATCATGATGATTTCGGAACAACAGGACTTTGGAACAATGGGTTTAATATGGTCGGAACAATGGGATGTCGGAATAATGGGCTGTCGGACCAATGGGCAGACCCCGTAGTGAACGATGTGATCTTAAAGGAGATATTTTGCCTTGATAGTGGGTGCTTGATGTTGCAGGAGAATTCAGGATGATCCTGGCTCAACTGTTTCTACATTCCAGTCCAACACCATCCAGCAACACATGGTGCTAGCCAATCTGGGATGAGGAGAAATAAAGGAACTGCAATTGGCCTGAATACTCAATGTCTAAAGAAACTGAAAGACCACAGCGTTTATTTCTCTGTTATCCAATTAAACATTGCAGTATGGTTTCCTTTGATATTGATTCATAGAAGAGGTCAAAGGTGTTGAGTTCAACAATAGTTGATGTAAAAAGCAAAGAGTGTAACACCTATTGACTGGATGAATAATGAGCTGAACAGATGCCAATAGAGAGGGCAAACAGTGTCCTCTACCCTAAACAGCCTGCCCACCCTCACTTTCTCTCTGTTTTTCAGCTTCTAAGCAGAGGAATGGTTGATTAAGAGGAGGCTTGTGGGTGGCTGTTGTTTTACTCCCTATTGATCCTCGGAGCACAACTTTCCATCATGCAGAGAAGGCCAGGGCCAAAGACGACAGCTAATTAAGATGGCTAATCACTTCATTTCACAACGGCTGCAGGCTCTGTCACTCTTCTTCCCAGCACCTGTTGTTTGGTATCAGTGACATGATAAAAATAAAGCTGGAAATTTCTAACATACTGATCAGCAGTAATGGTAAGAAAATCAGGGGCAGAAGGGTGGCACACAGCTTAAGACAGGCCTTTAAATTCTGCACACCTAGGATAAAATAGCCTGCCACTGATGGATCTTATCTGATTAGATCCTGACAGAGCCTAGTAAACTACAGTAGGCCAAAATAAAACATTCTAATTGGTCATGACACATGTTGGTGACTTGTGAGAAAAAGCTTTGCAAAGTTTGAATGTTCTAACAAGAAGAAACCTAGTGGTTTCTGTGCCTAAATCTAATGACACGATAACCACAGCATTGTTAAAATTAAAAGTTTTTACTGGCTGTTTTGCATTTTGATTTTTTTTAATTTATTTTTTTATCTTTTTGAATTGAAATTTACGGAGTGTATTCATGCTCCAAAGAGGATGAACCTTTCTTTTTTGAATATTACAAGCTTGGTTATAGTGCCATTGTCAGGCCAAACTATCAGCTTTGCATATAATATATAGGTTATTTCATGGACATGAAAGTTGCTTTCGCCATTCATATTCCAAGGGGGTTACACTATAAACTCTCCACTGACATGCAGAGTGATGTCCCATAGTACAAGGTTAGTGAGAAGGACAAAGAACCATAGAGCTGCCCATTCTGCAAAACTTGGTGGTCTCAAGTAGTCCAGTAGGACGTAGGTTGGGGTAGTGGATTGGTCACAAAACACAAGACTTTTCCCCCTGAATATCAGTGTTCAAAACCATGTGAAGTTTGAGTGAACTTTGTTTGATTTAAAGATACATCATCACCATGCTTTTGTTAAACCTACCCTCCGTAACTTTACGTTAATTGCGTAACTGTACATCAAAGATGTAGCGTCATTCCTGGGGCGCAAATTTGTAGGATTTTATACAAACTGTTGTGCATGCATAAGTTGAAAGTCTCAGTACCAGTGGATTTGGTTTATCAAAGATGTAACGCAAAAGCAAAGTAACACATTAGCCTTCACAAAATAATGTCGGTTAAGATTCTCAGTCATCCAAGTCATGGTAATCGTAAATGCTAATATCGTAGGCAACTGGACTAGCTTGCGTTTCTTGAAGACGTTTCGCCTCTCATCTTGGATGATATTATTAGCACTATATTAGCACTTACCTTCACAAAATAAGCACAGCAACAAGCTTCACATAGGTCAGACCACTGTTTAACTGTATAGGCTCTAGTTTCGCTCTAGTTTCGCAGACCGGGCGAGGTGGGGGTGCAGCGCACCTGCGCTTCGCCAACTGGGTGTGGCCAGGCGGATTTTGCAAGTTGGGCACACCGTGCTCCTGGCGCAGCTACTCCTCTTTCCCACCTCCGTCCCTCCTACCTGTGCAAGTCGGAAAGAGGGAGGAGAGAAGGCGTGGAGTGGGTTTTACACACATCACACTAATCAAATGAGCCCCTCTCCTCGCCCTTAAATGCGCCGTGCGAAGGCGTAATGAGAGTTTACTCAATTCGCCATGGCAGAAGAGAGCAACAGCGTCAGACGGCCAAACTTCTCCCAGGAGGAAACTGATGCTTTGATCCGGGAGGTCCAAGCTCGCAGTGTCCGAATATACGGAACTGCGAGCAGACCTCCACGGGCTGATGATGCAAAGGTAGCCTGGGAGAAAGTCACCACAATTGTAAATCAATGTTGTGTTTCTCTCGTGCGCGCGCGCTCTCTCTTTCTCTCTCGCAGTATCACTCTGTTTCTTTTCTTTTGACTTTTCTAAGATGACAGATGCTGAATATATACTCCCTATCTGATGCTGTGGCTGTTTGTGGTTGGCTGAGAGGGATGTGAACTCATTAGTCTGCAGCTGTGTTAATCAAATCAGGTTGGGTTTCCATTACGCGTGCCAAACATGCCAAACGGTGCCAATCCCCTTTGATCTGACATCAGATGTGACGGGACAGTCGATATAGAGATACATTTATGTGCTGATTGCAGATAGTTGCATTGAATAGTGGTTTTTGTGGCTATTTATTGCATTGTTAATGTGCGTGATATTCTGGAAACCTGCCTGTGAGGTTTACACCAGCTGCACTCCCCCTGCGCTGACAGTAGACGTGGTTTCAGTTGGCGAGCTTTTAGCGCACCTTCGGCGAAGCCTTTTGGCACGAAACTGTCACTGCGCCAAGCTGGATCTGTCGACACCTCCCCCTGCTGCGCTGCCACACCCATCTCAGCGCACCTCGGTCTGGCAAACTACCAAACTGAGCGCACCTCAGGTTGCGCTGCTCGAAACTAGCCCTGCGCGGTGTTTGCCACCCTACGCTGCGCCGGGAAACTAGAGCCCTATATCTTTAAATGCAATGGTTAAAGCTGAAAATTACAACAGAAATAACCAAGTTTGCTAATTTCATATATTTCCATAATTGAAATCAATCGCTGATTGTCTACCTGGAAGTAATTGTTGTTGTCAGTTGTTGTTAGAAGTCATGGTGATTCTGTCTATATCGGCTTATCGGCTGATAAGTGACAAGAGAAGCAAAAAAAGTATAGACAAATAATGATGTTGCCATGCTGGTTGGGTGTCAGATCAGAAGAAACTCATGTGTTGTTCTGGAAGGCAGTTACAACATAAAGCAGAAAAAAAGGACATGCCGAATTGCAAATAAATGCAGCCACACAATTACGTAGACAGAGAGACATGTACAAATACACAGAGTGTCATGGCGAGCGCAGTTGCATCATTTTGTGGCCTCTAATGTACAGACCTGCAAGGGTTTGATGGGAATCGTGTCGTCAAACTGCAAATTAGGCATGTAGCGCATGCTGCTTTGGGGTTCAAAGCCCCTCAGGATGAGAGGGCTTTAACTCAGACGCAGCACACAGCAGAGGATAACATGGTTGATGTACAAGAAAACTCAAAGTCTTTACATCTTACTCCGCTGTCTCCTTTTTATTTTTTTATTTTCTTATTTTCGCAGAGAGCACAAGTCCTCCTCCTTCATGTTTTAATTGACTGCTCTCACAGAGTGTCAGGGGACCCTGCACAACAGTTTGCCAATCCCCCTGTGATCATCACACCCCAACCCAGCCTCAGAGGGACCAGCAAAACTTAGATACTGCTCCATTATATCTGTACGTCGCTGGCAACAACTGCCAAGGAATACATTGCGAGACAAGCTTGTTATACAGTAAGAATCCAGGAGGAAGCGAGTCACCTCAGTCCTTTTCAGAATCACTCTCCGTGAGGTATTGGATGCTGCTCTTTATGTCAAGTGGACTTATTCTGATTCTTAGAGAAAAGGGAGCAAAACATTACTCAACCAGTGAAGGTGGTGGAGTGTATTTATGCATGGCAGGCACAAGATCACCAAGTGCAGCATTTCTTTCTTTTTTTTTTTTTTATACCCCACCAAAGCGATATTGATAACAGGGAACTCCATCTGGAAAGCCGACCCCAGCCTCGGTGTCACTCCCATCATTTATTTGCTCTTTTGACCATTCTGAAAAGTGATTTGTGCAGCGGGATAAACACAGCGGAGCTAAGCCCCAACCAGTGCTTATGAAAGGAAACTGTTAGGGAATGATTTCCCACCTGGATTCAGCCTGGATAAGCAGTTTGAAACGGCAGCTGCTCGTATACTGTTGACTGCATTACCAAGCCTGTGTGTGTGAGGCCGCAATATTGCATCGCTCCTTCATTGTCTGATGCAGGAGTGCCACTGCACCACGGCTCTACTGGGGGGGAGGGAGGGAAAAAAAGTCTAAGAAAAGAGTGTGAGAAGTTGAGTTAAATCATGCCAAGTTGTAGAACATACAAACTTAGTGAGAGATTATAGCTGGAGTCACTTCACATCAGGCAGATCCACCAGGGAGCTAATAGAGACAGGAGAAACAGGAGGAGCTGTCTCTTCTCACTCTTATCCATTGGGGGGATTGATATGCTGGAAAAAAAGGCAGGGAATCACAAAGGATAAGGCTGAGAGATCCAGGCTTCGCTACACATTGGGCCTGTCATCTTCTGTAGCCATTTTGATATTTCCTCCTGTCTTAGGCTCCTCTCAGATTGGCTAAGGGCTGTTTTCAAATGCACTCCACTGATCAGTCTGGGGGAGGATGAAGACAAGGGAAGGTTTTGGAAATCCGAAATAGTTGACTGATAAAAAGGAGAATGTGATATTTAATGTCCTTACATGTCAGGTGTCAGTTGTCAACACACTGTAGCTGCCTGCCTTTGAATGAGAATTTATTTTAGCGATACTGTGGGTGACACATCTAATAGGCATTTAGCTATCATTGTTGCTTTGACTGTGCTGCCACTGCTGAAGTATACATTTAAATGTTGGCACATTCTCCAAACTGGATGAAACTGTGCGGTTGAAAAGGCGGAGGGAAAGCAGGATAATTGGACTCCTATGGATGGGAAAACCGCAGGATGTGGCAAATCTGAGCAATGAGCCCCGTGTCAGGATGTATTAAATGGAGCTAGGTCATCTGTAATTATGCCCCTGTTGCAAGGAGGAAGACATATGATCATTGTGTCGCAGTTTTGTGAGCTTTTCAACCTCCATTTTTGATGTGAAGGCCCAGGCCACCAGAAGGAAGCCCACTGCTGACTCAGACCTGCTTCTCTTTCATTTTTGAGATTGTTTTCCCACATTGAGAGCTGATTGGTTGATCCCCTCCACCTCTGTGTATGCACAGTGGGCAGATGGCTGTCCCCAGAGTCTTACCTTTTCTATCTTTATTGGTAGCAGCGCAGCAAAGAAATGCCCTTCAGTCATTCTCTAAAGCAAGGAGCAAATAATCTGTGCTGTCTGAGGAGAAACTTCACAGAAACAGCCTTCCTGGAATAATTGCTTCAAACAAATGAGCTCTTGAAGGTCCATTAGGCAAGTATTGTTCCCATCAAACAGTGTGTGATGCTGAGGGTTGCTCAGAGGGCCGGTGTGAAACAGATGGGGCCATGTTGTCCACATTTCAAAGGAGAATTCAAATGCTATCAAGGACTGTATGATTACCTCAATTTACAGACACACTATGTGTTTATATCATGCAAAGATCCAGAGTGATCTCATGGACTGTCAGGAGATGTATGACTGTGATTACAGAAAAAAAGTCAAAGCTGAATAATATTCAGGAAATCTTGCAATTACCATTTTTAAATGATATATTATGTGTTATATAAATGTATTTTTTCCACTTATCCTGTTGGGGGTCTTGCCTAATGTGGGGTGGGGTACATCCTGGATGGGTCATCAGACTATCACAGGGCTGACAACCATTCACATTTTCGAAAATGGAAATCATTGACTGAAGAGAACTTGGCACAGTAGATGAAAAAACGCATTTCTGTTTCTAACTCTCCTGCCGAGTAGTTACTACGTAGTAGCTCCTCTCTGGTTAGCCATGTCTGTCTGTGTCTCTCTGTTTCTACTGCTACATGATGGTCACTCAGCGTGTATTTGGTGAGTTAATCTGCGTGTCCAGTCTCTGACAGAGTGCAGATATTTCGCCCTCTTGTAGTTTAGGGTCAAATTACAATTAAATGTACTCTGTGTTTTTGTTTTGTTTTGTTGTATTTCAACAGTATTGAGGTCTTTTGATTGATTCATTTACTTGGTGACTCTAAATTGGTCGTAGCTGTGCAGGTGAGTGTGAATGTTTGTCTGTCTCTATGTGCCAGCCCTGTGATAGTTTGGCGATGTCAGCTGGGATAGGCTCCAACCCCCCTGCGACCCCATGATGAATAAAAGTATATACATATTATATATATATATATATATATATATATATATATATATATATATGTATATATAAAGGCATGCCGTTCAGGAAATTATCATATATATAATATGACATTTGACTATAAGGAATGAATGAAAGTCTGAATATATTGAATGAACCTCGAATATATGGAATGAATGTCTGAATATATGGAATGAATGTCTGAATATATTAAATGAACCTCGAATATATTGAATGAAAGTCTGAATACTGAATGAACCTTGATTATATGGAATGAACCTTGAATATATTGAACGAAAGTCAGAATATATGGAATGAAATCTGACGTCATCAAGGCACTAGCGCCATCTTGTGTTTCCTCCATCCAGCTTGTATTGGATGCTGCAGCAAGAACACAGTGAATATGAGTGAGTCGGCGAGAGACATAGTGGCCGCAATTATATGCAATGGAGACATAGTAATTTCCACATTGGCTAATGCATGTGATAATGTTAACCATACCCAGTGCCGCAGTATGGTATGAGGTGCTGTTTGTAAAGTGGCTTGCACTGAAATTAACAGCAACATTTTGTCACATTTAGCTTCAAACATTTAAAAAAGTGGTGTGAATTTTTTAAAGGCACTTTTTACTGCATTTACACCAATATTTTAAATATGTTAAATATAATGTCACAGTTAAATCTAAATATTAAATGTTAAACCTAAATGTTAAATCTAAATCTAAATGTGCTTGGTGAAACAAAATATTTAGCAAATATGCAAATGGACACTGCTGGTCAGCAGAAATACCAAAATAAAAGCCTGGGTGGTCATACTGTGTTTTGTTGGGAATAGAATGATGTTATATGTTTTACTATAAGTTGTGTTTCACTATATAAGTTTTAGATGTGTGAACAATGAGAATACTGAGATGATTTCAGCTGATCTGAATGTGTTTGCGTTGCAGAAGTGGAGAAGTACAAGAGAGGAAGAGACATGAAGTCTGAGGAGCACATACCGCAATGCTTAGATAATTAGTTTCATATATGGTAAAAAGAATAGAAAGTGATATACAGATAGTAAGGTACAGCACGTGTAGGGAGTTGTGTTGTTCTCTTGTCTTTCAAAACAGGAACCACGCCCCCACCGCCAGCGGGAAGGAGTCAGATTAACACGAGGCAGGGGCGTGGTGTGGTGAAGGAGGAAGTGGAACTGCCAATGAGAAGAGGACAACGCCTTGCGTGCACAATGACACTCTGTTACGCTCAAATATACTGGGTCAGGGAAAGGACAGGAGGTCAGACTTCGTGAACTGACACACCTTTGTTGTTCGTCAGGGACGTGAAGTTGAGACCCAGAGCTCTGTAATTTTATTCCTTTACTGCTTAATAAACTACATTAACTGAGACTGAATATCTTCTCCTATTGCTTCATTAAAGAACACGCAGGACTGAGCTCACACATAGTACATTAGAGAGTAGGATGAGACTCTTAGTCCATCAGTTTATAACATTGTCGTTTATTACATAGCAATGATGTGAAGGTGATGAAGGAGACTCCACTGACACCATCTTGCTTGTATACAGAAAAGATTTATTACAAGAAGTACAGCATCAAATCAAGCATCTAGATTGCCTGTGAGTGTGTTTGAAGCCAATATGAACTGCTCTGAATATCAGCTCAATTTACCCTGCATATATAGGTCGGTTGTTTTTGTGAACTTTGAGACAAAATGTGACAGGTGACAGAGAGACAATCTAGATGGAATCCAACCTTTCAACCTAGCTTATCTATCCTTGACCTAGGCCATAATAAAGTCTCGGCCTGGGCCCCTAACTGATCATAACAGACCCTGTCATCACATAACATGTGGCACGTCAGATACTACAGCATCAAATAATGAATTAAAACCAAACTAACCAGAGAAAATGAACACTTGAACATATATCAGCGTGATAAGAACTACCTAAAATGACAGAAACCATGTATGTATGTGCTCTATGGTGGATACTGTCGCCAACAATAAGTTTGTTTTCTAACTCGCGTAGCATATGCTCCTTATGTTAGCATGTAAGCGATATTAAACTAGCTAACGTTAGCTTACATGCTAATATAAGGAGCATATGCTACGCGAGTTAGAAAACAAACTTACCGAGTGCTGTAGTGGCTCTATGGTGGATACTCTTGCTCTATGGTGGATACTCTTGCTGTCACCAACAATGCACTGCTGAAATTCTGAATTGCGGCCAAAACGGCTCTTCCAATGTTTTCAGCTAAATCTTCGGACATGTTGGCATGTTGGCAAGGAAGGATGGGACACTAAAAACTCAAAGTACATGGCAAATAAAATTTCCCCAAACATGGTTTTGTCATTTTAGGTAGTTCTTATCACGCTGATGTATGCTCAATTGTTCATTTTCTCAGATTAGTTTGGTTTTAATTCGTTATTTGATGCTATAAACACAGTCTGACCACTCAGGCTTTTATTTTGGTACTTCTGCTGACCGGCAGTGTGCAGTAAGTCAAGTTCATGTCGACAAGAAAACGTCCAGATTTTTTTTTTTTTTTACTGCAAACAAAGTGGCAAATATTATCTTGGAGGACATCATTGCACTTGGTTGACTATTTTTCTATTATCTTAGATGTAAATATTGCATGTTTCTTTCAGATAAAACACATTTTTGACTTGTGAATGAGTCAATGGAATTTCTTGCAATAATGAAGAAATACTGGCAATCATGTCCACCTGGCACAAACCACATGTTTTGGACAACTGTGAAGTGACAGAATGTTCCACCATCATGACTCTTATATTGCCAGATTCCAGAGAGTCTCCCCTCTTCATATATGGCAGAATATGTCAACTTCCAACTTGCTATGGTGAGATACATGTAAAAATGTAAGAATTTAGTAACGCAGATTTATTTTTTTCATTGATATAAAAATCTATATAAAATACAGGCACATAGAAGGACATGGGATGATGGCAAATCTGGGTAGCCCAGATTGTCCTGAAAAAAACAAGATATAGCATGTGTATGTTTACAATGACTGTGATATGAGCTTAAAAGTAAAGGCAGTAAAAAATACCCCGAAAAAGGCCTAGGGCCCAAAGGGCTAGCAGCAAACTGGTGCCATGGTGGACACTTCCACACCTCCTTGTTTGTCCAAAAATGCACAGCTCTGGCTGTAGATTTTGCCATGTTGTTACCAGCCTCTAATGCTTTCAACTTCTGGGTCAAAGCCCGGGAGCATGTACAGAGCTCCTAGGCCAGTTTGGGTCTGACTGACTATATACATGCAGGACTAATTCGACTCCCATTCACATTATCAGGGTGTGTTAGTCTGATTTTGAGAAATATGCTTTTTAGCATTCGCATTAAATATTCACAAAACACATAATAAAATGTTGTTTTCCTTTTTGTTTGTACATTCAAAGTAAATATGAGCTTTTTGGAAATGACAACCGATAAACATTTTATGGATATAACAAAAACTTACCTCACTTTCTTCCAATTTCAGTTCTCTTCAAGGGAGCTAACTGTTCTCCAGCAACGTGCTGTCCTGTCACATTGCTGTGGTCACCACGTATGTATAAAGAGAACTGGATACGGTGTTAGAGATGGGGCCCTGTTTATGCTATGAAAGTTGCTCAGTAGCGCATGAAACCAAAAAAGCTCAGTTCCCACAGTATGAAATGACCCTAATCTTCCTCATGATGGGGTCCATAGAGCAGGCGCACTAGAGACTTGCATGGCAGAGCACAGCTGAGTGGCTAACTTCCAGTTTATCCCTCTGCTAACTTGAATAGACACAGAAATAATTTAGTCATACAGATCTTTTAGACTTTGTGAATGTTATCAGACCAAACAGATAAAAATTGTAAAAAATTTATGGGGATTTTAAAACAATCCCTTTGACATCTACTTTAGTCAGCCCTAGTCATTGTATATAGTGGGAAATCTGTTCAAATTCCAAAATGTTTTATGTTGCACACTGATCAACTAAGCCTGAGCGCATTATGATGACATTTAGAGTGTATTATTAGTAATGCATTAGGCCTAAATGCATATTAATTGTGAAGTCAGAATCAATGCAGCCAATTAAACTGTACACCCAGGACAGTTTTCTATAGGGTGCCATTTGTAAAGTGGCTCACGCTGAAAATAACATCAACATTTTGCCACATTTAGCTTCAAACAATGTTTAAAAAATGTTGTGAATTTTTTAACATCACCTTTTACCACATTTACAGCAATATTTGTTAACTTAAATCTAAATATTAAATCTGGCACCTAAATGTTAAATGTTAAATCTAAATATTAAATCTAAATCTAAATGTTAAATCTAAATATTAAATCTAAATGTTAAATCTAAATGCTAAATCTAAATCTAAATATTAAATCTAAATGCTAAATCTAAATCTAAATGTTAAATCTAAATGCTAAATCTAAATCCAAATGTTAAATCTAAATATTAAATCTAAATCTAAATGCTAAATCTAAATCTAAATGTTAAATGTTAAATCTAAATGTTCTGGGTGAACCTAATTATTTAGCTAATATGCAAATTCACGCTGCCGGTCACCGGAAGTACCAAAATAAAAGCTTGAGATGGTCAGACTGTGTTTATAGAATCAAATAACTAATTTAAACCAACTTATCGGGGGAAATGAACACTTGAACATACATTAGCGTGATAATAACTACCTAAAATGACAAGAAACATGTTTGGAGAAATTTAATTTGACGTGTACTTTGATATTGTAGTGTCCCTTCGGAGGGCTTGCCTTGTTGTACACTTCCGGCTAGAAAACCAGCAGACTTTAGCTACGTATATATATGAATATCTCACATTTTTCACGTCACTATACCACCGTTTAGACTAATCAGATGTTTATACAGTCTATAAACACAATGATTGAACAAACATTACTATTTCTGTGTGCACGTTTTGTAAATAATAATATGGTTATCATAGATTAGCTGGGCTAACCATTAGCTGTTAGCTCCGTTAGCCGTGTCTGTAATGACTCATTAACTCTTAAATGGTCCGTCTTAGTTACAACATGATTGAGCTAGCAAAACAGTTTTGTGTTGCAATGTGTGGTATTTATTCAGTTTTGGGAAATCACGATGTCTAGAAAGCATCAGTGGCCGCAGCAGCAGCAGCAGCAAAGCTAACATCTGTTAAAAGCCTCCCATTGTCGGATACAACATGAAACTACTCCAGTTAGCTCAATCATGTTGTAACTAAGACATCCGCTGGAAAAAATATTTTTTTCACGGATCGTTTAGAGTTAATGACTCATTACAGACACCGCTAACGGGGCTAACAGCTAACAGTTAGCCCAGCTAATCTACAATAACCATGTTATTAATTTCAAAACGTGCACGCAGAAATAGTAATGTTTGATCAGTCATTGTGTTTATAGACTTTACAAACACCAGACTAGTCTAAACGGTGATATAGTGATGTGAAAAATGTGAGATATTCATATATGTAGCTAAACTCTGCTGGTTTTCTACCCGGAAGTATTTGTAAACAACAAGGTGATTCCCTCCGAAGGGACACTAACAACTTTAATATATTTCTATTTCTAAGTTAACCAATATTGCTGTAAATGTGGTAAAAGGTGACGTTAAAAAATTCACAACACTTTTTTAAACATTGTTTGAAGCTGAATGTGGCAAAATGTTGATGTTATTTTCAGGGCGAGCCACTTTACAAATGGCACCCCATAGTTTTCATGTTACCATAATCAGAATTTCAGTATGTCAACTGAAACAAAAACAGATGCAAACCCCACGCTCAATAGCTAAATATAAATACGAATTGGACAGTTAAATCTGTGACTCATCTTGGGTTGAATGGTATATGATGCAGATAATGGTAAAAAAAAAAAGAGTTTATGGATGTCAGCTGCTCAGTGGGAAGCTCACTGAGTAACCTGTCTTTGATATACAAACTGGCTTTTATTCATTCTCTTAATTTCCCCAATGTTTATATTTGACATTTAAAATCCAGCAAAACTTAATTCTATCATCTGAACGGGCTGCTATGAGGCCCTGCGCAGCTGTCGGAGTGTGTGTTTGTGTAGGTGTGCGTTGCTGCCCTGAAGAGAGGCTAGAAGGAACAACTGAGGGACGCAGTGAGTGGAATATCAGTGTAGTTTTCAAGTGCATTTTTGAACATGTGGAAATGAGGCCGCAACTTATTACAAAAGTTAAAAATAAGGATTAGTGAGTTGTTTTAGTAGACGTATCTTGTATAAATTCCTCTCTGCAAAATGCAAACTTTGGTTTGCAAAATAAGATCATTAGGGTTGAGCAGAATACTCAAATTATACAGTATAGTAGAATATGAATTCTCAACAAGTAAAATGTGTCAATATCTTTATCTCATGATAAAGGGAAATCCTTATTGGTGTAGCTGTGTTTCATCTCTTACTCTTGTAATCATAAATGATCTTAAGGTTAATTCTGAGATTATTCTGTAAATAGTTTTCTAATAAATAATAATTAAAGCAACTTTTGATCAGCAAATCTCAATCTCAGGCTTAAAATAACAACTTCAGATTAGGCCACACCCACTGCCACTTGTTGCCAAGGTCACCTCATGGCCCATGGGGTTCGTTTGGCAGCCATCTTAATTAATGTTGATGCTAATGACAAAAAAAAAATCTGATTTTACTTCTGAACCAGACAACATACAAAGTCAAATGAACTCACTTTTTCATATAATTTTGACACCAGGAATCAAATGGAAATGTCACTGGCATGGTACAACCTATGCTATTTTGTTTCACGGTTGTTTCCTGCAATAGCAAAATATAACTGGTTTATCATCTTACATCAGTCTAATAGTTATTAAATGGATGAGGTCTATGACACTAAGATGAATCCGTTTCAGGTTGGTGAGGAGGACCTCAAATGAGACCAGGTACCTGATGAAGTGTGAATAACGTTGAGTGTTGTGTGGCTTATGTTAAATAAGTTTTACAGTGTCACTTATATATAATATTACAGCTTTGTTCAATACAACTAGTCCATACCCATTGAGTGCACAGTTGCCCACGTACAGTTTCACATGTTGTGTGTTTGGGATACAGATAAAAAAAAAAAAATCTTAAACTTTAAGGCTTACCATACCATGACTTAGTCATACCAAAAATTAGGGAAAAAAACAAACATTCGGCCACAGGGGGAGCCACAGCGATCGGTCGCATTTTAGCCATTTTTATGCATTTTTCTGTTGTTATAGCGCCACCCAGTTGCCAATTAGAGTTAAATTTCTCCAGTCACCTTGAGGCATCCTGTTCTACATATCTACCAAGTTTAGTAAAAATCGATATGGTGCTTAGGCTTAGATAAAAAAAAAAAAAAGCTCTCTAGCGCCCCCATTTTGTTTGACTGGGTCAACAATGGAGGGGTCCCCTCAGATTATATGTGGTCATATGCCTACAAAGTTGCGTGGTGATCGATGAAACCCTTGAGATGTTATACCTTTATGTGATGAGCCACACCATCTGCAATATTCTTTGCCTTATAGAAGCTCAGTTTTAGTAAGTTTTACAACTTTTGCCAAGAGGGAACTTTAGCTATTGGTCCCTAGATTATGTTCACCGAGTTTCATGCAGATCGGTCAAACTTCGTAGGAAGAGATCGATTTTAAGTGTTTTTCAAAAAATTCAAAATGGCGGAAAATCCATATAACCGGAAGTTATGGATTCTTGAGGCAAATGTGTTCCTCATGAGGAGAGGCATCTCTGTGCAAAGTTTCATGTCGCTACAACATACAGGGCATGAGATATGCCCATTCAAAGTTTGCAATTTCAATCGGCTGCTATAGCGCCCCCCTTTGGCCAGTTGATGTAATATTGCTTCATTCGCATCCTCCCATGACCTTCTACCACTGTGCCAAATTTCACATGGATTGACCAAGTCAGTGAGGAGAAAAACGTAGAATAGACACACCCACACAATCACAGACAGAGTTTTCATCATTATATAGTAAGATTACCTGGAGTAGTTCTGACTATCAAATATGAAGAACAAATCCGCCATGTCCCCAATGTACTTAAGGGGGAGAGAGAGAGAGAGGGAGAGAGAGAGAGAGAGAGAGAGAGAGAGAGAGAGAGAGAGAGAGAAGGGTAGCATGAAAACAAACTGTCTGCGGTCCATGACAGCAAGAATATTGCTTTCTTGCCGAAGTTATATTGCTATGAGCTTCAATTGCTTAAATAATTTTCCTTTATTTTTACTAATAAAGTGGTTGTACCATGTCAGTGAACTTTCCATTTGATCCCTGGTGTGTTATGAAGTTATGAAAATCAGCCTTGCATATAGCATTATGAAAATGCTTGCGCTAGCCAGATCAAGATCTTAACAATACGAGTACTTTTGTTCTCAGTGACCACCAAACTCACCAAACTTTCTTGGACACAAGGATCATGACGGGTATTGTACTGCAACCCTATTGCTAGAAAAAATGTTGGTATTGTACATTTTCTGCAAATACATTACATACATGTACATTTCATTTGTATATTAGGTGACAGATTCATTGAAACTTACAGTAATGTTTCTTTAAATTTTAAGAGTGCTGTGGTTAAGGTGGTTAGGTGTAGGCACAAAAACAACTTGGTTCTGGTTAGGAAAAGATCATATTGTGGCTTAAAATATCAGGTTTCAAGGGCACAATCCCTGCTGGAAATGCAGCAATGTCTTGGTTAAAAACAACCACTCTTTGTGCTACTATCGCTGGTCGAAAAACAGCGACGGGTCACTAAAAAACAACTGGTTTTGTTGTTTATTGGTCAGTGGTCTGCAGCTTAGCAGGTGTCTCACTAAGGTGTCACATCATCTGCCACCCCTCTACCTCCTCTGAATGACAAAGCCAGCTCATATGCTATGTTATTTTAGAGATGTTGATATATGTATGAAATATTTAAATGTAATGTATTTGTGGTTTGCAGAAATGCACAGTCTTAACATTTTCTTCTACACTGGGCTGTGTATTGGCTTATCTGATATTTTTTAACTTAATATATAGGTGACCTTTAGGCTAACAGAGAAATAAATCTTTTTCTAGGCTTAAATTAAAATATTTGTTGCATTTGAGCATCTCACAGAGGCATTTCCACTGAATATAGAGTACCCCAGGAGTGAGTCCTAAATCCTGGAAATCCACGGGAATTTGGAAGCTTCTATGTGTCTTAAAATGGTGGTGGCTAAAAAGTGGCTAAATGAGACCACAAAACGTCATCACTCAGTGCTTTACAGCCTTGTTGTCGTGGTGACGATAAGTCATGCGACCATAGTAGTTGGCTTACATCCTAAAGATAGCTTTTTACTTATGGCAATTGCATTTAAACCCCAAAAAATCATAAAGTGGTGTTCATTTGTGAAGATTATCTTGCTGAACAAAATGTAAGTATCTTCGTTTCCTACAGAGCTTTATTTCTGCAATAATCCAAGATCCAATGGAAAAATAGGCTTTTTGACAAGGGAACCAGAGCAACGTCAACTTTCGCCTTGGCCTACAAAAGAACATCATCCCCAGAGCACTCTATACTCTAGCCAATCAAATGTTACTGTACGACATTTAATCGCTCCATTGCATCAGCTAATCACAGCATGTACTGCATGTGCTCTTTTACTTCAACCAGTCAGTTTTTACAGGGGGATAGCTGGCGGGACCACCCCGTATTGAACTGACTGAAACCAAAGTGAATATTTTATTATCGGATCATTCATAGTTTGAATGGACTCGAAAATAAGTGATCAATATGTACGGCGTAGAGAATGACATTTTAACTCTATACTAATGCGCAGGGATATGTGAGCATGTGTGTGTGTGTGTGTGTGTGTGTGTGTGTATTTGCCCATGTATTCATGTGTGCTAATGATTCTGAGAATTTCCCAGGGTGTTGTTAGGAGGGCGGCAGCAGGCAGCCCTGGCAGACTCCTCAGCTTCGATTATGTATCCTCTTTTATTCAATCATTGCATTGCTCTATAGCTGACATTTGGTCAATACTGCAATCTTCTAGTGATCAGAATATGCCAGACAGTCTGCTGCACAGAATTCCATTAGTTTCGCCTTCAGATTGATGCACTAAAACAAGATATTGAGTGAGAAACAATAATTTGATGACTATCTCCGGGTCTTATTCTGCCCTTTGAAGGATATTGAGTCAACAGTTTATATATTCCTAAATGTCTGGCATAATCTGTTGTCCATATATTTGACATCTGCCCAAATTATACGGTGATATGTCCAAAATAATGTACAAATGCATGTTAAGGTACAATATAATATGATTAAAAATTAGACTGGAAAATGTTACTCCAGCAAATATCTGCTTCTCATATAGCTGGACTTAAAAGTAAAAATAGTTCAAATAGTTTGAAGTTTAATGTGTGAAGAACACTCTCTAGGGCCAAAATGATTTTATATTTGATAAAATTGTTCCTGTCATTCAGTGAACATTGAATTAAAAAAGCAAATTGAAAAATAATGGATGCTCTAAAAACCTGGAAATCTGTATTGTATTATGTGAATAGTATTACTTTAAATATCGACAAGCACAAGTAATGCTAAGATTCTACACTCCACGCACCGCTCTACATGTTATTAGTCTTTCATTTTACACTGGCCTACAAAGAGCTGAAATGAAACAACAAATTCCAGTGTCTGTTTCAGAGCTATGGAACCTCATTCATGACAGGTTGCGATATTTACACAAATAACTAGTGTTAAGTGTTAAGACGTGATGTTGCTCAACAATAGGCCTATGTGGACAATTAACACATCATCAATAATAGGACAAGTGGCCATGGCTAATTCTAACATGGCTCATATCAGTGGACATTTCAAGGAGCTAATGGTAAGATAACTTCCACTCTTTTCACACTGACCTTAGCCCTATGCTTATTGCGCTGTTCAGCCTTCTGTCCTCGACCAAGAACTCTGCTTCCACATTCCGGGTTTCGCCTGTTCCACGTGGCTGTGTGGAGGGACTGCTAGTCAGCTCTACGTTGTGAGTTCACCTCGACTCCTCACCGGTTCCAACCTACCTGCAGCCGGCTCCTCACAGGTATGTTGGCTTCCCTTGTGTGTTCACCTAGTATTGAGCCCTCTGTTCATCTGACGACACCTCCTGTCTGCTACCTCACGGTACCGCTGCCCCCTTTTGAACTGTTTGCTTTTGAACACCAGTGACTTACCAGCTCTCTGCTCTGGCGTGCTATGACAAAAGTAGTGGACTGAACCAGTGTCACGGAAGGCCCTGAACTAAGAAACTGACTTTGACTGCTGTCTACCTGCCTGCTCATTCTGTGATTGACAAGTAGTATATTAAAGTTTATTACAAACTGTCCTGTCTGTCTTTGGCGCTGCTATTAGGTTCAAACCACGCCCGTTACAGTATTGTTTTTTAAATGACATTACTTCAATACTATTCAGCTATCATTGTGTATTGACTTACAGAACTCTTTAGGTTAGATTGAACAGATTTTAAGGATGTGAGGCATTTGAAGATAGTCCAATAAATGACATCACAATAAGCAAAAACACCCATGTAGGCCCTGGCAGACCATTGCAGAATTCAAAGGGTTAAGCCATGAAGTTACAAATTTGAGTTTCCAATACCTTTAACTTGCAGAGGCAATAAGCCAAAAGACTAAATATGATGTTTGTCCCTGCTCCCAGTGTAAACACTGACCTGATCAGCTCTGTTTTTATTGTGCTCATATGCACACATCATATCACTGACCTGGTAAGAGCTGATGCTCTTATTCCTCGCAGGAGACTTACAGTATTGCTGATTATTTTTTGACATACTCAATAATTAACTGCCCTTCGTCCTTTTTCTTTGGCTGTTGCGTCACCTCATCTACTGCTCTGGAGACAGAATTCATGTCTCCATAGATTGCCACAATGTGAATATTTAAAGGAAACAGCATGAATAAATCAATGCCCTACAATTGGATGTACTTATCAGCAGCCAGAGCTCATGACAGATAACTGGATCAAACCCAAACAGCCTCTGGTTTAGATGTATCACACTTGACTAGGGTTCAAATACTGTATGTTCTGCAGAAATCTTGACCTTATGCGGTTGTTGCAACAGTGATATTAATTTCTACTTTTTATAAGCTGTTTTATTAGCATTCAATCACAGCTGCTATACTTTCACTGTGTGCTGAGCCTGGTATTTTCAGTAATGGAAACATCACAAATATGCTACAGTAGCTGCAGAATTCTCTGGTTTTAAGAGTGTTACAACGAAACAGCATAAGAGTTCAGGCCTTCATGGCAATATATTTTTAATTATTGAAGTATGTCAGGAGAGTTTTAGTTGAGTGTTACAGTATATTACAGAGCAGGAGTAATCAAATTCAGATTCATCAAGAATCTACACTTACTTTCCACAGTATCAAGCCAAGTTACAGAAAAGCCTTCAGAAAGTAGAGCCAGGTACACAAGAGTCATCAGCCAATCAGCAGAGGAAGCAGAAATAAGTGATAAGTGCTAATGAGCATACAGTGTGCAGTGACTTGTGTGGCGCCAGGTCAGCTTTGCCATGGATTCACCAAGAGGGAAGCCATCCAGTTTTACAAGCAGCATCAAACCATGATCCACTGAATCCTTTCATCTGTTTGGCTGACACAGCTTCCATCAGCCACCAATGACTTGTCAGGAATTTCATGTGTTGTGTGTGTTGAGAGCAGAGTTGGGTAAGGGTTACTTTAAAAGTAATCAAATTACTTTACTGCATTACTTTTTTGAAAAGTAACCAGATACTTTACTGTGTTACTCCCTGAGTAAAGTAACTCAAGTACTTTTAAAGTACTTTCAATGTTACTCCCTGAGAAAAGTAACTCATGCACTGTCTCCAAAATTAAAGTTATGGCCCACTTGCCCTTCATTGAGATCCAATTCTCCCATCACAGCCGTCACTTTGACCAGAAGAAACACAGAACGATCTGCTGCCGTAGACAACTGTATGACAACAACACCCAATGTTTTTAGTATTTCCTCTAGGGATGTTACCACACAGAGTAAAAGGGGGAAATGATGGTGTGAAACAGCAGAGGTATTTCGTGTTAAGTTACTGTCATTAGCATCGAGCTAGCAAACAATGTTACGTCCTCATAATGGAGACTGACATAAAGTAATAACATTAAAAAATAGTGGCGGGGCTTTTACTCACCACAACTGCAGAGGCTCCCAGCTTCATTTGAAACAGACTACATTATAGACAAGCCATTATTTATTAATCCCTCTGTGTCTTTATATTTTTACTTTTTATCTGCTCCCGTTGTCTTTATAAAGTTAACACATCGTCATTTTAAACTCAACACTTCCTGAATTTGTTTCAAATTAAAAGCCCCTTATAACCTCGGCTGAGAGAATCCCTCCATTTTCTAAATAGGCTTTTATTGTGAAACATTTGTAGGAATTTGGTTGTGGAGGATTCAGTAGCTTGAATGTTTGCGTACAGTACTTTAAATGAAGCTCCTGCCACCTGCTGAGGATAATTGGTGATAGGTTTAACGTTATCTCCATTATTAGAACCAAAAGACGTTGCTGTTTCAGAGCTGAAAGACCAGCGTTCTAAAAGTAACGGAAGTAACTGATGGCTTGTTTGAAAATGTACTCAAGTATTTGATTACTCAAACAGCAAACTAACGCATTAGGTTACTCATTACTGCAAAAAGTAATCAAAGTACTCTAACGCGTTACTTTGCAACACTTTGTAACACTTTGTAATGTGTTATACCCAACTCTGGTTGAGAGGGACCCTGGTTGTGTTTAAAAATGTGGGTGAAGCTGAAAAGCTAGGGCTGTCAGGAGATTAAAAAAAATAATCTAATTAAATACATGTTCTGCAATAAATGATCTAATTTAATTGCATACATTAACGTTTGGTGTGAAAGTATTTAAAAAATTCAAATGAATTTTGTCAGATGTCAAAATGAACGCGTTATTTTGACAGCCCCATGAAAAACAAAGCAAAACAAAAATAATTTTACACTGAAATTGTCAAATTAATTATATTTGATTGGTATAAACAATGTTTCTACTAAAGATCTTAAAGGCTAACAAAAATAATCTTACTTTATGTGATAATTTTGTTTTTGGTCTCACTCCGGCTTAACTTTAGCTCTGTTTACTTTCCTTACTTCCTTTTCTCTTCTCTTGCTGAGCAGAACTTCCAGTTAGAGGGATTTCGCAACAGGCTCTGCTGTCACCTATTTAAGTTGCTAAACTGACAAAAAAAAAAAAAGGTGATGGGGGCCGACAAGGGGCAAGGATGTGGGACACTCCAGAGAGACTAGGGCAACAGATGCTCACCGATGGCCCAACATTGACCGATGGCCGACCTTTGGCTTGGTGTGTCAGGGCCTTTAGGGTCATTTCTGTTTTATAAAGGATTAAGTGGAAGTTGCCTTGACTGGAAAAGCCTAAGAATAAAAAAGGTAGCCACGTGAGTGTTCTAATTGTAATTTATCCAAATTAATGTTGAAATTGTAACAAGGAGTTGAGGTAAAAGAGATAAGAGATTTATTCATATTGAGTTCAACACTGCATATGTTTTAATTCCTCATGGAACCTTCATCACCATAGATGAAAAGTCAGTGGACCACCAAAGTGAATGCAGTTCATCCTCGGGGGAACATGAATGTGTGTACCAAATTTTATGGCAACATATCAGTTATTTGGTGAGACAGTTTACTTAAAGTAATAAATGTGAACCTCACAGTGGCTCTAGAGGAAAAGTCAGGCAAGCACCAAAACCACTAGGGTTCACTGTCTGTGAACCATGAACATCTGTACAGAATTTAATGGGAGTTCATCTAGTAGTTGTTCATATTTCTCAGACCTTCTGACATTGCCATCCCTACATCCATGACTTTAGTATAAGTGTACAATAAGAAAATTAAAATCTTCTCGCACAGGGCCCAATGTTTTTGGGTAACCATAATTAAACTGGACTTCACCCATAAATTGGATCCAACCTAAAAACCAAGACTTGAAGTTCTAATCCAGGGTTGCCAGACCTGTAACTAGTGGTAAACAATGTAAAAAGCATAAATACAGACCTCAGTGTCAGCTTGTTTATTAATTATGATTATGTAAATGTCTTAAATGTAGTAATTACTTATACGTGGTGAAACCGTCATGTATAATCAGTGTTCAATATAACATTTTTTCCCTACTGGCCCCCTGGGCCAGTAGTTCAGAGTTTTACTGGCCCCTTGTATATTCTTACTGGCGCAAGTAAAAAAGAGAGAGAGAGAGAGAGAGAGAGAGAGAGAAAGAGAGAGAGAGAGAGAATAAATATAATACTTCATTTAATTTAACTTCATTTCATTTAACTCCATTATACCTCATCGTAGTGCGTGATGGTATATACAGCAGTCCTCGCAGAAGCTGATGTATGATGTCACAGCCTCTGTGTACTCATCCACTTCTTAGATGACCTCACAACAGGTTTACAGAGCTTTAACTTCTGCCTGTATGAGGGAATCAGGTGGATGGTGTTGTGGTCAGAGTGGCCCAGTGCAGCGCGGGGGACGGCGTGATTGGCGTTGTTAACAGTTGTGTAACAGTGATCCAGGATATTCTTCTCTCCGGTTGGACATTTTATAAACTGTTTGTATTTGGGGAGTTCATGGGTGAGGCTACCTTTGTTAAAGTCACTGAGACAGCACTAGTTAAAATTACAAATGACCTTCTGATTGCTTCAGACAAAGGACTCGTCTCTGTACTTGTTTTATTAGATCTTAGTGCGGCGTTTGACACAACTGACCATCAAATTCTGCTACAGAGACTGGAACACTTAATTGGCCTAAAAGGTTCTGCACTAAGCTGGTTTAAATCTTATTTATCTGATCGTTTTCAGTTTGTTCACGTTCATAATGAGTCATCCTTACGTACTAAAGTTTGTTTTGGAGTTCCGCAAGGTTCTGTGCTCGGACCAATCCTATTTACTCTATATATGCTTCCTTTAGGTAACATCATTAGAAATCACTCTATAAATTTCCATTGTTATGCGGATGATACTCAGTTGTATTTATCTATGAAGCCAGAAGAAAGTAATCAATTAACTAAACTTCATAATTGCCTTAAAGACATAAAAACCTGGATGAGCACCAATTTCCTGATGTTAAATTCAGACAAAACTGAAGTTATTGTTCTTGGCCCCAAACAACTCAGAGACTCTTTATCTGATGACATAGTTTCTCTAGATGGCATTGCTCTGGCCTCTAGCACTACCGTAAGAAACCTCAGAGTAATATTTGATCAAGATTTGTCTTTTAAGTCTCATTTAAAACAAACCTCACGGACTGCATTTTTTCATCTGCGTAATATTGCGAAAATTAGGCCTATCCTGACCCGAAAAGATGCAGAAAAATTGGTCCATGCTTTTGTTACCTCAAGGCTGGATTAATGTAACTCTCTATTATCAGGTAGTTCTAGTAAGTCCTTAAAAACTCTCCAGCTAAATCAGAATGCAGCAGCACGTGTACTGACAGGAACTAAGAAACGTGATCATATTTCTCCTGTTTTAGCTTCTCTGCACTGGCTCCCTGTAAAATCCAGAATTGAATTTAAAATCCTACTGTTAACTTATAAAGCTCTAAATGGTCAAGCTCCGTCATATCTTAGAGAGCTCACAGTGCCATATTATCCCACCAGAACTCTGTGCTCTGAGAATGCAGGGTTACTCGTGGTCCCTAAAGTCTCCAAAAGTAGATCAGGAGCCAGAGCCTTCAGCTATCAGGCTCCTCTCCTGTGGAATCATCTTCCTGTTGCGGTCCGGGAGGCAGACCGTCTCCACATTTAAGATTAGACTTAAGACTTTCCTCTTTGATAAAGCTTATAGTTAGGGCTGGCTCAGGCTTGCCTTGTACCAGCCCCTAGTTAGGCTGACTTAGGCCTAGTCTGCCGGAGGACCCCCTATAATACACCGGGCACCTTCTCTCCTCCTCTCTCTCTCTCGTGTCCTATTACTGCATCTTGCTAACTCGGCCATTCTGGATGTCACTAACTCGGCTTCTTCTCCGGAGCCTTTGTGCTCCACTGTCTCTCAGGTTAACTCGTATTGCAGCGGTGCCTGGCTAGTGTGACGTGTGTGGTTGTGCTGCTGCCGTGGTCCTGCTAGATGCCTCCTGCTGCTGCTGTTATCATTAGTCATACTTCTACTGTTATTATACACATATGATTATTGTCACACATGTATACTATCAGATATTAATATATTATTATTAATTATAATATTACTTTCATTAATGTTGTTGTGAGCTACTGCCATTACCATCTATCCTGCATCTCTCTCTGTCTCTGTTGCAGTTGATGAAAAAAGATTCCAGATCAGGAGAGCAGTGCTGCTGTATCACTGTCACATCATTACACCAGCCACCGTTAGTGTAAAAACAGATACCTCCACCTTTTAGTTTTGCCGGAGAGTTCCGTGTTACGATCTGCTCAAGAGTTGCCTGCCAGCTGCAGCGCAGAGTCCGGTATCGATCCACACAGCCACATCTCCGTGAAGCACAAAACTGCAGGTGTAGAAAAGCCCCCTTTTTTCACCATCAGTAGCTGAAGTTCATCCAGTTTACTGGCCAGCGAACGCACGTTGGAGAGAAATATACCTGCATGGCAGCGGTGTGCGGTGTCCGCGTTGGCGGAGACGCACAAGCGCACCGGCACATTTCCCCCTCCTCCGGCGTTTCATTGCACGAGCAAAGGTGAGGGCACCTTTGGCCAAAAAGCCCAATAAATCCACTGAAGGCTCGAGAAAAGTGGGATAAAAATCTGCTGGAGTTGTTCCCCTGACAAAAACAGCCTTATAGCGTCACTGGCCCGAGCGGGCCTGTGACCTGTCAGTCAACTTGCCCGACATACTTTTTGATTGGCCCCGGGCCATCGGGCCATGGCTTATGTTGAACCCTGTATAATATCTTAAATCCTGATGCTGCTGAGAAGGGTACCGCAAGACAAGCACAAAAGTTACACACAAACAACAAAATGCAATCAAAGGCATTTAAAAGAGAGAGCAAAGTAAACATTTCCAAACACATATGTGTCTCTGCGCTGTCTATGTGGATGTAATAATGAAGGAACCTTAGCCTCCACCAGTATTGCCTCCCTCACAATCCCACAGTATCAATTGAGTCAATCAGAGCTTATTCCAAAGGCTGAGGTAGGACACCGGGACCTTATTTCCAGATAGAGGCTTGGCATTATCATTCATATTAAACAATAACCCAATGGCACTTATTTTCAGAGAACAATATCAGCGGTCAATCAATAATGCATCCAAGGTTCAATTTGAAATTGATATTCTGCTTGCAGTTAATATCATGTGGCTGCTCAGCTACAGCTCTGTGTCTATGAAGGAATTACCTGGCTAAATAATCAAAGGCTATAGTGTGAGTGGCTGCTACACAGCAGATATTTATCTCCTGGGAGGACGGCTTAATATCTCAGGAAAACATTAATATAAGAGGAGGATAAGCAAATACTCGTGGAGATAAGATGACTGCTATCAAGCAGCTAAACGATTTTTGACTACCACATGTCAATAATAGGAAAGCTTATGCATTTGTAAAAGTTCTGCTTTATTGCCGATTTACATAGAAATTGCCTTATTTTAGACTAAATAAGGACTTCTTTCATTCTCTTATTATAGCTCTTTATCCGAGGTGTGGGATAGGATATGGTATTGATTGAGAGTGTTCCTGCGCTAGAGCACTGCACTGATGGAGCAATTTTCAACACTTAATAATGGCCTTCCCATTCTGTTGTTGCTTATCAGAGAGGGTAAGAAACATAAGTACTCAAGTACGAGACTTAAGTACAGTACAGTACAGTTTATGAGACTATACTACTCTACCCTTTATCTGTAGATACCAATCAGCAGATTTTCCATACAAACACCGTTAGAGTTTAAACTCAGTGTGTTGGCATCAAAATGTGTTGGGCAGCTGTGGCACAGGCAATAGCATGGGTTATTCAAAAGAATTGGTGGTCCAATCCCCAGGTCCTCCAGTCCACATGTCTCCATGAGCAAAACAGTGAAAACCAAAACTGGTCATGATTAGTGTGTAGGCTTGAGGGAAAATGTCTTTGGACCCATGTGTCTGCCAAATGAGTGATTATGTCCATAGTGATTGCAATTCTTTTCCAACTCATTCATCTTTATTTGCACTCAATTCATCGTTGTTTCTTCTGTTAATATTTTGGTTGCTTTGATTGGTCACTGGCAGAATCCAAAGTGTGGACTTCAGGAGATTGCCTGTTGCTCTGACAGTCCAAAATTCCAAAGCCAAGTTAGTCCAAAATCTGTCTCATTGGACTGAGAGGCCATGTCTCCGAAGTTCCGTTTCTCTGAAAACACACAGTCCACAAGGAAGTGTGCATCTACTCATGGACGAGGGGCTTGTGCTCTTGACAGCCTGAGATGTAAACATTAATGCCGTCGTCCTCGGCTGAGCTTTAACGGTAGCTAGCTCAGTGATGATAGTAGGTGAGCTTGCAGTAGATGCACACCAAACTTTCTCTCAACCAGACTACATCCATCAACCGAATCACTGCACAGAAGGAAGTGTGCATCTACTGCTAGCTCACCTAGCACCACTGAGCGAGCTAACATTACAGCTCAGCCAAGGAGAATGCCGTAATGGAGAGAAGGCAGACATGTCTGTGGCCAATATCTCCAATACTCAGACTCTCAACTCACGCAAAACAAAACAGACTGACAAACAGCACTACAGGTAAGATAAAAATATGCATTTTTGATTTGGGGCTGAACTGTCCCTTTAAATCTAACCAGACTTTTTATCAGGAGTGAAAGCCTGCAGTGTGTGAAATTTCTCAGTGACAGATTCTGACCTCTGGCCTTGGACAAACTGCGGTCCAGACTTTTGAGCTTGAGTATTCATACAGACGCAGAGCTTGTCTACTTTTAAAGACTTCTGGTTTTAACTGCCTTGAAATAAGATTCAGGGTTTGGATGTTTCCTCAGTCAGTGACAATGACAAACAGGGTTCAGTCCTTCACCAGCATCCATTACTCACTTCTTCTCTCGTTTCACTTAGGAAATATAGTTTGGAGCTATTTTGGACGCCTGCTCAAAATGTAAAAAAGCCCCTAAGCCCCAGATTCAGTATTGCAATGTGGTCAATCATGAGTCCATAAGGTAAATGAATGGAAAACTGTGTGGCAGGAGTTATGTTATCCGTGTAAACAGCGAGGCCTGCGACATGCATGAAATACAGCTGCCTCTACAGACGCCCACAAACGGTTATTGATGAAAATATGATGGTGGATTGTGCTCTCCCTCTGTGGCTCAGCGTTAGCACACAAAGACCATAAGAATAATTATCATTTCAGGAGAACAAATATTACCCCTTGGGCTCCAATTATTTTCATGCATTTGCTCCTTCAGTGTCTGACTCGAATCTTTTTTAATGGTAGAAAAAAAAGTGTTGTGCTTCCACCCTGTGTGTAAAAACTGAGCTGCTATGTGACGCATAATGAGGTGAGGTCATGGAGATACGGACACTGTATCTGACTTTTACACAGCTACAACACATGAAGCAAGACTGGAGGTGAAGCCACTGAGTTTGACTGGTCTGGAGGGATGCTGCAAGTGTCAAACCAATCCAACACCAAGGCTGTATATAGGCTCTCAATGAAACTTTACACTGCAGGTGTTTAATGTGATTTGGTTTTTACCCCTTTATATCATGATGTCAAATGGCAGACATTTTATTGGTGAGCTTATTGGAGCAGTCAATATTAGTGTGATTACAGCTGTACTAGTTGTCATTTCTCACTGTAATTCTATTTGTCATGGTATCCAGCTAGAGCTGCCAGTAGTTTATCAACATATGACTTGTAGTAAGAAGTGCCAGAGTTTCCAACAACAACAAAAATAAGTAAAAACAAAAAAACAAAAAACAAATATGGCTTCTCCATTGGAACTTTTGGCTGCCTTGAGTCAAAACCATGCTGCACTGATCTGTGTTTTCATTACCAGTTTAAACATGCGGAGCCGTGCCCCAGGTTCACCATCTTTGAAGTCGTATCAGAGCACCCGACCACCTCCAACCTGGGCTTTGTCATCATCAGGGACAATTCGGCGCCAATGTTCAGTGATGATACAGCGACAATTCATCTCTGTTTTCCAAGTAATGAGCGATAGATATGAAGCAAAGTCTTAACAGCCTGAAAACCCATGATGATAAGTAGCCTGGTACCAACAACAGTTACACAGTATAATAATAAAGAGCACTAAATGTCATTAAACCAAGTCCAGCTAAGCCAGCACATAAGTATGAAAAAAGTCTGTTAAGCAGAAAACATACTGCTGTCGCAGTGCATCATTTGACGTGTGACAAGTGCCACCCCTAGCACCAATAGGACACATCACACTGCACTGTGTCATTAAAAGACCACACACAATTATTTCTACTTTTTCTAGAAGATCTGTACTTCTTTCACCTATAAATTAGCATGAAATTATTTTGGGCATCCCCTTATTAAACTCGATTTCTCATCTGAGGAGTCTATCACTAAAGCTGTGGCTTGCCAGGCAATATTTTTTTGGCCACTGTCTTTATACTGATGGGAGTGTCGATCATATAACTCAGATATTTCTCAGACCTCCACAACTAATCTCTCCTTATACATTCTTTGACACACACAAGAAACTGCAACTGCAGCAGAGTTCTCTTCAATGGTGAGGAGAGGAGTCAAGCTGCCATTGGAGCAGAGAGGAAGAGCTGCTATGGGAGCTGGTATGTACAAGGAAATGGGACAGTGCTGCGAAGTGTTGTGGGGTGGCGCGTCAATGAGCACCAGCGTGTGTCTAGTCACCACCAGTGTGGGGCTGGAAACATAAAATAATAAGAGCAGCTTGTTTTGATACGCACTGTTTGGCGCCATTGTGTTTTGGCCTGCCTATTCTCATTCCATAGTCATCAAATACCGCTGCTTTTTCAGTGATTTCACCTTTCGCGGTGATATAATGTACCATAGAGCGGCATCAGTTTGTAACACAGCTGGATGGTGCCTTTTGCAGTGTTATGATACCTAGTCCGATGTGGCATCACAAGCAGATAATGCAATATGTATACATACAATACATAATCTACATAATATATAAACATTAAAATTAATGGACAAAGCAGTGAAATGTGACTACATTTGATGAGAACGTGTTGGTTGAATCAAGCTAGTCTTTGCTTCAACAGAGGTGAGTGAGTTCCAATAACTTTTATTCTTAATCTGTGTCATTACAAAGCAGCTTGAGTTCTTCAGTTAAGGAATGCAGAATAACAAATTTTCACTTTGTGTTTACTTTATCCTTTGCATTCTTGAATATCATAATGTTATATTAAAGGTTAAGTGGGCAAGATTGAGGGGGGATTTTGTGGCATCTAGTGGTGAATCACAGATTGCAACCAGCTGAAACTCGTCCTGGTTAGAATTCCTTCAGCGTTCATTGTTCATGAAGTTTTTACTGGGAGCCAAATTATCCACAGAGGTCTCTTCCTCTCCAAAACAAACAGACCAGGTAATTAAGACCACTATAAACACTGCATAAAACAGTTTCATGTTAGAAATGAGCGTTTCTCCAAAGTTGTTTGGCATCTTGGAGACAGACAGTTCATCTGTCTCACGTTATTGTGTGCTCACCCTTTTTCTCTGATAACTTATTGTGTACTCACCTTTGTCTGATCCAGACGTTCCAAAGGTTATTACCATGAGCCTAATTATCTACAGTGGTGTCTTCTTCTCCAAAAAACAAAACAAAAAAACAATCAGACCTGGTAATTCAAACCGGTAAAAACACTGAATTAAGCAGCTTCTAACTACAGTGGTCAACCAAAAATGTAAAAACGCAAATGTAGCCATCTACAGCCAGTGTTTGATTTGTCTGTTATGGGCTACTACTGAAACGCAGCAGTAAATATGGTGATCTCCATAAACAAGGACCCGCTCCCTATGTAGATATAAATGGCTCATTCTGAGGTAACAAAAACACAACAGTCCTTATTTTTACTTTTACAATGATTTTATTTTATTTTTTTAATCAAATGACTGTAATGTGAAAACGGTCGCTTGTGGCATTGTATCTTCATACAAAAATGCACATATAACGGTTTATATGATTATCCAATGAATTAGCCCCCCACGGATGATGTTGCGTACTTCAAGTTACATTAACATAGGATAGATTTAAGAAACATGGTGAAAACTTACCTGAAAATAACTCAAGAGTTTTCACTTGGTTTCACACAGTTCTGAAAACCAGTGTCCTGGGGCAAAGTCCTGTGTTTTGAAGCCCATCCACCCCAACCTGCCTCCTCACACGGACAATTTTTCTTTACTCCTGACTGCACATTGGTGACGTGATCGCAACCTTCCCAGTTACGTGGGTTGTACACAAATTACTGGCTCAGGATTACGTGGGTTGTATACAAATTGTGGTGCATTACTTTTCATAGCTATATATACGGACAGTACATGAAAACAGCCTGCTTGTGGTGATGTACTAACAGAGAATGATGACCAACTCTGCAGCCCCCCTCAGCTCATTGTTTTGGTGTTACAGCCCACAGTGTCACTGTTTTGGGTCAGTCTCACCCTCACCAGCCTTGTTTCCAAGCAGCAGGCAGCTGTTTGCAGTGAAAAAGCTCTGTACACAACTCAACAACTGCTGGATGTGTGAATAGGCATTATAACTGTTTGCTTGCCAGTTTGCCATCACAACTTTATAAGATGATGATATGTTGTCTTTCCATCTTGTTCCACTGCTCCCAGGTGGCCAAAAAATCATTAATTCAAGGTTTCTGGAGAAAGGGAAGGTTGACGTGATCAGAGGTGAGTTTTTTACAATACTGAAAGAAAGTAAGGGCACAATTGTCTTACATCTTTTGCACTAATAATATACAGCAGAGGCAGACGTAGTGATTTGGGGTTCAGGCAAGCCATCCACTAAAAGCCAAAACCAACACGTTCTCATCCCAAGTTCTAACATATTACCGCTTTGTCAGTGGCCTTTCACATCTACACATTACACGCTAGGTATCTTCCTGCATATTCTGTTGATGTTCCAGGAAGCCGTAACCAACACTGGGATGTCAACAAAAGCATGTGGCTAAGTTTAGACAGAAACATCATGGTTTGGCTCTACATTCATACAGGAAGCAAACACTGGATTCCTGAGTGAAAGTCTGGGGTTTGTTGGACCCATCCACCGCCCCTCCCATCCACCCTATAAGGACTTTCCAGCTCATTATGTCATTACCTGCTATAGGTGCCATCTGCCATCACGTTATGGGCTGACATCGACCGTCCAAGTATCACAGTGCCACAATGGTTGCTGTCAGGTCAACTAGCAACGTACCCTAACACCATTAAAGATTCTGTCTGGCTGCATTACAAACTGACGTGATCTGGCGGCATATTTTACCACTGTGAAAAGAGGCTTTTGGCATATGTGTCTGACGCCAAAATTGCTGAAAAGCAGTGGTATTTGATGACTTTGGAATGAGAGTGAGCAGATTCAACACATCTCTCTTTTTTTGTTTTTTAATGCTGATCATTTTGGTTTCTGAGGCCTAAAAATCTGCAATTTTTATTTATGTTAGTGTTTTCATTGTGTTCTTATGTATACTGTCATTTCATTCCATTAGCTAATTTAATTTATCAGAGGTTGTACAATAAGAGAGTTTTTTATTCCTATAACTGCTGCACATTACAGGCCATATTTATGCTGCAACAGCTAAATCAGTGACTGACCCATTTAATGAAAAATGACCGAATGCAGAGCAGAAGACTCCAGCCAACTTTTGCTCCATGCAAAGACTGCTATCATCAAAGATAGTGTAAAGTTTATTCCAACTAATTGGCAGCAACATAAAAGGGAGATTGAGCAGCATCGGAAGACACAGAAAAACCTCCAAATCTTTTTTTTTTTTTTTTTTTGAAATTTATCTGTTTTCTTTCATACGGCAAAAACAAAGCATTTGCTCGTTAATGATGAAAGAGCTCCATAACTCCCATGTTGACTGACGATCACTGAGATGTATGACACCTCTCAACTTGTCATAGAGGAGTTATTTGTACTCTGCTGCGATCCATTCTGTGAGGAAAGACCAGATGTCCCGTCTTAATTAGGCCGGCAGTGATGTTTTTAATGACTTCTAGCCCATTACAGGCGACGGAAGAGTTTTCAGATCTTCCTCCTGTCACTCCTGTGGGCCTGCTGCTCTTTGTCTCAGGCTCGAATGTGAGTTTTGACACATTTAAATCCTCCAAAGACAGTCAGGGAGACAGAACATGCACTTTTGTGTGTGTGTGTGTGTGTGTAGGCACGCACAAATGAGAGCGGCAGACAAAGAGTTGTTGAATGTGTTGTCGAAGAATGAGAGCAACTTCCCCTAATGTGTTCTATGTTGTTCGTTTATCACACGCACTTCATTTATGGGAATGTGGGCACGTATTGTAAAATATATTTAATTCATGGTATATAAAGTTGAAAAACTAGGCCATCATAGTTGATGCAGGATCTGCTGTGTGTGCGCCTTAAATAATAGTGCAAAGGAAGGAAAAAAAACGCCCTCCAAGGAATCCGTGTAGTTCTCTCTCTAAGGTTTTGAGTCAGACAACACCTTCTTTTCCCCTTTCTTCCCTCCCCCTTTGCTTCAGCTCTCTTTCTTCTGTTTGGTTATTCTGTAGTTCCGCTCCTCGGCTTTCTTTTTTCTTTCTTTTTTTTTTTTTTGGAAGCCAACACACCATAATATTGTCAGGGAATGTCTTCCCTCTCATTCATTTTAACTGGATCATGGCTCAAAAAATGTTCACAATGAAATAGCATCAGAAAGGCCGGCTGAGTTTGGAGCTGCAGATCAAATATGAATATAGTATATTTGCAGTGATATCCCTTCCTGTGATGTGTCAATGAGTAACATCTGCAGAGGAGGCTGAGGTGAACCGACGCCACCTTTCCTGCCCTATCTGCAGCAAATGAACCACCTCAAGGTAAAGACAGAAGTAAGTTTCTGAACAAATGTTATTGCTTGCTGTAATGAGGGTATAAAATGTTATTAATATTTTAGAACAAGCCCTATTTTTCATTTCTGAAACCCACTGTGGGGCTCCTTTTCAAAGGGTTTCAGTCAAAACCCAATGGGAGATTCAATTGACTTTAATCTTGCATTCGTTTGAAAATTTGAGCCCATTAGTTAACTTTGCCTTCTCTGTGCAGTTTTCATTGCATTTCAATGAAGCCGCTTTCCTGTGGTGTTAAAACACTAATAGTTGCTTCAAATAGCAAATGAGAGCGAGGGAGCACGAGAGAGAATAAGAGAGGAAGGAAAAACGAGACAGAGGGAGAGGAGAAGATGGTTAAGATGGTCAAAAATATTATTGTGAAACATCTATATTTTCAATTTGAACATTCTATATATATATATGACCTTGGGGGTTAGAGGAATCCAATACATTGCTGTGAAGTGCAGTCATCATATATTTATGCGCCGGAGTGAATAATTTGCAGATTGAGACACAACATTAGGTATGCTGTGCCACCTTTCATGCTCTGACAACATATCAGCTGCATCCACATAGCAAGGCTAATTGGTGAAACACATTGTGGCTGCAGCAATGAGAGGTCAGAATGGCCATAATAAAATAAAGGAATAAGGGTGGGACCTGAATTATTCTCTTTGATGTCAGCTGGACCTCGGAAGTGAGACTCTCTAATTGCCACGGCTCAGTACCGTTTCTCTCCTCTCTCCTCTCTTTCTGGACAGTGTTCACATGTCTCTCTTTCACCTGCTGTCACTGTACTCAGCCTGAGCCAAACTTCGGAGGTTTCCTCACCTAAGGCTAGCTCATCTCCACTCAGTATGATGGATGTGAATGCTCTTCATACAATATATCCCCTTTAGACTTTAAGTTCCAAGCATCTTGGAAATTGCCTTTTTTGGATTCATGAGCGAGGGCATTGAAAACCTCCCAGCAGTGCTTTCACCAAACATTTTTCAAAAGGTGTTTGTGTCACCAAGCTCATCTAGCTCTCCACTCAGCCAGCCCTTTCCGACCAGCAGCCTCACCCAATCACAATAGGCATACAGCCGCGGGGGTCAGTGGATGTGACTGCATCCACTCTGTCCACTGCCTTTAAGCAAATGTCATTATGCTTTTCATCACAGGCTAAACAGCTCTCTTATTCACCCAGAATCCCCATTAATGAAAAGTAGGTCAAGTGCAGAGTTCCAAAAGGAATGCCAAAATCTCCCACCCCTGCACTACCCCTGCCACCAGCCCGACCCCGTGGAAAAACATGCAGAGAAGAAACTCTCTCCAGCGATTTGTCATGCTTCTCAGCTAGCTCTGGCTCACGTTAAATGTATGTACACATCAAAGGAAATGATGAGAATGGCTATTTCAAAAGCACTCTCTGCATTGTTAGATTACTTAAATGCCTCTCCTGCTGGCGAGCACGGCTGCGTCAAAGCGAAATGAGTCAACAGATCTTATAGAAATGCCAAAGTATCTCATGGATTTTATAGAATCAGCCTCTGTGTCCTTGTGGGATCCCTCCTACCTTAGTGCAGTCCCTCATCAAATGAAAGCTCATGTTGTTGATTCTGCTGCCTCTGTTTAATCAAGCAGCCCCATCCCCCTCCCCAGCATCATCACAAGCTACTGACACAATGCCTGACTAATCCTACGCCCAGCTTTGGGATATGGCACCCACACAGTCAAATGAGCAAACAAAGAAGCTTAAGTCCTCTATACTGGATTAAGGAGGTATAGGAATAATGGTGGGCCATAGATACTTAGTGAGCACGGCTGTTGCTGGCTAACCCCAGGCACCCAGTCACACCAAGCCAAGTGTCTCAGACTGTCTGAGCCCAGCCTAGCTGGGCCCATCTGTCATGACCCTGGTCCTGGACCTCTGGCAACATGCAGTGGTTACTTTGACCATCATCAGTCTTGTCCGTAAGTATCAACTTGAGACGGACATAATTTCAACAAGGCCTTCCAGCAGATGACTGATAGACCCTGACATCAAAGGGAAGTCTTCCCACACCTGATTAGGCTGTTAACAGTATCTGTTCCAGGAAAAAGAAATACACACACACAAATAGCTTTTGTGGAAACATTGCCAAATTAGTTACTGACATAATAGATACAATTTGTTCATCAGTGAGTTTTAGAGGTGTATTTTTGACCTTTAGACAAGGCCAGGCTAGCCTCCACTCTTCATGCTATGCTAAGCTAACCATGGCTCAACTCTAGCTCGGTGCCTAAAGAGGCACTCTACACTACGGTTTTTTTACTGTAGACATACTGTAAAACTTTAGTTAAAAGCTCAGGCATCTATATGGGACGGACCTTGAATTCCTTTTGCATAAAACTACTGCCCAGCAAAGACTGTAAAAAAAAAAGCAATAATAATGACTTGTATGAAAATCAGGTTATGTAATAACATATAAATTAGAAATCAGTCATTTGACTTTCCATTTAGAGACTGAGAGCCGTATCAAAATACTGATAGCCTAGGACTTCGTAAATGGATTTGCATTCATGTAGCCTCTGGTTTGTCTTTTGATCACTCAAAGTGTTACATGCTACATGCCACATTCACCCATTTACACACTGATGGCAAAAGCTGCCATGCAAGATGCCAATCTGCTCTTCAGAATCTAATATAACATCCCACAAAAATGTACACAGTACATAAAATTATCGAGTTGAGGTTTAGGCAAGTAAAATTATTGGTGTAGGAAAAGAAGCATGGTGAAGACATACCTTAAAATGACTAAAGCTCATATGATCCCAATTATCGGTCTCCTGGGCAAAGTCCTGGGGGAAAGTCCAATGTTTTTTAACCCATTCACCACCTGAACCTACTTATTTACAGGACCGCCTTACCTTTCACTCTGTCAGCACAATGGTCACATGATCACAGCCTTACCAAATACAGAAATTACAGGATCATGATTACCTGGGATACGTATGAATGTAGGTGCATTACTTTTCAGTGGAGAACATACTAACAGTGCATGAGAAATTCATCTTCTTCTAATGAGGTTTCAGCAGGCTGTACACTAATAAAGCGTAATGCTGGCCTCCAGAGGCAAGAATTTACTATTCCACCTATATTCAAATAAAGCCCAGAAGCATGGAGAAATTTCAGGATTGCTCTGCCAATAAGTAGAAACTCCACTTCAGAGGCAAAGATGGGTGTTGCATGAGAACAGCCTGAATCTAATCTTTCACACGCACATTCGCACACTGATGGCATAGCCTTCGGGAGCAATATAGGGTTCAGTTTCTTGCCCAAGAATGCTTTGAAATGCACACCGGAGTAGCCAGGGATCGAAATCCCACTTTTCATATCTGTGAATGACTCACTTTACATTTTAAGCCACAGCCACCCATTGTGACCAGCAAAGACACGGAAACAGACATACCTTACAGCATGGTGCAAGGAGATGAGAAAATATTGTTTATGTCAGTTAGTGCTTCCTTTGTTTGATGAGTTAGCAGACAGCGAGCAATGGAATTCACATGACAATATTCACAACTTGAATTCATTTTTCTGAAAAGCCGTTTGATTCTTTTGATCAGTGAACCCTTGAGGAATATAAATAATCGAGGCATGTAGGAATGTTCATAATGGACACTTTAAAAAAGGTATGTATTGTCGCTCTTGTTTACTATGCATCTAAATGGGAAATTGACTACATCAGTATCTCTGATTTAGTGTATTGTAAGGCATGACTGAGTCGTGATCAAAAAAGCATACTGACTCCTTTAAGGGTTTTTAGGGGATTTGCTAGGTACGACAGGATGTCATCTGCATATAAACTAATTTTGTGGTGAAAATGTCTTGTTTGTAAAACTGTGACACAAGCACTCTGTCAAATGGTGGTTCAATGAAAATGGCCAACAACAAAGAAGAGAGTGCCCTGCTGTGGTGAGAAACATTGAGAGTTGTGATTATTGGCTGTGACTGATTATAACTGAAATAACTTATGATGGGGATCGTCTCACTCATAGGGAATATATGTGATAGAAACCTTATGAAGTCTACCATCCACAAAAGCCTGACCAAATCACAATGGTGTTTGATTGCAGCAGACAGAAGAAAGGTGTGTCTCATAATAATTTTCTACTCGTGTGTCCAGACCTTACTAACAGGCTCCTTGGTGTCTCATGCGATTCAGAAGGGAAAAAAGGTGGCAGACATTTAACAGTGTCATTGTTGCATACTAATAGAAGATCACAGAAACTACCACAGGCTCCTATGGTACAGGCACATGAAATGTCATAACCACAGACACGTTCACCTTCAGAGTTGCCATCAGCTACAAGGCTTTCACATTTCACAGTAAACAGCTTCTACACTTTCAGCCTTCTAGTAGTTCCAGTTACCATACAGGGCAGAGCTTCACTGACAGATATAACCGCTAACACCCTTGTTTGGGACGTGCTGCAAGGCAATAATGAGATTTACAGATGGAAAGTTTAAAAAGACTTGCACATCTCATTCATGGACACAGCAACTCTTTTTGAAGGGCAAAACACACAGAGTTGTGTTTTTTCTCAGATGCATCAACCAAGACCATCAGAGCTGGGGCTAGTCTAGACTTACCAGTGAGGAAGGAAAGATCCGCTTGGGTTTCATACCTGGGAAGGTAAAGTTAGCCTTCACTCTGAACCTACCATACCTCATCTTGAACTATATGCTGTAGTGTTGGTCACTGAAGTGGCAGAGTTCATCTAAGACAAAATAGTCTTTGTGTGAAGTTCTATTGCAAAAGTAATGTCGCCGGTGGGTATATATACAACCAGAGAAAACATTTCTGTGCATATATGCACAATAAAGTCAAAAGCATTCAGCAATCTACCAGACTCCACCTTACTCCCTGTTTTTTTTTTTCCAGCAGAGAAACTTAGTCTGACAGTAGCTGCAAAATGCTGGTCAGCACTTAGTACCAGCTGCACGTAGCTGTCCATGCTACCTAGTGTCACCTGACCCTCCGCATCAATTGACGTGTAGTTACCCTTTAAAGCAGGGATAGGCAGTTATCTAGAAAGGGTGAAAAAAAAAAATGGAAGAATTTGAAAACACACCCTCCTCTTGCAGCTCTCCCCTCTATATTACTAAGCCCCTACAATAAGATGAACACGGGCACGTACACGTGACTCATACAGTAACCCACTGTTTCCCATACATTGATTTATGTATTCTTCTTTTCATTGTAGGGTTGCCCGCAGTGCATTTGCTCAGTCCCTCCTAGCCCCGTTCCTAGCCCCTGGCCGGTGGCCAGCAGTGCTGGGTCTAACCCATGTCACAGCAGCAACATAAAGTTTGCTAATCTGGTGGAGCTGTCCAGTCCGCCAGAGCTAAGGCTTGTGCTTGTGGATTCGGGTTGCTGCTAGGAGTCTATCTCCGGAGCTGCTGCCCACTCTCCTTCCACTGAGTTGATCTGTAGCAGCAGGTAGTAAGGCAAGAGACCAACTGTGATTCAAGGATTTAGCTTTAGCAAATGTAAGCTACATAAATGTTACCTTGCTGGTGCAGCCATGAGCATTTGGCTCCGGTTAGCCGAAGGCTAAATTATTAGTAACGTTTTCTCTCCATCTCCCAAGTGCTTTACCTATTGACACATTTCATTTTGTATATTGTCAGACTCTCTTTTAAGCTCTCTTTCTGATAAGTCCGTCATCCTTTTTGGGTGCAGGTAAGCAGCTGTTGGCACAGTCGGTGTTTGTTTACAACAAAGTTTATGTATTTTGGGGTGACAAGAGGAGGCATGGTTAGAAAACTAAAACTGCACCAGTATGGCAAAAATTTTGGATTTGAAGCTGATGAAAGAGGTGTCTGAAATAACAGCAAATGACACCGTGCTGCTGTTAATGAGCTGAACTTTTTTTTTTTTAAAGATTATTTTTATTGGCTTTTTTGCCTTTATTAACAGGACACAGGGTGAAATGGGGAGACAGAGAGAGTGGGGACTGACATGCAGCAAAGGGCCACGAGCCGTATTCGAACCCACGGCCGCTGCAGCGAGGCAATGCCTCCGTACATGGGTGCCGGCACTATCCACTACGCTACTAACGCCCCGATGAGCTGAACCTTTGACTAACGATATGTTTCTATTTATATCTTTTGCTCGGTTCCAAAGTCCCACAGTGGACAACGTACAGCTTATTTATGAAGTTGAGATAAAAAATTATCTTCATGAAACCTTCTTATTTCAACTATTTATTTATCAAAACTTAAATAAAGTGGAGGCTGGCTGGAGAAAGTTTCTAGTGAGCTAAATGGCCCTCCACATTAACAAGCTAGGCTAACATTACTTCCTGGTGGCTATATTGTATGTCATTACTATTAAGTATCACAATATAGAACGTGTTTTCTGTTTAAAAAAGTAATGCCACAAAGTAGAAAGACAGCAAGTAGGCTACTCACTCACTTATGTTTAGAGTGGTTAGGTCTCCAGTCTGATCTCAAACAAACAGCTGATATTTATGCGGTTTGTTTACATGAAGTAGGTCTAATTGAAGTGCATATTTAATGGGTTCAGTGTGAACAGAGAGACGTTAAGTCATGCGACACGCTGTTGGGACACAATGTCGTTATGTTCCACTCAGGAGTGGCTGCTGATTCAAGTGCAACACCTGGTAAAATTCGGTACAGCAGTTCGGTCCGGTGTTTGGCTTCATATCAAACCGGTTTGAAAATGTTTACACTGGCCCAACCCAAATGTGCTAAACAGCTCTGAACAAAGTACATTTGAGGTTGACAGGGATGTCAGTTGATTTGCAGGTATTGGACAAATTAATATTTTATTCTGATGATGGTGATAAAAATCTGGGGATCACCAAAGTCAGCGCAGACATAATGTAGCTACCGAGGATATTTGTGCCAAATTTCATGGCAATCCATCTGATACTTATGAAGACCAAAGTCAGTAGTATTTCCCAAAATACTAAGAAATCATCCAAATGGGAATTTACAGTTGTGCAAAACATTTGAGGAGGCTGCAGCCGCTCCCAATTTATAATTCTATTCTCTGATTGGACCAGCGAGCAGCCACTGGCCTCAGCCAGCCATCAGAGGATGTTTTCCAGACTAGCAAATCAGACATGGTTACCCAACTCACCTTATCACTTATAGATCCAATCAGATTGTGACACCAGCCTTCCTTCTTTCATTTAGAGAAAAAAATGCTGCTGTCTTAATCACACCACCATCACAGTTACTATCTTACATGTGCACAATGTTAAAAACTTTTGTCTGGCAGTGATGACAGCCAGAATACATTTTGTTTTAACAGGATGGATGATGAACAGACTGGCGCTCCACTGTTGTGTAATGAAAGGTTGTGAGCATCCAGCACAACAAAGCGTGGACTCTCCGATAGATTATGGAGCAGGTGGGATTTAATACTCGACTGGACTGTTCAAAGCAGGTGCTTTGGAGGGGTGTGCATATTCCTAACAGCATATGTGCTGGTGTGTGTGCTGCTTTATGCATGTGTGTTTAGAGGCAGTATTTCTGTTTGTATTTGTGTGTGTGTGTGTGTGTGTATCTATGTGTCAGTCTGTCTATGAGTGTTTAAAGGCTCAGTCATTGGACCCGAGGGAAAGAAAAATGAAGGAAAAGGCACAGGGCAAAGTTGCAGCGTGGGGGTCTGTATCGAACCCGGGCCATCTACCCACGATCCCTGCTGCATCCAATTTCAGCACCAACGCTTCCTGTTAAACCCCATCAAACAGACACACGGCGGCACAAAGGAAAACCTCATCTCCACGGGAAACTAATCCGCCGGTGTGCGCTGTAAGCCTGTCAGGTTTTTTTTTTTTTTTTTTTTTTTTATTGAAAGAAGTCATCACTCATTTCGCCAAAGATTAAAAGTATGGCTAAATTGAGAAAATCCGCTTAGGAATTCTGAATTTAAATAGTGAGTTGGAGGGGCAGCTAGGAGAGATGCCAAGGCTTGTGGGGAGCACAGACAGGTATGGGAGGTGAGATAAATTGAAAATATACATATTTGTTTTTGTAGTTAGATTTCCCATAACCATCAGACTGTTTTTCATTTTTTAGTGAAAGCAGAGGGTGGAGGGGAGCTGGAAGCAGGAGGCCTCCCCATCCACACACAGCAATTGTCGGAAATGAGAGAGCCTCACCTCACAGGCAGTCTCCTGATTGGAGATTTCAGATGCAGAGACACACATGTGAAATTACTTCCTGTGACTTTAATTGCCTTGCTGTTGGCAACAAGGTGTTCCAGCAGGGGAATGCCAATTGCTAACCAGCTTTGCCATGGAGAGAGGGTCAGCAGGGGTGTGTCAAAGGAATGGCCTTGGGTGGAACGGGCAGGTGCCACCCCATCATCCTAAACTTTGTTTGGCTATCTGCCTGTTCAGAAGCGGGACTCAACAGTGACTGTTAAAAGAAGTTAATAACTCATCTGGTTTCGTGGATGTGTTGTAATGAGAATAGAACAGTTGAAAAGTTTTCACTGAATATGGCTGCGGAGTCAACAGCAAATATGCTATACAATACAGTGAGGTTTAAAAAAAGAAGAAGTGAGTGAAGGAGCCTTAAAGGGGACCTACTATGCTAATTTTCACATTCATACTTGTATTAAGGTTTCTGCTACAACATATTTGCATGCCTTTATGGTCAAAAAAGCCTTTATTTTTCTTCAAACTGTCTGTTCTGAAACACCTGTATTCACCCTCAGTCTTAGAAGTGTCCGTTAAGTGTCTGTCTCTTTAAGCCACCCTCTGGAAAAAGCCCAGTATACTCTGATTGGTTAGCAGTTTCAGGTCTTTGTGTCTCGGAGTCTCAGCACTGTCATTGCAGCTGACTGTAGGGGAGAATAACGGCACTTTCTACTGGGAAACATACTGAATGAATACCTCTGAATACAACTACACTATGTTCCAGTAGGATCCAAAATCAGGTGGAAATGTACAACATCAGCAACCAAGTTTACATGTGACCTTGACATTATCATGTAGCTACATGTACGTTAGGGGTGTACTTAAAGCTGGGGAATAAGTAACAGGCAAAGCGTCACTTTCTACCATATACAATCATCAATAAAAGCTAGAAGGAATGTGATCTTAAATCAGGGAGAAATGAACAAAATCGGCAACCACGATTACATGTTTCTTTGACATTAGCATGTAGTTACATGTACGTTAGCAGTGTACTTAAAGCTGGAGAATGACTGTAACAGAAAATAATGTAACTTTCTACCATGAAAAATTGTCAGTAAAAGCTTCTAAACACAATCAGACTCAATATGACTCAAAACCATAGAGAAATGAATAACATCAGTAACCAAATTTAAACGTTTCCCTGATATAAGCATGACGCTATGTGTATGTTAGCAGTTTACTTGCAGCTGGGGAATGACTGTAACAGAGAACAGCAGCACTTTTTACCATGAAAAAAATGTCAAAGTACCAAAATCGAAGACAAATTTACAAAATTGGTAACTCAGTTTAAATGTTTCCCTGATGAAAGAATGTTGCTACATGTACGCTTGCAGTGTACTTGCAGAAGGGGAATGAATAGCAGCACTTTCTACTGTGGAACATCACCAGTAAATGCTTCTAAATCCAAACGGACATGTTCCAGCCGGAATTTGATCAGAAATTTACCTCAATGGCAATTAAGTTCACATATTTTCCCTGACATTAATATGTTGCTACATGAAGCAGTGCAGGTGACATTATGCAAATTCTTGCAGTAGTGTGCCTGGATAACCATATTAAGACATCCGGCGCACTCTGGCGTCATAGTGTAGCCAGAGTTACTGTTGCAAACCGCTTGTTTAGAATGGTCATAAACCTGAGGTTTTGCTTTAAGGAATTACTTACATACAGTACAGGCCAAAAGTTTGGACACACCTTCTCATTCAATGCGTTTTCTTTATTTTCATGACTATTTACATTGTAGATTCTCACTGAAGGCATCAAAACTATGAATGAACACATGTGGACTTATGTACTTAACAAAAAAAGGTGAAATAACTGAAAACATGTTTTATATTCTAGTTTCTTCAAAATAGCCACCCTTTGCTCTGATTACTGCTTTGCACACTCTTGGCATTCTCTCCATGAGCTTCAAGAGGTAGTCACCTGAAATGGTTTTCCAACAGTCTTGAAGGAGTTCCCAGAGGTGTTTAGCACTTGTTGGCCCCTTTGCCTTCACTCTGCGGTCCAGCTCACCCCAAACCATCTGGATTGGGTTCAGGTCCGGTGACTGTGGAGGCCAGGTCATCTGCCGCAGCACTCCATCACTCTCCTTCTTGGTCAAATAGCCCTTACACAGCCTGGAGGTGTGTTTGGGGTCATTGTCCTGTTGAAAAATAAATGATCGTCCAACTAAACGCAAACCGGATGGGATGGCATGTCGCTGCAGGATGCTGTGGTAGCCATGCTGGTTCAGTGTGCCTTCAATTTTGAATAAATCCCCAACAGTGTCACCAGCAAAACACCCCCACACCATCACACCTCCTCCTCCATGCTTCACAGTGGGAACCAGGCATGTGGAATCCATCCGTTCACCTTTTCTGCGTCTCACAAAGACACGGCGGTTGGAACCAAAGATCTCAAATTTGGACTCATCAGACCAAAGCACAGATTTCCACTGGTCTAATGTCCATTCCTTGTGTTTCTTGGCCCAAACAAATCTCTTCTGCTTGTTGCCTCTCCTTAGCAGTGGTTTCCTAGCAGCTATTTGACCATGAAGGCCTGATTGGCGCAGTCTCCTCTTAACAGTTGTTCTAGAGATGGGTCTGCTGCTAGAACTCTGTGTGGCATTCATCTGGTCTCTGATCTGAGCTGCTGTTAACTTACGATTTCTGAGGCTGGTGACTCGGATGAACTTATCCTCAGAAGCAGAGGTGACTCTTGGTCTTCCTTTCCTGGGTCGGTCCTCATGTGTGCCAGTTTCGTTGTAGCGCTTGATGGTTTTTGCGACTCCACTTGGGGACACATTTAAAGTTTTTGCAATTTTCCGGACTGACTGACCTTCATTTCTTAAAGTAATGATGGCCACTCGTTTTTCTTTAGTTAGCTGATTGGTTCTTGCCATAATATGAATTTTAACAGTTGTCCAATAGGGCTGTCGGCTGTGTATTAACCTGACTTCTGCACAACACAACTGATGGTCCCAACCCCATTGATAAAGCAAGAAATTCCACTAATTAACCCTGATAAGGCACACCTGTGAAGTGGAAACCATTTCAGGTGACTACCTCTTGAAGCTCATGGAGAGAATGCCAAGAGTGTGCAAAGCAGTAATCAGAGCAAAGGGTGGCTATTTTGAAGAAACTAGAATATAAAACATGTTTTCAGTTATTTCACCTTTTTTTGTTAAGTACATAAGTCCACATGTGTTCATTCATAGTTTTGATGCCTTCAGTGAGAATCTACAATGTAAATAGTCATGAAAATAAAGAAAACGCATTGAATGAGAAGGTGTGTCCAAACTTTTGGCCTGTACTGTACGTTTACCTTAGTATTTTAAACTTTGGCTATGTTTTTGTCCTTCATTGTAACTGTAAATCTTTATATAAGACACAAAGCACAGAAAAGCATAATTAAAGGTAACAGCTATCTGGTCTGATAAAAAATAAACAATTTCCTTTTTTTTTTATTTTTTTTTTTAATTTAAATTATTTACTGTCCTTGCATATAGTGTGACAAAACACAACATACTGTTGAACGAGGTTAGGTTCCAAGGTTTTCAACATTCTACCCAGCATATTCTGTCATTCAGTGTCCCTTTTTTTGTCCGTACAGGGAAGGTATTAACAGATATTTTACAATGGGGGTAATTACTGGAACATCTTATCTTTTTTATTGTCTTATTTCATTCTGTATGCCTTGTATGGCTGAAATTCTGCAAGTCTGCAAGCCTGTATGAACTACAGTACACTACACTACACTATTATCTATTATTATATTTTATTGCCTCTAAGAAATCTACAAGTAAATCCAACATGCAAGTCTCCCTTTTCCTACATCACATGTATCTGAGTTGTGCTTTCCAACAGACTGATATCACTCTTGTCTATGAGATATTTCATGCACTGGCCAGAGTGCCTGTGTCTTAGGTGATAATTATGTCAGCTCCCAGACCAAATGATGTATTATTTATTTTGCAGTAACTCGCTGATTCCTCTCCCTCTAACTGCTGGCTGAGATGTGTGCCCCTGGAGTGGTCATTAATCTGATATCTGGCCGGCCTGGGCGCAGCCCCTATGATCCTGACCCAATCTCAGATCCTAATCCAAGGAGGAAGAGGGCTGCAGGCCAGGATTTGGAGGCCCCAGCTATCTCTCTCTTTATAATTGATAGGTTTTAGGCGATTATACGCTTCACGTGATTACGATCTATAACGATGTATTGATTGGACTGTAGTGGGATCCAACCGGGCTGCTTTTCACGCCAGAGACACCTACACCTCCTTTCCATCGTCCAGTATCTGGCTGCTGTACATTTTGGTTTGGAGCTATTTTGGACTTTGACATAAGGAAGACAGGCACTGATACTGTGTGTGAAATATAATACACACAGAAGCTTGCACACTTACAAGAAGTTATTTTCTTGAACAAGGTTAGAACATTATACGAGGCTGATATTGGCCTTTTACTCTCTGTGGTATTTGGGTGGGTCAGTATCTTCCAGCTCTGATAATAATGGAGGTTTCTTCCTGAAACAGTCTGGAAAAGCAGACATGACATTTCCCAATGAGCACAGTTCTGCTGATTTGTAGGTGAGAAGACATTCATTTTTCTAGGTTCTAAGTTTTTGTCAGACATCTATGTTACATACAAATGTGTCAGTCCTGGGTGGGACCTGATGTAGCACCAGCAGCCCAGAGTTAAATCTGACTGACCAGACTGAACCATGACATTTAACCATGTACGGTTATGAAGAAAGACAGAATGCACAGCCCATTGAGAGGACCTACTATTATGTCAAGGCAACAATGCATCTCTCAAAACAAACCCAACATGAGCTAAAACATAACTACCTGTGTGTCTCTAACTTTTTCTTAAGGGTACTTTATATGTTTTTGTTTGAGACTGTTCGCCACCAAAAACCATGTGTTATTTTTACAATCAGCTAATCACAGCCTGTACCCAATATGACGCCTATAATTTTAGTCTAGGCGGCACCCTCTAGTGGCCCTGGTAATTCTAAAAGGAGCAAAGGAGGAAGTCCGCTGACAAAGTATAAATAGCAACAAAGTCCACACTTAGCTAGCTAGCTAGCTAGCTAGATAGATAATACACTACAAATGCACTAAACTGCTACTGCTAAAATATAAACATAGGACAACATCCTGTATGTTTTTTTAATGCAGTGAGGTAAAGAGGGGGTGTAAAGATGTGCAAATTCACCATGTGGAAGGTTATTGAAGGAGCAAAAAAATAAAAAGAATTTTCTGTTAAACAAGAAGTAGAGAATGACTATAATGAGCGACATAGTCCACACAGGAAGGTGGCTGGGGTGGTGGATAGGGTTGGGTCAGTTCTCGGTAATACCAATTCGATCCGGTACTCTGTCTTGGACCTGGTTTTATTTTTTGAGACCGACCGGACCGCATACTTGGGCAGAACGTACGCGGAGCGGACGCCGCGGAGGTCCGCCCGGTAAAAGTGGGCGTCCGCAAGCCCTGTGCGCGCAAAGCACGACCATGCGGACTTCGCTCCGCGCACCAGTGTCACACAAAAGACTGTTCGGCATGTATTTTTCACATCGCGGGGATTTTTCACGGACATTTTTACACATAGTCCGCTCCGCTTATAGTAAGCCCAAGTCTGTGAGCACCTGTGTCTGCCTCTTCACCAAGCATACAGCAAGCAGGAGAGAGAGGGGGTGGGGCGGGGACTGAGCTAGGAGGTGCAAGTGCGCATGCGCCTCTACTGTAGCCTGGAGTTTGTTTAATAGTGATGGGGAGTCGATAATGGCGGACAATTTAGTCTCAACGAAATCAAGGAATGCGCCACTATGGCAACACTTTGGCTTTGAGCCAGACGAAGGAGGCAACCCTTGTTTGCACTGACTGAGTAAGCTGCAAAATTTATTTGTAAGGAATAAAAGAAACAACTTGTTACTGTCACTCTGTTGTCCTAAGGTCATTTTTTATTTTAAATGAGTCAACTGCGACCCCAAGTGGCGAAAATCCGGTATTACCAACTTCATGCGGTTTTTTACAAAAACTGGACCCTTTTTTTTTTTTTCCTCACACCTACCCAACCCTAGTGGTGGATGGGTCCAAAACACACAGGACTGTCACCGAGGAGACCACTGTTGCTCCAAAAGTCAATGTTGAACTATTTTAATCAACATAGATGCGTAACATCATGTTAGGTATATAGACTGTATAAAAATACAGACGTCACCCATTGGTTCATGGGCTCTCATTTTGAAGCCTCAAGTTTGGCATTTTGGCCATAGCCATCTTGAATTTTTGGAGCCAGAAGTGACCAAATTTGGACAAGAGGGTGGAGCTGTGGAGAAGCCAGAGTCGGATCTGAGTCATAGGCTGAGGTGATGCCTCACAGACAAGCTGTCACTCAAAGTGGCCATGGCCTTTATTATGTTTAACTTTAAGCCACAATAACATTTAAATGAGTGAGTTGTATAAAATTGACCCCTGTACAGTTGTCATAAATGTTGAAATTAGTAGGGCTGTAGTCAACCAAAGAAAAACTTGGTCGACTAAAGTCGCACATAATCTTCAACTAATCAATTAGTCCTGGAAAAAGAAAAAATCTGCACGTTATTTTTACTTCTGCGGTGGTGTGTCTGTGTCACCCTGCAGTTACACCTCCAAAACAATAGTCGGCGGTGGAGGACTCTGTTAAGTGCTGTAAAATTTAGTTCAAATCAAACTTTATTTATATAGTTGATTCAAAACACACTTAAAATATGGCTTAATAGACACAATTTCAAACACAAGTACGCAAATTGGCTTCACTATAAATCGCAGAACTGACAGACAAACACTTGTCTTTATCTGGACACATTTCCCCCACCAATACCACACGCTAACATTATTAGCACAAGTCTATGGCATTTTACATTGTATAAATTAGCCTAGCGTCTAGCAATCTTTTCCTCTTCTCATATAAAACCAGGGACAACAGCAACATGTAACAAAGGTAACAGTACAGAATTTGGCTCCATTACAACTCACAACATTCACCAACAAAACAACTGTCTTATACTAAACACGTTTTCCAAATAAATACAACATGCTAACATTATTAGCGCCAGCCTATGGCATTTTACATGGTATACATTAGCCTAGCGACGAGCTCAGATTTACTCTATTCATATGAAGCCAGGATAAATCCCTAAGTATAAATCCATGAAGGATAAATCACACACATGACTTAAAATGCTATTTTAGTGGAGGCTTTACTGTCTTCACAATTTATTGTTTCTTATCTGTGAAATACAAGTAAATACAAGCTTCGTTTCCACTGAGGGAAATGGTTTTAGTTTACAGAAACAGACAGGAGGTCTGCGTCACCACGACGCTGAGCGTGAGGATGGGCAAGTTCAACTTTCTGTCAACAACGGGGGTGTTGTGAGAACACCCCCATTTTCACAGGTAACTTAGCCTGTCCCCGCCTGCCGCAGGAAATAATGGATTAATCCTCGCAAGCTATTGATTTAGCACTTTTCTCCTGATGAAAGTAACACAGAGATTATTCGACCAATGAGAATTTGGTCGAACGAGAGCATAGCGACCAAATAATCGACTGGTCGACCAGGAGATTACAGCCCTAGAAATTAGCGATAGAGACCAAAACCGTTTTTTGTACCAGACTGTTAACATGTTTATTTCTGCTGTAAAGTTTAACATGCAAGTCAGACCCATGTAGCCAGCCTGAAGTGGCCATTAGAGGAACTAAAGTTTTTTTCTGAAACCTAAACTACTCTCACTTGATTATGTTTTGAACCTTTAAAATAGATGTATTTTATGCTAAAACAATCTCAACTTAAGTTCCACTAACTAGCTTGTACCAGAGCTTTCAACCATATCACATGGTCTTAATCAGTAGATGATGAAGTTACTCAGAGTATGTCCACACTATTAGGGGCAGTATCCTCCACAAGATCTGCCTGTTAGTTGGTCAAGTAGCCTCAGAAACATCATCCCCTCACACAGTTCTGACAGTGGATTTGGTAGAATAACTGGTAGGAACTACTTCCAAGTGTGTACACCAGCTCCAAGCTGGTTACATTTATAGATGTATCTTTTTCTCTGTGTTTCAGTCCTCCATGGAGACCAAAATGTTTTTTTTTTCTTATAGATACAAAACAGTCTTCAGAATGAAAAAAACAAAACATAAAACTCCCTCTTTGTTTCATGTTTTTTATGGGGATAACAAAGCTTTTGCTAAACAATTGTGTAAACTACCCAGAGATGCAGTGTGGAAACTTAAGACAGAATATCTGTCTGATTTTGTCAGACTATGTCGAAATTATAAAATAAGGGTTTTATCACCATTTAGTTTAGCAGTTTAGAAATGACTGCAGGTCAATATGAAGTATTTATGAGACACAATTAAATCACTGTTTCATACATTGGTTGCCTGACAACAGAAACAGCAAGTGGTATCAAGGAAATCAACTAAACAATGAATTTGATTTTATTAAAGCAACACATGACAACTGAGAGAGGTCGATCTGCTGATGATGAAGGCTTTGTGGTAAGGTTAAAGCTCCAGAACAAGTTAGCACATGGATCTTGGTTTGAGACTGTTATATAAGAATCCTACCACTGAATAAGTGTCTCAAGATAAGACCAGAAATGGACTATCTCACTGAAATGCATCAAATGGACACAACCTCTTAAAGGCAAATTTTATTAAGAACGGTGGCACTTTGGTTAAGTTTAGAGAAAGAACAAAGAACAACACTTAGTTAGGTTTTGAGAACAAAATTATTCTTGGTAAAGTTTAAGAAAGAACAGATAGTGGTTTCGGTTAAATAAACTAGATGTAAGTGATGTAAATTTACGAACTGCGTGTAGTTACTGTACATTAAGTAGTCTACGTAAACTACTAGTCACGTAACTGCATTGACTTTTGGTTTCCCATTGGACACAAATAGCGGTCTCCTGGTTGAAAGTCTGTGTTTGTTTGATCCATCCACCACCTGTACCTTTTGCCCTAAGCACACTTTCTTGCTCTTCATACTTAATTTGTGTGTCCACCACAACAAAATATCCTAATTGACTTTGCATTGGCATTGTTTTCGTGTTGCTAGCATATAATTTTAACACATTATGCACTGTTAAGATTTTCTCCATTTTACATATTTTCATGAGATTGGGCAAAAAATACACACAAAGTCAATAGGATAAAATATCACAGAAAACTAATGTAATCCTAAAAGTGTTCAGGCTATTCTCATGCACTGTTCATACATTTTTCTATGAAATGTTACGCACCAAAATGCATACATATCCTAAGTAATCATAAGCCAGTAATTTGTGTATAATCCACGTATTTGGGAAGGCTGCAATCACGTGCCATATGTGCTGATGGGAGAAAGGAACAGAGAAGGAAGCTTGAGAAGGAAGCTAGAGAAGGAAGCAATCCTGTATGGTGGGAGGTTGGGGTAGTGGATGGGTCACAAAACACAGGACATTCCCTGCAACTTTACCCTGGAGACTGGTGATAGGAACCAGCAGGATTTGATAGGATAGGATTTGAGTGAACTTCGAGTCATTTTAAGGTATGTCATCAGCATGTTTCTTTTCCTAAACCAAATCACTTACTTGCCTAAACCTAAAGACACCCAACCACGTTTCTTTTACTAAACCTAACTTCCGTAACTTAACGTGCCTAAACCTAACATCTGTAACTTTACACTAACTACATGACTTTACATTAAGTACATAGCGTCATTCGTGGGACGCTAATTCATAGGATGTCACACAAGCTGTTGTATGAAGATACGTTGAAGTGTGACACCAAAGACTCAAATCAAATACTAAAATATTAGTACATATACAGGGTTCCTACAGGTTTCTTCAAGTCACATTCAAGTCTTTTTAAGACCTTTTTAAGACCATTTATATAAAAAATTAATACCTATTTCTCGGCCTATTTCACAGCCCTACTGGCAAAGAAAAATGAAATCCTTGAATTTCAGAGTATTCGTTTATTCAACAAAACAGCAGTCCACAGTACTCCTGTACAGGTTAAATAAAAATAAAAAATAAATTAAAAAATCTGTGGTTGTGTAAACATAAAACAAACATCAGAACAAACGGCGATTTGTTGACTTTGGACACCAGTTCATCTTTGATGTGAATGGCTAACCCAAACTTCTCTATGTAAGCCGTTTTGTCGGCACCACAAGTAAAGGCAAGGCAAGGCAAGTTTATTTGTAGAGCACAATTCATACACAAAGTAATTCAAAGTGCTTTACAGAACAAGAAAATGCATTAAAATCACAATACAAAATAAAAACATAAATAATCATTATAAAATGAACTTTAAAAGAGAAGAGTGCAGATAAGATCCTTTCAGTCATATGCACAGTGAAATAGAGCTGTTTTGAGCCTAGATTTGAACATTGTCAGAGTAGAGGCCTGTTTCACATCTTCAGAAAGACTGTTCCAGATTTTAGCTGCATAAAACTGGAATCCTGATTCCCCATGTTTAGTCCTGACTCTGGGCACCAGCAGGAGGCCGGTCCCTGAGGTCCTCAGAGTCCGAGATGGTTCATATGGCACTAACATGTCAGAGATGTACTTTGGTGCTAGGCCGTGGAGAGACTTGTACACAAGCAGAGCTGCTTTAAAGTCTATTCTCTGAGCCACAGGAAGCCAGTGTAGAGACCTGAGCACAGGACTAATGTGCTCGTACTTCCTGGTTCTGGTCAGGACCCGAGCAGCAGCATTCTGGATGTACTGCAGCTGTCTTACGGCCCGTTTGGAGAGGCCAGTGACCAGGCCGTTATAGTAGTCTAACCTACTAGAGACAAATGCATGGATAAGTCTCTCCAAGTCAGGTTTAGACACTATACCTTTGATTTTGGCAATGTTTTTTAGATGGTAAAAAGCTGCTGATGTTATTGATTTGATGTGGCTGTTAAAGTTCAAGTCTGACTCCATTATTACCCCGAGATTTCTAACCTGATTTGTAGGTTTTAGAGAGAGAGACTGGAGGTGACTGCTGACACTTTCTCTTTGTTTCTGTGGACCAAATACGATGACTTCAGTCTTGTCTGAATTTAGCTGGAGAAAGGTGTTTTGCATCCACACACTGACCTGTTGGATGCAGTGACAGAGTGAATCCACTGGTCCATATTCACCTGCTGTCAGTGAGACATAGATCTGAGTGTCATCTGCATAATTGTGGTAGGACACATTATTACTTTGTATTAACTGGCCTAAAGGCAGCATGTAGAGATTGAACAGAAGGGGTCCCAGGATTGACCCTTGGGGCACCCCACAGGTCAAGGCCACGTGGTCTGAGACACAGTTACCAATTTCAACAAAGTACTTCCTGTCTTCTAGATAGGACTTCAACCAATTTAGGGCAGTGCCAGAGATGCCCACCCAGTCCTCTAGTCTCTGTAAAAGGATCTCATGATCAACAGTGTCAAAAGCAGCACTCAGATCTAGCAGGACTAAAACTGAGACTTTGCCTGCGTCAGTGTTCAGGCGGATGTCATTTGTCACCTTAATAAGAGCGGTCTCAGTGCTGTGATGGGGTCTAAAACCTGACTGGAAAACATCAAAGGAGTTGTTCATTAGGAGAAAGTCAGTAAGCTGTTGGTAAACAACCTTCTCAAGGACTTTGCCTAAAAACGACAGATTTGAAATGGGCCGGTAGGTGGCATCAAGACTGCTCTTCTTTAGGAGAGGCTTTATGACCGCAGTTTTCAAGGCCTTTGGGAATGTTCCCGATTGTAGTGACATGTTAACTATGTGAGCAAGTGGTGGTAACAAACTGCTCAGCACAGACTTTAGAAATCTAGTGGGTAACACATCGAGGCAGCATGTAGATGAACTCAGACTGGTGATGATCTCTTGGACAGTTTTGTCAGTTACAGGTGCAAAATGAGTCAGCTCTAAGTGTCTAGGTGGCTGCAGGGTTGTTATTGGTGTTGTGGAATTGATGGCATTTTTAATGGTCTGAACCTTGTCGCGAAAGAATACTGCAAACTCATTACACTTAGATGTGGAGATCAGTTCCAACGGCAGCTGAGCTGGAGGGTTTGTTAATCTGTTCACTGTTGCAAATAAGACACGCAAGTTGTTACTGCAGTTTCCAATAATTTCAGAAAAGTACCTCTCCCTTGTTCTACGTAAGATCCGGTTGAACACGTACAACTTTTCTTTATAAATTTCATAATGAACATGAAGCTTTGACTTGCGCCGTTTCCGCTCGGCCCTCCGGCACTCCCTTTTCTGTGCCCTGACCAAGTCGTCATTCCTCCATGGCGCCTTCAGCTTATTTTTAACCATTTTAACCTTCACAGGGGCAATGGTGTCCAGAACATTCAAAACACTCAAAGTAACAGAGTTCAACAAATCATCAACATTAGAACATGAGGCATTTTCAAAGTTTATCATTTCCATGAACAGAGCACCTGTGCTGTTATTTATGTGTCTCCTCCGAACAACTGCAGGACCAGCCATTGGTTTGGGAGAAACAGACAGGTCAAAGAAGACACAGAAATGATCAGACAGAGCAACATCAACCACATTGACGTTTGAAATATTAACCCCCTTTGTAATGAGCAGGTCCAGAGTGTGCTGCGCTCTGCTGTGGGTGGGCTCACACACATGCTGAGTCAGGCCAAAGGTTTCAAGGACAGCACTGAGCTCTTTAGCATTTCTGTCACAGACATTATCCACATGTACATTAAAATCACCTGTAATGACCAAACCAACAAAGTCTGTGCATACAATTGAAAGCATCCTGGTAAAATCATCAATAAAACTTTGACGGTGCTGGGGAGGCTTGTATATAACTACATAGAGTATGGACGGAGATTGTTTTAGCTCCATTTTAAAGGATACATACTCAAATGATGAAGTAAAGGTGCTGGCGATGTCGGAGTCGGGGAACATGCACTTGAAAAGCTCTGAAATACCCTCGTTTCCATTGTAGGACTGGTGTTTGGCAACGGTGTGAAGAGTCCACAACACCTCTGCTTTCAGCGTTGGCGTGGACCCGAAAGACATGCGTAGATCGACTCTAACGTTAACGTTAGCTGTGGTCGTAGCAAGAGGGGCTGCAGGAGCACTAGCAGCTAGCTGGCTAGCTGGTGGGAACCCGGCGGTGATGGAAGGAGTTTGTTCCTTTCCTCGGACATACTTCATGTGCTTGGTCGATTTGGCATGAGAGTCTAACGCCTTCACTCCCATTGTTCCGAGTTGAATCCTCTTCTTGCACACGGTGCAGTAAGCCCCAAAAACGTTGTCTACCACAGGTTTTACCCAATGACGGAAAGAAATTTTATCCATCCACGCTTCGTTAAATTTACATTTCCCCATGTTCCCAGCATGAATTAAGTAGCTAGCTAACGTTAAAAAAACAACTACTTGCCTTGTTGTTTGTGGTCTGTGTCTGTGTTTGTGTTGTGGTGCTGTTAGCATAGGGTGACCATATTTTGATTTCCAAAAAAGAGGACACTCGGCCGGCCACGACATAGCCTACTTAAATGATACTCACAGTTTACTCAAAGATGCCTTATAATTTTAATATATTTAAAATTTATATGTATGGATAGAAAATTCAGTTATATTACAAAATAATATCTCTCAAAGACAGAAATTCAGATAGGCCCCAATAGGGGACACATACACACAAGAGTGTGGCGATCCGAGCCCGACGGTACCCAACGGGTCGGGCTGGGTTTGGTCAAAAATGTAGCTATAAATTGTATTCAGACTGGGGTCGGATTCAGTCAGCTTTCAGTGAAAATGTAGTGTAAAAATAAATAAAATCCTATTGTCTGTCCTGTTTATTGCTTGGGCACTGTTATTTATGTGACAACACCTGAACATAACACACACAGACACACAGTGGCTGTTTGTTTCTATCTCTCCCCACTCTGGAAGTCTCGGACCTTCCACCACCCGTCTCTGCCTTGATTAAACACTGAAAAAAAAAAAAAAAAAAGGGAGACAGGTTTTTCCTATTTTATCTTATTTTGTTTTATGTCTCCCTCTCCTCTCGCTAGAAGCGTCGGACCTCCTGCCTCCCGCTCCCGTCTCAAACACGGGCTGAGCACCCACGGCGCACGCCCGTCCTGTTAAATACCCTGTAACTGTAACCACTGTGTGGCACAAACTCAGTGCTTTGGTCATTAAATAATGTCGGGCTCGGTTCGGACAGAAATATGCGGCCCGTGCCGCACTCACACACACACACAAACACACGGAAAACCGGACATTATCATCAGTTTATAAAAAACCCCCCGGATGCCCCAGACGGGACATGAAAAGTGGACATGTCAGGGCAAAAGAGGATGTTTGGTCAGCCTATGTTAGCGCAAGGTTTTCTTCTTCTTTTTCTTTATTTTTAACGGCGGTTGGCATCCAGCTTATTGGTGCATTACCGCCACCTTCTGTTCTGGAGTGTGAATCAGTCATCGTGTTCGGAGCATTTTCCCCGGGGCTGTGTTGCGTTCTCAATTATTGGCTCTTTATTTACGTTATTTGATCAAAATAATTGTGGTTGACAAATGAAACTTTTGACGAGATATGCGATACAGATAAGTTACATACAGCACAATTTTTAAGACCCAGATATCAAAATTCAAGACTTTTTCAAGTCTTTTTAAGGTATTATTTCCAAATTCATAAATTCAATGCTTTTAAGACTTTTTAAGACCCCGCGGGAACCCTGATATAACTATATTATCAACAACTTGTTTTTATGATTTACAAAAATCATTTTTAAATTTAAGCATAAAACTTAGGACCAGAAACATAGTGGTGTCTTAGGTGTGAATGTTGGCCTGTGAAGCAGTAGAAGCAATGAGAGATAGTTAATTATGATAAGTGTGGACTGGGCTGCGATAACCATGCTCTCTGATCTCTATCACCTGCTCTACAGCCCTGGGCTCTGAAACATGAAGGACAGCTGAGAGAGAGAGAGGAAGCATGAGGATGCGTACACCGCCACAGACCAAACAGCACTCACTGACACAGTCATCTACCACGACCACAATATCTATCGTACGACATCTACTGTAGGCATGGCAGGTAGGATGACGATCAACAGACATCAATATCCTGCTGAGAGAAGGTGTCAGATGTATGACATTGTACCCATGATGATGACATACCGGACCCCATTATCAAAAATGACATCTTTTCTCTTCTCCTAGCCTTTTTCTTTGACCTTTGGGCCATTCTCAGACTGCAATGTTCAAATACATGTGTAAATAAAGAAAGTGCAAAGTCCTGGTATCCAAATTATTGAGGATTACTGATGAAACATCTCATTGTGTTATTTTCTAATTTTTTTGCATCAGGGAGTAGAGGTGGGATCGAGCTGAGATTCTCAGACCGTTACCCGACCAAACCTGACTTGGTACTGACCGACCCGACCCCTAATGACCGACAGTCATTACCAAAATTATTACCGACCCGACCGAGCCCGACTTATACAGTATAAGCAGATGCGTAACATACAGCAAAATAAAATAACACTGCCATGCTTGCCATAAAGCCAAAAAATGAGTCATTTCCGACATGAAAATATGACATGATTCCTCATACATAGGTGGCACCAATCAGGCGCTCTTACAATGCTATGACAATAATAGCCAATAATGTCAAAATATCATTTACAGACCGATTTAACAGACAATCACTGCTGCCCGACCCGCAGGTCCATTTGCGGGTCCCGCGGGTTACGGGTCGACCCGCGCATCACTACTCAGCTCAGTCTATAAATGCTGTACACAACAGTAGACATTATATTCTATTCAGGCTGGCAGAACCAGCAGCGCATCAGCTCTACAGTGCACGGCACTGCTGATTAACCATTTTATTGCAGCACAGAGTGTCTGCCAGCAACCAATTACTTGTAGAGGCTTCCTACAACTTGTTTCAATGGTTCCGATTTAATCAGAAGACAAATTAAACAGGATGGCTAGCCAATGTGAAAATCAAAATAAAGTATAGAATAATATACTGAAGGAGACTGTTGTGCCATCACATTTTTTTGTGGTTTGAAAGCAAAGATCCGGCCGCCGCTGTGCAAAACTCCGCAATACAATTAGATCCGAAAAAACTCCGGAGGAGTGCTTCGCAAGGAGTCTTTGAAAGGAGCTGAGCCTGGCGTAAAACCGGAGAGAGCAGGCAGCACGGCCACAGTAATTTAGTTCAATTTTTCAGTAAACTGTAACTGATTACAGTTACATTTATTTTGTAATTTAATTATGTAACTCCATTAAATGTACCTAGTTACCCCCCAATGCTGTTTACGGATTCAAAGTCTAAGATTTTGAGCTTTTCAAATGATGATCAGTAAGCGAGTGCTCATGAATCACTGTTTAAACCTTAAAAACGGCTGGAGAAATGACAGTTTGTAAGTGTGTAGAAATTGTTTGTAGTTGTTGAGAAAACTTATGTCTAAAGGCAGTTTCAACACTTGATACAGCCTGTCACCTTGATTCCAATTTCTGATAGGCTACCTGTATTAGCATAACTGGAGTAACTGTTAGTTTAGAGAGAAGAAACATGAAAATATGACATGATTCCTCACACATAGGTGGCACCAATCAGACGCTCTTACAAGGTTTTATAAGAAAAAAAAGAATGTAAATGCCAGGGATAATAATGTACAAAGCACCACGGCAGATGGCAAATATTAAGCCAATATCACCACGGCGGGTGTTCATACTGTAACGTTCATAGGCCTAATCATGTCATCATAATAATTAAAACAGTCACCACGGCGGGTGAAGGCGAAAACAGCAGCACGACTTCATATTTATCATGTAACCTTGATATTAACGTTACAACAATCACCACGGCGGGTGAAGGTGAAACAAAACAGGATAATGGTGTTTGCTGTGTAACACCACAGCAGGTGTAGCCTACACCTAACACATTACACATTATCAGCATTCAGAAGTGATAAATATTTAAAAAAAAAAATGTCTTACCATTAATGACTGAAGTCCATTGTCTCTTGTTGAACTCATTTTGAAGAAACCAGCCTGAAGACAACCGCTGTTAACTCGAACCCAGTCTTGAACTTGAAGCTGTAACTTAGCCGTTTAACTGAACTATTTACATCCAACCATCATGGTTTACTTGGAGCTATGAAGGAAGAGGATAGCGTCCACTGTGGATGGGTCCAGCGATGTCCTCCTCTGTTCGACGGTTCTTCCAGCAGCGCTGAAATTGCACTCACTTGCGCTGCTGCTAGCCGGGATAGCCAATATGCCGCGAGCCAGGACACTTAGCTTGGGGTAGGTGTTTTGGTGTTCTCGCCACCAGCCCAAAAGATCCCTCTCGTTCGTCATGACGTGATTCTGTGTTGCATACAGTTCCACTTCATCGATACTGTTATCCAGGGGTAGATTTTCCCAGTCTTCAAAGTCAAAAGCAGCCCTTTTCGGTGCAGAGGGTCCCTAAAAGGCTGTGGTGCATTCAGGTACCCTCAAGCGAATCGTAAAAACGGAATCCCAGCTCTAAATGGAAAATAGAGGGGAAAAACATATAGAAAATAGGCCGCCGAGACCGACCGCCACTTCTAGAATACTACCCGAACCCAGCCCGATCTGTCGGGTCCCGACGGGACCCATCCGGCTTCGGTCGGGTTTCCCACATCTATGGGGGAGGGGAATTGGTCAGAGTTATTGGTATGTTTGATTTTGTCTCTCAAGTGAGAAGTGCTTTTGAGGAGATTTACAAATATTAAGATATGTTTATTGTGTATCAAGATATAGCCTGAAAATATTGTGATACAATTTTAATGAAATATCGCCCTGCCCTTGTATTCATGGCATTAAATCACTTGAATTTTTTTGCATGGTGGGGCCCGTAGAGCAAGTGCACTAGAGACTACAGCCAGTCAAGTGGCTAACTTCTGTTTTAGCTATCTGCTGACTTGACTGGGGATAAAAAAATGACATTATCATGTGACTCTAGAAGATTTGAGAAATTATACCAGACCAAATGAATCAATCCTTGATTGCGAAATGAGTCATTTCAAGGGGGTTGTGACGCTAAAAAAATGTGCTGACTTTTTTGGTTTGTAAAGTTTGTGAAGTTGGTTATCCAGTGATGATAGAAAACACCCTAAACTGTACGTGTTTACATGTTTCAGCACATTGCAGATCTGTTGTTAACCTAGCATTAGCGTCACTTTTTGTAGTCCCCTACAAACAGTTTCCATTGTGCATGTGTCGTCAAATTTATGTTTTCGCGTGCCATTAAATTTGGTGTATTTGTCTAAATGCCTCGCATGTGTTGTTGAGTTGAGTAGCTTATGTTGTGTCTACTTGAAACTGAGCAATCACAGACACCGTAATTTTGGAATTGGCTTTATGCCCACTATAGAGGTGTAAATTACAAATCACTTTGCTAATTGGAATTATTTTGTTGAATTCAATTATAGATTATGGTCAATGACTATGTCGGTCATTCACTTCTAGTGGTCGCATAACTTCAGAAATGCGCTTCGCCATGTACATCAGTAAGCAAATGCATCACTGTTCAGTATAGAGGGCTGGATTGGGATTGGGTCCTGCCGGGTCCCGGGGGACCCAACCCAAATCTTGCGGGAGTGGGTGGTTTGAACTTTGCTGCGGCCGGGAATGGGCGGCTAAAAACAACACTGCGTGATCAGGATGTAGCCTATAGTGACAGGATGGAGTTAACAAATGTTGTAGAAAAGAAGCTCAAACAAGGTCTGAAGGCACACTGAGCCCTCTACTTCCCAGCGCTCTCAAAGCTGGCGCATTTCATCTTCAGTATCCCCGCATCCAGTGCGCCTTCAGAGCTGGCCTTTAGTGTCTTTATGTAATTAACAAATAGCAACGAGAGTAGGCTGTGAGTGGCTCAAATAGGTAATACTAATAAATAACATAAAATAAACAAAGTTAACGAATGAAACGAATGAATTTAATGAATGAATCACTTGGCCATAATATTGCTGTGGAGGAAGAGAATGTTGCTGACCGACTGCGGTCCCAATCCCGTGTGTCTCCCTTCCAATGAGTGTCAAATAAAATTTCTCCAAACATGTTTTTTGTTATTTTAGGTAGCTATTATGACGTTAATGTATGTTTAAGTGTTCATTTCCCCGATAAGTTGGTTTTATTCGTTATTCGTTATTTGATTCTATAAACACAGTCTGACCATCTCAAGCTTTTATTTTGGTACTTCCGATGACCGGCAGTGTGAATTTGCATATTAGCTAAATATTTAGTTTCACCCAGAACATTTAGATTTAACATTGAACATTTAGATTTAGAGTTAGCATTTAGATTTAACATTTAGATATATCTTTACTTTGAACAATCACTAAGACAAGCGAGCTAGCTGACTGGATCGACAGAACTGCCCAAGAGGGGTCCAGCAGAGTTGCCTGGTCTGAGCAAACTGGTTGCAAGGAGCAAGAGCGGTGGCCTAGTGGTGAGTTAACTACATACAACCCCCAGATAGGAAAGGTTGCACTCACCCAGGGAAGTTACATTTCCCACATCTAATGTAACACGTAGGAAGAGGCAATAAGATATGGGCTTGCTAACGTTAGCTAATAAGAGTTTACGAGCCTGGTTTAGCATAGCAACATGACAGCAGTTCATGTGTGTGGGGAGTCAGCATGGCCTCTTATGCTATACTGGCCCAGAAACATGAACCCAGAAGTAAGAATTCAATAAGACACTTTCTTTAGAATGAATGGGATGCCACCTTGGAGCATGGTAACCAATTTTCTTATCTATATTCAGATCCACTGTGGCTACGTTGGGTCTTTCCAGATGGTTGTGTATAGGTTTAGTCTGCCTGTGTGTTGGTTGTAACTTAGCAGCTTCAATCAATCAATCAATCAATCAACCAATTTTATTTATAAAGCCCAATATCACAAATCACAATTTGCCTCACAGGGCTTTACAGCATACGACATCCCTCTGTCCTTATGACCCTCGCAGCAGATAAGGAAAAACTCCCCCCAAAAAAAAAACCTTTAACAGGGGGAAAAAGAAAAACGGTAGAAACCTCAGGAAGAGCAACTGAGGAGGGATCCCTCTTCCAGGACAGACAGACGTGCAATAGATGTCGTACAGAACAGATCAGCATAATAAATTAACAGTAATCTGTATGATACAATGAGGCAGAAAGAGAGAGAGAGAGAGAGAGAGAGAGAGAGAGAGAGGTGCAGGACAGACGGTAATGACAGTAGCTTACAACAACATTATTGAAAGTAATAATATTATAGTTATAGTTCTGGCTACTGTGGTACAACATGTTGAAAGTATGTATTAATATCTGGCAGTATACATGTGTGACAATAATCATATGTGTATAATAACAGTAGAAGTATGACTAATGACTAATGATGGCAGCAGCAGCAGAAGGCATCTGGCAGGACCACGGCAGCAGCACATCCACACACGTCACGCTGTCCAGGTACCGCTGCGATATGAGTTAATCTGAGAGACAGTGGAGCACAAAGACTCCGGAGAAGAAGCCAAGTTAGTGACATACAGAATGGCCGAGTTAGCAAGATAGCTGGAGAGTTTTTAAGGACTTACTAGAGCTACCTGATAATAGAGAGTTACAGTAATCCAGCCTTAAGGTAACAAAAGCGTGGACCAATTTTTCTGCATCTTTTCGGGTCAGGATAGGCCTAATTTTTGCAATATTACACAGATGAAAAAATGCAGTCCATGAGGTTTGTTTTAAATGAGAATTAAAAGACAAATCTTGATCAAATATTACTCTGAGGTTTCTTACGGTAGTGCTAGAGGCCAGAGCAATGCCATCTAGAGAAACTATGTCATCAGATAAAGAGTCTCTGAGTTGTTTCGGGCCAAGAACAATAACTTCAGTTTTGTCTGAATTTAACATCAGGAAATTGGTGCTCATCCAGGTTTTTATGTCTTTAAGGCAGTTATGGAGTTTAGTTAATTGATTACTTTCTTCTGGTTTCATCGATAAATACAACTGAGTATCATCCGCATAGCAATGGAAATTTATAGAGTGATTTCTAATGATGTTACCTAAAGGAAGCATATATAGAGTAAATAGGACTGGTCCGAGCACAGAACCTTGCGGAACTCCAAAACAAACTTTGGTACGTAAGGATGATTCATTATGAACGTCAACAAACTGGAAACGATCAGATCAATAAGATTTAAACCAGCTTAGTGCAGAACCTTTTAGGCCAATTAAGTGATCCAGTCTCTGTAGCAGAATTTGATGGTCAGCAGTGTCAAATGAGATCTAATAAAACAAGTACAGAGACAAGTCCTTTGTCTGAAGCAATCAGAAGGTCATTTGTAATTTTAACTAGTGCTGTCTCAGTGCTATGATGCACTTTAAATCCTGACTGAAATTCCTCAAATAAATTATTATCATGGAGAAAATCACACAGCTGGTCGGTGACTACTTTCTCAAGGATCTTTGACATAAAGGGAAGATTAGATATTGGTCTATAGTTGGCTAACACCTCTGGATCCAGGGTGGGCTTTTTTAGTAGAGGTTTAATTACAGCTACCTTAAAAGACTGTGGTACATAGCATGTTAATAAGGATATATTGATCATATCTAATATATGAGTGTTAACTAAAGGAAAGACCTCCTTAAGTAGCCTAGTTGGGATGGGGTCTAAGAGACACGTTGATGATTTAGATGAAGAAATCACTGTGGTCAATTCTTGAAGAGAAATTGGGGAGAAGCAATCTAAATATATATTAGGTCTTACAGCTGTGTTTGAGGTTAGATAGGTACTATCTGAGGACAGGAGGTCATGAATTTTGCCTCTAATAGTTAGAATTTTGTCATTAAAAAAGCTCATAAAATCATTACTGCTAAGGGCTAAAGGAATACAAGGCTCAATAGAGCTTTGACTCTCAGTCAGCCTGGCTACAGTGCTGAAAAGAAACCTGGGGTTGTTCTTATTGTCTTCTATTAATGCTGAGTAATAGTTTGCTCTGGCATTGCGGAGGCCCCTCTTAGAAGTTTTGAGACTGTCTGTGCAGATTAAACGAGATTCTTCCAGTTTGGTTAATCGCCAATTCCTTTCAAATTTTCGCAATATTTGTTTTAACTTACGGGTTTGAGAGTTATACCAAAGAGCGAACTTTCTTTGCTTTTTTAACTTCTTTTTAAGAGGAGCTACAGAATCGAGTGTTGTTCGCAGCGAGCCTACGGCGCTATTGACAAAATGATCAATTCGGGAGAGGTTAAAGTCGGTACAGGAAACCTCTGTTACTGAGGGACTTGGTATTGAATTTAACGACGGAGTAATCTTTTCCTTAAATTTTGCGACAGCACTAGCTGATAAACATCTAGTATAGTAACTGTTGCTGAGTGGCGTGTAATCCAGTAAAAAGAAATCAAAAGTAATCAGATAATGATCCGATAGCGAGGGATTCTGTGGAAAGACTGTTAGGTTATCAATTTCAATTCCATACCTCAGAACGTAATTACATGAAAGTAATGTAAATAGGTTATAGTGCGTTTATTTAAAAAGAATAAATTATGTTACAATAATTCGTAAACTAGTGTTAATTTGGGCAGCTATTTTTGTGTTATGTTAGTCTTTAGATGAATATGCTTACTAGTTTTAGCCATATTTTAGCTATTTTATCCTTAGTAGTCTCAGTCTAGTTTTAGTCAGTGACGACTGAAAACATTTTAGTCCAGTTTTAGTCGCCAAAAAGTCATTTCATATAAGTAAACTTTAGGCCATAGGCCTCTAGATTCCCGGCGCGGCGCAGGGTGGCGAACCCCGCGCAGAGCTAGTTTTGAGCAGCGCAACCCGAGGCATGCTCAGTTTGGTAGTTTGGCAGACCGAGGTACGCTGAGATGAGTGTGGTGGCGCAGCAGGGGGAGGTGTCGACAGATCCAGCTTGGCGCAGTGACAGTTTCATGCCAAAAGGCTTCGCCGAAGGTGCGCTAAAAGTTCGCCAGCTGAAACCAGGTCTACTGTCAGCGCAGGGGGAGCGCAGCCGGTGTAGTGGAAGTTTGGCTGACTGGCGGACAGTGCACACACGTCACCAAAACCTCACAGGCAGGTTTCCAGAATATCACGCACATTAACAATGCAATAAATAGCCACAAAAACCACTATTCAATGCAACTATCTGCAATCAGCACATAAATGTATCTCTATATCGACTGTCCCGTCACATCTGATGTCAGATCAAAGGGGATTGGCACCGTTTGGCACGTTTGGCACGTGTAATGGAAACCCAACCTGATTTGATTAACACAGCTGCAAACTAATGAGTTCACATCCCTCTCAGCCAACCACAAACAGCCACAGCATCAGATAGGGAGTATATATTCAGCATCTGTCATCTTAGAAAAGTCAAAAGAAAAGAAACAGAGTGAGACTGCGAGAGAGAAAGAGAGAGCGCGCTAGAGGCGGGATACCCGACCGAAGCCCGATACTTCCTGTCGGGACCCGAGAGATCGGGCCGGGTTCGGGTAGTATTCTAGAAGTGGTGGTCGGGCCGGGTCGGTCTCGGCGGCCTATTTTCTATATGTTTTTCCCCTCTATTTTCCATTCAGAGCTGGGATTCCGTTTTTACGATTCGCTTGAGGGTACCTGAATGCACCACAGCCTTTTAGGGACCCTCTGCACCGAAAAGGGCTGCTTTTGACTTTGAAGACTGGGAAAATCTACCCCTGGATAACAGTATCGATGAAGTGGAACTGTATGCAACACAGAATCACGTCATGACGAACAAGAGGGATCTTTTGGGCTGGTGGCGAGAACACCAAAACACCTACCCCAAGCTAAGTGCCCTGGCTCGCGGCATATTGGCTATCCCGGCTAGCAGCAGCGCAAGTGAGCGCAGTTTCAGCGCTGCTGGAAGAACCATCGAACAGAGGAGGACATCGCTGGATCCATCCACAGTGGACGCTATCCTCTTCCTTCATAGCTCCAAGTAAACCATGATGGTTGGATGTAAATAGTTCAGTTAAACGGCTAAGTTACAGCTTCAAGTTCAAGACTGGGTTCGAGTTAACAGCAGTTGTCTTCAGGCTGGTTTCTTCAAAATGAGTTCAACAAGAGACAATGGACTTCAATCATTAATGGTAAGACATATTTTTTTTTAATATTTATCACTTCTGAATGCTGATAATGTGTAATGTGTTAGGTGTAGGCTACACCTGCTGTGGTGTTACACAGCAAACACCATTATCCTGTTTTGTTTCACCTTCACCTGCCGTGGTGATTGTTGTAACGTTAATATCAAGGTTACATGATAAATATGATGTGGTGCTGCTCTTTTCGCCTTCACCCGCCGTGGTGATTGTTTTGATTTTTATGATGACATGATTAGGCCTACGAATGTTACAGTATGAACACCCGCCATGGTGATATTGGCTTAATATTTGCCATCTGCCGTGGTGCTTTTACATTTACATTCTTTTTTTTTCTTTTTTTTCTCTTATAAAACCTTGTAAGAGCGCCTGATTGGTGCCACCTATGTGTGAGGAATCATGTCATATTTTCATGTCGGAAATGACTCTGCTTATACTGTATAAGTCGGGCTCAGTCGGGTCGGTAATAATTTTGGTAATGACTGTAGGTCGTCGGGTCGGGTCGGTCTGTACCAAGTCGGGTGTGGTGTGGAATCTCAGCCCGATCCCACCTCTAGAGCGTGCGCGCATAAGAGAAACGCAACATTGATTTACAATTGTGGTGACCTTCTCCCAGGCTACCTTTGCATCATCAGCCCGTGGAGGTCTGCTCGCAGTTCCGTATATTCGGACACTGCGAGCTTGGACCTCCCGGACCAAAACATCAGTTTCCTCCTGGGAGAAGTTTGGTGCGTCTGGCAGCGTCATGACGCTGCTGCTCTCTGCTCTCTGCCATGGCGAATTGAGTAAACTCTCATTACGCCTTCGTGCGGCGTATTTAAGGGCGAGGAGAGGGGCTCATTTGATTGGTGTGATTTGAATCGGCTGTGTAAAAACCACTCAAAGCCTTCTCTCCTCCCTCTTTCCAACTTGCACAGGTAGGAGGGACGGAGGTGGGAAAGAGGAGTAGCTGCGCCAGCGCACATGGTGTGCCAAACTTGCAAAACCAGGTGGCCACACCTAGTTGGCGAAGCACAGGTGCACTGCGCCTCCGCGTCGCCCGGTCTGCGAAACTAGAGGCCATAATGTTTTTTTCTCTCTTTAAACTATTCCAGTTATGCTAATACAGGTAGCCTATCAGAAATTGGAATCAAGGTGACAGGCTGTATCAAGTGTTGAAACTGCATTTAGACATAAGTTTCCTCAACAACTACAAACAATTTCTACACACTTACAAACTGTCATTTCTCCAGCCGTTTTTAACAGGTTTAAACGGTGATTCATGAGCACTCGCTTACTGATCATCATTTGAAAAGCTCAAAATCTTAAACTTTGAATCCGTAAACAGCATTGGGGGGTAACTAGGTACATTTAACGGAGTTACATAGTTAAATTACAAAATAAAGTTACTGAAAAATTGAACTAAATTACTGTGGCCGTGCTGTCTGCTCTCTCTGGTTTTACGCCAGGCTCGGCTCCTTTCAAAGACTCCTTGCGAAGCACTCCTCCGGGGTTTTTTCGGATCTAATTGTATTGCGGAGTTTTGCACAGCGGCGACCGGATCTTTGCTGTCAAACCACAAATAAATGTGATGGCACAACAGTCTCCTTCAGTATATTATTCTATACTTTCTTTTGATTTTCACATTGGCTAGTCATCCTGTTAAATTTGTCTTCTGATTAAATCGGAACCATTGAAACAAGTTGTAGGAAGCCTCTACAAGTAATTGGTTGCTGGCAGACACTCTGTGCTGCAATAAAATGGTTAATCAGCAGTGCCGTGCACTGTAGAGCCGATGCGCTGCTGGTTCTGCCAACCTGAATAGAATATAATGTCTACTGTTGTGTACAGCATTTATAGACTGAGCTGAGTAGTGATGCGCGGGTCGACCCGTAACCCGCGGGACCCGCAAATGGACCTGTGGGTCGGGCAGCAGTGATTGTCTGTTAAATCGGTCTGTAAATGATATTTTGACATTATTGACTATTACTGTCATGGCATCCGAAGGTACTGATGTGTTCAGCAGGTGACAGTCCGCGGTCGTTTTCAAAACACACTTGTGTCACGCACTCCAAAAGAAACTTGTTGAAACTTTAAACAATAATTTATTGTACAAAATGGGGGAAACAAATGTTGAAAAAAACGGTTCCATAATTCATATTAAATTCAAAAGATAACGAAAAAACAGCTACAAGTTAGAGGGAATAGTGATAAAGTGGTAAAACTTGGCATTGATCCACAGCCTCAGACGGATGCGTTCAAGTGTGCCGTGCACACAAACTCAGTTGGTAGGCGATACTATATTTTCACATTTTTAACAATGCAATTTAAAAGTTTTGATTTTTATTGATAACCTACACTTACCAACAACAAAAAGACTACATTTAGCACCAAAAAATATGTAAAAAAAATAATAATAATAATAATAAAAAAATTAAAAAAAAAAAAGTAAATTAAAAAACGAATATCGAATACCAAATTTTCATAACGAATACCTACCCATAGAAACGAATATTCGAATATCCGAATATTTGGGTACAGCCCTATTATTTACTGCTGAATTACAGTTCACAACCTGATGCTGCTCCAGTTTGAATGTTTTTGCTAGCTAGCAAAACACTCCGGCGCCGACTATTTTCTGTTGTTTACCAACCCATTGGCACTCTGATCTCATAGCACTCATACAGCATTAGAAAAATAATTCCAAGCCAAGTCTTTCTTGGTTTCCTAATTTAAAACTTTTTTATAATAAGAAATTATGAAATAATTGATCATTCTGTTCACCTCTAACATTTTAGTCCCATCTCGTCTTGTTAACAAAAACAGAACATACATTTTGTCACAGTATTTATTTATCAAAGATCTTTTTTTTTTTTTTTCAGCTCAATCAACGTGTTGTTGTCATGGAAAAAAGGTCATTAAACAATTTTCATCATAGTTTTCATTAATATCACTGACATACACTGAATATTATTATTATTATATATTCTACATGTCTGTAATGTTTGCACAGACCCACATCTTTTTCATGAAATTCTTTTGAAATGAGCTGGTCTGAAACAAATGCTATAGAAATTGACTAATCCTGGAGCAAAGAATTATCTCTAACTGCCCACTGTCTCCAATCCTAAAGAAGATAGGATGCATTGAACAT